>NC_133131.1:135467698-136141404 GCF_048418815.1 Hemitrygon akajei | reverse complement strand
CTTCCTCCAGCATTTTGTGTGTGTTGGTTTAGATCTACAGCATCTGCAAGTTTTCTCGTGTTTGTGATATCACTCTGTTCTTGCTTGGTGACAGGATGCAGGTGAGGTGCTGGGGAGAATGGGGTAGATGGGCAAGTGTTGGAGTGGGAAATGAGGAACAAGAGATAATGTCACAGCCCAGAATGCTAATCCAGTACTGGAGTAAATGAATATTCTGGTTTATACTGCCTACTGCAGCAATATGTTGAAAGCCTGATCAGATGGTATTTAGAATTAAACTAATTGCTCTTATCAGTGACTTAATTTTGAAATTGGAAATGAAAGACAAACTTTATTGTAATTTGTAGATTAAATAATCGCGCACGGTTTGAATTGAAAATCAAATTTCAATTAATTTGTTGGTTACTTCAGGCTGCCTTGTGCTCATTCTAAGTTATTTAAAGATCGGACCCTTTGGTTCCATTGAGGAGGAACGGAAGATGGCTAAGCACCTGATGCACCATCAATAACTCTCGGAGACAGGAAGTGAACGATAGGCTTTTATTAGCAGCAAAAAGGGAGCACGACATCTCGGAGACTGAGGGAGGAGCAGTGCTCCAATCGCCTTTATACAGGGGTCTGTGGGAGGAGCCACAGGAGCAGTCAGCAGAGGGGCGTGTCCAGACAGGTATATGTAGTTTACCACAGCACCATGTTACAGGTTTTATTTTTCTTTGCCTATTATGCTATGGAGCCTTGTCAAGTTTTACACAAGGACACTCTAAACAGATGTGTAATAAAACTATTGAAATAGCCCGATGCACTCAGCTGACTGAGGCAATAGGGGAGCACAATGCAGCATTGAGTATTTCTGCTTTTTCTCCAGTCCTGCGGAAGGGTTTTGGCCCGAAACGTCAATAGTACTCTTGTCCATAGACATTGCCTGGCCTGCTGAGCCTCTCCAGTATTTTGTGTGTGTTGCCTGGATTTCCAGCAGCTGCAGTTTTACTCTTGTTTCTGAGTGTCTAAGTGGGGACTGCTGATTCTGATGTAGCCTGCGGCTTTGCACTTCCTCACCTCCAGCGACAGTGTTGTTCAACTATTAGTCTCATTATTGGTTCAGGTTTCCCAGCGTACTCGGTCAGTGATTCAATTAACTTTAAACAAGAGAATGAGCTCACCTTTGCTGCTTCATTTCACTCTATCCTGTTAATTTCTCTGAAGTCAAATGAATTAAAATGTGACTTCATAGCTTTTTTTTCTGAGAAGTAAATAGTTGATCACTTTGCACTAAAGCAGACTTTTGTTTTGCTCTAAGTCATATATGTCAAACTCAAGGCCCGCGGGCCAAATCCGGCCCACGGTGGAATTATCTTTGGCCCCCGAGATAATATCTAATTACTATTAAAGCTGGCCCCAGTAATCGAAGCGCCTATGTCATATGATATGGCTAATGCTGAGTTGATTCAGGTACCAGGTTTTCAGGGTTTTTAGTGTTTATTCGGCAGTCTTGCTCGGCAGTCTTCTTCATAAGAAACGGAATTTGTAAAGTGAAACACTTTGTAGTTATAGCAGAGACTGAGACACATGAGAGCAGGCTGAAAAAACGGAGGCAACGAAAGCTGCGTTCGCACGCGTCCGACTGATCCGGCCCGCATGAAGCTGCATTTTGCTCAATCCGGCCCGTGACCTAAAATGAGTTTGACACCCCTGCAAGTGAACTTCTTTAGTAAAAGATGTATAAACTTCATGTTTTACTTATGTATTTTAATGCGACTGGTCCTTAAATAATGCTACGTGCATGTGACACTACTGCAAGTTAAGTTTTTCATTACACCTGTGCATCATGTACTTGTTCCTATGACAATAAGCTCAAATTTGCATTTGACTTTGATGTTACGCACATTTAATTATTCAGCACCTCCAAAACCTGTGCTTACCATCCCTTTTGGAGGGACAATAGATGTGTGCATTTTTCGTACCAAGTTCTCTGTCCAATTCAATGAGTTTGCTTATACAATCAATACTGACAACTGACTGTACACTGTCTGCAACGTTCATTCTATTCACTTCAGTGGAACTGATTTTCAGAGACAGAGAGCAATGAACTGTCATGTCATATGGTGCACCAAACGTATGAATTTCTGGACAATGTTCACCTTTCTATCATCATCAAAATCCATTGATTCCCTTCTTATCCTTGAGGGAATACCTTCACTACCAGCTCTCTAAGAGTTTGAGAAAGGTCACTACCAACTGCTTAAGCATTCCAAGCAAAAGCCTTACCTCAGGAATGATTTTTGTTGAATTACAAGGATAAATTTGTAAATATTTCCACTGGTTGTGAGTTATTGCATTGAACTACAGGACAATGGAGATGACCTGAGTACTCCCAAAGCATCTCCTTACTGCCACTGTCCTCATGGATATAAATGATATCTGGAGACCTGCATATTTTCAGAATCTGTCCTAAAACAATTTTTTTTTCTTTTCTGTCTGACAATGGAATGATTGGGGAGGGTGGAAGAAGCTTAATCTGAATCATACAAACCTCAAGGACTGACTGAAATGCTCAGTAATTATTTTTATGTAGTGAGTCTATGGACAAAGTGTTGGATATTAATGGACTGAATGTAAATATTCTGATGCAATGCATAAGGAAGCTGGGACAACTCAATGGGTCAGGCAGCATCCATGGGGGAAAGTGCACAGTCAATGTTTCAGGAACATTCATCAGGACAGTCTGAAGAAAATGGAAAATAATTTCTCTAAGGAATAACAGCCACCTAATATAATTCAAGTCTCCATTAGGACTGATGAAGAGTCTCGGCCTGAAACGCTGACAGTTTACTCCTCTCCATCGATGCTGCCTGGCCTGCTGAGTTCCTCAGAATTTTGCCTCTTGCTATAACGTTTATCTGTTTGCTCCTTTTAATGGTGTGGTTAAGATTAATACTGAAGGCATCAAAGAAGTTCATACATTGTGAGCAATATGTCACATGAACTCTTCTATTTCTTTTTTCCTGCTTGCTTCAAAATTTAAACCATTTTCCTACGAAGAGGACATCTCTTTGAGGATTATCTTGTCTTCATGTTCAAGCAAAACATAAACACTTCAATGAAATATTTCTCTCCTCAATGCTGGACTCTTCCTGCTGCTCTCCGATCACTTGTACTTGGTTTTGTCGTTTGCTAATGTAAAGAACAAATAAAGTACAGCTAACCTGTGTCAGCAAGTCCATCTCTCCCAGGAGATTGCTGAACATGGCATCGATGTCATCGCTGGCGTTACCTCCTCCGGGCTCCATCTGTAAAGGAATGAAGCAGACATTGATATATGGAGCTAAATGTATTGCATGAAATAGAAAATTCACACATAGGGCCACCATTGCGGTCATGATTGTGACTGCCACCATTTGAAATCATTGCTTTGAGAGACTGATTGTGGTTTGGGAAAAGTACGCTGATGAGGAAATCTAAGAGAACTGCATTTGAATTGCACCTGGATTACCCAGACGCTGAAGACTGGGCCAAATGATGGATTAACACAGAGGGGTGTCATCTGTCAGCCAGACATGGTGGACCACCTGCTGTATGCCTCTATGAGAAGTCAAGAGTTGCTATTACTGACCCTTCAATGATTGCTGGCTATTGGTGAGAGAGCAACCTGCAATCAGGAAGCCTGGACTGATCTTCATGATCCTGAAAGCTAGAATGGCCACTGGCTTTCAGGGTTGTGGGGAAGGTGACTGATTGAGGTCAGAAGGTTGAAAGCATTCTTTATGCCATGGTCCAATACCATTAAGCAAGGGGTCCGTGGACCCCAGGCTGGGAAACCCTGCTTTAGACTATTTTCCAAAAGAAGCAATTATCCTGTGGAGCCAGCAGCTCCAGCTTTGCCTTCAAGTCTTCCAACCCTTGCCAAACGCAGAGAGCTGCAGGAAGATGCAAATTCTCTTCCCAGTTTTGCTGTAGGACCCCAACTTGAAGTTCTCATATTCCACCTTTCCATAATGGGAAACTGGGTATGAGAAGCAAGACTGTTTACCCCACCCCATCAGGGAAGAAGCTGCACAGCATCCAAGCCAGGACCACCAGATTCAAAAACAGTTACTTCCCCCCCAAACAGTCAGGCTGATCAACACCCCCACCCACCATCACTACATACACATCACCTAGCATATTTGTATGTGCATACAATCAGTCTATTGATATAACTGTTACTTGTACTGTACATTGTGCTTAATAGGATTGCTTTTTATTAAGTTCTTTGTGTTTATTTTCTTTGTTGCATCAGATCCAGAGTAACAATCTTGGATCTTGAACCTTCAATCTTGCATTTTCTGGCTTTCTTTCAGATTTCCAGCAGCCTCAGTATTTTGCTTTAGTTCATTAAAGCATGCTGATGGTTGGGATGTCACCGTGAGGCGATAAAATAAAAAAATGACCATAAATTAGAAAATTAACTGTGGCCCAGTTGCAATGAAGTTGTGCACAGGAGCAGGGTCGAGAAATGATGAATTGGCTCATCTCTTCTGTCAAAGGCAAGTGGTCTTCAGGACTGCAGTGAAAGAAGTGTGTGATACCTAGGTAATAATTCAGGTCATCTATGAAATCTACAGATAGCTGAACTGAACACAAGAGCTGAAGGCATTCAAAGGAGTTTTAATTTTACAGTTCTATTTGTACTCCGCCCTTACCTTTATCCTGTTGTTACCTATATCAACATGGTTCTTTTAAGCGTTTTGTGCATGTATAAGAAAGGAGATGAAAAAGCAAAAAGATATATAGCATAGCTTCTTTGTAAAAATAACTTTCTTGACATTTGACACCTGAGGGAAACTGTAGACAAACAGTGTCTGAGTATGACTCTTGATTACAGCCAGGAATCTATATTTCATTGGTAAATAAAAGCAGAAAGCAGCAGTAAAAGGGAAAAAAAATAGTCTCACCTTCCGATGCAGTTCAGTAATTATTCACGGTCACATCACAGAATTGGTATGAGGTGCCGGTTTCAATGGTAAAAGTTCGAGAGCAGTTTGAGAAACGGCAATTTAATGCGCATTTCTCCAGCAGTTTGCACTGTTTAGTTTAGGTAAACACAATTTGCTGAAGCTACTGCATTTCTTCCAGTGAGATGACAAGCCAGGGCTTGGGTAAAGAATGTAACATCAGAACTCAGGCAGGCTGGAACTACTGCCGTGTTCCAACAAGCAGGCGTGAAAAATACCTTCTGCACAGAGGATGAGTACAAAGTGTTTCATTTCAGTGTGGTTTAGTGATTGTATTAGGATCATCATTTATACATGTTACAGCAGGCAATGCCTTGGCTTTGTTCTCTTTACTAAGCAAGTGGATTAAATGTAATAATGTAAATGAGGAAATGGGAGAACTAAAAGTGTCATGTCAGAAGTTGGGTGTATTTAAACCTGAATTAAGTTTACATCAATTTTGAAATAGCATTGTTAAGTAATAATTCACTTATATTTCAGAGGTATCACAGGTCTCATTTCAATTTCCACTCCTTCCTTTTCCCAGACTTCCTTTCTGAATTGCATGTGGTTATGTACTCTTGCAAAATCAGAGGTCAGTTACATCACTATTATCCAGCCCACAATGGTCATAAGACAAACTGCAGGAATAGAATTAAGTTACTCAGCCCATTGAGTCTGCCCCACTATCCCATCATGGTTAATTTATTAACCCTCTCAATCCCATTCTCCTGCCTTCTTCCCATCAGAGACGGGCTCTGTCGTGGGCAAAG
Source organism: Hemitrygon akajei (assembly GCF_048418815.1). Taxonomy (NCBI): domain Eukaryota; kingdom Metazoa; phylum Chordata; class Chondrichthyes; order Myliobatiformes; family Dasyatidae; genus Hemitrygon; species Hemitrygon akajei. The sequence goes on along the minus strand of NC_133131.1, from coordinate 136,135,661 downwards.
TACTGGAGAGTATGACATCGGTAGCAGAGCGAAGGGCGCTGAGTAGGCTACGGTCAATTATGGATAACTCTGAACATCCTCTACATAGCACCATCCAGAGACAGAGGAGCAGTTTCAGCGACAGGTTACTATCGATGCAATGCTCCTCAGACAGGATGAAGAGATCAATACTCCCCAATGCTATTCGGCTTTACAATTCAACCGCCAGGAGTAAGATATGTTAAAGTACCGGGGTTAGGACTCAATGTATTTAAGCAAACTACTTAAGAACTTTTTAAAAGCTATTATTAATGCTTTTTGAGAGGGTGATTTTAGATGCATATCATATTTTTACTGTTAAGTATTGTATGTAATTAGTTTTGCTACAATAAGTGTATGGGACATTGGGAAAAATGTTGAATTTCCCCATGGGGATGAATAAAGTATCTATCTATCTATCTATCTATCTATCTATCTATCTATCTAAAGGAGTTCGAGAGGAGATTTAACTAGAAGTTTTGAGATTGTGTCAGTCCTAAATAAAAGATGAAGGCAGAAGCCATTTCCCTTAGTTATGAAATCAAGATTAGTAGAGAGAGCATTGGAAGCTGAGAGTCAAAGTACATAAAATTGTGAGAGGCTTAAATAGGGTAAGACCTTCAGAGTCTTTTCCCCAGGATGACGTCAGTACAGGAAGCTGGGTGATGAGATCAACACAGAACACCAATGAATCAATGAGCATGGATCAGAACATAGGACTGTGTCATAAGCACGAGAAATTCTCCACAGGGGCAAACATAAAACCCTGGAGGAACTCAGCAGGTTAGGCAGGATCTATGGAGAGGAATGGAAAGTCAATGTTTTGGGCCAGGACCCAAAATCATTAGGATTGGAAAGGATGTGAGAAGAAGCATAAATAAGAAGGGGGGGAAAGGGGGGGGGGAGTGAAAATAGAAGCCAGCAAGTGATAGATTACAGATTAAATGGATCATAATTTGTTCAGTGCGTTCCGGGAAGATTTCTCAAGCAATATGTTGAAGACTGTAATAAAGAGGGTGTAAAATTTGAACTCCGCCAGGTAGGGTAAGTGGCTGATGTATCAGTGGGGAAGTACGTTGGAACCAGTGACCATAATTCTATTAGCTTCAAGATAGTTATAATAACAGGTAGAACTGAAATTAGGTCTTAAATTGGGGGAAGGCTAATTTTGCTGGTATCAGACTAGAACTTTCAAATGTTACTTTGAAGCTGTTTCCAGGTAAAGCAATGTCTGTCAGGTGGTGAGTTTTTATCAGTGAGAAGAGTTCAGACCCAGCCTGTACTTGTTAGAGTGAAGGGCAAGTCTTGCCAGGTTAGGGAACCCAGGTAGATGAGGGATATTAAAGGTCCTGCATCCAGCACCCAGGTACATAACCCAAGCTCGTATAGAAGTTTATGTCCAAGGACAATATTAGGCTCTCGGGCTTTGAAAATAACCTCCATTGTGCCGGTTGTTCAGATGTTCTGGCTGCAGGATTTGGCAGAATTTTATGTGTGACGTACATACAGATTGGCTACATTTGGAGAGGAGGCCCTGCGTGACATCTACACATAATGGAAACATGCAGAATAATGCAGATTTCAGCAGCAAACCTTTGCAAAGCAAAAAAAAAACACAAAATGTTGGCAGAACTCAGCAGGCCAGACAGCATCTATGGGAGGAGGTAGTGACGACGTTATGGGCCGAAACCCTTCATCAGGAGATCAGATAAAACTCCTGTGAAATTGAACTTCCATGAGTAACTGACACTGTTTGCTATTTGCCAAATATTTGCTAAACATGCCGCTTGTAGTTTTGGAAAGCCTAATGTTTAGCAGCAGGAATTGTCACCATCTTCGCTACTTAAATGTATCATTAGTTATTCACAGGTGAATGATTGGAGAAGGTCGCTTGTAAGGTGGTGATGCTTTTCAGCATGTGGCTGATACAGGAGTTACAGAATATACTGAAAGTCAGGTCACGTGAAGTTTATTATCATTTAACTACAGACATGTATAAAACGTTTGTATATAATGTATATAGAAATGAGGCAGCATTTCTTTCAGCCAGGGTGTAAAGTACATAACACACGTAACACATGATAACTTTTGAAGGTAAGGATAACATTTACAGATGAATCACACATAAATAACAAACTAACGTGCATTAATATTAAATATTGTAAGCTACAGAACAGATTAACCAGAGGCACTTTAATTATGATGCGGCCGGGAGTTCAGAAGCCTAATGACCTGGGGGAAGAAACTGTTCCTCATCCTGATGGTTCCTGTTTTTATGCATCATAATTTCCTGCCTTAAGGTAGAAAGTCAAAGAGGATGCTGGATGGATGGGTGTGTGGGATCCTTAATAATACAAAGGGCCCTGCGTATGCAGCGCTCTTGCCAAATATCCCCAGTGGATGGTAGGGAGACCCCTATGATCCTCTTAGCTGTTCTCACAGTCCTTTGTAGGGACTTCTGGTCCGATGTTCATACATGGTTGAGGCAGGTGCAATAACAACATTTAAAACACATTTGGACAAGCATGTGGATGGGAAAGGTTTAGAGGGATATGGGTCAAATACTAGCAAATGGGATGCACCGTGGTGTGGAATAGATGGGCCGAAGGGCCTGCTTCTGAGCTGTGTGATCCTATGAATTCTAATATTGAAGTTACCTCTAAATTTAGGCAAAATTACCGGATAAGAAGGTTTCTAGTGACCACTGATTTAAGTCTACAGCGAGATGGGGGAGTGAGAAGATGGTTGCTGGGAAAGGCTATCTGCTTCGGTTCAGATGGAGGGGAGGCTGGAACCATGCAGCAATTCTTCTATACCCAATTCATGAGGGAGTAACGTGTAAGGATGTCCTGCTCATACACTGGTGTGCCCTCCAAAACCTACAGCCACAGACCAAGCCCCTGCTCTCAATGCAAATGAACGTGATGGTTACTATGATTTTTTTTTTCACCTGGATATCTTTTCAGGCTGGTACTGAATGCACAAGCATATCAAGGATAGCAATATTAGGGAGGAAGTGGAGGTTAACAGAATCAATTCATCTGTTTCTCACTGAGCAGGCAATGCAAAAAATGTGGAATCCTAAAGATTATGAGATTTTTTAGAAGTATCAAATGTCATCTATTGCATCCACATTATCTTGAGGTGTCACACAACAACCTGGGAATGACAAAGAATTCCACTATCTGAATGTCCAGCTGTTCAATAATGGCTAATGCCTTAAATGCAGAGTCCAGTTTTGACTTATTCAAGGCGGAGGTCACTCACTTCCTTCTACCTGCTCCACTCTCAATAAAATTCCGGTTGATCCAATTGTAAAGTCAACTCTACGTTCACATACACCTCCAACTGTGGATTCACTACATGTGCCTGATTTGTGATCAGTATGCTGGAGATAAACCAAAGACCAATGTGGTCTTTGTAACTCAGTTACCCCTTGATCCATTTTGAAATAAACTAAAATTTGCTGGTTCCCCAAAGTTTTCCTTCCTCAGGTGGAACACTTTAGCTGAAAACCATCATTACCATCACTAGGCAGCCCACATGGTGACGCCATTAGTTCTCATTCCTTCCTGTCTGGTGAGTTGGAACAGCTGCTATAATTGTACCATTACAACACGTCTGTATCTTCTGTTCCACATTTCTGATTCACGTATTCTGTTTGCTAGAGTGAAAGATGGTGACTTTGGAACAATAACTATCCTCAGAACAGCTGCCTCAGGATAGCACTGTGGTGAACTACATATACCTGTCTGGACACGCCCCCCCTGCTGACTGCTCCTGTGGCTCCTCCCACAGACCCCGGTATAAAGGCGATTGGAGCCTGAACCCTGGCCTCAGTCTCCAGGATGTAGTATGGTGGTCAATTGCTGCTTGTTCTTTCTTCCAGCCAATAAAAGCCTATATCTCGCCTCACGTCTCGGAGAGTTATTGATGGTGCATCAAGCACATCATAGTTTACACATAAGAAGGGAATACAAGTACAGAGAACCCCACGGCCATCAGTAATGTCTCCTCAGACAACAACTCTGCTGCCATGACTATGGGCAGTCTCTGTGCAAGTCATACCCTAAAAGGTATAGAATATTCTTGGGCCCATTGAGTTAGAGTCAAGCATCAAGCACCATTTATCCTCACCTTGCTTATTCTCTCCATATTCCCATAACTCTGTCCTGATTGTATCACTCACCAACACACTAGGGGCAACTTACACCAGTGGTCACTTAATTAGGAGGTAACAGTGGGATTCTGAGGAAAAGATGGTGGTGAGATGGTTCAGTCACTCAGTCGCAGAGGCTTCTAAGGGGCCAATCAAAGTGTTACTGTCTTTTCTAAATGTATTTTTTATGATGGCAAGACCCTGCTGTACACTAAAAACTTAAAGTACTGCAGGTCTACCCCTTCAGCGAATTACTTGTTGGCAGAGAAGGAACTGGACTTGGAGCAGATTGTACTGCTGCCTGTGTCAGAGGGGTGTTGGTGGAGTCAGGGCATGAGGGCAGTGAGTAACAGAGAGTGATCATCTTAGTCACTGTTCTTGTGATCTCATGACCTTGCTGAACACTGTCCGAGCTTTAAGTCCGAGTCACTACTTTATTGGTGGATGGCGGTGGAAGTTGGGTGGGGGTGGGGAGAGCTGGTGTCCTCAGTCATTGTGAGGACAAGGCCTCAACCAGAGGTTGACAGATTCTTGATTGGTCAGGGCATGAAGGGATATGGAGAGAAGGCAGGAGACTGGGGCTGAGAGGAAAATTGGATGAGCCATGATGAATTGGCGGAGCTGACTTGATGGGCCAAGTGGCCTAATTCTATTCTGATATCTTATGGTCATTTTGCAGTGTCACCTGTTTACGGTCGCCCAGGTGAAAGACGTTGGGGTTGGTGTGCTCCACTGGCATGCCAGGGGTTGTGTAATGTGGCATCTCAGCTGGAGTCAGTGCTGTCCCCAGTGTTCACTTGGCAGAAGACAAACCATATTGTGTTCGACTGCAGACTACTGCAACATTCATGGACACAGCGTCTTGAATTTTATTTTTCTTTATGATGTTATTTTACTGATATCTTATATGTTCTTGCTATTTTATGTGTTTACTGCTATCTTGTATGTGCTATATGTGCCTTGTGCTGTGTAAGACTGCTGGTACTGTGTTTTTGAATCTTGGCCTCAGAGTTATGCAGTTTCATCTGACTGTATTCATGGGTAATCATGTATGGTTGAATGACAATTAAACTTGAACTTGAAGGATCCTACTGGTTATGAGAAAACCCTGTCAACTTCACACAGAGATCACTAAGGGTCAGGACTGAAGCTTGGGTCACCGGAGATATAGGGCAGCAGTTCGACTGGATGCACACTTCTGCTGTTAATTTAATCACAGTGTGCGTGACTGTCAGTCCAGCAGTGCTCGTAAGAACTTAAGGAATAGAAGCACAAGTGGGCGTTTCCCCCTTGAGCCTGCTCCATCATCTGGCAAGGATGTGGTTGGTCTTCTACTTCAAGAACTCCACCTTCTGTCTCACATCCCTTTAATCCATTAAGACCCATAATTCTCTCTTATCATTGCAATAACAGGCTTACATGGTAGAAAAGTTGAAAGGATCACTGTGCTTTGAAGGAGAAATTTCAGTTATACATGGCCTATTCATTATTGATTGCAGGATCTCAACTTCTTGGCCAGGAGAAGCATCTCTGCATATACACATCAAGCTCACTATAAATCTTGCACATTTCAGTAAAGTCACCCATCATTTGTCGAACCTCTTACCGCAGACACACCATCTCATGAAGCAGTCTAGTGAACCTTTGCTGAATGATATGAGACCAAAACTGTACACAAGGCACCAGGTGTTTTCACCAAAGCTCTATCTATTTGTAATATGTCATCTTTACTCTTTACACAAATTCTCTTGCAATATAGGTCAACATATCATTCAGATTCCTAGCTAACTGCTGCACCTGTTGGCATGTACAAAATGCACAAGTCCATTTGAGTGTCAACTACAATATTCTTTTACTACTTAAAAATGCACAATGCCTCTCTTTTATCTACCTAAATAGATAACATCATATTTTCCCATCTGCCATTTGTTGCATGCTCACTGGGCTTGTCCTTAAACACTTGAAACCTCCTTGCATCTTCATCACTTCTCAAAGGAACACAAGAAACAAGAGAAGAAGTAGACTGTTTGTCCCTCAAGCCTGTGTTGGCATTTGTCAAAATCATGGCTGATTTTCTATTTCAGATCTACAAACCCCATTTCCAGAAAAGATGGGATATTTTCCAAAATGCAATAAAAACAAAAATCTGTGATATGTTAATTCACGTGAACCTTTATTTAACTGACAAAAATACAAAGAAAAAATTTTCAATAGCTTTACTGACCAACTTAATTGTATTTTGTAAATACACACAAATTTAGAATTTGATGGCTGCAACACACTCAACAAAAGTTGGGACAGAGGCATGTTTACCATTGTGTTACATCACCTTTCCTTTTAATAACACTTTTTAATCATTTTGGAACTGAGGATACTAATTGTAGTAGATTCGCAATTGGAAATTTTGTCCAGTCTTGCTTGATATAAGACTTCAGCTGCTCAACAGTCCGTGGTCTCCGTTGTCTGATTCTCCTCTTCATGATGCGCCATACATTTTCAATAGGAGATAGATCTGGACTGGCAGCAGGCCAGTCAAGCACACACACTCTGTGTCTACAAAGCCACACTGTTGTAGCCCGTGCAGAATGTGGTCTGGCATTGTCCTGCTGAAATAAGCATGGACGTCCCGGGAAGAGACGTCACCTTGATGGCAACATATGTCTCTCTAAAATCCTAATATATGCCTCAGAGTCAATGGTACCTTCACATACATGCAACTCACCCATGCCATGGGCACTGATGCACCCCCATACCATCACAGATGCTGGCTTTTGCACCTTTTGCTGATAACAATCAGGATGTTCGTTTTCATCTTTGGCAAGGAGAACTCGACGCCCGTTTTTTCTGAAAACTAGCTGAAATGTGGACTCGTCTGACCACAGCACACGGTTCAACAATCTTTATGTCCATCTGAGATGAGCTTGGGCCCAAAGAACTCGCCGGCATTTCTGCATAGAGTTGACGTATGGCTTCCTCCTTGCGTAATACAGTTTCAAGTTGCATTTCTGGATGCAGCAACGGACTGTGTTAAGTGATAATGGTTTTCCGAAGTACTCCTGAGCCCAGGTGGCTATAACTGTCACAGTAGCATGACGGTTTCTTAGGCAGTGCCCCCTGAGGGCTCGAAGATCACGCGCATTCAACAGCGGTTTCTGACCTTGCCCTTTACGCACTGAGATGTCTCTGAATTCTCTGAATCTTTTCACAATATTATGTACTGTAGATGTTGAAAGACCTAAATTCTCTGCAATCTTGTGTTGGGAAATGTTCCTTTTGAACTGACTAACAATTCTCTCACAAATTTTGACACAAAGGGGTGAGCCATGATCCATCCTTGCTTGCAAAGGCTGAGCCTTTGATGGACGTTACTTTCATACCCCGTCATGATACCTCACCTGCTACCAATTAGCCTGCTTAATGTGGAGTCTTCCAAACCGGTGTTACTTGAATATTCTGTGTTACTTTTCAATCTTATTTTAACTCTGTCCCAACTTTTGTTGAGTGTGTTGCAGCCAACAAATTCAAATTAGTGTATATTTACAAAATACAATTAAGTTGGTTAGTAAAACTATTGAAAATCTTTTCTTTGTACTTTTGTCAGTTAAATAAAGGTTCACATGAATTAACATATCACAGATTTTTGTCTTTATTGTATTTTGCACAATATCCCAACTTTTCTGGAAATGGGGTTTGTATTTTCCCGCACGGCCCTTTTCCCTTCATCACCAATCATGAGTGAACTTAATGGCTGAGATTCCATAGACCTCTTGTGCGGAGAATTGCTAGAAGAACCACCACCATCTGTGAAGATATTTCTCCTCCTCTCAGCTTGAAATGGCTTATGCTTTAATTCTGAGGCCGACCCTTGCTTCTAGCTTTATTACATTGGAACATAGAGTGAGATGTGTCATTTTGCATCATTGAGCACAACTCAAGCGTTGTAATGGGGGAAGCCCACTGGTGCCACCACACTTCTAACGCTATCAAAGCATGGCCACAACTTGCTAACCCTATCATATGTCTTAGCTATACTTTGCTGCCTTGAACAGCAGTGGCTGGAGTTTCTAGGGGCGATATGGAATGTGCAGGATAGATACACCCCAAAAATGAAGAAGTATTCTAAAGGGAGAATGAGGCAACTGTGGCTGACAAAGGAAGTCAAAGGTAGCATGAAAGCAAAAGAGAGGGCATATAATATAGCAAAAATTCATGGGAAGTGGAAGGATTGGGAAGCTTCTAAAAACTAACAGAAGGCAACTAAAAAAACATAAGGAAAGAAAAGATAAAATATGAAGGTAAGCTAGCCAATAATATCAAAGAGGACACCAGACATTTTTTCAGATATATAAAGTGTAAAAGAGAGGTGAGAGTGGATATTGGACTGCTGGAAGATAACACTGGAGAGGCAATAATTGGAAACAAAGAAATGGCAGATGAACTTATTAAGTATTTTGTGTCAGTCTTCACTGTGGAAGACACTCCCAGTATGCCGGAAATTTGAGAGTGTCAAGGGACAGAAGTGAGTGCAGTTGCTATTACTAAGGAGAAAGTGCTTGTAAAGCTGAAAGGTCTGAAGGTAGATAACTCACTTGAACCAGATGGACTACACCCCATGGTTCTGAAAGTGGTAGCTGAAAAGATTGTGGAGGGATTAGAAATAGTGTTTCAAGAATCAGTAGATTCCAGAATGGTTCTGGAGGACTGGAAAATTGCAACTGTCACTCTACTCTTTAAGAAGGGAGGAAGACAAAAGACAGAAAATTATAGGCAAATTAGCCTGAATTCAATAGTTGTGAAGATGTTGGAGTCCATTGTGAAGGTTGAGGTTTTGGGGTACTTTGAGGTGCATGATAAAGTAGACCAAAGTCAGCATTGTTTCCTTAAGAGAAAATCTTGCCTGACAGATCTCTTGGAATTCTTTGAGGAAGTATCAAGCAGGATAGATAAAGGAGAGTCAATGGATGGAGTTAACTTGGATTTTCAGAAGGCCTTCGACAAGGTACCACACATGAATCTGCTTAACAAGGTAAGAGCCTATCGCAATACAGGAAAGATACTAACATGAATAAAAGATTATCTGACTGGCAGGAGACAAAGAATGGGAATAGAGGGTACCTATTCTAGTTGGGTGCTGGTGACAAGTGGTGTTCTGTGGTGGTCAGTGTTGCAACTGCTTCTTTTCATGTTATAGGTCAACGATTTGGATTACAGAATTGATGGCTTTGCTGCTAAGTTTGCAGCTGATACAAAGATAGGTGGAGGGGCAGGCAGTGTTGAGGAAGCAGGGAGTCTGCAGAAGGACTTGGATTGATTGGGAGAATAGGCAAAGAAGTGGCAGATGGAATATAGCGTTTGGAAGTGTTTGGTCATGTACATTGGTAGAAGGAATAAAGGTGTACATTATTTTCTAAGTGGGGAGAAATGTCAAAACTCAGAGGTGCAAAGGGACTTGGGATCTGTGTGCATGACTCACAAAAGGTTAACTTGCAGGTTGACTTGGCGGTAATGAATGCAAAGAGTTAGCATTCATTTCAGGAGGACTAGAATATAAGACATGATGCTGTCTTTATAAGGCATTGGTCAGATCCCAATTAGAGTATTGTGAGAAGCACTGTCAACGTTTCGGACCGAAACCCTTCATCAGGACCTGATAAATCAGTGTCCTGATGAAGAGTCTCGGCCGGAAACGTTGACAGTGTTTCTCCTTATAGATGCTGTCTGGCCTGCTGTGCTCCACCAGCATTTTGTGTATGTTGTTTGAATTTCCAGCATCCACAGATTTCCTCGTGTTTGCTCTTAGAGTATTGTGAGCAGTTTTGAGCTCTTTATCTAAGAAAAGATGTGCTGGCATTGGAGAGGGCCCAGAGGAGGTTCACAAGATTGATCCCAAGAATGAAAGTGTTAACATATCTGGAGTGTATGATAGCTCTAGGCCTATACTCGCTGTAGTTTAGAAGAATGGTGAGGGGGGAATCTCATTGAAATGTATTGAATATAGAAAGGTCTGGATAAAGTGGATGTAGTGAGGATGTTTCCTATAGTGAGGGAATCTAGGACCAGAAAGCACAGCCTCAGAATTGAGAAACATCTATTTAGAACAGAGATGAGGAAAACCCTTTAGCCAGGTGGTGGTGAGTCTATGGAATTCATTGCCACAGATGGGTGTGCAGGCCAAGTTATTGGGTATATTTAAGGCAGAGGTTGATATGTTCCTGATTAATCAGGGAGTCAAAGGTTACGGGAGAAGGCAGGAGAATGGGGTTGAGAGGGATAATAAATTAGCCATGATGGAATGGCAGAGCAGACTCATCTTATTCATCCATATTCCAGAGAATGCAGGAATACACTATTTAATCTCTCTTTCAATAGCATATCCCCCAGTCCTGGAACTTGTCTGATAAATCTTCATTACACCCACATATCCATTTAGCTCCTAAATTTCCTCCTCAAGAAGGTATGGTGAGGAGAAGGAGCTGTTAGAGAGAGAGAGAGACCTGTCTCTACAAGTCTGCCACTTTGTGCCAGAAAAGACAGTATTGGTGAGTTAGCAAGGGTTAGTTATTTTTTTCAGCCATGGTTTATTGGCTGGAGTGTGTGAAAGTTACGATATAAGGGTTTATCCCTATTAAAATGGGGGCTTTGTGCGGTATAAAGGAGTCCTAATTGATAGAATTTATTCTTTGTTAATGGCAGGATTATACTGCAGGTTATAATGTATGAGGTGCAGGTTTTGCAATATTTATGCAAGAACATTGGAAAATATAAAAAGGAAGCAGGTGAAGGCCATTTAACACTTTGCCATCTCCTTCCTGGAGTAATTCTTCACCGTTGATTCCACTTAAATCCAGAAATCCATGAATCTCTGTCTTGAACAAGTTTAGGAATAAAGTATCATAGCTGTCTTGTGTTGAGATTTCCAAAGATTCACTACCTCTGGTGAAGAAGCATCTCCTCTCAGTAAATGATAGCCAATCTTTTATGATGGGTATCACAATGCTTCAAGATGCTTCAATGGGAGGAAATAACTCCCTGATGCCATTAAGGCTCCTAAGAACTTGAATGGCTTCAGTGAGTTCATCTCCCATTATTCTGGACTCTAGGTTCTGTACTTACATTGTTTCAAATAAAGGAGAATCTAATTTGCAGCTTCAGTGTGTGTTTCCTACTGTTTTACCCTTGGCAGAAAACATCCTTAAATTTAGAATTTTCATTCCTTTCAAGACATAATCTTCCATGTAATCTGCTTCAGTCTTGTAATTTCTGAGATATCTGTACTATTTTAAAACTAGTTTCTTAGTCACCTTGAATTGAACTCTGCTGGCCATGCTTTTTGATACAGAGGCTCTCAGCCTTGGACTAACACCTCCCAAACACCTCCGTTTCCCTACCTCCTTTTAAATCATCTTCAAAGAGGATCTATTTGACCAAGTTTGTAGTCATCTGCCTTAAAATCCCCTCAGTACCATTGCTGCAAAGTACCTTGGGATGTAACATGTGCTGTTATTGAACCCTGCTCCGGTTTTCTGCCTGCTCTGGATCTTTCCAACTCAGAAATAAAATCCAGTCCTGATGAAGGGTCTCGTCAGAAATGTCGACTGTTTATTCGTTTCCTTAGATGCTACCTGACCTCTGAGTTCCTCCAATAATTTCTGCACGTTGCTCTCAATTGCCAGCATCTTCTGAATCTCTTGGGTTTTAGTTATTGAAGGAGGTTGCCGTTTGCTTCGAGTGCCCATCAGATGATCAGTAAGTTGTAGAAATTAGCTTTAGCAGCATGAGATTGATCATTTGAAGATAATTCAGAATGCACTATGCAATAGTTAAATTATTTTGCAGAACTTTGTATAATGCATTTTTCAATCATAAATCACCACTCAGCTAACTTCAGTACATGGGAAACAATCCCAGTCTCTACTCATGACTGAAATTCTCCAGTCCCAGCAACATTCTTGTGAATCTTTTCTATACTTTCTCTGTAAATTGCATCCTTCCTTTATTAAAATGACCAGAACTGAACACAATATTGTTTGTGTGGTCTTGTACAACTGTAACATGACAATCCACCTTTTACACTCAGTGTTTCATATGACGAAGACAAGCCTGCCATACATCTTCTTCACTACCCCAGTGATCATTGATTGGGGTTAAATTCCCACTGCTGTCTGTAAGGAGATTGTATGTTCTCCCTGTGACCACATGGATTTCCCCAACCTGTCTGGTTTCCTCCCACATTTCTAAGATGCATGGTTTGGGTTAGGTTAGTGAGTTGTGGGTGTGCCATGTTTGATATTAGGGTTAATGAGTAATTTCTTAGCATTAAATCATTTTGGATTTTTTACAGTTCATCTTCTATGTAATATGAAATTGAAAGATGCAATCCCAGCAAAGCTAAGCCTGAGAAAACAACAAATAATGTTGTAGCATGTGCTGGCATTTCCAGTATGTAAGAGAAGCTTCAAAATCTTCCGCGAAAAGAATCGAAGCATGGTGATGGGGTGAATGGTTGTGACAGGGTAAAACCAGGGAGATTAGGGGATAAGCATTCAAAAAGGTTATCTGATGAAGGGGAGCAGTTAGAGAACAAGGCCAGAGACAAAAGAAATGTGGGAAACTGAAGGTTATTCCGATGCATATGTCATTAATATATCTTTTGTCTTGTTTTTTATCTGTATTCTCCCCCTCTAACTGTTCACACTAATTTATTCACCAGTTAGCCTTCCTTACTGCTTATCTCCATGGTTACCCTGGTTTTACCTTATCAGAGATGTCCCTTCACAACCCTTTCTGCAGCCTTACAAGTTTCCTTTGTCTTCTTTTCAATTGTGATGAAAGGGCTTTGACTTGAAATGTTGACTCTGCCGATATGGTCTGAGTTGCTGATTAGATTGCTAGTATCTGCAGTTCTTTTGATATTCAGTTTTTTTTAAAAATTGTATTAATTTCATTTAGTATTATGTAGTTTCATATGAAATTTAGTTGAAAAGATTTAAAAGTTTACAACTTTAGAAAAAAGAACTCTGAGCTCAGAAATTTCACCATCTGTCTTTTCAAGAGCCATTGATTCACTTCGAGAGAGAGAGAGAGAGAGAGAGAGAGAGAGAGAGAGAGAGAGAGAGAGAGAGAGAGAGAGAGAGAAAGATACTTTATTGATCCCAGTGGAAATTACAGTGTCACAGTAGCATTACAAGTGCACAGATATAAATATTAGAAGAGAAGTAAAAAAAATAAAAAAGAGGTTACCACGGTCTAACAGGAGGGGGTCATCACTTCTCCGGCTATAGGTTGACTCATTTTAGAGCCTAATTGCCGAGGGTAAAAATGACTTTATATAGCGCTCTTTGGAGCAGCACAATTGTCTTGGTCTATTACTAAAAGTGCTTCTCTGTTCAGCCAAAGTGGGACGCAGAAGGTGAGAAACATTGTCCAAAATTGCCAGGATTTTCCATAGGGTCCATTGTTCTACCACAGCCTCCTGTGTGTCCAGTTTGACTCCACAAACAGAGCCAGCCTTTCTAATCAGTTTATTGAGCCTGTTGGCATCACCTGCATTGATGCTGTTGCCCCAGCACACCACCACATAGAAGACTGGAGGTAAGAAATTTTAAAGGAGGTAGGAAATGAAATAAAATTGTGGACAATGGATAAGGTAATTGTGCAGTAATATTGTTCAGAGCAAGTTTTAGATTTTATTTATCAGCTTCTATTTTGCTGTTAGAGGACTCTTGAAGGGATCTCTCATACATTAAAAGTGAACTTCTGACCTCACAGTCTAATTTGCCATGGCCCTTGCACTGCCCATATCTGTAACTGTTACACAATAGTCTTTATTACAATACTGCTTTTCACTTGTACTCTCTTGATTACTTATGCTTTGAAATGATCTGCATGGATGGCTTGCAAATCTTTGTATCTCAGTACATATGACAATAGTAAATCAATTACAATCCTAATTCCAATCCCATTTCTGATTCCTACACAAATTAAAATGTGGCAGGACTCACACAGCAAGGGTAATATAGGTAAAAATGAGTTTCCCATTGCTTCTTTTTATTGACAAACAGACACTGTTTCTTGGCCTGTGTCTGTCTGTCAATATTAAGCCATTGATACCAGGTTTGGACTTGTCTAGGCTTTATCTTACTTAAATCTGTCAAAGTGGCCTGGAGTCATTCTGGCAAGCAAGGGTAACTCTGATGATCACTTCACTAGCCTAAACCTATGAGTTAACTTTTTACTGAGGTAACCTTTGATCTTTTTCCTCTGTTAAGGTGGTACCATTAGAACAGTTAGTGAGGATCGCCTCCTGTTGCTCTTTATTTCCTGGGTACATTCTCTCAAGTATGTGATTAATTTTAACCTTTAAGCCAGATATAAGTCTTCACATTAAAGAGAACGTAACATTGGGAGAGGAGCCAGAATTATTGTTCATGGCGATGGGAAAGGCTGCTCAGAAAAGATGTAATGTTACATATGTTTTGATAATCTTGACAGAGGGAGATCTTTTTATACTCAAATGGTGACATTTACTAAGATTCAGACCTATCTGTCTCAAACCCAAAACCTTTTATCAGATTAGCAAAGATATGGGCCTATCAAGGCTCAATCTGTTTGAGTAAAGTCCATTTTATAATAGTTAAAAATAAGTTTAAATTAGCTTCTGGTCTTAAATTCTACTTCAGGTTATTCTTACATTTTAATTTAGTTGACAGATTTAGGTTGAAGACCAAGGCCAGCTTGCACAGTATAACCTGACTAATCAGATTAGAAGCCAAGGGGCAATGGTTAGAGGTAGGCTCAGTTTTGCAAAAATGCACTGTGGAAGGAAGTTATTGGCATTGATTGAGGAGGTCAACTTTTGCTGTTGACATATATATATATATAGATATATACACACACATACTTGATTCCCACATATAAACATAATGATAATTTATAGCCCGTTGTCAGATAGTTTTGATTTGTAACTTGACATGATATGAACTGCATTGAAATACACCATAGTACTTTAGTCTTGTTTTTTTTTCCACTGGATGGAAGTTCTCCCTTCCACACTGCTTTATAACCTCCAGGGGAAAATTGTCCCTATCCCTGGTATCTAAGAGCACATGAAAAGAAGGCACTTGTTTTAACTGATATCCACTTTGGAATGTGGGTAAGATCACAAGACCATAAGAGTAATATTGGATATGATGCAAACTGAAAGAGGGAGAATCAAGTGTGAGGAAGTTCCTGAAGATCAGTTCTGTTAATGTACTTGAGCAGAATTTATGCCCTCCATTACCAGCTGACCTTGTACTTTCCAGAGTTAGTCAACTTCTGGTGGAGCATGCCGATACCTCACAAGGGGGTGGGGGCTATGTCAGAGGTAGTGGACAGGGTGGGGGGGGGGGTGTGAAATGTGAAGGGCAGAGCTTCCAAGAAGATTCAGAGAGAGGGGATGAACATGAAAGCATCGTCCATTTATAAATGAGACAAGATAAAGACTGGAATAAAAGGAGGAATAATTCAAGTGTCTTGTTTTTCCAAAAGTGCTAAAGTGCTGTTGATAAATGTTAGAATAAAGAGTGATGCTTGTGCTGGAAAACCAGGAAAACCACTGAGCAATGTGGAAAGAGGTTCCTGGGACCAGGACTGGGACTGGGAATAGGATTGGGTTTTCCATTATCCCAAGGGTTTCCTTGCAATTTCTTGTAAATGAGGTTCTTAACCCAACAAAGGTAAACAATGCTTCCAATGTGGGCCAGCAAATGAATTCCAGAGAGAGACGAGCTGTTCCTACGCAAACTGCCAAGTACAGGGTCCCAAAACCTCATTCCAAAAGCAAAGTCACTTGTTAAAATTTATGTTAAAAATATCACATCTTGCAACAGCTGACAGGACAATGAAAGTTTGTACCTGACACACAAGAGATTTGGCAAATGCAGGTAATCTTGAGCAACAAACAAAATGCTGGAGAAACTCAGCAACTCAGGCAGTGGAATAAACAGTCGACATTTCTGGCTGAGACCTTTCATCAGGACTTATGATGCTGCGTGACTTGCTGAATTCCTCCAGTATTTTGTGTGTTGCTCACACCTGAATCCCTTGATTCCTTCTTCCTAATAGTAATTCTATTTGCTTATGGATTTATGCTGCTTTCATATGACCTACAACAGCCAATTAACATACTTCTTTGTCCCTACAGGGGAAAATGATGCACAAAGTCAGGGAGTACACACTGCTGGGGAAAATTGTCCCTATCCCTGGTATCTAAGAGCACATGAAAAGAAGGCAAACGTTTTAACTGATATCCACTTTTGAATGTGGATAAGATCATAAGACCATAAGAGATAGGAGCAGAATTAGGCCATTCAGCCCATTGAGCCTGCTCTGCCATTTCATCATGGCAGATCCCAGATCCCAGTCAATCCTATTCACCTACCTTCTCGCCATATTCGTTGATGCCCCAACCAATCAGGAATCTAACAATTTCTGCTTTAAATATACCCACGGACTTATCCTCCATCGCAGTCTGTTGCCGAACATTCCAGAGATTCACTACTCTTTAGCTAAAAAAATTCCTCCATACTTCTGTTCTAAAAGGTTGCCCCTCAATTCTGAGGATGCGCCTTCTAGTTCTGGATGCCCCCACTCCACTCCACATCCACCTTATGGATAAGGTCCACTTGTCCTTTCAATGAGATCCCGACACATTCTTCTAAATTCAATAGACAATAGACAATAGACACAGAAGTAGACTATTCGGCCCTTCGAGCCTGCACCGCCATTCTGAGATCATGGCTGATCATCTGCTATCAATATCCGGTTCCTGCCTTGTCCCCATATCCCTTGATTCCCCTATCCATAAGATACCTATCTAGCTCCTTCTTGAAAGCATCCAGAGAATTGGCCTCCACTGCCTTCTGAGGCAGTGCATTCCAGACCCCCACAACTCTCTGGGGGAAGAAGTTTTTCCTTAACTCTGTCCTAAATGACCTACCCCTTATTCTCAAACCATGCCCTCTGGTACTGGACTCTCCCAGCATCTGGAACATATTTGCCTCTATCTTGTCCAATCCCTTAATAATCTTATATGTTGTAATCAGATCCCCTCTCAATCTCCTTAATTCCAGCGTGTATAAGCCCAGTCTCTCTAACCTCTCTGTGTAAGACAGTCCGGACATCCCAGGAATTAATCAGAATCAGAATCAGAATCAGAATCAGACTTTAATCGCCAAGTACCTATGCACTTACAAGGAATTTACTTCCGGCAGATGTTGTCTCTCTGCTCATAACAATAATAATGATAAATATAAATGAAAATATAGATTATACATACAGGTAGTGCAATCCAAGTAATAGTTAGCCGACAGTTAACCGGCAGTTAACTGTTCAGCAAAGTGACCGCAGTAGGGAAAAAACTTCTCCAGTGCCTATTAGTCTTAGTCTGGAGGGATCTGAAGCGCCTACCAGACGGAAGCAGATCAAACAGTCCGTGCGCAGGATGGGAGGAGTCCTTTATGATGTTCCCCGCCCTCTTCTTCAACCTGGAAGAGTACAGGTCCACAATAGAGGGCAGGGAGGCTCCAATGATGCGCTCAGCAGTCCTCACTGTGCGCTGTAGTCTGGTTCTATCCTGCTTGGTGGCAGCTCCAAACCACATAATGATTCACAATTAACCTCGTGAATCTACACTGCACTTCCTCTACAGCCAGGATATCCTTCCTTAACCCTGGAGACCAAAACTGTACACAATACTCCAGGTGTGGTCTCACCAGGGCCCTGTACAAATGCAAAAGGATTTCCTTGCTCTTGTACTCAATTCCCTTTGTAATAAAGGCCAACATTCCATTAGCCTTCTTCACTGCCTGCTGCACTTGCTTATTCACCTTCAGTGACTGATGAACAAGGACTCCTAGATCTCTTTGTATTTCTCCCTTACCTAACTCTACACCATTCAGATGATAATCTGCCTTCCTGTTCTTACTCCCAAAGTGGATAACCTCACACTTATTCACATTAAACGTCATCTGCCAAGTATCTGCCCACTCACTCAGCCTATCCAAGTCATCCTGAATTCTCCTAACATCCTCATCACATGTCACACTGCCACCCAGCTTAGTATCATCAGCAAACTTGCTGATGTTATTCTCAATGCCTTCATCTAAATCGTTGATGTAAATCATAAACAGCTGTGGTCCCAATACCGAGCCCTGTGGCACCCCACTAGTCACCACCTGCCATTCCGAGAAACACCCATTCACCCTTTGCTTTCTATCTGCCAACTAGTTTTCTATCCATGTCAATATCTTCCCCCCAATGCCATGAGCTCTGATTTTACCCACCAATCTCCTATGTGGGACCTTATCAAATGCCTTCTGAAAATCGTGGTACACTACATCCACTGGATCTCCATTGTCTAACTTCCTGGTTACATCCTCGAAAAACTCCAATAGATTAGTCAAGCATGAGTTGCCCTTGGTAAATCCATGCTGGCTCGGCCCAATCCTATCACTGCTATCTAGATATGCCACTATTTCATCTTTAATAATGGACTCTAGCATTTTCCCCACTACTGATGTTAGTCTGACAGGATGATAGTTCTCTGTTTTCTCCCTCCCTCCTTTCTTAAAAAGTGGGATAACATTAGCCATTCTCCAATCCTCAGGAACTGATCCTGAATCTAAGGAACATTGGAAAATGATTACCAATACATCCGCAATTTCCTGGGCCACCTCCTTTAATACACTAGGATGCAGACCATCTGGACCTGGGGATTTGTCAGCCTTCAGTCCCATCAGTCTTCTCATCACCGTTTCCTTCCTAATGTCAATCTGTTTCATTTCCTCTGTTACCCTATGTCCTTGGCCCATCCATACATCTGGGAGATTGCTTGTGTCTTCCCTAGTGAAGACAGATCTAAAGTACTTATTAAATTCTTCTGACATTTCTCTGTTTCCCATAACAATTTCACCCAATTCATTCTTCAAGGGCCCAGCGTTGTTCTTAACTATCTTCTTTCTCTTCACATACCTAAAAAAGCTTTTGCTATCCTCCTTTATATTTCTGGCTAGCTTGCATTCGTACCTCATTTTTTCTCCCCGTATTGCCTTTTTAGTTAAGTTCTGTTGTTCCTTAAAAATTTCCCAATCATCTGTCCTCCCACTCACCTTAGCTCTGTCATATTTCCTTTTTTTTAATGCTATGCAATCTCTGACTTCCTTTGTCAACCACTGTGGCCCCTTTCCCCCCTTTGAATCCTTCTTTCTCCGGGGGATGAACTGATTTTGCACCTTGTGCATTATACCCAAGAATACCTGCCATTGCTGTTCCACTGTCTTTTCTGCTAGGATATCCGTCCAGTTAATTTTGGCCAGCTCCTCCCCCATGACTCCATAGTCTCTCCTGTTCAACTGCAACACTGACACCTATCTGCCCTTATCCTTCTCAAATTGCAGATAAAAATTCCATTGAGTACAGGTCCAAAGCTGCCAAACACTCTTCATATGCTAACCCCTTCATTCCCAGAATCATCCTTATAGGTTGAAGGTTGAAGGGATGCAGGTTCGAGAATCTTTCTGTCTTCCCAGGGTCATTGAGATCAGGTTCCATTACTTTGACCTTCAATCTCTTCACTAGCTACCATTTTCCAGATTAGAAACTAATTGATGAGGAAAGGATAATCTTCATGGCGTACTCATATCAATAACATCTGGAGTCTCCAAGTCCAGAACCAAAAGTGAACATTATGGAAGACAAAAGTCTGTGATGAAAAGCAAAAAAAAAAAAACAGCTCACAGATGGTAGAAATCAGGAAGAGAAAATGCTGGGAATACCCATCAGCCCAAACAGTGTCTCTGTAGAAAGAAACAGAGTTACTATTTCAGATGTGCGTTGTTTCTTTAGATGTGTATCTTTAGCATTTTATTTATTTATGGAAATTTGTGCGTCCCTTTAAGCCATATCTTACTTGCAACCTCTCACCCAGTCAGCTGTCATCCATGAGACACAGTTCAAAAGAATTCTGACTGTGTTAGAGGAAATGAGTTAGGCTCAAGAGGATGTGGATTGTAAAGGGACTTTGATGATGAGATGAACAAAATACATGTCAGGTGAAGAAGATTCAGTCACTTGGATGAAGTAGTAAATTGGACTAGATATTGACTTCCTGGAAGAAGCCAGAGAGTAGTTGTAGACGGTTGTCTCTTTGACTGGAGGCCTGTGAGCAGAAGTATCCGCAGGGATCGTTGATAGGTCATTGTTGTTTGTCGTCTATATCAATGATCTAGATGATAATTTGGTAAACTTGGTGTCATCTACAAATTAGTGGATGACACTAAAATTGGGTGTGTAGTGGACAGCGAGAAAAACTATGAAAACTTGCAGTGGGATCTGGACTAGCTGGTAAAATGGCAGATGGGATTTAATGCAGGCAAGTGCAAGGTGTTGCATTCTGGGATAACCCACCAAGGCAGGTCTTACATGGTGAGTGCTAAGGCACAGAGGAGTGTGGTATGACAAAGGGATTTGGGAATACAGATCCATAATTCCTTGAAAGTGGTAGCACAAGTAAATAGCGTCATAAAGAAAGTTTTTGCCACATTTGCCTTCACTAATCAATGTGTTGAGCATAGGATTTGGAATGTTACCTACCTACAGGAAAGATGTCAATAAGTTTGAAAAAGTGCAGAGAAAATTTACAAGGATATTGCCAGGACTTGAGAACCTGAGTTTTAGGGAAAGGTTGACTAGGTTAGTACTTTATTCTCAAGAGTGTAGAAGACTGAGTGGAGATTTTTTAGAGGTATACAAAGATCTAGAGGTCATGGGTTAAGGGTGAAAGGTGAAATGTTTAAGGGGAACATGAGGGGCAACCTCTTCTCTCAGACAGCTGTGAGAACGTGGGATTTGCTGCCAGTGCAAATCGTGGATGTTGGGTCAATTTCAACATTTAAGGGGAATTTGGAATTTTGGTTGTTATGATGAAATGATGAGGATGATCAATGAAAGGAGAGCTGTGGATGTTGTCTACATGGATTTTATTAAGGTGTTTGACAAGGTCCCTCATAAGAGGCTCATCCAGGAGATTAAGGTGCATGTTATCAATTGTGATTTGTCCATTTGGATTCAGAAATGGCTTGTCCATAAAAGATAGGGAGTGATAGTCGAAGAGACCTGCTCTAGCTGGAGGTCTGTGATTAGTGTTTCTCAGGGATCTGTTCTGGGAGGCTGCTGCTTCTGATGTATATAAAAGACCTGGATAAAAATGTAGATGGGTGGGTTACTCAGTTTGTAGGTGATATGAATATTGTAGATGTCTGGTAAAGAATACAGTAGGACATAGATCAGTTGCAGATATGGGCAGTGAGATGGCAGATGGAGATTAACCCACTCAAATGTGAAGTTTTGCACCTTGGTAGGTCAAATGTAAAGAAGCAATACGCTATTGAGGGCAAGATTCAATATTTACAATATTGCTCAAATATTACTGAAATATTACACATACTCCAATCTGTTTATGGTGAGTGGAGGAAAGTTTAGGGGAGATGTGAGAGATAGGTTTTTTTTACATGGAGAGTGGTGGGGGCTTGAAACGCACTGCCGGGTGTGGTAGTAAAGACTGGGACATTTAAGAAACTTATAGATAGACAAGTGGATGTACTGCAAGATAAATGGAGGGTTAAGGGCTGTGCAAAAGGGAAAGGTTAGATTGATCATGGAGTGGGTTTATATATATTGGCACAATATCATGGGCCTATGTTCTGTGATCGATGTTCTGCTCTCCTGCCTGTCAAGTATCTGTATAAATGCACTTTAATATCCCATACAATTAAGCTATGAATAAAAGATGTTCTTCAGCCACACAGCCAATCTTTCCTTGTGATCTTCATCTCAAGGGGACTGTGAGGCCTCCATTGGTCAGGGTCGACCATGAACGTTACGTCCAAGCAATGTACATAGTCGGTACGCAAGCCAAGGCCGTACAATATGGAGAGCAAGCGGTTGCCTGTGCAGCAGCTTCCTGTCTCCACGAAGCTGATGACTCCAAGGGGACAGCAGAGACTGATACAGAATCAGGTTTAATATCACCAGCATATGTTGTGAAATTTGGTTTCTTGCAGTAGCAATACAATGCAAGGCATAGTAATAAAACTATAAATTACAATAAGAATAATATATTAAAAGATAAATTAAAAAAGTAATGTGAAGAGAGAGAGGGGGG
Source organism: Hemitrygon akajei (assembly GCF_048418815.1). Taxonomy (NCBI): domain Eukaryota; kingdom Metazoa; phylum Chordata; class Chondrichthyes; order Myliobatiformes; family Dasyatidae; genus Hemitrygon; species Hemitrygon akajei. The sequence goes on along the minus strand of NC_133131.1, from coordinate 136,113,282 downwards.
AAACCTCACGAAGTGTTCATGGGTTCACTGTCCGTTCAGTAAACTGATGGCGGAGGGGAAGAAGCTGTTCTTGAAATGTTGAGTGTCTGTCTTCAGGCTCCTGCACCTCCTCCCTGATGGTAGCAATGAGAAGAGGGCACTTTCTGGGCATTGGGAGTCCTTAATGATGGATGCCACCTTTTTGAGGAATTGCCATTAGAAGGCATCCTTAATGCCAGGGAGGCTAGTGACCATGATAGAGCTGGCTGAGTTCATGATTTTCTGCACCTTTTTCTGATCTGTGCAGTGGCCCCTCCACACCAGACCATGATGCAACCAGTTGGAATGGAACCCACAGCTCTCTAATGTCCTGATGTGCTGGCACTGTGGAGGCTGCAAGGCATATGCAATTTGTGGAATTTGTACAGACTGTGGTCTGCCAGTGAGGAAGTCAGGGATCCAGTTGCAGAGGGAGGTACAGAGGCCCAGGTTCTGGATCATGTTGGTTAGAACTGAGGCAATTGTTATGTTGAACCCTGAACTTTAGTCAATAAATAGCAAACTGACATCTGTAGAAATTTGCAAATGTCTTTGGTGGCATACCAATTCCCTTCACACAGCTAATGAAATAGAGACACTGTCCTGCCTTCTTTGTAATTGTATCAGTATTTTGGACCTAGAATAGACCTTCAGAGCTGTTGACAACCAGGAACTTGAAACTGCTCACCCTTCCCACTTCTGATCCCTCAATGAGGACTGGTATGTTTTCCCTTGACTTTCCCTTCCTGAAGTCCACAATTAATTGCTTGGTATTACTGACATTGAATGCAAGGTTGTTGCTGTGACATCTCTCAACCAGCTGAACTATCTCATGTCTATATGCCCCCTCATTATCATCTGAAATTCTGCAATTTCATAGATGGTGTTTGATCTGCGCCAAGCCCAACAGCCATGGGTGTAACGAGAGTAGAGCAGTGGGTTAAGCACACATCCTTGAAGTGCACCAGTGTTGATTGTCAATAAGGAGATGTTATTTATGATTCACACAGATTGTGGTCTCCCAGTGAAGAAGTTAAGGATCCAGCTGCAGAGGAGGTATGGGGGCCCAGGTTTCGGAGCTTGTTGATTAGAAGTGAGGGTATGATTATGTTGAACGCTGAGCTATATCCAATTAACAGCAGCCTGACATAGGTATTGTAGGGTAATCCAATGGATGAGAGATGACACATATTTTTCATAATAGAAACCATTCCACATAATTCCCAAACGCCGCCAATGAGTTGTTATGTTCACTTTAAGGGACAGAGTCTGACATCAGGGTGTGGCAATTGATTTTGGTTTTGTTTGTAATGGAAGTAAAGGGCTACAGCTTTCGTTAAGCACGTAAAACAACTCTTGCATGTTTTGTTCCCAAAATCGTCCATTGATAACTCGGATGCTTTTGGACGATTCCAGAGTTACTCAATGACATGTTGACCGACGTGCTGCTTTGAAGCTGCTGCAGTTTTGGGAGCAGCACTCTGCCGTGTGGTTTGTGCATGTGGAAGCCCAGTTAGCGCAGTGAGAAATCACTACGGACAATACCATATTTTATTCCTTGTAGCATTGCTAAGTGGCTCCTCTGCAGCCAGAGTAACAGGTCTATTGGAAGACCCGCCTGGATGTGATAAATGAAAACTCTGAAAACTGACCTATTACAGACTTTTAGAGAGTCTGAGTCTGAGGGCACCAAGCAGTTACTCTCCTTGGCTGGCCTGGATGCGTTAGGCCTTTAGAACTAATGGGCCGCATGCCATCTCTCCTGGGCTAACACCATCTTTGTTTCACCTTATAGAACTCTTTATGCAGTAAATGCCTGATCAGCTTCACACAGCCCTCACTAATACACCCTGAAGGACTATAGTGAGCTTGCAAAAATGTTCGCTAGACTACACTCAGCCAAGCAGAGGTGGATTGTTCCTCCTCCCTTCCCTGTCTCAATAAGGCTCATCAACAGAGCCTCCAGTAGACTCAGACCCATGGCTCTGAACGAGACAGCAACGGATCTATGCACCATGCATGCCTTGGCATGAACACCAACGAGTGCCAATCACCATGCAGCTCCCACAGTGCCATCGGTGGTCTGTGAATGCCATGGGTTCCAGCTATAAGGGTAGTCCATTGTTCATTGCAGACACCCTTGTAGGGGGACGCTTCCTGTCTGACATGGGTGCTCAAGTGAGTGTGCTGCCAGCATCACCTGTTGATTATAGGCAGAGAATGATGAGCCCTCGACGGCAGCATGATCCTGACGGTGGCACGCGAGGCTCAATGAACATTGGTACACATGGGACTTCGTCTTGGCTAAAGTTACTAGAGCTCTGCTCGGTGCAGATTTCCTGTGCATCAAAGAACTGTTGGTAGATCCTAAGAACTGCTGGCTTGTGGATGCAAAGTACTTTTTAGGTCATTACCCTGTAACCCTAGTAAATTCCCCACTATGAGTCTGTCTAGTGCATGCCCCACCGCAAGTGAACTCACTCACCTACTGGGCGAACTCCCAAACCTCAACAAACCCACTTTTTCCCCTGCAGTCACCAAACGTGGGGCTGAGAGCCACATTTCCGCAGCCGGCTCACTGGTCCACGCCCATGTGCATAGACTGGACTCAGAAAAGCTGGACAGCGTGAGGGCTGTGTTTGTCAACATTGTACACAGGTGAGCCCTTCGGTGTCACTCCTCCACATGGCCCCTAAGCCCAACGGTGGTGTCCGTTCATGCGGCGCATACTGCTGCCTCAACTGGGCCACCATCCCCAATCATTACTTGGTCCCATATATTCAATACTTTTTGGCATGCTTAGCTGGAAAAATAACTTTTTCTAAAGTGGACTTAGTCACGGGCTACCATCATTTGCCTGTGTGCACTGAGGATGTTCCCAAACCTGCTGTTACAACCCAATTTGGCCTATTTGAGTTTCTGTGCATGCCATTTGGGCTGGAAAATGTGGAACAGACTTTCCAGTGACAAGTGGACTCTGTGTTAAAGGATTTTAGATTTTCTTTTTGTTTACTTGAACGACATACTGGTCGCCAGCACATCTAAAACCGTACGTTTATCACATCTCCTCTAAAGGCGACATGGGCTGATTACTAACCCCGCTGAATGCCAATTCAGGTTGTCTACTATTGTTTCTCGGCCGTCATATCTCTGCAGAAAGTGTGACACCACTGCTGTCAAAAGTCACCACTATTACAGACTTCCCACTGCCCTGCATTAGCAAAGCACTGCAAGATTTTTTAGGTATGGTGAATTTCTATCGTCGTTTCATTTTGTGAGCTGCTGAACTTATATGATGCTCCTAATCAGATGTTTGAATGGTCAGTGGTCATGACCAGAGCATTTGATTAGACCAATCGGCCTTTTTTGAACCCTACAGGTGCACCAGCTCGCCAATGCATCTATAGCTATTACCACTGATGCCTCAGACAATGCTGTGCACAAACAGTTGGTTGGAGGCGTGAAGCAGCTTCTCACCTCTTCATCCGGCAGCTCCTACCCCCATCCACCTGGGAGGAAGTACAGCTCATTTGACCCCGAGCATCTCGGTCTCTATATGGCCGTCCATCATTTTCATTTTCTACTGGAGGGTTGGCATTCCACAGCATCCATACACCACAAACCCCTCATGCACGTGATGACCAAAGCCACAGACCCTTGGTCTGTACAGCAGCAACGGCACCTGGCCTACATTTTGGAATTCATGACCGACATACAGCACCTCAAAGGGAATAATAATGCTGTGGCTGATTGCCTCTCACGGCCTGCCGTCATGCCATACGCATCGGGGTTGGTTATGATGCCATGACAGCCGACTAAGCTACCAACCCAGATGTCAGCAGTCACGGACCCGTGGCTGGCTGGTGTCAAGTTCTGGGATGGACGAGTTTCTCTCCTGTGTGATGTCTCAACCGGTCAGCCTCGCCCCATAGTGCCTGTAAACTGGAGGTGTACTGTTTTTAACTCCATTCATGACTGCTTACATCCGGGTGAGAAAGCTTCACAGAAACTGTTTGCTTTAAAGTTTGTGTGGTACGGCCTTACCTGCAGACTGGAGTGCTGCCTGTGTTAGCGGGCACGACTTAACCATCACATTCAGGCAGCGTCGAAACCTTTTAAGGTCCTTGAGTGATGGTCTGACCGTTTCAATGTGGACCTGGTTATCCCTCTAGCTGGTGTTTTCACACATCTCCTTGCCATGGTGGACCGTACCACCAGGTGGCCAGAGTTGATGATGGCTGCGGATGTGGCTCAGGCATTCATCTACATCCGGTTGCTTGGTTTTTGGCACCTCATTTCTTCCGACCACAGGCCCCAATTCATGTCAGATGTCTGGGCCACAATGGCCCAGAACCATTGCATCACACAATGGCATATCACCCCCAGCCCAATGGTCTGTGTGAGTGGTTTCACCACTCCTTAAAGGCTTCTCCAAGGGCCTTCCTGGTGGACAAGTGTTGGCACGATCATCTCCCCTGGGTCCTGCTGGGGTCAGAACTGCTCCGAAAGAGGACCTGTATGGGTAGCCGCATTGGGGGATTTTAATCCAGATGCCATGACCGCCTGGTCAGCATCTCAGCAGCGTTCTGCATCCCCCCCCCCCCCCCAGTAAACTCAATTCCTTTACACCTTTCCCCACCTCCTATCATGGCGTATAGCACTCGGGTTCCTGCTGACCTAGGTTCTACCTCGTTGCTCTTATCCACCATGATGCACATCAACACCCCCCTTAAGCCCCCTTACGATGGCTTCTTGGAATGGGGCAACAAGGCTTTTATTGTACATAGGATGGGCAAACCTGAGGGTATTTCTGTAACACACACATCTCTGTAGTTCACCTTGGGGCTTACTGCCAAAGCCTTTCCCATAAGTGGGTATAGCCGCTCAGAGATCAGAATGCTCTTTCTTCTGCCAACCACTCCTGATGAGCCCCATCTGCCCAAATGTGAATGACTGGAAGGTGCAATTCGTCAATGTTACAGTAAATGAAAATTTATAAGGAACAACTGCAGACGCTGGAAATCCAGCACCTGCTTCTTATCATAGCTGCTTCCACCAACCCCCCTGGCAACAGATTCCTGACACCTACTAATCTCAAAACAAAAAAAAATTCATGACTTGCAAATCTTCCTTGCACTTTTCCCCTTTCATTTTAAACCTATGCCCTTTAATGTTGGACATTTCCAGCCTAGGTGCAAAAGCTCTGACTCTCTAACCTATATGTACGTCTCATAATTTTATGTGTTTTTCTCTGATTGCTTTTTCGCCTCTAGGGAAAGCAAGCTAAGATTTTCCATCTGCTCCTGATAGCTATACATTCCATCTGGGCAACATCCTGGTGAACCTCTTCTGCACTTTCTGCAAAGAATCAACATCCTTCCTATAACGTGGTGACCAGGACTGTACATAAAACTCCAAATGAGCCCTAACCCAAGTTTTATAGAGCAGCAGCAAGACTTTGCAACTTTTATATTTCTTGTTGAAGGTAAAGGTTCAGCAAGATAAAACACTGGAACAAAAGGTAGGTTGATTTGTGGAAAACCCTACAGCAGGCTATTATGAATGATATAAAACAGTAGTGAGCCAAATCATTTGGATGCCACATTAATAGTATAGATGGAATGTAGCCAAGTGGGAACTTGCCTTCTGTTGAGAATACATTAAAATATGAATTGGATTTTGGAAGAGCAATTTCCACAGCAGAATAGCATTAGCTGGTGACTGTTGAAAGAACAATCGAGTGTTATAATTGAGAGAGCAATGTTTCTGTCATCTATTGATCTGCTTTTAATCATCTCTCAAAGCAGCTGGGAGCATAAAGTTTTGTCAGTTTGAATCACTTCTCACAGCTGAAGTATGAATAAACCTCTTACATGACTTTTTAATCAAAATAATTTATATTTTGTTTTGTTTCAAAAGCATATAGTAACATTGACCAAGGGAAACTTACTGCAGCACATCCAATTGTAAGAGTGACAAAAAGGTTGTATGTCAGATCGTGCCCAGGGCGTCAGATGATGGAGGTAAGCAGGTGGTTTTCCAAAATCACGCAGTTCTCTAACTGAATGCCTGCTTGTAAAGTGACCTCCTCAATGTAAGAATGTTCTGCTGTGGTTGTGTATAATACAAGTTAACATTTGCAGAGTTGACCTGAAAATGAACTGGCAACATTTTTGACAAAAGTGAGCATGTTGCCTATTTTAATAATATTGCATGCATATTGCAAACCTGTGGTTGTTGAGGGAGTGCCTGTGTTAGATTGCTAATTGATAGTTCAAATTTTCTGACTTGGACCAAATGGAACTTGACACCTTACTCTGACATTCTTAAGTAAGCTTCTTGTTTGCCTCATTGGAAGTGGAAAAGAAGATGCAATGTAGAGAGTGTTATTTTAGCATTTTATTTTTGATAAGTGAACTTAAAATAAAGAAAATACTCAGCTGCTGCTGAGTTCAAATGTTACCATACACATGCTTTGCTTCACTACACGCCTCTTGCAAGCAGCTAAGTTAGGAAGTGGTAAACCACAAAAGGGTCATGTGACAATACGGTATGTTAAAGCAATGGAAGCACTGATACGTGACACTGAAAACAACAAACAAGATGCTGGAGGAGCTTAGTGGGTCAGGCAGCATCTGTAGAGGGAAAATGCCAATCGAAGGTCTAGGCTGAGAACCTTCTGAACTGAGTAGATCCAGATACATAAAGGATCTCAACCCAAGATGTTGACCGTCCATTTCCCAGCACAGGTGCTGCTTGGCCTGCTGAGTTCCAGCATCTTGCTGCAGATCCTAGTATCTGCGGTCCCTTGTGTCAGAATAATGCTAAGAATTCAGGTTAACAAATGCAGCTCCATCCCTTCCTATGTTAATGGAATTAAAACAATAATCATGCTTAACATAAAGTGCTATGTTTTTGTCAAACTCCGCCTGAATCATTTTTGTACAATTTCCTTTGCCTTGAAGTACTTCCCATCTTCTTGCCACTTTGTTTTCCATGCTAACACCTTGGCAAGAGCCTTGTTTGCAGCAGCTGCCTTTGAATACTAGAGGTGAGTTGTTCTTCCTACGATGGTTAACAGGAAGCTGCAATAAGAACATCTCTGTAGACCATACAGCACAAGAACAGGCCCTTCTAATTAAATGAATAATCAAACACCCAACTAAACTAATCTCTTCTGCCTACTCATTACCCATATCCTGTACACTCATGTGCTTAACTAGGCGCCTCTTGAATGCCCCTATCGTATTTGTCCCCACCACCACCAAAAGCACAGCATTCCGGGCACCCACCACTCCATGTAAAAGTCTTGGCCCACACATCTTCTTTGAACTAACCTCTTTTCACCTTAAAAGTGTGTCCTCTGGTATTAGACATTTCAACCTTTGGGGATAAAAGAAATCGGCTGTCTACTCTATTTATGCCTTTAGTAATCTTATAGACCTCTATTAGATCTCCCCTCAGGCTCTGAAGGTCGTTTAATTGTTATTCAACCATGCATGAATACCCATGAATAGAGCCAATCGAAATGGCGTTCCTCTAGGGTCAACATGCAAAAGACAGTGACAAAAGTCATACACAGCACAAGGCACAAATAACACATATAAGACAGCAGTAAACACACAGTCGCACAAAAAAATAATATAGCCTAACTCACTGAGTCCATGGATGTTGTTGGATTGAATAAGCCCCCTTAAGTCCATAAATGAATTCAGTCCAGCTTGTCCTCTACCGAATGGACACTGGCAGAAGAACTGATGGGTGAGACCAGTGCCCAGTCCAGCATGGACACTATGCTGGACAGCACCTCCAGCATCACCTCTCCTGGTGACACTACATCATGAAGCCTTGTCCGTGCTACAACTGAGGCCCCTGCCATCAGTCCGGCCAATAAAGCAGTGAATGCTACAAGTGTCCACCAGGGTCTCACGATCACTAGAAAATTGTCCACGATGCTGTTAGACTGCACAGCACGTTTGCACACCTGCTCCAACGACTTTCTGTTGCAGGCACCAACATGGTCGCACTAAGTCCAGTTCCTCTGCTAACAAGCAACGCACTGATGGGGAGGACTGCAGTACTTGAAGTCCTTAATGTCCAACAGTGACTTGTAACCATAAAAAAGGATGTTTAAAAAAGACAGTAACACCATTGCTTGGCCCCGCAGAGGCCACAGCATTTGAGCACACCTCCATCTGACCAGAAATTGCTCTGCTGCTCCAGAGAAAACACATAAAATTTGCCCAACCTCTCCTTATAGCACAGGCTTCCTAATCCAGAAAGCATCCTGGTAACACACATAAAATGCTGGAGGAACTCAGCTGGCCAAGCAGCATCTATGGAAAACAGTAAACAATTGACCTCTCGGGCCGGAACCCTTCTGAGAATGGAAGAAATGATGAGAAGTTAAAGTAAGAAGGTGGGGGGAGGTGAGGAAGAAGTACAAGCCGGTAGATGCTCGGTAGAACGGGAAGAGTGGGAGTGGTGAAGCAAAGAGCTGGGAAGTTGACCATCCTGGTCAACCTCTCAAAACCTTGACATACCGGTAATTATAAAGGCGAGACCAGAACCGAATGCAACACTCAGACTTTTATAAAGCCATAACATAACTTCCTGACTCTTGAACTCAAGTCTCTGATTAATTGTAGTTTTATTCTACCAAGACCATTCTATCATTAAAAAATGCACAGTAACTAGTCTGGCAACTAGAAAGATGGTTGTGATTTCTGGAAGTTACTTATCTCAGCTCTAGGGCATCTTTTGCAGGAATTCCTCAGGGGCAGTTTCCCAGGCCCAGTCAATTAATGACTGCCCTCTATCACAAACTCAGAACCCAGGACATTTGTAGACAGCTGCACAAAGTTTCTCATTTATTTGCAAAGAAAATATTTCATACTTCCATGTGGCAAGTCCTATTCTAACATCAGGCATAGACTAATAAGTGACAAAATAATATTTGCCCCTAGTAATACCCACTTAAAAAGAGGGAAGACCTCTCCTTGAAATTAATGGCATTGCATTTGCCAAAGTTTCTATTATCATAGAACATACCATTTGGCCCACCACATCTATACTAATCGATAGGCACCTTCTTAACCATGTTAACTGCCTGTAGTTCTATCTCAAGGACTGTTGTTCTTTCACATCAAAGTCCCTCTGTTCCTCAGTACTGCCAAGGATACCACTAGCCTTGGTAGTACTCCCAAAATGCATATACGTGAATTCAACTTCATCTGCTATTTCTCACCCCATTTCACTAACACATCAACATCTCCCTGTACCCCAGGATGACCCTCCACCCTGCTAGCATATCCACAATCTCAGTGTCATCAGTGAACTAACTGTATCTTCTACTGTATATTCATGTCCAAATCGTTCACTGGTCACAGACAGCCAAACACATCCCAAACCTGTCCTAGACATGATTGGCTGTAAACTTTTGGATCAAGCTCTGCTGTCAGACCTTGTAGAAAGCTTTACTAAATTCAAGGCAGGGCATTGGTGGAAGATGAAGTGTGTCAACTTTCACAAGAAAATTATATTTTTCAGCTACATAAATATCGCAGATAAGCTAGAGTCTGTGTGTCATGTGATAAGTTGATTCTATCACTTACATATCAAGACACATTGCAAGTGTGATGGTTCAATCTACTCTTGTCTGGTTGAGTACAACCCCAAGCATACTCAAGAAGCTCTGTTTTGCTCAGGGTACAACAATCACATGTTTGACATTTCCCCCGGCACCAGGTGCACGATGACAACATGCGTGCTGTGTGCAAGAGGCACAGCTCCTTTTTTTCGATATCACTTCCCAAATCTGTTATGTATATTTCTTAGAAAGAGCTGGGCAGCAGGGTCACAGGGATGCCATTACCTCCAACGTGTGCACCATCTTAATTTCAAACTATATTACTATTTCTTTGTGATCTATGGGGCAGAAACTACAAACGTTTGTAGAATAAAAGTAGCACATATAACCTAATAACCATATTCTTGCCTGGACACTTAAGATGCCATTTTTCTCTCTTTCATCACTGAGTGATATAATTGAACACTGAGGAGGTAGCTTCATCCCCACTTTCTCACCCATTCTCACATTCCTTCTCTCTTATCCCCTTCAACTATTTGTTCTGTTCTCATTTGACCACTTTTATTGAAATGATATCCACTACTCTCTTTGACTTTATACTTCAAATCTTAACTTTAGGCCTTGCAACATAATTATTTCTTCAAGTCCCAGTTCACTTGCCAATTACTTTGTAGTACTCTGTTCTGCAACCTCTCAGCCACTGAAAATAGCCCCTCCTGCCAACTCTACCTAGAACCTTTTTGACCCTGAAAATCTCCTTCAAAATCCCCTCACTTCATTCTGCTGTAATGGAGGAACACAAGCCATCCCATCCAGCCAAATATCTGTCATAGTGCACTCCTGAAACCTTTGCAGTAAATTTCCTCACATCATCCGGAATAAATTCAACACAGCAGCTGGTGCATTGGCTGAGCAGAAATGCTCGTGCAATCTATAAGACTTCTCAGCAACCACTACCTATGGTGCTGCCCAGCAGCCCTCAAAGTTTAGTCCATCATGCTGTACATTGTCTTTCGCCTCTCTTTTGGCCAGATGCGCAGTCCTTCTTAGGTGGAGAGATGCTGCCTCACCCGCTCATGCTCGATGGCTCAGAGATATTATGCCCTGCTTAGACCTTGGAAAGTTTCATTATTCACTCCTTAATTCGGACATAAATTTCCAAAGGGTGTGGGGACTTTTCTTGAATATTTTCATAATTCCTGTTTAGATTAAGGGTTCATCCCTCCTTTTTTCTTTTGCATTTAAATCCCTTACTTCCAGCTTCTTTCGGTTAAGATTTACAGTTTTTGATGTGAAAACATACTATAGTTCTGGTAGTAGGCAATATACCTTCTTTTTATAAATACAGCTCTGTGGTGATAAAAGTTCTGGTTAACTTTTCTATATATCGTAAGGATGGCTTGGAGTTGGATAGCGGGAAGGTGGGGTAGTAACTAACTTTATACGATTCTACTATAGGTGTTTTTCCTTAACTGTTATGAACTGTACATTTGCTATGTTTGTTTTGCACTGTATAAACCTCTTTTTTTTACTTTTTTGTTACATTGTAGAAACTTATAAAAAAATTAATTAAAAAAAGTTTAGTCCACCATCACTTAAAGGTCTTTGTGATGGGAATGTCTATTCAGGCACTTGCTGCTCCAATAAAGTGAGTTATCCGTTATGCACTCGTTCTCCTCATTTCTTCTACACAATATTCCCCATTTGTAATTGTGTTGAATTTCATTTGACTTCTGATTGTTCATTCCACCTGCTTGTCTGTGTCATCTTCATCACTATTTACTGTTTTCAGAATCAGCATCATAAATTCAGCAGGCACACTAAATTTGACAAAACATAGGAACATCAGAATCAGAAGCAGGAAGCAGTCATTTCATCCTGCCTGCCAGTTCTGTCATTCAATACCATCCTGCTTAATCTCGGCCTCAGTGTCACTTTACTCTGCTGACTCCATATCTCACGATTCCCTTAAGTTATTAAACTGACAAATCTCGGCCTTGAATATAATCGACTGATTGAACCTTCAGAACATCCTTTGGTTGTGAAATCCAAGTGCTTTGCTAGGTGAAAAAGATTCTCTTTTGTGATGTTCTGAATGGCCAACCAATTAATTTTGAGGTTGTGACTTGACAGAGGAAGCAACAGTTCCTCATCCACTTTGTCAGTTCCCTTAATAACTTTATATATTTCAATGTAATCACCACATTCATCACCAATGTTAGCTAACAAAGGTTAACAAAGCCTTTAACTACACCATTTAAAAATATTTTTCATTTTAAAGGTGTGGGCAGCTTGTGGCTGCTTTGAGAATCTGATGTAGTGGTTTCCAGAGGTCTCTCGGTGAGTCTGAGATGGGTAATATTACAAGCAGAATTGTCCTTTTGTCCCACCATGGAGATGATTTACAATCCAGTACCGAGCGTTTTTATAGTTTCTATTTTGCCAGATAATTGGAGGTTGGCAGATGTTAGTACTTCATTCAAGAAAGGGAGTAGGGGCAACCCTAGGAATTATAGATCAGTGAGTCTTACTTCACTGCTGGGCAAATTATTGGAGAAGATCCTTAGAGAAAGGAGTTACTAGCATTTGGAGCAGCATAGTCCGGTTAGGGGTAGTCAGCATGGTTTTGTGGGGGCAAGATATGCCTGATTAAATTCTCCGAGGATACGACAACGCACATTGGTGGAAGTAGCGCAGTTGCTATGGTGTATATGGATTTTAGTAAGTCATTTGAAAAAGTTCCACATCGTAGGTTCATTCAGAAAGTCAGGAAATAGAATGCAGGGAAACTTGGCTGTGTGGATTCAGAATAGGCTTACCTACAGAAATCAGCCAGTGGTAGTGATGGAGCATATTCTGCCTGGAGGTCGGTGTCCAGTGGTGTTCTGCAGGGATCTGTTCTGGGACCCCTGATCTTTGTGATTTTTATAAATTACTTGGGTGAGGAAGTGGAAGGGTGGGATAGTAAGTCTGCAGATGAAGATTGGTAGAGATGTGAACAGGATAGAAGTTTGTTGAAGGAACACATACCTCATAGAGGGATCAGAAGTGGAGAGAGTGAACAGCTATTGCTGCTGCCAAATTAACAAATTTCACGTCACATGCCAGTGACAATAAGCCTGATTCTGATTCTGAAATGTAGTTACATTGGACTTTAGCTAAAACTGGAGCTCTGTAGTATATGATCCTTTTAATTTTCTAACAATCGTAACTTGGCATAGCACAGAAAGTAGTCCTATATTCCTATTGATCTGTACTAACCAGCTGCAGTAATCCCATGTTTCCTTTTTCATCCTCAATAACTCTTCCTATCACCTTATTCTTCTGTCACTCACCTACAGTTTAACTCACTAGTTGACCTATGAACAGACACTTCTTTTAGGATGTGGGAGGAAACCAGAGGACCTGGAAGAAATCCACACGTACAAGCTTCATACAGATAGCAAGCAAGGTTAGGATCAAACCCAGATCTCTGGGGCTGTAAAATAATAGCACTAACCGACGCACCATGCATCAGTAGAATTTCTTCACCCCATGTAACTCTTCAAAGCTGCTACAGTTGCAAAGCTTGTTTTGATTTTGGGATCAGATCTCATGGAGACCCATCAGCCAACCAACATGTTGTCCATCAACTGTCCGTCCACACTAAACTTATTGTTTCCTCCATCTGAGGGTTCCCTGACACTCTTGAGCAATCACATTCTAAAGCTCAAAAATACAACTGCAGATGCTGTGGATCAAAGAATACGTACACAACGCTGGAAGAACTCAGCAGGTCATGCAGCATCCGTGAGAAAAGACTAGGCAACGTTTCAGGCCGAGACCCTTCATCAGGAATGGGGGGGGGGTGGGGGGAAGAGAGGGCTGAAACCCAGTAATAGAGATAGGGGAGGGGGTAGGGCCTAGAGGCGTCAGGTGGAAAACCAATCAGAGGAAAGATAAAGAGGGGAGGGGGAGGGGATAAGCATGAAAGAACTGTAGAGATAAAGAAGCAGAAAGTTGAAAGGGGAGAGAGGCAGAGAGGGACCTGGGATAGGGGAAGGGGGAGGGGGAGGGAATTACCGGAAATTGGAGAATTCAATGTTCATACCACCAGGCTGGAGGCTACCCAGTCGGTATATGAGGTGTTGCTCCTCCAACCTGACTTTGGCCTCATCATGGCAGTAGAGGAGGCCATGTATGGATATATCTAGATGGGAATGAGAGGCAGAGTTGAAGTGGGTGGCAACTGGGAAGCCCTGTCTATTGTGACGGAAAAATGGCCATTAGCCATTTTGTGTATATGTTGGTAAAATTTGGCAACAGAGTTCCCACTGGATGCAAATATTAACTGTGGGATGACATATGATTGGTGTATTCATTACAGGAAGTCACTACAAAAGCTGTTATGCCAAAATTGCCCAACTGTTTAAACTTTGAGGCATAATTAAATCCATTTTTGAATAAGAACTGGCAAAACCGCATGCAACTCTTTACAAAAACCAGTGAAGTGTGCTATAGTCGTAAGCATGCTCCAGTAAAAGTGGTTCAGTAAAAGTATCTTCCTCCTGTTATTTATCTTTTTAATGGAGTGGGATGCAGCTTCTGACTGCTCTTTGTCATGAGTGACAGCAAATAAAAACTCCTGTGAAAGAAACAATTCCTTTTTACAACCAGTTCATTTATTAGAATGATGCTGTGATATTTGGGAACGATCCTATTCTGGGATTCTGTCACTGATGTTTCTTTCTCCATGAGTCATGCAGGCTTCTTGTGGCTCCCTATCTCGTCCATGAGCTTATGGAGGTACTGAAGTGGAAGCCACACCCTGCTGGGTGACAGAGTTCCTGTAGCATCTAAAGCAACTGTAATTTTTCTTAATAATTTCCAGCAACTGTGTGAAATAGTTGTCAGCACTCTATTAGATTGTTGCCCTGAATTATTAATGGTTCAGTTTATCTGGTGCATGGGCTTGGTGACTGGATTATTGGCTCAAATGCTTTGATAGGGAAGTCAGCTGCTACATAAATTGAAGATACGAAAGCTCTTAGATGAGGGGTGCAGTCGAAAACCATACTCTGATGGCTCCGGTGGAAGAAACTTGAGTTCCTTACACCATAGTTCTTAAAGAGTGCTGAACTACTAACCTAGACTACTCATTATGAAAATATTTTCCATAGTTGGTGCTGTGCTTTTGAAACTGAAATTCAGTGTGGTAGGGATTGGTCAAACTTTAAAAATGGGGAACAAAGAGTGAATTACTGCTTAATAATGATCTTACACAAATTGTATAGGACATGGAGTATTTTGTTGAATTCTAAGACAGGGAGAATTTAATTAAATCCACTATGCACTCTAAAAATAATGGTTGAGAATTGTGTGTTTACTCGTTAGACACATGTTCGTTTGTAAATGAATCGACTGGGTGTGGTGTGGTCTAGCCACACAATGGCAAGAAAAATATTTTTTGCAATCTTTTCTTATACACTGTGAGCTTCTGATACAGGATCCCCATCTTTCTACCTGGGTGTGTCAACTCCTGACAGATGGACAAATTCGAACAACAACCAGCCTGTGAAGCAGAGTAGTGAAAAGACTGTCTCTTACCAACTCTAAGATCAGAATGATCGCAGTTATGAAAGGAATACTGAATCTCCAACATTGCAGCTAATAAAAGGATTATTTAAAAAGCTATCAAGATGCATGGACTCCAGGAGACAGAATTGTTAGTGATATGAAGGAAGTACGTGTATATATATATATATATACAAACACGCTGGAGGACCTCAGCAGGTTTGGCAGCATCCATGGAATCAGGCAGTCAACATTTCGGGCTGAGACCCTTCGTCAGGACTGAAGGAGGGGGCAGGGGCCCTATAAAGAAGGTAGGGGGAGGACTACCCAGACAGTATATGGGGTGTTGCTCCTCCAACCTGAGTTTGGCCTCATCATGGCAGTAGAGCAGGCCATGTATGGACTACTGTCCAGGTAGTCTCCAGCCACTTGGTATGAACATTGAATTCTCCAACTTCCTGTAATTCCCTCCCTCTCCCTTCCCCCATCCCACTCCCACTCTGCCTCCTCTTCCAGCTGCCTATCACCTCTCTCATGATTCTGTCTTCTTCTACTACCCATAGTGTTTTCCCCTTATATTCCTTCTTCACCTCTCCGGCCTATCCCCTCCCTGCTTCCCCTCCCCCACCCCTTGATCTTTCCTCTGATTGGTTTTCCACCTGGCACCTTCCTTCTCCCCCACTTTCTTTATAGGGCCCCTGCCCCATCCTTCTTCAGTCCTGACAAAAGGCCCCGGCCCAAAACGTTGACTGCTGGTTTCCACAGATGCTGCCCGATCTGCTGAGTACATGTTGATTTGACCACAGTATCTGCAGTGTACTTTGTGTTTATGTGCAAATATAATTTACCCTCTTGTTCATCACACATTTCATGATATTACCATATACACTTCCTCTTTGCCTTTCTCACTGAGCTACACAATCAAAAGTTCCCCATGTTATTTCTTATGCATTTCATCATAAGAGAGCAGAGGTTCACAGTTTTTTTATTTACCGTAATACATTGTTTAAGTGAGACAGGAATGTGTATAAAATCAAAATGAGTATAGACAGGCTGAAGGTACACAGTCATGATATAACCAAAATTTGTAAAGGGAAAACAGTTATGTATTAAGCAGGAGGCCTATACTCTCATGCATGAGTATGAAGGGATCTACAATGGTCTGGAGCTCAGCCTCAGAGCACGCACATTGTCTGGAAGTAGAGAAGCAATGCCTAGAAGCATCTTCTAGAGAGTGGGTTACTTATATACTTCAAAACACTGCAATAAACCTTACATTGCTTTCATAAAATCTATCAAATCCACTATTGGCAAAAAAGAATTGGCAAACCAGTATCAGTGTCCTGTTCTGCATACATAATACCTGAAACCAGACTTCCATTCTAAGCTCCACATTGACAAGAGATTGCAAGGAAACCTTCGGAAACTTCAAAGAAAGGAATCACTGAGGCGGGCGATTCCTTGCCGGAGCCTGGTCAACTTGGTAGAAAAGCGACAGGGCAGGGAGAGGCCAAGCATGATCAGTGGAGGGAGTGTGGAATGATCCCAAGCAATCCACCATCCACCCTATCCAGTCCCATCTTCCCCTCCGTTTGCTGAGTCTGAAGATCTCACATAGGGCTCATCAGTTACTTTGAAACCTTCAGAAAATGCAGTGAAAACAAGTCAACTCAACCCTAAAGACCGTCTGAGGAAGGTCAGATATAAGAAAAGTAAGGGGATAAAAAAGAAATGATAAAGGAGAAAGTAATGACTGTAAACTCTTTTAATTAGATGGCAGAGGCAGGATGGGCATAATAAACTCATTCTGTGCTGTAAACTCTTATAATGACATTACCTCATCTCTAATTCATGATACTTTTTAGCAAGCCTTCATGCTGCGAACGTTGTTCAAAACTGCCTGATAAAAAAATCTAAATGAGGTAGTTTTTAATTTGTCATGTTGCTTAATCCTAGGTGGCCACACTTCTTGAGAAGCACCACCTGTGCACTGCTGTCTGACCCCTGCAGCACTGAACAATGAATACTTACAATGCAGGAACAGTAAATGAAAATTCAAAATGAACTGCAAATGTTGGAAGTCTGAAATTAAAATCAGCAAGTGCTGGAAATGCTCAGCAGGTCAGATTTCCAGCATCTGTAGTTTCTTTAATTACCATTTTTAAATTTTGCATTTGCTTATTTAAGCATTTTTCAATATTAGCCTGCAAAAGGGGTATCAATGATCATATGAGAGGGATTTGGTATAATCTCCTATGAATCTACTCCCTACAGATATGTCAGGGTTCTCTTGATTTTCCTTTCTCCTCACAATTACTCAACTATTTTTGTGAAAATGTTCAGTGTCTATTCAGCAATTAGATTATTCGCAGTCAATGCAAAATTCATTTCAGACATCGGCTACTGATGACTTTCTATTGCTACTTATACTTCCTCAGGACTCATCTTTTATTTCTTGTCCTAATACTATAAACTCTTTGTCATAATGCCACTTGATAATTATTTCCCCAGATTTCCACCCTCTTTTGATCTTTCCTCTGGTCCCCTCATTCTCCAGCTCTCACGGACTCAAACTCATAGAGTTGTACAGCACAGAAACAGGCTCTCTTGTCACTGCACCTATGCCATCTAACTCTAATTTTGGCTCACACCACTATCAATTCCTACCTCCCTCCTCCCCCTGATTCTCTCGCCAGCTGTCAACTTTAGGAACAATTTACAACTGCCAATTAACCTAACAACTTTCCTTGTCTTGTTTTGGTTCTGATGAAAAAAAATCTGTTAGCCTGAAAAGTTAAATTTATTTCTCTCCCCGCAGATGTTATGTAATCCAATAGGTATTTCCAGTATTTTCTAATTTTCAAGTTATTTGTTGTTTCAATTCCCTGTAAGTACTGTAAGGCAAACACACTTTGAAACTTGATGGCCTTTTAAATGTTTGAACTGCCTGAATCCAATGAATATTTTAAATTCTAGACCATTGAAAAGAGGTTAAATTTTAATATATAGTAATTTCAGAATTGAATTAGCAGCTGTTAGTAATACTTTTCATTACAGACTCAGAGAGAGAGAAACAGAGGACAAGAATTAAATTCTAAACAATAGTTTTTCTTTTCTGCAGGTCCTTTCAAAATACGGTCTTCAATTTCAGCTAATTTTCATCATGGTTTGGATCACACAAGAAAGGTTTAAACAAATTGTTTATTTCCAAAACATGATGAGAAATCCCTCAAATAATTAATTTTCAGGTCCAGCCTTTATAAAGTTTCTGAAATATACAGGCGCTCTTGAATTTGTAGCTGCCCAGTGAATTCCTCGTAAACTCCCCAGGAATGGGGGCAAGTGTGAGGTTAGAGAAGGAATAAGGATAGGGGTAATGTGTGGCAAGCCTCAGGGGCACAAGCCCCATGAGGGTGCCTGTGGACGCTCATGACCAGATATGTATATCAATATTTAACACGTCCCTCTGAATTGGTTAAGTAGTCCTACAAACAAATGAGAAACGCTGGGAGAAGCATTTCTTTATCCATCTCTTGTACATGCACATAAGGTTGTTAAGAAAGGGTATGGTGTGTTGGCCTTCATTAGTTAAGAGATTGAGTTCAAGAGCCACAAGGTGAAGTTGGAGCTCTGTAAAACTCTGGTTAGACCACACTTGGAATTAGCGGGAAGACAGAGGATTAGGAAGCTTTTAAAAACCTACAGAGAGCAACTAAAAGAATCAGTAGGAGGGAAAAGATGAAATATGAAAGCAAGCTAGCAAACAAAGTTAAAGTGGATAGTAAAAGCTTTTTCAAGCATGTAAAAAAAAGAAAGATGAGAACTAATGGTATTAAGGAAAGTTACTGGCATGGTTAGAGGATTGGCTGATTGGTAGGAAGTAGTGAGTGGGAATAAAAGGATCCTTTCTGGTTGGCTGCTAGTGACTAACAATGTTCCGCAGGGGTCAGTATTGGGGCCACTTCTTTTTATGCTGTATATCAATGAATTAGATGATGGAATAGATGGCTTTTTGCCAAGTTTGCAGATAATATAAAGATTGGTGGAGGATCAGGTAGTGTTGTGGAAACTGGCAGGCTGAAGAAGGACTTGGACAGATTAGGAGAATGGGCAAGAAAGTGGCAAATGAAATACAATGTGGGAAAATGCATGGTCATGCACTTTGGTGGAAGAAATAAATGTGCAGACTATTTTTTAAATAGAGAGAAATCCAAAATTCTGAGGTGCAAAGGGACTTGGGTGTCCTTGTGCAGAACCACCTAAAGGTTAACTTACAAATATAATTGGTGTGAGGAAGGCAAGTGCAATGTTAGCATTCATTTCAAGAGGGCGTGAATACAAGAGCAGGGATGTGAAGCTGAGGCTTTATAAGGCAGTGGTGAGGCTTCACCTTGAGTATTATGAACAGATTTTGGCTCCTCATCGAAGAAAAGATATGCTGGCATTGGAGAGGGTTCAGATGAGGTTCACAAGGATGATTCCAGGAATGAAAAGGTTATCATATGAGGAACGTTTGATAGCTCTGGGTCTGTACTCAATGGAATTTTGAAGGATAAGAGGGTCCTCATTGAAACCTTTTGAATGTTGAAAGACCTAGACAGAATAGATGTGGAAAGGATGTTTCCCATGGTAGGGGAGTCTAGGACAAGAGGGCACAGCCTCAGGATAGAGGGGCATCTATTTAGCCAATTTGTGGCGAATTTGTGAAATTTATTAACACAGGCAGCTGTGGGGGGCAGTTCATTAGGTATATTTAAGGCAGAGCTTGATAGATTGGACACGGCATCAAAGATTATAGGGAGAAGGCCAGGGATTGGGGCCGAGGAGGGTAATAAAGTATCAGCCATGATTGAATGGCAGAGCAGACTTGATGGGCCAAATGGCCTAATTCTGCTCTTATGTCTTATGGTCATGGAGTATTATATTCATTTCTGGTTGCCTCATTATAGGAAAGATGTGGAAACTTAAGAAAGGGTGCTGAGGAGATTTATCAAGATGCAGCCTGGACCAAAGGGCTGCATAGGTTGAGCGAACTAGGGTTTCCCCTTTGGAGCAAAGGAGGATACTGGCGGCCTGAGAGAGGTGTACAAAATGTTTATGCTTTCTTTAGTCTACACTCAAACCCTTCAATCCCCTAGCTTTGAAAAATAAACTTGAAAGTTCACCTATAATATGGAACTGATATGCCCTGATGAAGGTTCTCAGCCTGAAATTTACTGTTTACTCTTTCCCATGGATGCTGCCTGGCCTGCTGAGTTCCTCTAGCATTTTTTGTGTGTTGCACAGATTCCCAGCATCTGCAGATTTTCTTATTGACAATATGGAACTCCTCACTTCCTTTTTATTTAGAGGAATTTCAGTTCCTTAAAGTAAGAGATAAAAATGCAAGAGAAGGCTTCTGTTCTTTGTTCAAGGGCAGTTATTAGGGCACAAGCGAAGTATCTCAAGTGCTTCCTCAAGATTGCTCAAAGCTGACTGAACTAAACTTCAAACGTCTTATAAAAAATAGAAATCACTATGTAATCATTGTTCATCCAGTGCTCAATAGATGGAAGAGCATAAAGCAGAATGTTGTGGAGCACCTAATATTTGTAGATCTCAGAACCTCAATATGATAGCTGGGCCTTCATTGTAATTATTATTCTGACATAAGCAATTTCTGAATTCTCCTTTGGCAAAGGTTGATGAATATGTAATACAGGTACGAGGCATTCCCTCTTTTATTCCACATATTCAAATACACAGAATTAGTTACTTTACCATAATCATAAAAAGAAAAAAATATTGATCAAATATAACAGCATTAAAAATCTTGCAGATGCAGTGCAGGGCTAGGTTGTCCCTTGCACTATTTATTAATTTTTGTAACATAGATATTTCTGTGTCTCGGACTATACTGCTATTGCAACCAATAAATTTCACAGCATGCATCAGTAATAATAAACCTAGTTCTGAATACACATCACATTCCTGAGGCTAGATAAAATAGGTAATTAGCTCCATGTAACTGTGTTGGCAAAAGCAAAGTAAGTTTTGAGGTTCAGGAATAGAAGGATGAGGATATGGCAGGCAATATTTATAGGATACCAAGTAACGTGTGGTTGCAGAAAATGTTAATTGGAAGAGAGACAAATAAACAAGGGGGTAAATTTCTATGTATGTTTTCATGTTTCATTGTACGTGTGACAAATAAAGCATATCTCTTTAAGCTTCTTTAAATCTTCCTCTTGTCGCCAAATAAATAATGAAGTTGATAAAGCTAGAAATCCCCAGCAATACATCCAACAGTGTTTCCAACATTTTTTCTTGACTTTCATTCACTATTCTTATAGAAATGTCAAAACTTAAAACAGCTTTGCACCATGAACAGATGTGTTGCTGCACATCTGAAACAGCTCTTGAGTATCTTTTGTTGCTAATTTTACCAGCTGAGCATCTGTATGATGTTCATCTGTTATGTGGCCATAAGTTTGTTTCCTCTCTTAAGATAATATCTGGTCATGTAGCAGTACTGCAAATGTTAAGTGAAGGCTTCTGGGGGCTGTAAATCATAAACACTGGGAAGTCTGCAGATGCTGGAAATCCAAAGCAGCACACACAAAAGACCTAAGCAGGTCAGACAGCATCTACAGAAATGTCCCAAAGAAAGGTTTCAGCCCGAAAAGACGACTGTTTATTCATATTATTAGATACTGTCTGACCTGCTGAGTTCCTCCAGCATTTTGTGTGTGCTGCTTGAGACCTGTAAAATTGCCCCTGCTTTTTTACAGGCCTTAAATATAATGTTACTAATGTCCCTCAAGCTATTTCAAATAACCTCAAGGAATTTATAAAATTCAGTATCCCGGTTTTAAAATAGTGTAATGAAGACAGTTGAGATGGCAGAAACTGGAATCGGGAGCAACATACAAAAAGCTGGAGGAATGGACAGTCGATCGGAAAAAAATTGCGATGAGCTTGATACATCAGATCTGTCAGGTTAGTAGCACTATTCCTCACAGCTGAGATCCGAGAAAAAGGTCCTCATCTACAACCTACACTCGTTTGAATAGAAGAGATATTAGGGTTTGTTTACAAGAAGTGATGGGAGGGAGAAGACAAAGCTCTCTGGTAATAAGATGGAGGAGGGTTTAGGGTCAGTGGCAGAGGAACCTGTAGAAGTTTCTGAAATACAGTACATATGGAAGTCAGTATCATAATCCAAAATACCATTTCAGCAGGAAGTTCCCAGAGAGGTATTTGTAAGGGCAGAAGCATAGTGACAGAGCCCACACAACATTTTGACTCTGACAGCAGTACACATACCTGTGAACGATTTAAGGTTTGTCCTCAACCTCTGAAAGTCACAAATTCACACTAGAGCCTTTGTGTGTTTGTGTGAATACTTTATCCTGAGGTCAAAGGTTCACGAGAGGTTGGAGAATGGTTTTAGTGCTGCTTTATTTGTCGAATATATTTCTCATCTTTTTATTCATTAAGAATATTAAAACCATAAGCAACAGAATTGTGAGGTATTGAGTCCATGGTTAAGAGAAAAAAGGGGGTGCATAGCAGGTATAGGCAGGCTGGAACAAATGAAGTGTTTGAGGAGTATAAGAAATGCAAGAAAACACTTAAGAAAGAAATCAGGAGGGCTACCAGAAGGCATGAGATTGATCTAGCAGACAAGGTGAAGAAGAATCCTTAGACCCTTTGCAGATATGTTAAGAGCAAGAGGATTGCAATGGACAAAATTGGTCCTCAGGAAGATTAGAATGGTAATTTATGCATAGAGCCAAAAGAGATGGGTGAGATCTTAAATGGTTGATGGGGCTAGGCAGTTTAAATGGTTTGGCATGGACTAGATGGGCTGAAAAGCCCATTTCTGTGCTGAAGTTTTCTATGAGTCTATGACTAAGCAATTAGCCTGCACCAACCAACTGATTGGAGTGTTCAAGGACATCTACAACCTTTCACTGCTACAGTCAGAATTTCCCATGTTCTTCAAAAGGGCATCAATTATACCAGTGCCCAAGAAGAGCAGGGCGAGCTGGCTCAATGACTATCGCTGGGAAACACGCACACCTGCTGTGAATACTTTGAGAGGGTGGCCATGACTAACCCCTGCCTGAGTTAAGGACCTGGACCTGGACCCACTGCAGTTTGCCTACCATCACAACAGGTTTACAGTGGATGCAGTCTCATTGGCTCTCCACTCACCTGGTTAACAGCAATATACTATATATATCAAGCTATTGCTTATCAATTACAACTCAGCTTTCAACATCATCAACCCCTCAGTACTAATCAACAAGCTCCAAAACCTATCAGTCTGCACCTGGATCCTTAACATCTCCTCCTCACTGACAATGAAGACAGACACACCTCAATGATGCCTACTTAGTTCACTGCTTAAACCTCTCTATACTCATGACTGAGTGGCTAGGCAGAGCTCAAATGGCATCTATAAATCCAGCGATGACCCCTCTGCTGTTTGCTGAATCACGTATGGCAATGAGGAGGTATACAGGAGCGAGCTAGATTGGCTGGTTGAGTGCTGTCACATCAACCACCTTGCACTCAGTGTCAGCCAGACCGAGGAATTGATTGTGGACTTCAAGAAGGGGAAATTGGGAGAACACACACCAGTCCTCATGGGGGGGGGGGGGTGTTAGCAGTGGAAAGGGTGAGCAGCTTCAAGTTCCTGGGTGTCAGCCTCTCAGAGGATCTGTCCTGGGCCCAACATATTGATGTAATTATAAAGAAGGCATGGCAGACGCTATACTTTATTAGGAGTAGTTCTAAGGTAGGGACATGTTCAGCACAGCTTTGTGGGCTGAAGGGTCTGTATTATGCTGTAGGTTTTCTATGTTTCTATGAGAATTCGTCACAACCCTCTCCACCATCAAGGACAACATCAAAAGGCAATCCCTCGTGAAGGTGACACCCATCGTTGGACCCTCACCACTGGGACGTGTCCTCTTCTCATTACTGCATCCGGGAAGGGTCTGAAGACCCGCACACAACATTTTAGAATGAGCTTCCTGACCGTCACCATCGGATTTCTGAAACGTCCACGAATCCATGAACACTACCTTGCTGTTTCTATTTTTGCACTTTTTATTTATTGTGGCTTATAGTATTTTTTATGTCTGGCATTGTATTACTGTCATAAAACAATAAACTTCATGACACACATCTTTCTGAGAAGTGAAATTTTATCTCATCTCCCACTAAAATGGGCAAAAACTATCTTTCCCAGTTCAAGACTACCCTTATTGGGAGAAACATTCTCCCATTACCTTTATTGTCAACCTCCTTTAAATTTGAGATATTTCACAGTGACTAGTGATCTTCCACAGGGATCTGTCTGGGACCCTCTTCTTTGTGATTGTTATAAATGACCTGGATGAGGAAGTAGAAGAGCAAACACGAGGAAATCTGCAGATGCTGGAAATTCAAACAACACACACAAAATGCTGGTGGAACACAGCAGGCCAGGCAGCATCTATAAGGAGAAGCACTATCGACGTTTCGGGCCGAGACCCTTCGTCAGGACATCGTCAGTCCTAACGAAGGGTCTCGGCCCGAAACGTCGACAGTGCTTCTCCTTATGGATGCTGCCTGGCCTGCTGTGTTCCACCAGCATTTTGTGTGTGTTGTTTAAAGAAGTAGAAGGGTGGGTTAGTAAGTTTACTGATGAATTAAAAGTTGGAATTTTGTGGATAGTCTGGAGGGTTGTCAAAGGTTACAACGGGCCACCGATAGGATGCAGAACTGGGCTGAGAAGTGGCAGATGGAGTTCAACCCAGATAAGCGTGAAGTGGTTCATTTAGGTAGGACAAATTTGAAGCCAGTGTATAATATTAATGGCAAGACCCTTGGCAGTGTGGAGGATCAGCGAGTTCTTTGGATCCATGTCCATAGGACACTCAAAGCTGCTGCGCAGGTTGATGGCTTTGTTTAGAAGGTGTATGTTGTGATGGCATTCATTATCCATGGGACTGAGTTCAAGAGCCGTGAGGTAATGTTACAGCTATATAAGACCTCAGTTAGACCCCACTTGGAGCACAGTGTTCAGTTCTGGTCACCTCACTACAGGAAGGATGTGGATACTATAGAGAGAGTGCGGAGGATGTTGCCCGGATTAGAGAACGTGCCTTATGAGAATAGGTTGAGTGAACTTGGCTTTTTCTCCTTGGAGCGTTGGAGGATGAGAGGTGACCTGTCAGAGGTGTATAAGATGATGAGAAGCATTGATCATGTGGATATCCAGAGGCTTTTTCCCAGGGCTGAAATAGCTAACATGAGGAGGCATAGCTTTAAATGCTTGGAAGTAGGAACAAGGGGCATGTCAAAGATAAGTTTTTCACAGAAAGAGTGGTGGGTGTGTGGAATGCACTGCCAGCGGCGGTGGTGGAAGTGGATACAATAGGGTCTCTTAAGAGACTCTTAGATAGGACATGGAACTTAGAAAAATAGAGAGCTATGTGGTAGGGTAATTCTTGGCAGCTTCAAGAGTAGTGGTCAGCACAACATTGTGGGCTGAAGGGCCTTTATGTGTTGTAGATTTCTATGTTCTATGTAATAAGGTCACCTCTCTCTGGACCCATAATGGTGCAAATGGGCCCTTCAGCTCACAAAATCTATGCTGACCTTTCTGCCTATCTCGTTTCCTGCATTAGGACCACATTTCTTCTATACCTTGCCTATTTAATCATCTGTATAAATGCCTCTTTAAGTGTAGTAACCATATCTAATTCCACCACCTCCTCTGGCAGTGTGTTCTCTATATCAGGCACTCAGTGTAAAATATCCCTCAGAGTCCCTGTAAAACTCCCACCTTTCATCTGAAATCCATGATGTTCTTCTGTACTGAAGTGAATATAGACTCAGCCTGTTCAATCTCTCTTTATACTTCAACCCATTCATCTCAGGAATTACACACAGTGAACCTTCTCTGCAGTACACCCTTCCTTAATTAGGTAGATGAAAACTCTATGCAAAACACTTGCTATGGGCTCAACAGCACCTGTGAAGTTACATCAAAACTTCCTTTATTTTTATACTCTGCATTTCTTGCAATAAAGATCGAACTTCCAACACCTTTTTAATTGGCATGCCATTCTTTTGTAGTTAGTGGCAAATACTGCAGATATCTTTGTTCCATAACACTTTGTAGTCTCACCCGACATATTAAAATTAGTAACCAAAGTCAATAATCTGGACTTTTCCCCCTATTACAATTCACCTGTTAATTTCTGGGCCACTGACTCAACCTATTTACTGTCTATCACTTTGGAGGCTTGTTGTGTCCTCCTCACCATTGCTATGGAGTGTAAACATAAGGAGGTTCTGATGAAATTTTACAGAGTGCTGGACAGACCCTGGACCCTGGACCCTGGTTTTCATTTCCCTATTTAAAGAAGGATGCACTGAAGAGATGGTTTACTAGGTTAATTCCTCACAATTGCAGCCAATCTATTTTTTTTATGTCATCATCAGGCTTGGCTGCTCCTGATCTGATGAACATGAAAACTTTTTGCATGATTTCTGGGGTTTCTTGTCACTTAATTTTGAGAAGGGCCTGTCAATGGGGCTTTGATGACAGGAATCCTAGTTTGGGTCAGCAAGCTTCACTTGGCAGAAGACGTGCTTCACACAGGAAGACAACATATTAAAACCTGGCTGCTCTGTAGCTGAGTGGCCCTGATCGTGACTCTGCAGCAGAAAAGCTTGATAAAAAGCTACTTTGCACTGCAGTTGACCCATTTAGATGTAAGAAGAATAATACATGTTTCAGGCATCTATTTTAAAATAAACATGGTTTTTCTTGAGAAAAAGGAAAAGGAAACTGTTACGTATTTTAAATCTGAACGTTTCCCCAGACAGTGTAAGTGAACAGTCGCATGGATAGCTATCTTTTTTGGAACTCAGCTTTCTCTCAACTTAATCTGTGAGCTGTCATGGGATATTTTGCTATGTTAAAGGTATAATGTACGTCAAGTTAATTGCCATCAAGCAGATGATAGACTCAGCCCTTGCTTTCGCTACTTGGCATCAACATGACTCATTGTGCTTTGTAACTAGAATCCAAGTGAGTCTGGGAATCACCCTGGATTTCACGTCAAACTCATTCTAGGAAGAAAGACATCGAACAAACTCACATCACAAACCCTCTCCATTCCACACCTACTAAGTATGTGTTAATAGTTTTACTGCGACTGCAACATGAAATGGGGACACTCTGTTAGCCAGAAGGGGAATTATGAGTCCTCAATTTCAAGCACTCATTTGCAAGCTGTTGTGTGGGTAATGCAGGCCAGTCTTTCACTATTAGCAATTACTCCGTTTCCCACTTCAGAACATTTGGGACAGGAAGTAGAAAAGTGGCAACAAATTCATCTGGACACAAATAGACCCTGATACAAGGAGAGACGAGTGCCTTTAGTCTCCCCTTGAAGACTGCTCTGAGTTAATGTTTTCACGATTAAGCCTTAATGAAAGAATTGCTCATTATTAATACCATCTCATTAGTCCTCTTTGCCACTACAGCAGTGCTGGGTTTTCTTCTGTGTGTTGATAAATGATGTGCCCACGTATTAGAGTCATAGAGGCATAAGGTCATAGAAAGGTACAGCACAGAAACAGGCCATTTGACCCATCTAATCCATGCTGAAACCATTTAACCTGGTCAGTCCCATCAACCTGCTCTGGGACTGTAGCCCTCTGTACCCCTACCATCCATGTACCCATCCAAACTTCCCTTAAACATTGAAATCGAGCTCACATGCACCGCATCTGCTGTCAGCTCGTTCCACACTCTCACAGCCCTCTGAGTGAAGAAGTTTCCCCTCATGTTCCCCTTAAACATTTCACCTTTCACCCCTAACCAAAGACCTCTAGATCTAGTCCCATCCAACCTCAGTGGAAATAGCCTACTTGCATTTACC
This sequence comes from Hemitrygon akajei, assembly GCF_048418815.1. NCBI lineage: Eukaryota > Metazoa > Chordata > Chondrichthyes > Myliobatiformes > Dasyatidae > Hemitrygon > Hemitrygon akajei. The sequence goes on along the minus strand of NC_133131.1, from coordinate 136,085,190 downwards.
CTATCTATACCTCCCGTAATTTTGTATACCTCTATCAAATTTCCTCTCCATCTTCTATGTTCCAAGGAATAAAGTCCTAACCTATTCAATATTTCCTTATAACTCAGGTCCTCCAGACCCGGCAACATTTTTGTAAATTTTCTCTGTACTCATTCAATCTTACTTACATCTTTCCTGTAGGTAGGTGACAAAACTGCAGATAATACTCCAAATTAGGTCTCACCAATGTCTTATGCAAATTTAACATAACATTCTATCTCCTGTACTCAATACATTGATTAATAAAGGCCAATGTGTCAAAAGCTTTCTTTACAACCCTATCTACCTATGATGCCACTTTCAACCAATTATGGATCTGTATTCCCAGATCCCTTTGTTCTACTGCACTCCTCAGTGCCCTACCATTCACCGTGTAAGACCTACCTTGATTTGTCCTACCAAAGTGCAACACCTTGCACTTGTCTGCATTAAATTCCATATGCTATTTTTCAGCCCATATTTTTGAAATGATCCTACTGGGTTTATATTTCAAATTCTTATAAAATGCTATCCTAAGAATTGGATATATGTTCTTTGCGGCATTGGATTAGTCTTTTCTACTATCTTCAAATGACAATTCCAAACTGAAAATTCAAAGGATAGGCCAGAGATTTGAAGGAAATAAATTAACAATTACAGCTTTATTTCAAAGCCTGGCTCAGCACAATTACAACTCTATTTCAAAGCACTCCTGGTGCATTCCAAACTGAAGCTTGGGAACTGCTGCTAAGTTACTCTGATGCTCAAAGACCAGACCATGTATAGTGAGCCACTTATCTTCCATTGATGTTGTAGTAGCTTTGCAAATGCAATTTATATATTGGTTCTGTCCTAAAGGAGGAATTACTAGAGGATTTGGTGAGGGCACATTCACATCCACAGATTATGATCAGAAATTTTCCTCCTGTGCTAAAATATTTCAGTCTGTCCATTCACAGGAAATTCTATTCTTGAAAGAAACATTATGGTTCTGTAGTATACCAATGTCTAATTTTCCTTTGACCTAATCGATAATTACTCTTGCCTTTCCTTCACATATAATGTCATACTGACATCCAAAATATCATTTGTTGGTTTCTGATGTGGCCAGGATGATATTTTTAGTGTTTGGTCTAGATACTTCATATTATGAATTTCTATTTTGTCAACTCATTTTGGTTGGAAACTTCACACAGTATTACAGCTATAAGAAAAGTCAATTCAACCGAAAGAAAGCCAACACTGGGTACTGGAGTTGGTATATGCCATTATTGTCAGCTTCTTACAAGATAGACCATAACAGGATTTACATTTTTCACAGTATGACTCGAGCGTAGTCTACAACACCAAAGCAAATTTTTCTGAGGCGCTATCTTGTCACTTTTTTTTCCAGCTGCAAATTTTCATTACCTCATTTATGGCTTTAGAAGTTTGACTAATCTCAGTACGCAATATCAGCAAAGGAATCTGAGTTACTGTAGTTTATTCTCGCTCCATGTGCTACTACGTATGCTAATTTTATCTTTTAAAACATATTTCTAAGTATATGGAGCAAAACTCACCTTTAAATATCTGATGAACTTCAAACCAGTTTCAAATTTGTTCAGTGAACATGAAATTTGTAATATACAACGTCCTCCAGCTTGATTCTGAGGGTAACTATTTTTGCTGGGACTGACTGTTTCCTGTGTTAGCGGAAACTGGTTGCATGTTCGTTGAAAATAATTTAAAGAAGAAATGACTCTTAGAGGCTTCTAAATGCCACCTACTGGATAAGGTGTATTGCTCATTCCATCTGATCAAGTCAGCCTTGTTTCTCAGTTACATTTACTTCCTTCCATTTCTTTTTCATCAGCTTCTCTTCAAAAGACAACTTTGGATCAATCTGGTAAACCTTTGTTTCACTCCTCTATCACAAGTATAATCTTTCCTAGATAAGAAGATGAGACCTGTACACAATATTCTGGGCATTGTCTCATCTGGGCACTATGTAATTCCAGTCTATACTCTATACTCAATTACTCTTGCTATAAAGATCAAAACTGCATTTACCTTTCAAATTGCTTGCTATACACTATCCGCGTGTTAAGTTTCAGTCATATATGTTGAAGGACACCCATGTCCCTTCAAACAATAATATTTTATTCTCTTATTATTTAGAATATTTTAAAAAATATTCTGTCAATTTCCTACTTTGTATTCCATTTTCCCTGACCATGCCCCAATCACTGAACTTAATCCCTTGAAGACTCATAAAAAATGGACAACTTGCACTAACGTCAACAGACTTCAATATATTAGTTACCATCATCCCAATCATTGACATAGAGCATGATCAAATCAACTCACGTCCCTGATCCTTAAGGTTTCCTACTGGTTACAACCTTCCAATCCAAAATAGATATGAAATAAAAATGGGTGGTGTTGGAAATATCCAGCAGGTCAGATAGATGTGGAGAGAAAAGCAAATGTAATGCTTCATGTTGATGACTGACAATTGGAACCTTCATCTGGTGAAGGGACATTGACCAGAAATGTTAAGTCTTTGTAGCTCTATGGGTGCAGCTTAACGTGCTGACTGAAACATAGAAACATAGAAAACCTACAGCACAATACAGGCCCTTCGGCCCACAAAGCTGTTCTGAACATGTCCCTACCTTAGAAATTACCTAGGGCTGAGCTCCATGTACCTGTCCAGGAGTCTCTTAAAAGACTCTATCTTATCCGCCTCCACCACCGTCACCGACAGCCCATTCCACGCACTCACCACTCTCTGCATAAAAAACTTACCCCTGACATCTCCTCTGTACCTATTTCCAAGCACCTTAAAACTGTGCCCTCTCATGCTAGCCATTTCAGCACTGGGAAAAAGCCTCTGACTATCCACATGATCAATGCCTCTCATTATCTTCTACACCTCTATCAGATCACCTCTCATCCTCCGTCGCTCCAAGGAAAAAAGGCCGAGTTCACTCAGCCTATTCTCATAAAACATGCTCCCCAATCCAGGCAACATCCTTGTAAATCTCCTCTGCACCCTTTCTATGGTTTCCACATCCGTCCTGTAGTGAGGCGACCAGAACTGAGCACAGTACTCCAAGTGAACCTACATAACATAAGAGCATAAGAGATAGGAGCAGGAGTAGGCCAATCGGCCCCTCAAGCCTGCTCCGCCATTCAACAAGATCATGGCTGATCCAATCTTAACTCTAGTTTTCACCGAATCCCACAAGGCAACAGTGCCAACCAACAGGGCACCATGCCGCCCATTTTATTTTATTATTCATCCCGCCCAAACCCATGTGATCACCCGGGGGAAAAAAAACCGAGTTGCCAATTGAGGAGAAAAAATCTGGAAAATTCCTCTCCGACCCATCCAGGCTATCGAAAACTGGTCCAGGAGATCACATGGCTGATCTAAACCTAGCCTCATGTCCACTTACCTGCTCGCTCACCGTATCCCCTAATGCCATTTTTATCCAGGAAAATGTCTATCTCCGTTTTGAATTTATTGAGTGTAATAGCTTCCACAGCTCTCTGGGGCAGTAAATTCCACAGCCCCACTACCCTCTGAGTGAAGAAATTTCTCCGCATCTCAGTCCTGGAATGGCATCCCCTTATTTTAAGATTATGCCCCCAGTCCTAGTTTCACCCATCATTGGGAACATTCTCCCCGCATCCACCCGATCAAGCCCCTTCACAATCTTATATGTTTCAATAAGATCGCCTCTCATTCTTCGGAACTCCAATGAGTAAAGTCCCAATCTACTCAACCTCTCATCATACATCAACCCACCCATCCCCGGAATTAACCTAGTGAACCTTCTCTGCACTGCCTCGAGAGCCAGTATGTCCTTTCTTAAATATGGACACCAGAACTGCACGCAGTACTCCAGGTGTGGTCTCACCAATACCCGGTACAACTGCAGTAAGACCTCCCTGTTCTTATACTCCATCCCCCTAGCAATAAAAGCCAGCATTCCATTGGCCTTCTTGACCACCTGCTGCACTTGCATACTAACTTTTTGTGTTTCCTGCACCAGGACCCCCAGATCCCTTTGCACAGAAGCACTTTCCAGTTTCTCTCCATTTAGATAATAACTTGCTCTATTATTTTTCCTGCCAAAGTGCAAGACCTCACACTTGTCAGTATTATATTTCATCTGCCAAATGTCTGCCCAATCACTCAGCCTATCTATGTCCCCCTGCAGGGTTTCAATGTCCTCCGCACTCATTACACTCCCTCCCATCTTTGTGTCAGCAAAGTGGGGTCTGACCAGGGTCCTATATAGCTGCAACAATACCTCTTGGCTCCTAAACTTAATCCCATGATTGATGAAGGCCAATGTACCGTATACTTTCTTAACCACAGAGTCAACCTGCGTAGCAGCTTTGAGTGCCCTATGGACTCGGACCCCAAGATCCCTCTGATCCTCCACACTGCCAAGAGTCTTACCATTAATACTATATTCTGCCATCATATTTGACCTACCAAAATGAACCACCTTACAGTTATCTGGGTTGAACTCCAACTGCCTTCCGGCACTTTCTGTTTTTATTTCCAATTTACAAAATCTGCTGTTTATATATTTCCAAAAATATACTTATTTCTACATCTTGTATTTGAACATTAATCAGCTCTCATTTAATGACATCATACTCTCCCACGTGCTCTAATTTTGCTCTATAAAATCATGTTTGGTGCTCTATTGAAGGCCTTTGGAAGCCCAAATATACGTCAAAGTCCAAATGCATCTCATCCAGAATTTTCTAACTAATCAATTTGCTGATTATAACCTCAATAAGTACTGACAAATCTTTCAAACATTTTTCCCTTTCTTGTAGATTCAGTCCAATTCCATCGTAATTTGCTAAGTGCTTGATTACCATTCCCTTAATAATTTACCTACAACTGGCATTGGACATTGGGCTAACTAGTTCCCTGTTATCTCACCCTCTCTATTCTTAGATAATACACTTGCTACCTTCCAGCCTGTGGGAATTGCTAAAGAATCTATAGAATTTTGAAGGACACTGTTTCCACCATTACCTTTGACAGAACCTTAGCCTTCAGATAATATGTTCCATGGCATTACTAGTTTTTAGTCCTATTAATTGTTAAAGTACTAGAAGGATTGAAAGACTACGGAGAAAATTTACACATATATTGCGGGGATTTGAGGACCTGAGTTGCAGGAAAAGGTTGATTAGGTTAGAAGTACCCAGGACATCTTTAGGGAGCAGTGTCTCAGAAAGGCAGCATCCATTATTAAGGACCTCCAGCACCCAGGGCATGTCCTTTTCTCACTGTTACCATCAGGTAGGAGGTACAGAATCCTGAAGGCACACACTCAGCGACTCAGGAACAGCTCCTTCCCCTCTGCCATCTGATTCGTAAATGGACATTGAACCCTTGAACACCACCTCACTTTTTTAACATATATTTTTTTTTATTGCACGATTTTTAATCTATTCAATATACATATACGGTTATTTATTTATTTATTTATTTATTTATTTATTTATTATTATTTTATTTATTTTTTCTTCTATATTATGTATTGCATTGAACTACTGCTGCTAAGTTAATAAATTTCATGACACATGCTGGTGATAATAAACCTGATTCTGCTTCTGGTTCTGAAGTTAATTCCCCAGAGTGTAAAAGAATGAGGGAAGATTTGACAAAAGTATACAAAATTGAGAGCTATAGAGATGGTAAATCCAAGCAAGCCTTTCCACTGAGGATGGGTAGGGCTAGAGCGTAGAAGGTTGAGGGGGGATGATAGAGGTATTTAAAATTATGAGGGGGATAGATAGAGTTGACATGGATAGGCTTTTTCCATTGAGAGTAGGGGAGATTCAAACAAGAGGACATGAGTTGAGAGTTAAGGGGCAAAAGTTTAGGGGTAACACGAGGGGGAATTTCTTTACTCAGAGAGTGGTAGCTGTGTGGAATGAGCTTCCAGTAGAAGTGGTAGAGGCAGGTTTGATTTTGTCATTTTAAATTAAGAAATTGGATAGGTATATGGACAGGAAAGGAATGGCGAGTTATGGGTTGAGTGCAGGTCGGTGGGACTAGGTGACAGTAAGTGTTCAGCACGGACTAGAAGGGCCAAGATGGCCTGTTTCCGTGCTGTAATTGTTATATGGTTATATGGTTATAGAGTGGGAGGTCATGGGTTAAATGTAAAAAGGTGAAATATTAATGGGATCCTGAGGGGGAACTTCTTTACTCTGAGTGTAGTGGATGTGTGGGATGATCTGCCAGCAGACGCAGTGGATGAGAGTTTGATTGCAAAATTTAAGGGGAGTTTGGATAAGTATATGGAAGGGAAGGGGATAGAGGGCTAAGGTTCAGGCGCAGGCCGAATGGTCTAGGTAGAATAACAGTTCAGTATGGACTCAAAGGGTCTGTTTCTGTGTTTTACTGCTCCATGACCCTGTAAGGCTACAGACTAGTAGATAGCCTTGAAGTCCAAATGCAGGCAGATTGGACTAGTTTGGTGGACAACACAATTATCATTAACAAGTTGGGCCAAAGGGCCTGTTTCCATGATGCTGTGGCTCTACAACTTCCTTTTATACTTTTGCTGATTTATACAGTTCCTCATTTGCTGTTGCTCTCTAAAATTTCTGATAGTACTTCTGCATCTTCCACAAAAACAAGCACAAAATATCTGCTTAATTTCACTGTCACTTCTTTGTTCCTCAATTGGCCCTGCCAGAGTCAATAAAGTATTCATATTAACATTAACTAAACCTTTGTATTTTATGCAGTTATATATATATTTTTACAGGCTTATTATGTTTCATTCACAATTACTCGTAATTGACTTTATTGTCTTTATCACCATTTTGATAAATTTCAAATTTCCCCAATCCTCAGGCCTACTGTTCTTTTAGGCAAAATTGTAAATTTTCTTCATATTATCTTAACTACTCTCCTTAGCAGCAACTTGATTATTTTTCTCACCAGATTTTTATATCTTAAATATGTGGGAAAGCATTGATGAAAATTATAAAGTATATTTTAATTTTTAAAATATTAGCCATTATTTATGTACAATCATACTCAATGATAGAGGTCCAGATTCTACCAAAGCCAACTACAATAATAATTTAATTGCAAACGAGAGAAAATCTGCAGATGCTGGAAATTCAAACAACACACACAAAATGCTGGAGGAACTCAGCAGGCCAGGCACCATCTATGGAAAAAAGTACAGTTGACGTTTCAGACCGAAACCCTTTGGCAGGACTGGAGAAAAAATGCTGAGGAGTGGATTTGAAAGGTGGGAAGAGGGGAGAGAGAAACAGCAAGCAAAAGGTGAAACTTGGAGGTGGGGAGGGATGAAGCAAAGACCCAGGAATTTGATTAGTGAAAGAGACAGAAGACAATGGAAGAAAGAGAAAAAGGGGGGTGGGGAGGAGCACCAGAGGGAGGCGATGGGTGGGCAAGGAGGTAACATGAGAGAGGACCAAGGGGATGGGGAATGGTGAGGGGTGCGGGGGGGGGGGGTGAGGCTTTACTGGGTTTGAAAAGTTGATGTTCATGCCATCAGGTTGGAGGCTACTCAAACAGAATATAAGGTGTTGTGTGTACAATAATAATTTGCTTTGTTTAGATTAAGATCCTGTGTTTGGGTTGAACTATGGTATTACCAATCTTAAAATAGGATTATGAACACTCTCTCTTTAAGCTCCTCAAAACATCATGCATGTGTCCCATGAACTTGTCCTCTACACTTTTCAAAGGATTCAAAGTCGAGTTATTAATGAAGTATGTATGCAGTGTATAACCCTGAGATTCGTCTTCCCCACAGACAACCACGAAACAAAGAAAGCCATGGAACTCACTCACAGAAAAACATCCCCCTGTACCCCCCAGTGGCTACAAAAGGTATGAGTAAAAACACGGAATATAAAACACAAAAACAAAAGTGTCCATATTCAGTTCAGATGAGTGTTGATTATCTGCAGGCCACCTCACTTCAAATCACAAAATACTCTGCAGATGCTGGGGTCAAAAGCAACAAGCACAACATGCTGGAGGAACTCAGCAGGTCGGGCGGCATCCGTGGAAAAGAACAGTCAACGTTTCGGGGCCGAGACTCTTTGTCAGGATTGAAGAGGGAGGGGGCAGGGGTCCTATAAAGAAGGTGGGGGGAGGGTGGGAAGGAGAAGGCTGGTAGGTGCCAGGTGAAAAACTAGTAAGGGGAAAGACCAAGGGGTGGAGAAGGGGATAGGCAGGAAAGGTGAAGAAGGAATATAAGGGGAAAGCACTATGGGTAGTAGAAGGAGGTGGAACCATGAGGGAGGTGGAAGAGGAGGCAGAGTGAAATTGAGATGGGGGAAGGGTGGGGAGGGAATTACCACTCATATGGATGCTGCCGACCTGCTGAGTTCCTCCAGCGTGTTGTGCGTGCTGCTTTCACCTCAATTCAAAGTTGCTCAAAAATAGCATCAAAAGCAGGAGCAAGCAGAAACAAGAGAACAGATCACGGTGTGAGCTACGGTCCAATGCACAAACCTGGTCTGGCATCACCCTGGAAAACGGCAAGGGAGAGAGAGATCATCCAAATGCAGGAGCCTTCCTTCTTCACCAGTGAGCGGGAGGGAGAGAGACCGTCATGCGCAGCCAGCCTCTTCAGCAGCAGCGAGCGAAAGGCTGGTAGACGGTATTACAGACTAGGTTTTCCCAGTCCACCTGTACATTAGTCATTGTTTATTTTATCACCATTGTTACACCTGGCCCTAATTTACTGATTTCTGCATCACCGTTACTTTTTGGGAGCTTGTAAATAATACACTCAGCAAACTTTCCTGCCCTTTGTTGTTCCTGAAATCCACTCAAACTGAATTTCTTGTGTCATGATTCTAACTCTGATTGGGATTTTTTGAGTGATTATTCTTCATCTATACCTGCTTAGTCTGCTAATCCTTTTGTACTATTTTGCCCAGCTCCAATTCCAGATTTTCAACAGGAAGTACAAAAGCCTGAAAGCACATACAAACAGGCTCAAGAGCAGTCTCAATCCTGCTGGTATAAAACTATTGAATGGTTACCTCCTGTGAGAAGATGCTCTCTTGACCTTATAGTCTACCTTGTTATAATCTTCCATCTTATTTTCTACTTCTATTTTCTCTGTAGCCATTACACTTTATTGTACACTCTGTTATTGTTTTATCTTGTACTACCTCAATGCACTGTTGTAATGAACTGGCTGGTATCAACAGTTTGCAAAGCAAGCTTTTCACTTTACCTTGGTATATACAATACCAATAAATCAATTTCAACTCCAATTCCAACATTTATTTCCAATCCTTGGTTACCTTGCAACCATCACTTCTGAGAAATTTCTTATCTATTCCATTTATGCTCTCAATTCACCAACCTTGTTAGGAACGTTACATAAAGATCCTTCTTTGTTGTCTTTTTACAACTGACTCTCATTAAGGGTATACTGTTTAATGTTTATATCCTCTGTTCATACCTGTTGGACTCTAGTTAAATCGTTCATTTTCCTACCCTGCATTATTGTCTTATTTTTTTTTTCTAAATTTTTCCTTATTTGAATCCTGACCCCATCCTCAATGACTTAGTTCAAAGCCTTATAGTCCTAATTATTGGAATCACACAGACATTGGTCCTTGCTCAATTTAGGTGAAAACCCCAACCAACAGCTTCCCTTTGCTGCTGGTGGCCCACAATTGAAATTAATCCTTCCTACGAAAAAGGATCTGGTGATTTCCCAGTGTATATGATGAGTAAACACATCTCAGGCTTCCAGCCGGGTGCATATATCAATTTTAACTGACCTTTTGATTACTAACTTTGCTATCTTCATCAGGGATGATGCCTGGACGTGTCTAGTCTGGTAGTATTTATACCCCCGTTGTCTGTCCCTTCTGATTGGTTACCCCTCATCCAATTGGGTTTCCGCTGTCCCACCTTGTTTACAATTGAATTCTAGTTCTTACTTAGAGCGAGACCTTCGTCTCTGTTAAAATTCTTTTCCTTTGGTTTTATTTCAATGGCTTCCTTCACCAGGTGGTCCCAAAAGCTATTGGTGTGGCACAGTAGCTTTGTGCCTTTGAAATTAATCCTATGGCCATTTCAAATGCAATGTTCTGCTACTGACATTTGGTAACCCAAATGGATACATCTCCTGTGCTCTTTGATGAGTGTTTCCACTGTGTGTCCTGTCTGGCCAATGTACACTGCTCCACATTCACAGGGAATTCTGTAAACGCCAGCCATCTTGAGTACCAGATTATCTGATGAAGGAAGCCATTGAAATAAGAATAGAGGAAAAGAATTTTAAGAAAGATGAAGGTTTCACTCTAAGTAAGAACTGGAATTCAATTGTAAACAAGTCGGCACAGCAGAAACCTGATTGGATGAGGACTAACCAATCAGGAGGGATGGACAACGGGGGTATAAATACCACCAAACTAGACATGCCTAGGCATCATCCCTGATGAAATTGGCAGAGTTTGTCATCGAAATGTCGGTTAAAATCAATACCAGTATCCAGCTGGAATCCTAAGAAGAGTTTATTCATCATTCTTTCCACATTAACTTTTCAGCCAAGCATTTCTGATCTCACTGATATTTGATCAACTTCCATGCAACTCAGGTTGCAATGAAGAGATTCGCCACTCAAGGAGAAATGGGGATTCTCCTGTGCTTCCTTCTCTTTCACACCTAATCACATGCTTTTTTCCCTCTTGGCAGATTTTCAGCTTTAAATCTGTAGCGTGTTGGATAATTTCCCCTCTGTGTACATCGTAGTGTCTGAAACTCCAATCTGAGCAATATCCTGATTAATCTCCTCTTGCACTCTCTGCAGCACGACCACATCCTTCCTATAGCATGATGCCCAGAACTGCATACAATACTCCAAGTGCAGCCTCACCAATGTATTGTAAAGTTGCAATTTAAACTCAAAGTCTAAGCCCAGTCCTATAGAGGAAAGTATGCCATGAGCCTTCTACGTCATCCTATCTACTATTGCTGCAGCTTTCAGGGTACTACAAGCTTGAACTCCAAGATCCTTCTGACCATCAACATGGTCAGATTGACCATCCATTCCTTGGCCCCATAACTTGTGTATGTACAATGTCCTGTGTATGTTACTCAAAATGGCTTCTTTGGTTTGTTACGAGTAGGAATGCTTCTTTGTCTGATAAGTGTTTCTCTCGCCGTTGTTTCGCTTTAGAATGGCTGATATGGTAATTGTATTCATTTGTTAATCAATGGGGAATGTTATTGTGTTTTGTGAGGCTGGGAACTTGGGGGAGGGGTTTCGCGGGCTTTTGGTGTGAAGAGAGTCGGGAGGAAGACGGACGAGGAAGGTGGACGGGCGCTGGACTGCTCGTAAGACCACTGGGGTGGTCCCAGGTGCGACGACGTGGCTGTCGGATGGTTCGTTGATTGAGCTCCTACGATGTGCACTACACTGACTGAACTTTGATAAGTTGGCGCCTTTTGTTTTTTTCTTTCCTTGTATACATATATATTGTATTGCCTAATACTTCTTTAGTTAATGTTAGTAAACTTTTTAAAGTGTATTTCATAACGGTATTTGGTGTGAAGTTGATACTGTGGGCGGCGCGAGGCATAAACTCGATTCTCACAGCACCTGCGTGTACGGGAGGTGGGTTGGTGTGTGGCTGGATCTCCTTTTCCCCTAGACATATACCAGCCTTTTGGGTAAGTGTTACATGTACATAAGAAATTAAAGCATTAGAAGGCCTTTCAGACTCTTGAACCTGTTCTGCAATTCAGTTTGAACAGGCCCGATTTGATCTTGGTCTTGGTTTTCTGTCTGTTGAAGATCAAAACTGGTGTTCAAAATTTAGATTTAAATATATCGAATGATATCACCTTTCAATCTCTCTAGTGAGGAGACTTTCTAAAAGTTAAAGGAAAAGCTTCTTCGCCTCTGATTTAAATGGCTGATTTTATTTTCAAGCAAAACTTCTTGGTTTTAGAGTCTTCCATTTAATATCTTGTCTTTTAGTCATAACACAAATTAATACAAAAGATAAAATTAAGATCTTATCTTTTAATAAGATAACTACCCATTTTTGAAATTTCCAACAAGCCAAACCTATTATTGTTCCTCACAAGACACGTTCTTTTTCACAGAACCAAAAATCTCAAAATTGCCTCCAATGTTAATTTTTAATTCTTAAACGTCTGTAGTTTCTTGTGTGGAAGACAGCAGAGGGCTCTGTGGGCATGCTGGAATCCATATTGGGTTGAGGGGGAAGGGGGCCTTGTTCTTTCCTTCAGTGCTGCCTTCAAGTGTTCATTCTCTGGAAGAACAAGCTGGACCAGAATAACTTCCCATGCCTCATCAATCTAAAGGCCACATAACTCATGGATTTTATTTTGTGACTGTACGACTATATGTCTGCTATCTGCTATCATAACCATATGTGCTATATGTGCTGTTGGTAAAATGTTTTGCAACCTGGCCCAGAGGAACGCCATTTCATTTCACTATATTCATGTATGATTGAATGACAATTAAACTTGAAATTAATGCCCATAGAGGCCTCTGCTCTCTTCCACACAAAAATCTACAAGCATTTAAGAATTAAAGATGAACACTATAGGCAATTTAGAGATGTTTGGTTTCTGTGAGAAAGAACATTGTCTTGTGAGGACCAATAGCCATTCTGAGCTCCACCAGGACCAGCCAGTTCCAGACCTCATCGTAGCCTGAGCCCTAACATGGTCAAAGAGCTGAATCCGTGTTGAAAGTCACTGGTGTGGACATCAAGGCAGCATTTAGGTGAATGTGACCTGAACCACAATGAATATCCATCAAAGCCAAGGTGGTTTAATATATAATGTTTCATTTATTGAATTGAAATTTATTGAATTAAATTTATTAAATTTATTGAATTGGCAGCATTGTTTGTTAAACCTCAGAAGATACTCAAACAATTAAACAAGTTCACTTTCATAAGATTTCAAGCTATTTCCATTTTACGGTCTTAAATGTGCTGATTTAATAAGACTCCTCAGGTGAAAGACGTGGTCTGGCTGAACAGGCGCCAGATCCTGCACATCCCATTTCCATCATTCTAGTTTTATGAGGAGTGATATGGAGGGGAAGAAAAGGTGTCTCAGGCTGAAAACTTCACAATGGTTTTAGACCCTCAGGGTCCTTCTCGTTACATAAAAAAAGCACACCTGCTCAATTAGGTTGCATCGTGATAGGTTGGATCCTTCTCTTAGATTCATTTTGCTGTTGCTGCTATTAATAACAAAAAAACTTATTACTCTATTTTACTCTATTTACAATTACTCAATTGCTCATTTTGAACTTATAGGACCATTATGTAAATTGATAAATTATTGCTGAAATAAAACTTAATTTACTGGTTTACTTACTACCAATAAACTAGTGAAATGGTTTAGTTTTGTCCCCAGTACTGAGTGACAGTGAAAACTTTGTTTTGCATCTTGTGCATACAGATAATTTCTGTACAATAGTGCATTGAGATAGTACAAGGAAAAAGCAATAACAGAATGTAGAATAAAGTGTTACAGTTATAAGAAAGTGCAGTGCATTCCAGTACCATGCAACTTTGCCATCATAACTAGTGATGAAACATGTATCTTCACAACAGGGTGAAAAATTGCCCAAAATTGCATTTCTGACTAATTATTTCCCTATCTCTTTATCATCAATCAATGACACAAAGTGTGGCTAACAGTGGTATCAAGGAGCAATTACTTACTAATTACTTGCTCACTGATGCCCAGCTTAGGTTTTGCTAGAATCACTCACTTGGCTCCAGGTTTCTTCTGCCTTAGACCAAAGAGATGAACGCCAGAGATGAGTTAAGGGTGACTGTTCCTGGCATGAAAGCAGCTTTCTGTGGTGTGTGGCATCAAGGATACCAGGTAAAGCTGAAATCAATGGGCACCAAATGGGAAAACACCCTATTGGATGGATTGTAACTTGGCAAAAAGTAAGGTAGTTGTGGTTGTCAGAATCTAATCATCCCAGAATCAGAACACCAGTGCATTTTCTTAGAGCAGAAACCTCGCCTCAAGCATTTTCATCACTGATCTTCCTTCAAATGCGTTGGAATTTGACAAGTTCACAAATGATTGTGCTGTATTTGGTTCCATTCGCTACTAAATTTCAGACGAAGTGTTTATTTTTGCCTCGGTCTCAGTTAACAGCTTATCCCTCTGCTCTTACAATATATGAATATATTTTCCTTGACAGTAGTGCACCTTGAAGACAGATTTTATTTGGTGATACTCCAGTGAATTCCCTTGTGATAGATGGCAAAAAAATGTCTGCAGTCCTGTAGAAGGAGCAAATCCACACTGCCAGTCTCCAAATGCTTGCTCAGACTTCCAATATAACTCGGAGTCCTGCCATGTGCAGAAGTTCGCTGATGACACGACCATAGTGGGGTGTGTCAGGAATGGACAGGAGGAGGAGTATAGGAAACTGATACAGGACTTTGTGATATGGTGCAACTCAAACTACCTGCGTCTCAATATCACCAAGACCAAGGAGATGGTGGTGGACTTTAGGAGATCTAGGCCTCATATGGAGCCAGTGATCATTAATGGAGAATGTGTGGAGCAGGTTAATACCTACAAGTATCTGGGAGTACAGTTAGATGAGAAGCTAGACTGGACTGCCAACCCAGATGCCTTGTGCAGGAAGGCACAGAGTCGACTGTACTTCCTTAGAAGGTTGGCGTCATTCAATGTCTGTAGTGAGATGCTGAAGATGTTCTATAGGTCAGTTGTGGAGAGCGCCCTCTTCTTTGTGGTGGCGTGTTGGGGAGGAAGCATTAAGAAGAGGGACGCCTCACGTCTTAATAAGCTGGTAAGGAAGGCGGGCTCTGTCGTGGGCAAAGTACTGGAGAGTTTAACATCGGTAGCTGAGCGAAGGGCGCTGAGTAGGCTACGGTCAATTATGGAAAACTCTGAACATCCTCTACATAGCACCATCCAGAGACAGAGAAGCAGTTTCAGCGACAGGTTACTATCGATGCAATGCTCCTCAGACAGGATGAAGAGGTCAATACTCCCCAATGCCATTAGGCTTTACAATTCAACCGCCAGGACTTAAGAACTTTTTAAAAGCTATTATTAATGCTTTTTGAGATAGTGATTTAGATGCATATCATATTTTTTACTGAGTTAAGTATTGTATGTAACTAGTTTTGCTACAACAAGTGTATGGGACATTGGAAAAAAAAGTTGAATTTCCCCATGGGGATGAATAAAGTATCTATCTATCTATCTATCTATCATATGTATGGGCTGTACATCAGTCAAGTAAAATGGACAAGAGCTGTACTTTTATCAGATTGCCCCTCAACCCAGGACTCCAGGGAAAAGAATTCAGGTTTGTCCAAACTCTCCTTATAGATATATATACTCTCCAATCCAGACAACACCTGGGTGAATCTCTTCTGCACCCTCTCTAAAGTCTCCTCATCTTTCCTGTAATGTGAGAAGCAGAACTGCACACAGTATTCCAAATTTGCCCTAACTATAGGATGGGAGAATGAGGTCCAGCTGAGTTCCAGCTTCCTGTACATATTTTCACTGGATTTCTTTATCTTAGTAAAATTTTTGATAATACACTCAGGAATAAAAAGATAGACTGCTGTCTTATAATACATATGTTTCTGGTATCTAGCAACAATAATGGGATAATGTCATTGAGTCATATAGCATTGAACCAGGTTTTTCAGACACCATTTTCATGCCAACTTTTGTGTACCCATCTGCACAAACAGACAGGGGATCAGTGCTCAATTATGAATGTTCTATATGGGTTCAATTCAAGTGTCTATGACAATGAACTAGAATGCCTTACTTCTTCTAGGCTTCTTAAGAATTCACCTTTTGGGTTAAGTTTGCAAACCTTTCCACCAGATTCTAGTGATGTGTATGCCTGTTGCTTAATTCTCCAAGGTGGTTTAATAAGGACTGTATGAAAATACTTGAAGAGAGTGAAGAGAAAGCATAAACACATGAGATTCTGTAGATGTTGAAAATCCTTTGTAACATACACAAAATACTGGAGGAACTCAGCGGGCCAGGCAGCATTAATGGGGAGGAAAAAAAGAGCTGATGTTTCAAACAAGACACTTCATGAGAAAGAACTGGACATAAGTTTCACTAAATTGGAAGAATGTTAGAGATCGACTGAGGAAATGTATTTCATCCAGGCAGTACCGGAGGTCTTGAATTTGATAACTGAAAGGGTGCTGGACATTGAAACCTTCTTCAAACGTGCAAAAAATCTGGATGAGAACTTGAATTTAGAAAGCCATGCTTTGAAAACTGGGAAGTGGGAGGAAGCTTGGGAGTCCTGCTGAAGAATCTCGGCCCAAAACCTCGACAGTCCCGCCAAAGGATCTCGGCTCGAAACATCAACAGTACTCTTTTCAATAGATGCTGCCTGGCCTGCTGAGTTCCTCCAGCATTTTGTGTGTGTTGTTTGGAAGCGAAACAGATCCATTTTGAGCTGGCAAGGTCATGGTCAGCTTCTTCGATGTGGTATATTTCTATGATCCTGTACTTCCCAATGTTCCTCCACAGCTCAGCAAAAGGCTATGTGGCCCACAGTGTTATGCCAAACCAGCTAAAAAGCAAATCAAGAACACCCAAAAGCTGATCTCTCCCATCTACACCATGTTCATATCCCTCCATCTTCTTTACATACACGTGCCTATTCAAATGTCTCTTAAAAGCCTCTAATGTATTTGTCTTTACCACCAGGCAACACATTCCAGGCATCCATGACTCTGAGTAAAGAAACGTACCCCTCACAGCCCCCTTGAACCCACCTCCTGCCACCTTCAATGGATGCCCTCTGGTATTAGACATTTTAACCTTGGGAAAGAGATACTCTCTGTCCACTCTATCTATGCCTCTCGTTATCTTGTAAACCTCTATCAGATCTCCCCTCAGCCTTCGGTGCTCCAGAGAAAGCAACCCAAGCTTATCCAACCTCTTGTGATAACACACGCACTTTAAACCAGGCAGCATCCTGGTAAACCTCTTCTGCACCCTCTCCAAAGCCTCAACATCCTTCCCTTAGTGGGGCAACCAGAACTGTATGCATAACTCCAAATGTGGCCTGACCTGATTTTCACAAAGTTGCAGCATAACTTTTGAACTCAATGCCTCAACTAATGAAAGCAAATATTCCATAAGCCTTCTTAACCACCCTATTGACCTGTGTAGCCATTTTCAAAAAGCTATGAACTTGGACCCCAAGTTCTCTCGGCTCAGGACCACTGTTAGGGATCTTGCCCTTAACAGTGAACTTTATCCTTGCAATTGCACTACCGAGGGGCAGCCCCTCAGATCTATCTGGGTTAGACTCCATCTGCTATTTCTCAACCCATAGCTGCAACTGATCTATATCGTACTGTATCCTTTGCTAGTCTTCTACACTATCCACAACTCCTCAAATCTTGATAACATCTGCAAATTTACTAACCCACCCATCTACATTTGCACACTGTACAGCACAAACAGCAAAGGTACCAGCACAGATCCCTGTGGAACACCACGAATTACAGACCTCCAGTTTGAATAAGTTGATTCACCCACTACCCTCCGTCTCCTCTGTAAGTTCTGAATCCAAGCAGTCAATTCACTGCAGACCCCATGTTGAATTAGCCTCACATGAGGAACTTTGTCACACGCCTTTCTAAAAACCATGTAGACAACATCCTCTGCCCTACCCTCATCAGATTCACTTACTACCTTTTCAAAAAACTCAATCAGGTTGGTAAGGTGCGACCTGCCAAGCACGAATTAGTCCATGGGTTTCCAAATGCTCATGTATCCTACCCTTAAGAATTTTCTCCAGCAATTTCCTTACAAGTGATGGGAGACTCACTTGTCTATAGTTCACAGGATTTTCCCTTGTTCCCTTCTTAAATAAAGGTACAACATTAGCCATTTGCCAGTCATCTGGAATCTTGACCACGTCTAGGGAGGACACAAAAATACTGGTCAAGGCCCCAGCAATCTCGTCCCTTGCCTCCTCCAACAACCTGCGGATCTCATCACACCCTGGGGATTTATCCACCTTATTGCTCATTTTGGCATGTCCCCTTCGACCCTTACCACTTTTTATTGATACACCACAGAAAGCATCCTTTCTGGATACGTCACCATGGTATGGCAACAGCTCTGCTCAAGACCACAGAAAAACTGAAGAGTGTTGTCGACACAGCTCAGGGCATCACAGAAACCAGTCTTCCCTCCACCAACTCTGTCTACACTTAATGTTTCCTCCATAAAGCAACCAGCATAATCAAGGACCCTACCCAACCCACACATTCATTCTTCTCTCTCTCTCATCGGACAGAAGATACAAAAACTTGAAAGCATGTACTAACAGTCTCAAGGATGACTTCTATCCTGCTGTTAGAAGACTATTGAATGGTTCCCTAGTACAATAAGCTGGACTCTTGACTTCACAATCTACCTTGTTATAACCTTGCACTTTCATTCTAGCTGTTACACTTAATTCTGCAATCTCTTGTTAGTTTACCTTTCCTATCCCAATTCACTGTTGTAATGAATGGATCTGTATGAATGCTGTGCAAGACTAGGTACTGACTGTACCTTGGTACATGTGACAATAATGAGCTAATTTATCAATTTACCAATTTCTTGGGAGAGGTTGGGTAGGCTAGGACTTTATTCCTTGGAATGTAGGAGTCTGCAGGGTGTCCTTGTAGAGGTGTTTAAAATCATAAGGGGAATAGATAGGGTGAATGCACACATTTTCTTTTCTCTCAGAGAAAATGATCCAAAAAAACTAAAGGGCATAGGTTTAAGAAGGGAAAGATTTAAAAAGGACTTGAAGGGCTTCTTCTTCATGCAATAGTTGGCATTTAAATAGAACAAGCTGCCAGCGAAAGCAGTTGTGGCAGGGATAATATCTATATTAAAAAAAACACCTGGATAAGTATTTGGGTAGGAAAGGTTTAGAGCGACGTGGGCAAATGGGACTAGTTTAAGTGAGCACCTTTGCCAGCATGGACGGGTTGTATCAAAGGGCCTGTTTCCAAGCTGTATCATTCTGATTTTTTTCTTCTAAAAGCAGTAAAATTTAAATACTTGAGATTTGTTCTCACCACCCAACTCACAAGCGAGTGAAGTCTGCTATCAATCTGTGTGGAAAATGCAAATGCACGTGGGACATACTTTGAAAATCCAGGTCTATATTGGGACTCTGCTGAGATATTAATGTATTTTCCCACTTACCCTTCCTCTCCATTCATTCCTGACCTGTACCAAACAACGTGCAATAACATAATTATTCTATTGAAAGAAAATTAATTATTCTTCCTAATCTGTTGTGGCTTTCTTGCTTTCTTTCTCCTACCCAATGTTGCTAAGTATCACTTAGGTGCCATTTATTTAAGAAATGTCATTAAAACTGAATCAGAGCAAGTAAATTCAGGTTACTTGGAACTCAACTCATTATAATTAAACCAGCAAATGTTGTGATTTATGCAGACACTCTACAGTTATTTATTGATTTTGGAAGGGACCCACCTGGAGAATTCTTTTGTTTTCTCAGACTTGGCATGTTATGTAGGTGGAGTTTAAGAACATAAGAGATTTTACAGGAGAGTAAGCCTAGTGTTCTTTCATTCATCAATATCACAGCTTCTCTTTCATCTTGCTTCCTTTAATCCTGCACAATCACTTTAATCCTTGATTCCCATAATAGATAAACATCTACAGTACCTATTCAGTGATCTATAATCAGCTTTATTGGCCATATCCAGTACATTTACATGTATTAGGAATTTATTATGGAGTGTTGGTCTGGTGCAATGTGCAACAAAAAGTAATGACATTCAACAATTATAAAGAATTATGAAAGTTATGTTGGAGGTTGAAGGACAGATGTGGAATAAAATGTGCATAATATATAAATCCATGTTTTGAGTGAACTCAATGACTGAATTTCCCCAGCACTCAGGGTAGCAGATCCTAAAGATTCACTGGTCTCTGCATGAAGAAATTTCTCAGTCCTGCAAGCAAGGCTCATCTCAAAAATTAAAATGCATGGGGTCCACAGTGAATTAGTTGTTTGGATCCAGAACTGGCCAGCACATAAAAGGCAGAGGGTAGTGCTGAAGGGACTTATTCATGCTGAAGGTCTGTAATTAGTGGTTCCACAGGGATCTGTGCTGGGACCTCTGCTGTTTGTGGATGATACCAAGATTGGTGAAGTTGTGGATAGTGTGGAAGACTGGCAAGGAATACAACATGATATACACCGGTTGCAGATATGGGCTGAGAAATGGCAGGTGGAGTTTAACCCAGATAAATGTGAGGTGTTGCACTTCGGTAGAGTAAATGCAAGGAGACAGTTGTCAAGGTCCGGTCCGTGAAGTCTGCATTCTGGTTCACAGTCTGGACCGTGGATTCTGTATTCCGGTTATTCCTTTTCCCCCGGTTCTGTTGGGCGTCTTGATTGAGGGAGCTGATCCTCGTTTCCGGCTTGCAACATGAATCGCTCAGGGGTCCAGCTATTCCTTTGCTGGACTGTCCCCATCAGAATCCTACACCAAGAAGCTCATTACCCGAAACGTGGCCTCAGCCAGTCTGGACCATTATAGGAGCTACTGAGTTTTGTGGACTCTAGGTTGCCCCGTGTCCTGTGTCCAAGGTTCAGTCCAAATCTAGTCAAATCTGAATCTGAGCTTGAGCCCAAGCACCTGGTCGAGTCAAGCCCGAGTTCTAAGTCAAGAGCCAAGTCAAGACCCAGGTACCTAGTCCCTGCCAAGACCTGAGTTCTCAGTCAAATCCAAGTCCCAAGTCCTAGTCCAGATTTTCTGGTTTGTTATTCAACGTTCAGGTCCAGGTTGATATTTTGTCCTCGCTCCTTGTCTTCCCTAGTATTCTTAATAAACATAGTCCTACTTCAGTGTCTGTGTCTTGCATTTGCGTCTGCTCCCAACCCCTCCTTGTGACAATAGTAGACTATTAAGGGCAAGATCCTCAGCAGCATTGCTGAGCAAGAGATCTTGGAATCCAAGTCAATAGCTCATTGAAAGTATATACCCAGGTTGATAAGGTGGTTAAGAAGGCTTATGGAATGCTTGCTTTTATTAGTCAAGGCATTGCATTCAGAAGTCTGGGGTTATGTTGCAACGTTATTAAACTGTGGTTAGTTCAAAGTTCAAAGTAAAATTTATTGTCAGAGTACATATATGTCAATATATATATACATATATATACAATACATATAGGTCAATACTCCCCAATGCCATTAGGCTTTACAATTCAACTGCCAGGACTTAAGAACTTTTTTTTAAAGCTATTATTAATGCTTTTTGAGTTAGTGATTTAGATGCATATCATATTATTACTGAGTTAAGTATTGTATGTAATGAGTTTTTGCTACAACAAGTGTATGGGACATTGGAAAAAATGTTGAATTTCCCCATGGGGATGAATAAAGTATCTATCTATCTATCTATCTATCACATGCAACCCTGAGATTCGTTTTCTGTAAGTATACTTAGCAAATCTATAGAACAGTAACTGTAAGAAGGATCCATGGACAACAAACTAATATAGGAATTTTTTGGTTCCTTAAGGTAGTCATAGCTGGGGGAGGTAGTGGGGATAAGTTCCCACTATCTATTAAATGTTCCCAAAGGCGTGCGTCTCAAATAGCGTCTGACAACCAAGTCCAGATCCTGGCCTTCACGTGCGGATTAGCGACCGAGCCCGGCGGGCGGAACCATTTCTCCTGACAGGAGAAGGGGCAAAGGCGGGTTACTGGCGCCTTAAAATCAATTGCTCCGGGCAGATGGAGCTCGTCAGCTGTGGTTGGCAGCTCATCTGGAAGGAAGACGCTGATCTCAAACCTCCGCTGCCTTGCGGCTATACCCACTCATGGGGAAGGCTTCGAGAGCAAACCCCGAGGAGAAATCCGGAGCTACATTGAGTTCAATGCCGATTGACAACTCCTGCAATGCCGCTGGTGCCAAACTGTATCAGTCTCTGCCGTTCCTTTGGATTCATCAGCTGAATGGAGAGGGGGAGCCTACCACATGGACAACAGCATCGTACTGCACTGGCTTGCGTAATATCCACGGTCGGCTCCGAACAACGGAGGGTTTCACAGGAATTTCTTGGAATAAGCATGAGGAAAATCATGCATTGGGGAAAATAAAACAGATGAGCCTTTAAAAGATCTGAAAGTGATTAGCTTATTTGTTATCAGTTGGGCTGTGCCGCTGTTGCTTTCTGCCTGAAGTTAACCCTCGACTAGTTGTTCCAACTCTTCTGTAGATGAACGTCCCCACAAGCACCAGTTAGATCGCCTTCCATGGACACTTGTTGCCCTGTGTTAACTTTCCGATTAGAGCTATCCCCCCCCCCCCCACGAAATGTTAATCGAGTTATGTCATTGTAATTGTGCTTTGTTTAATATTTGACGAAAGCGCTACCTGCAGTTGATGTGTCACGGCGGTGAAAAGGTTAAACCCCTCATTAGTTTCTGGAATGCTACATTTAGCATTCACTCACAGACTTCTGAAGTGGTCTTGGTGGGTGAGGGGATGAGTAAACACTGGGCAGAAAGAGAAACTTGGTTTACAACTCTCGCTTCGAAGCCAACAGTCGCATCTGCTGCTTGAGGTAAGAAAGTTTCACTGTTGATCTTCACCGTTGCCAAATTCCACAGAATGCGAAAGCGTTTAATTTAAATATGTTTAGGAATCGTGTTTCTCTCTTTTTTTCTCCCCCCAGATAATAAAGATTTTTTTTTGCCGCGACGAGGCGGGATGCCTTCAGCGTTGATCCCACTCCTGCTTGTCCTAACCTGGCTGTCTTCGGTACCGAGCGCCGGTGCCACAGCGGAGATCTGCCGCGGTCGTCATTGTTATACAGCGGTCAGCAGAGAGGGCAGCCGGCTCTGTCACGGAGTCCATTGTCAGGCCAGACCCTTCACACCGTCCCGGGCCAATTCGGGTCTTACTCCGGACCGAGCTAGCACGGCATTTAGAGGATATCCGAGGAACGGCAGCAGCGGGACGATTTCTAGGTCCACCGCTGATCCCAAGAATTTCCAGCATGCTGGAAGAAGGAGGGAAAACCTGGGTGACAGAGAGGCTCCTTGCCTGCGAGTCGGGGGCGATTGCCCAGGGAAACAAGGCAAGCACAACGGGACGAAAGAATGCAAGGGCATCGAGTGCAGCCTGCCCCTGAGGATCCGACTGAAGCCCAGAGCCGGCGCTCAGTGTACTGGGGACCACTGTCCCGTTGCCCCTCTCTCACTGGGAGCTGAGCAACTTGGACAGCCCAGCCCGATCCACGTGCGGGATACCGCAGCTCAGTTCATCAGCGAGATTCCTGATCTCGGCTACTCCACCACCGAGCTGGGTGCATCGGCGCTGGGAATTCAGCTGACGTGTGACATCAAACCAGGTCGGTGGCACAGTCTTCTGGGATCTCGATTCAAAATACAAATTCAAAGGGAAACACTGCTAAACAAACAAGATTAACATTTGAATTCTGTATTGTCACTTTCTCCGTCTCTTTACACTAAATAAACTTCTTGAAGTGTGAAATAAAAAGCAAAGTGTTGGTAACACAGGAGTCAGGCAGCGTCTGTGGAGAGAGAAGCGTCAGATTAAAAAATCTGGGGAAGGGTCAGAACCATATTCTTGGAAACCTCTCTCAGGTATTTTACCCAGGTTAACTGTTCCTCTTTAGAGTTCAGTATCAGAATCCGGTTTATTATCACTGACAAGTTGTGAAAGTTGCTTTCACACAGCAAATCGTATGTTAGGAATTAAATAAATAGTGCAAAAGATGAATAGTGAGGTAGTCTTCATGGGCCATTCAGAAACATGGTAATCAAGGAGGAAGAAATTTTCTAAAACCTTGAATGTGGGTCTTCAGGATCCTGTACTTCCTCCCTAAGAATTTATTCAGCATGGAATGGGTCCTTTTGGCCTTCTGAGCCATGCCTCAGCAACCCCACAGCCCCAATGAACTCTAACCTAATCACAGGACAATTTCCAATTAACCTACCCGGTACGTCGTTGGACAGTGCGAGGAAACCAGAGACTCGGGGGAAACCCAAGCTTTCCACAGGGAGGGTGTACAGAGACTCCTTACGGAATGGCACTGGAACTGAACTCCAAACTCCGGAACGCCCTGAGCTATGATAGCACCATCCTAGCTGCTACGCTACGGTGGCGTCTGATGATGTCAGAGATGAAGGGGAGAGGGTAGGACAATGGGGTTGAGAGGGAAAATCGTCCATGATTGAATAGTGGAATGGACTTGATGGGCTGAATGGCCCATGTATTATGGTCTGATGGTGGTAACAAAAAGAGGGCATGTCCTGGGTGCTGAGGATCTTTAATGCTGGGTGCAGTGCCTTGGGAATGATGGGGAGGGTAATGCCCATGATGGAGCTGGCTGAGTCTAAAACCCAATGCAGCCTCTTGCAATCAGGTGTATTGGAGTCGCTTTACCAAGCTGTGATGTAACCAGCCAGAATGTCCCCCATGGATAGAAATTTGCCAGCTTCTTTGGTACCAAATCTCCTCAAATTCCCGATGAAACAGAGCCTCTGCCGTGCTGCCTTCGCGATTGGATCAATGTTTTGGACCCAGGGCAGATCTACAGGGATGTTGTGCTCAGGAGCTTACAGCTGCTCACCTTCTCCACGGGAGGAACTCGGCAGGCCAGGCAGCATCTTTGGACATGTTTCAGGTCGAGACACGCTCCACTGCTGACTCCTCAATGAGGACTGATGAATGTTTTCCTGACTACTTCTATGGAAATCCCCTTTGTCTGTACTTGGCCGTATTGCTCTCAGTCTTTTCTATCCATGAACCTGTCCAAATGCTCTAATTGCACCTGCCTCTAAAAATACTTCGGCAGCTCATTCCGTAAAAGCACCATCTACTGTAGAAAAACTTACTGCAGATGTGGCCTGGCCTGCTAAGTGTTTCCAGCAGTTTCTGGTTTTAATTCAGATTTCAACAACTACAGTTTCTAAACAAAAATCTAGGGAAAGGAACCACCAATTCACTCATTGGGTCCTAGAAACAATCTTCCAGGAAAAATCAGGAATAAAAGCAGGAAATATTTGAGATTTTTTGAGGTGAGGTAACCTCCATTGGGGGAAAACGCAGAGCCAATTTTTCAGGAGAATGTCTTTTAAACAGCATCAGAAAATCAATATCATTCTAAAGAAAGATCATTAACTTGAAATTTTGACCTGGTTTCTTTCTCTATGTCTGCTCAATGACCTTACACAGGCTTACAAAGTAAGTCAAAGCTCAGGCAGGTTGAGTTGACACAGTCTTTTCCTAAGAGAGCAAAAATTTAAAGGGGATGATTGGGGCACCTTTTCAGGCAGAGTGGTGGTTATGTGGAATGAACTGCCAGAGGAAGTGGTAGAGGTGTGTACAATTGCTGCATTAGACAGGTACATAGATGGGAACATTTCAGAGGAATATAGCCCAAGTACAGGTCAATGAAAGTTGTTCAGGTTGGCAACTTGGTCAGTATAGATGTGTTGTAGCCAAGGGCCAGCTTCCTTGCCATGCAGTGATATGACCTACAGAATATTATTGCCTGTTTAGGTGCTTATTTCAGTTCTCGAGGATCCTAAGTATTTTGGGTTTTATAAAAAAATATTAAGGTGATTTATTGAACATATGCCAGTTTTTCATGTCATCATCCACATGTGCCATGTCATATGACATGTGCAATCAAGGTCTTCCATCTGTCTTTAAGACCCCCTTCTCTCTGATTTTCTTCTGCTTTTCTTTATCTATGAACATGATTGTTCTTGGCAAATTTTTGTACAGAAGTGGTTTGCCTTTGCCTTCTTCTGGGCAGTGTCTTAACAAGATGGGTGACCTTAGCCATTGTCAATACTCATCAGAGATTGTTTGCCTGGCGTCAGTGGTTGGGAACACTAGGACTTGTGGTACACACCACCAGCTCATATGACCATCCACCACCAGCTCCCATGGTTTCATGTGACTGATCGAAGGGGCTAAGCAGGTGTGACACCTGCATGTTAGTGGAGGGAAGGAGCACCTTCTAACTCCTTTGGTAGGGATGTATTGCCACCCCAGCACCCAAGTTTTTCATGTTGGCATTTTATATGATACTTTACAGAGAATATGCACTATATATTTCTATCAGGATTGCAATAAGTCAGTGGGTAATCGAAAGGGAAGAAAATGTCAATGTTGGAAGTATGAGATAAAAGTAGAAGATAGTGGAAGCATTCAGCACTCATGGAGAGGAGCAAAGTTAATGCTGCAGGTCAACAACTGTTTCAGAAGTTGGAGAAGTTTCTTTGTTCACAAAAGTTGCATATAAGTTTGAGGCTGTCAAGTTGTAAGTGTCATCAGATTCTGAATGCATTCAAGGTATCTGATGTTTCCAACTGGAAAATTACGCTGCAGTTTTGGGGCCTGTAAGAATATGCATTTGGTGATCTCCCAGTGCATCAGATCACCTCTTTGTGTATGCATAGAGAGGAGAGGTCAGTTCCGCATGGGTAACATTTCAGGGCTTAGGCACATTGTAAGGGTAAGGACCTCCAGCAGATGAGCTGAGCAATTTTAAATCTATCCCGCTACACATGGAGCCAAGCCAAGCTGTAGGTAATTCCGGAGTCAGATTGGGATATTATCTGTAGTCGTAGCCATGTGTTCATTAATCAAAAACTGTAAAGCAAAAGCAGTCCCAGACGGGCATAGTACTTTACTCATTATTCAGACATAAAACACCTGAACTTTGATCTATGATTTGACCTGAACTTCACTGATTACTGTGTCTTGTAATTCACTAGGAAACATCTGGTTTCCTTGGTTTATAGTAGATATAACAAAGGGAAGAATGAGAGAAGGCTTATCAAGTAACTTACCACAGGCTATGTACAACACACTTTCTCATGTACTCTGCCTTTCTTTCTTCCAAGGGAGGTTCTGCAGTTTCTCCTCATCCCTCCTTCCTTATAATTAATCAAGTAGAATCCGATATGTCAGCTTAATCTTCCTGCTCAATCCATTAATCCTTCACCATATGCTTCTCTTTTATTACAGACGTTTCTCCTGGAATGATTCTTTTAATAGCTGAGGAATAGTAGAATAAAGACAAATTGATTGAATGGTCAATACACATAACACTATGCAGCAGTTTTACAGCAGCTCCTGATAAAGTGTTCATTTATTTGTTCAGTGAATAATAATCAAAAGACTTGCCTTATTCTTCTTTTCACAGTGAGACATAGTTAATTGCATGATAGTCTGTACAGGTTATGACAGGGTTCTGTTTCTGAGAACTGTTAATAACCTGAACTCTTCATAAATTGGAAGTGAACAGCAAAACAAGTATGGGAGAGGATCACAGATAATGACTGTGATGGGAGAGCAAGAGGGCACGGGAAGAGCAGCCACCAGCTGTCCTCGCTACAAGAGAGTCTGTTCGGTGCTCCAAGTTCCGCTCAGCCCAGCTTTGATTATTGAATTTTTGAGGTTTGGAGGAGAAGGCATGTAGAAATGCCTTGTACCCATCCAACAGGAAATTCATTGCATCCTTTTTGGTCACCTTATTATAGAAGGGTGCAGAAGATGGATTAGAGAGTATGTGTTATAAGGCAAAGTTGGACAATCTTGGGGTTTTTTCTCTGGAGTGGCAGAGGCTGAAGAGAGACTTGATAGAGATTTATAAGATTGAGAGGCATAGATAGAGTAGACAGTGGTTCAAGAGGTCACTTGCTGAACAAAAACTCAACTAGAAATCTGAAAAATAAAACTGAAAATGCTTGAAACACTCAGCAGTTCTGGCAGCATTGTGGATGGAGAAACTGAGTTTACATTGCAGGTTGAAGATCTGAAGAAGAATCTCTGAGTTAACTCTGTTTCTCTTTCCACATGTGCTGTCTGAACTGCTGAATATCTCCAGTATTTCTGTTCTTGCAGTATTTAGAAGGCAGCTAATCATGTGTTAGTACCTTGAGTCATTGTACTTGGAGATCATCATTGCCTTATCTGGGCAGGCCCAAGTGGAATTCCAGAATAACTTTAAAATCAAGTAGTGCATTTGAAATATTGATAACATTTGAATTTAGAAGTCTCGAGTGAAAGGAATAATGGGGCTGACAATTATCATTCTATGTAAAATGGATGACATCTTTTTGGATCAGTCACAGATTTATTAACACTGACTTAGACGGTGTGAAATTTGTTGTTTAGTGGTAGCAGTATAGTGCAGACATAAAATTACCATAAATTACAAAATAACTAAAACAAAGAAAGGAATATCAGGTTTGGGTTCATGACCACTCACAAATCTGATTGCAGAAGGGAAGAAGCTGTTTATGAATCTTTGAGTGTGTGTCTTCAGGCTCCTGTACCACCTCCATGATGGCAATAATAAGAAGAGGACATGTACTGGATAGTGAGGTTGCTTACTGATTTATGTCATCTTCTTGACAAATTTCAAATCAGTGATATTAAACCTGATTCTGCCTCCCCCATTCCCTCTTCCATCTGGCTTCATTCACCCACCTCATTTGGATCCACCTAACACTCACCAGCTTCTACCTCCTTCCTTTCAGCTCTTTAAACTGGCTATCTCCCTTCTACACTCTTAATCTTGATGTAGAATACTTAAGCCGAAATGTCGACCATCCCTTTATCTGTTCAAATGCTGCCTGACTTGCTTAGAACCTCCAGCAGCTATTTTTATTTGCTTAGGCTTCCAACCTGATGCCATAAACATCAGTTTTTTTCGAACCTCTGGTAATTACCCTACTTGGAGTACTGTACTCAGTTCTGGTCGCTTCACTTACAGGAAGGATGTGGTAACCATAGAAAGGGTGCAGGGGAGATTTACAAAGATGTTGCCTGGATTGGGGAGCATGCCTTCTGAGAATAAGAGTGAACTCGGCCTTCCTCCTTGGAGCGACGGAGGATGAGAGGTGACCTGATAGAGGTGTATAAGATGATGAGAGGCAGTGATCATGTGGATAGTCAGAGGCTTTTTCCCAGGGCTGAAATGGCTAGCACGAGAGGGCACAGTTTTAAGATGCTTGGAAGTAGGTACAGAGGAGATGTCAGGGGTAAGTTTTTTACGCAGAGAGTGGTGAGAGTGTGGAATGGGCTGCTGGCAACAGTGGTGGAGGCAGAAACAATAGGGTCTTTTAAGAGACTCCTGTTTAGGTATATAGAGCTTGGAAAAATAGAGGGCTATGGGTAACCCTAGGTAATTTCTAAAGGGAATGTTAGGCTCAGCTTTGTGGGCTGGAGGGCCTGTATTGAGCTGTAGGTTTTTTATGTTTCTACTCCTCCCTCCCACCTTCCCTTTTTTCCATTCTGCATTCTGGTTACCCTCCCATCTCACCTCTTTTCCTCAACTGCCTATCAACTCCCTCTGGTTCCCCTCCTCCTTCCCTTTATTCCATGGTCCATTGTTCTCTACTATTCGATTCCTCTTCTTCAGCCCATTACCTCTTCCAGCTATCACCTCCCAGCTTACTTCATTCCCCACCCACCCAATGTACCCCTCACCTGGTCTTACCTATCATCTGCAAGCCTCCTCTCACCTTTTATTATGGCCTACCGGTCCTGAAGAAGGGTCTTGGCTGGAAGCATTGACTTTTATTCACCTGCATAAATGCTGCCTGACTTGCTGGGTTCCTCCGGCATTTTGTGTGTTTTGAGCAAGATTTCCAGCATCTGCAGAATCTTTTGTTTTTTTTAATTTGCATTAAGCCTTTCAATCTGGCCTCACTGTTTTCATGCTGAACTTCCAGCAATATTCTTTTTTCCCTTGTTCCACGTAATGTCTAGAAATTTATCAGTTCCTTTTACTTTTGGATGAACTCACTGAAACTGGACTATCTTGGTCTAGACTCCTCACCAAAGGTAACACCCTCTCCTTGCATTCAGCCTATGCATTTTGTACTAAGAACAACATGTTCTAAGAATATTGTAACTTTTAATGAGAACTTTTCTCATTCTACTAAGTACTGGAGAATAAAA
Source organism: Hemitrygon akajei (assembly GCF_048418815.1). Taxonomy (NCBI): domain Eukaryota; kingdom Metazoa; phylum Chordata; class Chondrichthyes; order Myliobatiformes; family Dasyatidae; genus Hemitrygon; species Hemitrygon akajei. The sequence continues at coordinate 136,055,082 of NC_133131.1, read as the reverse complement.
GCTCATCTACTCAATCCTTCCCATGTGATAAACATGCCTTCCCTGGAACTAATTTAGTAAACCTTTTATGCAAACTCTTTTAAAGCAAGTATACCATTTATTTTTGGTTACAGAGATCAAAAGGGTAGACTGAATTCAAGATGTGTTCTCTCAAATACAATATATAATTGTAGTATATTGGTATAAAATAATAAGCATCAATGTTGATTATATTCTGTTTAGAATTGCTTGTTATTTACGTTAATTGTGGTTGTAGAAAGAACAGACTATTCAACTCACTACTGCCATAATTGGTATTATTTTGCCAAAGGGATAAAATAAAATTGCTTTATGTTTGGAATCTGTATTTGTTGAATCAATGATTAATTTTCATTCCATATTAACCAACTTCTTGTGCTGTGCCAATTGCTTGATTGTATTTCTAATTTAGCTTCTTCAAGGATATCATTACAATACAATTTTCTCGTATTTTTTAACCTTAACCTCAAGATATTTGCTATACATTTGAATCTGTCTGTAACCTAATCTTTGAATATATGTAATAGACGAAGAACAGACTTTTTTAGATTTTTTAAAAAAGAATTTCCAATATACTACTACATTGATAAAGTTGATTTTTACTATTTGCATTGGGTATTCTCATAAGGTACCAAGCAACCAGTGGGTTATTAATGGCACACTCTCTTAAAACTGAACCATGAAAGGGATACATGACCAAGCAAGTCTGTTAAATTCCTTTTGAGTGGCTTTGTTGTAGATCATTCAAACGTAAAATTGACCAATACATCTTCAAAGAAGTGTAGCTGCCTGGCCTCTATAACCTTTACCTGTATGACTTAAGCAATTGCACCTTTGAAGCTGTGCCTTCAGTGATGACGAGATCAAACTTGAGATGTACTGATGTAACTAAAGTCTCCTGATTCTAGTGTCCTTGTAACCTGTGTTTGGCCCAAAACAGGATAGTTTACAGTGGAAGATGGCCTCCATATAATATACAAGCCTTAGACCAGAGGCCACTTTTGGACCTAGTAAATGTGTAGATTTTCTAGGCTTAAAATGAGCCCAAGTGGCCTCTTCCTTGGAATCCCGTTTTCTATAGCAATGTCATTGCTTGCTCATCAGCTATGATAGCATTAATTTTAATTCCATATGATAAGGCCAGAGATCAGCACCTGAATAACTTGCCAACAAATTGATATAATAAAGCAAAAAAGACAATTTTAAGGGATGTTTGTAAAGGAGATATAATCACCCTTTTTCAAATACAGTTCTTTCCTTAAATGTGCCATTTTGTACCATTTATAGTTCTTCCTGAGTGCTACCTTTGTAAAGAAAGATTGGTGTGTTAAGTAGTTTCATGACCAGTAAAGCCCAGGTTAAAGTGCTGCCTGATGTTTGGTCAGTCTGAAATACAAGGGAGAAAGGAACAATCTGCCTAATGAATCTCACCTGCAGCTCTCTGTTGCTTTTTGATTACAGACAAGTTGTTATGGATCAGAGTACAGAACTGTAAATCAGACCCCTCCCTGACTTCGTGCTATTCAGCCGAAAAGAAATGAACAAAATATAAGCATGAGATTCTGCAGATGCTGGAAACCATGAGCAACACAGGAAAAAAATGCTGGAGAGGCTCAGCAAGTGAAGAGAAGGGGGGCGGGGGGAACCAGAATAGGGAAGAGACGGATAAGGGGGAACAGCGGAACAATTTCTGGAAGTTAGAGAAATTGATGTTCATGCCATCAGGTTGGAGGCTACTCGGATAATGGATGAGGTGTGACTCCTCCACCTGAGTTTAGCTTTATCTTGACAGTAAACCAGCATGGTAGTGTAGGTGAGATAGCACAGTAGATTAGTGGTTAGTGCAATCGTTTTACAGCACTCACTATAAGATCAGGGTTCGATTCCAACTGCTGCCTGCAACGAGTTTGTACATTCTCCCCGTGACTGTATGGATTTCCTCCAGGAGCTCCGGTTTCCTTCCACATTCCAAAGATGTACTGAATGGTTAGAGTTGGTGAATGGTAGATGTGCTATATTGGAGCCAGACAGCCCAGTACAATCCTCGCTGATTTGATTTGACACAAACAATACATTTCACTGGATGTTTCGATGCACATGTGATATATGAATCTAATGTCTAATCACTTTAGAGGAGGCCGTGGACAGACATGTCAGAGTAGTAATGGAAAGTGAAATTGAAATTGATAGCCACTGGGAAAACTCGCCTTTTGTGGTGGACTGTGCAAGGTGGCTGGTGAAGCATTCTGTCAATTTGCGTCAGCTCTCACCAATGTACACTGATCTCCTCAGCTCTCTCGTTCCCCTCTCCCTTTTTAATCCATGGTTCACTGTTCGCTCCTATTAGGTTACTACTTCAACTTTTAACCTCTTCTACGTATCAGCTCCCAGCTTCTAACTTCATCCTCGATACCCCACCCACACATTTTCCCCCTCACTTAGTCTTGCCTATAAACTGCCTGCTTGTATTCCCCCACCTTCCCACCCCACTTTATTCTAGCTTCTGTCCCCTTCCTTTCCAATTCTGGTTAAGGATCTCAGCTCAAAGTATAAGCTATTTATTCTCCTCTATGGATGCTGCCTGGCTTGCTGAGTTCCTTCAGCTTTTTTTTAAAAATTTAGCCCTGCAAGGTTTACTGAATCTTCCATGCAATTGAATGTAGAGTGTTGCATTGTTAGAGGACTAGTTTCTTTAATTAAAAAAATACTTTATTCATAAACATGCATAAATTATAATATGTAAATATCCTCTGTATTCCTTGTACTATCAAAACAACACATTGTTTTTTTGGAGAACTGTTTATTAGGTGCAAATTTAAACTTTCTATGCATATGTTGTTTGTCAGTTTGTTGCTCTGTAAGGGACTTGGGTTGAAATATTAAACAAGAGAAAATCTGCTGGAAATCTAAGTAACACACTCAAAATGCTGGAGGAACTCAGCAGGCCAGGCAGCATCTGCGGAAAAGAGTACAGTCGATGTTTCAACTGGGACCCTTCAGCCCAAACCTTGACTGTACTTTTTTCCATAGATACTGCCTGGCCTGCTGTGTTCCTCCAGCATTTTGTGTGGGTTGAAATACTGACTGTTTATTCCACTCTGTAGATGTTGCATGACCTGCTGACTTCCTCCAGCACCTTGTGTGCCCTCTGTAACCCTTGTTTTGAGTTGTTTCAGTCAGGTACACTGCTGTCAGGAGAAGCACTTGGGACCACAGGTCAGTGTTTGTTGGTTAAGTGGGCAAGTTGAGTACCACAAGCCAATGGAAAAGTATGTTTCTGTGTTAAATAACTGTTACCTTCCCTTAATGTTTCAGGAGATAATGAGGTGCCATCAGAAGATGCTCTGATCTTGCAACTCCAGTTGTCGAAGGGACAAGAGAAATTCGTGGAGATGTTGAAGAGTCAGCAGAAAACGATTGGTGATTTGCAGCAGACTCTTGCAGAGCAGCAAGCCACCTTGATTAAGCAGCAAAGGGAAATTGTGGAGCAGCAGAAGAAGATGTTTGAACAGATGGAGCTAGTGAAAGTCCAGTATGTCATGCTGTTTGATACCATTAAGCAGACGTCATTTTTGAATCTGCAGGCCGAGATTCAGAACCAGTTTGATTCTCATTTTCAAGGCCTGCAGAGCGAGATACAAAGTCAACTTCAGAAAACGTATGCGGTGCATAAGGTGGATGTAGATGCGACGGTTATTGATGTTGGCGACCACCTGCTGGAGTGTGGCATTTGCCAAGCTGATGAATATTGTGATTTCCAGAAAGAGCCGCCGCAGTGTGAGAGGTGTACCATTTGCCCGGCGGGGTTTTTCCAGGTTACTGAGTGCTCTGCCACTGCTGATCGAATATGTCAGGTAAAGCGATCTTCCATTGCTTCAGTCTGCAAGCTCTGTTCCTTCTGTCTGTGTGTCATTGCCTTGGCTTTTGCTTCCAAGAAGGATTAAAAAAACTTCACCCTCTTTGAAGTTGTAAGAGACTGCAGATGCTGGAGGAATTTAGCATGTCAAGCGGTATCTGTGTGATCTGGAAAGGAATTGTCATTGCTTTGTTTGGGAACGGGTCATTTCTGTGCACCTTTTGTCCCCCTCGATAAGCCTCAATGAAGGAATCGCAGCCTGAAAAATTGACTCTTTATTCCTCTACATAGATGCTGCCTGACCTGCTGAATTCCAGCAACATTTTATGTGTGTTACAGCGGAGAGCGCTGAGCAGAATCATTCACTGAGTCAGACCGTGGCTGATCCTCCCCTGCATGCTCACTGTCCCATCACAGCTGTTTCGGTGATCCCCTCCCACGAGCTGTTTCTCTTCACCTCTGACTTAGGAGCACTTCAGCTTTCAAACAATGCTCGGGAACACAACCACGATGTAGCCTGGGCATTGTTTGTGGAGACCATCATGTGGCTAACTGCATCTTTCTGTGAAACAACATGGATCTTTTACCCAACAATCAATCTGCTAGAGGAGCTCAGCACGTCGAGCAGCATCTATGAAGGTGGGAGCGTGAAACAAATTGTTGACTTTTAGGGTCAAATCCTATATTATGACAGGTGGCAGCTCCTGATGCAATTCCTTTCCCCCCGCAGATGCTGCTCGAACTGCTGTTTCTCCAGCAGACTGAATCAGAATCAGAATTTGTGGCAACGGTACAGTCCAAGACAAGAATTACTATAAATTGTAAATAAATAAATAGTGAAATAGAGGAAAAGCGAGAGAGTGTTCATGGCTTCATGGACTTTTCAGAAATATGATATGGTTGGGAGCATAAGGTAAATGATCCCTTGGGAGGCATTGATCATAATATGATAAATTTCACCCTGCAGTCTGAGAGGGAGAAGATAAAGTCCGATGTATCACTATTACAGTGGAGTGAAGGGAATTACGGAGGCATGGGAGAGGAGCTGGCCAGAGTTGAGGGGGATGAGAGCAGAACAGCAAAGGGAGGAGTTTCTGGGGGCAATTCAGAAGGCACAGGAAAGATGTATCCCAAAAAATGAAGAACTATTCTGAAGGGTGGGTGAGGCAACCATGGGTGACTAGCAGAAGATAACTTAAAAAAAACATAAGAGAAAAGATGAAATATGAATGTAAGCTAGCCAATAATATCAAAGAGAATGCCAAATGTTTTCTTTTCAGATATATAAAGAGTAAAAGAGAGAGGCAAGAGTTGATATTGGATGGCTGGAAAATGACACTAGAGAGATAGTAATGGGGGACAAAGAAAAGGCGGACGAACTTAAATATTTTCCATCAGTATTCATTGTGGAAGACGTTAGCAGTATGTTAGAAATTTGAGAGTGTTGGGGGCAGAATTGAGTGTAGTTGCGATTTCTTAGGAGAAGGTCTGAATGTAAGTCACCTGGACCTGATGAACACAACCCGGGTTCTGAAAGAGGTGGTTGAAGAGATTGTGGAGGCATCAATAATGATCACGAGAATCAGTAGATTCTAGAATGGTTCTGAAGGAATGGAAAATCACAGAAATCACTCCACACTTTTCGAGAAGAGAAGGAGGCAGAAGAAAGGAAATTACAGGCTAGTTAGCCTGACTTCAGTGGTTGGGAAGGTACTCAAGTTCATTACTAAGAATGAAGTTTTGGGGTACTTGGATGCACATTATAAAATAACTCAAAGCCAGCATGGTTACCTTGGAGAAATCTTGCTTGACAAAATTTGTTGGAATTCTTAGAGGAAATGACAGCCTGAATAGATAAAGGAGAGTCAGTGGATGTTGTTTACTTCGATTTTCAGACGGCTTTTGACAAGGTGCACACATGAGGCTGCTTAACAAGATAAGGGCCCATGATATTACAGGAAAGATACTAGCATACATAAAGACTGGCAGCAGGAAAAGAGGTATAATAAAGGGATCTGCAGGGGTTTGCACAGTATTCTCCCTTTGAAAGTGTGCATCAAACGTGTTCAGCTCATCTTCATTTTGATGAAATCTGTGACAACTGTTGTGCATTCATTCAGATTCAAAGATGGGTCCCTGAATATTGTCTTGTTCACAGACTCTAAGCAGTCCTGCCTTCATTGACTATACCTTGGTCCTCACCACTGGTGCTGCAATCTTTAGTCTCTGCCTACAAATTGAGTGAAAGTAAAGCCGGGTGATCAGGCAAAGTGTGGGCATGGGCTGGCACGGTAAGTGTTCTTGATGGTGGTATAACAGTGGTCAAGTGTGTTGGCTCCTCTGGTCCCACAGGTGATATATTGGTGGTAGTTCTTCAAAGACTTCTTTTAGCTGGCCTGGTTGAAATCGCTGTAATTATAAGCAAGGCATCTAGGGTGCATGTTTTGTGACTGTTGATCACGGTGCCCAGCTCCTCCAGTGCCTGCCTGACTTTGGCTTGAGGTGGAATGCACACCACTATCAGGAATGATGTTGGAAAACTCCCTCGGTAGATAAACGGACGACTTTTGACTGCTAGATATTCCAAGTCGTGTGAGCAGCACTGTGCACCGTGATGAGTTAACCATAAGGCATGCTCTAACTTTAAAAGACTGAGCTGTCCTGCTTTATAGAGAATGGTGGAGCCATTGAGTTGCAGTGCTGCGTCCAAAATGCCATGTTTCTCTGAAGCTAAGTACAGACAGTCTCATGAAGCCTGGTATGGAAACACAAATGTCTTTGAATGGGGAAAAAAACCTACAAAATGTAGTAGGTATAGCTCAGACCATCACAGGTATAGCCCGCCCCATCACTGATCACATCAATAAGGAGCACTATTGCAAGAAAGCAGCATCCATTATCAAGAACCACCACCATCCAGGCCATGCTCTCTTCTCGCTGCTGCCATTAGGAAGGAGGTACAGGAGCCTCAGGTCCCACATCCATAGGCTCAGAAATAGTTATTACCTCTCAACCATCAGGCCCTTGAACCAAAGGTGACAACTTCACTGCATCCAATAGGTGAACTACTGTTGATTGGGTGACCCTGGTTACAGACACCATAGGTTGAAGAGCTTCCCATTAGCTTTGCCCACAACCTATAGACTTACTTTCAAGGACTCTCCATCTCATGTTCCTGATATTTATTGCCTATTTATTATTATTATTGTTTTTTCTTTATATATTAGCAGTTTCCTTTTTGCACACTGGGAATTTGTCCGTCTTTGTGTGTGTATTGTTTTCATTGCTTCTATTGTGTTCTTTGTACTTACTGTAAATGCCCACAAGAAAATAAATCTTAGAGTTGTACTTGGACGCATACTGTATGTACTTTGACAATAAATTTATTTTTAATATCAGGACCTTTAATAACAATCCAACAAAGTTCCTTCCTATAAACCCTCAAATTAAATTCGGTCTCAAAATTTGTCTGTCAGATTTGATGGCATAAATTTGGATTGCTCAGGTGGTTGTGCACATCACAATACTATCACATTTTTTGCTGTTTCATCAGTAAAATTTCAGGCAGAGTTCCACAGAAATTAACCAGATGGGTCTGGTGTTTCAGTAAGCTGGCAATTTCTCCTCTTCCTTCTCCCACGTGAGTACATGCACATCTTTAGAATCGTTTGATGCAGGACTGCTGCAGATCATGTCCGCATTGTTGTTTGCTTTATGAAGGTTGATATTAGTCTTGACCAGTAGACTGAGTATTGTGTAAGGTTTGAGGTCTTGATCATCAGCTGTCTTTCTTCTTTATGAAGGCTGTGCTGGCATATGAACTTACATACTGTAAATGAATGGAAGTCATTGCTGTCTTCCTTTGTGAAGGATGGTTTCTGAGATATTGAAAGTAGTTGTTCTCCAGTGTCTTTCCATGGACATTTTTTTTGTTGGAGAGCTGTGTGGTACAGTAGGGAGGAGCTTAGCAAGTGAGTGTAAGACTCATTCTATCACTGAGAGCACTGAAAATGGATAATCTCTGATCATTTCCAAACACAAACATTGACTACATCCTATAGGTGAACAACTGTTGATTGTGTGACCCTGGTTACAGAGTGCAGATACCAGAGGTTGAAGAGCTTCCCATTAGCTCAGAAGATTAGCTGTACTCAAGTAGGAGGTTGGATTGGAAATGAAAGTGAACTAAGGTCATTATATTATCCCAGGCCAACATCCCTGGTATTGAGGCTCTAGTTATACGCCCTTAACCACATTGTTTATGGTAAATGCCTAATGACAGACTTCTGAAACGGATGCATTATTCTACGATCTGTCATGTTTAGAGATTGCCAGGAGTAGAGTGAAAACAATTCAAGGATGCGCTGAAAGTTTTCTTGAAGAAATGTAACATCTTCACAGACACCTGGGCGTCTCTGGCCCATGACTGCTGAAGTGGAGAAGAAACATACAGAATGGCATTGAGAATCTCACTATTCATAATGAAGGAAAGCATCCACAACCTCTCAAACTACCCATTCTTCTGACCTCTCAGCCACTTACCGCATACTCTGTGAAAGACTTGATCTCTACAGTTACCCTTTTGGTCTCAACATTTTTGTCAGAACCCACAAAGCTACAGCGGAAGCAAATTCACCTCCCTGCTGAAGCTCTACCTGTGAAAAAGTGAGCTGTATCATGCTTCACCTTTCTCTTTCCCTTTTATTTTACTTTATCTTTCTGAATTTACAACTAGTCAAAGACTCAATTGCCATGTCATGTAATTCTTTTAAATCTAAGTGCAATATACTCTATTCTAACTTTTGGTTTCCAAATTAAGTGCCACTTTTTTCTGTCATTATTGGCAGAATCTCTCTCAACACATTAACGTTGATTTGAATAGTCCCTCAAGCAATGTTATCATTGTTTTTCTGGGGAAAAAGTGCTAGCCCTTTTAATAAATGGTATCTGCCAGCTGGTGGTTTGCTTTACCTCATAGATTTACTTTCATCTCAATGGGAGGATCAACTGCAAGTTATAATTTTTGAGAGAAGTCCTTTGTATCTTTGAGATCTGAGTTGATAGCTTGTGGAAGAAAAATTAAGAAGAAAATTAAATTTTGAAATTTGTCAAGCTTGACTAGCTAAGTATTGCTTAAGATTTGGGTGATAGAGTGGCAAGATAAAATGCAGACTCTACCTTGCTTGTGCTGGCTAACAATGGCTAGCAATACATCATGCCATTAATGAGGTATTGTTAACTTTTGTCCAAGAATGTCTACTTAATAGAGGAACTGACTGAAGACATGCAGTTCTAATTTTGTGTATCACGCAAGAACATTTGTGAACTGACTGATGCCTTACAAGTGCTTCTTGAAATCGCTGATTGAGTTTGTTAAGCTGTTGGCTATTGCCCAATGTTTAACATCTAGATTTAAGATGAAACCTGACAATGGTAGAGTTGCAAGGCAATGGCTCCTCATGATCATTTATTAAAGGGTTAACCTTTTACCGAAGTCTGTGTCTTTATTTCTGTTTGATATAAGAGAAAATTCTCTTATAGAAAAATACAGTAAAACAGGGTAGATTCTTCAACATAGCTTCACATCAAAAGATTTTCTTGCTTAATGGTAAAAGGCAGATGCTGGCTGTTGCTTTATTTGCCTGCTATGTTCCTCCAGCATTTTGTGTGTTACTTTAGTTAAAGCAACACACACAAAATGCAGGGGGAACTTAGCAGGTCAGACTGCATCCATGGAAATGAACAGTCAATGTTTTGGGCTGAGGACCCTACTTCAGGACTGGAAAGGAAGGGGAAAAATGCCAGAATAAAAAAGGTGGGGGGAGGGAAAGGAGGATAGCTAGAAGGTTAGAAAAGCTTAGAAAAATAAAGGGCTATTGGTAAAGCCTAGGTAGTTCTAAGGTAGGGACATGTTCAGCACAACTTTGTGGGCTGAAAGGCCTGTATTGTGCTGCAGGTTTTCTATGTTTCCAAGGTGAAAGGTCAAGCAGGTGGGTGGGAAAGGTAAAGGGCTGGTGAGGAAGGAAAATCTGCTAGGTATGGAGAGTGGACCATAGGAGACAGGGAAGGAGGAGGGGTACCTGGAGGTGATAGGCTGGTGAGAAGAGACAAGTTCCATGGATGCTGCTTGATTTGCTGAGTTTCTCCGGGATTTTGTGTATGTTTATTTGTATTTCTAGCAACTGCAGAATTTCTTGTGTTTTTGTTGCTTTATTTAGTTGTCCGTATCCAACTTGATGTTATCAGATGAAGCTATGTTAAATTCATGTAGATCTGGTAAAGATTCCAAGAAATTTGATGTCCTGTACTTTGGCTCAAGAAATTATGTAGAAACATTGATAGGAATATTTCTCTATTTAAGTTTTAACAAGAGGTACAGTATGTCATTTGGGCCACATTTCCTTGCCTTTGGATGTCTGTTGACATGTGATAATTGGGGTCCCTTCTGACATACAACTCAGGTAGGTAAAAGGATATTTTCTTGATGTAGCCCAATGAATAGTATGGAAAGTCAAGTCTAATTGTGTAATGATTTGTGATAGAGCATCGGAAGATAGCCCAAACTGCACAGGCTACAATAAGGAGGGCCAGATGTTGTGAATCCTGGCTGCAAGAGATTCCTTCAAATAGTTTTTGCTTTGCAACAGCCATGTGCCAGCTGTTTTTTGTTAGTGTTCATGCCTTTGTTTGAGTGGGTTCTGGCAAGAAGCCATTAATCATAATAAGAGGAGGATGTTATTAATTAACCAGCTATATATTATAACAATTGAGGATGCTGGAAAACTCAGTCATGATTGCAGGAACATAAAACGGCTGAGAGTAGTAACTTCATCCCAATGTGATGGGCACATCCCTGCCTACCATTGAAAATGGATACAGGAGTACATAAAAAGTATCTATCCTCAAACATAACCATTATTTGGCCCATGGCATCTTCTCACTGCTACCTTTAGTGCAAGTTACAGAGCCTGAAGTTCCACACCCACAAAATGCAGCAGTTAGGCAGCACCTAATATTGCACGGATGAAGACCCTTTGGCCCAACAAGTCCATGCTGTACATAGGGGCCACTCACTTAGTTCCAATTCCCTCCTGTTCAAGGGATATCCCTCCAGGCCCTGCCTCTCCATGTACCTAACAGTTGACGTTTCTAACCAGTAGAAACACCTATTTATTTTCCTCCATAGATGCTGCTCGACCTGCTGAGTTCCTCTAGTACTTAGTGGGTGTCAATCAAGATTTCCAGCACCTGCAGAATCTCTGTGTTTGAGGTTCCCCACCACAAGGTTCAAGAACAGCTACATCCCCTCAACTAGTCTGTTCTTGAACCAGCCTGCACCACTCCAGTAAACAACAGCTATGACCAATTTGCACTGCAGTAGACTTCATTTATTTGTTCTAGTTGTACGTTTATATAATTTGTTTTCTTGTGAATGTTTTGTCTCTAATGCTATGTGTCTGCGCTGCTACACTTACACTATACCTACTTGGTATACTGCAATGGCAATAAATTTGTCTTTGACTTATAAATACTAACAACACTTACCAAGTCAGACTCCGTTGTATTTAATGTTTCAGTTTTCAGGTTAATAAAAGATTTGATACTTTCACAGATGCTCCCAACATGCTGAGGATGTTATTAAGCCTAGAACGACATCAATCCCCCATGTCTTGTCCTGTCATCAGTAAAACCTGACAAATATCATGAAAGAGTTGGCAGTTTTTCCTCCAGTTTGTCTCCTCTCTTCCTTTTATGATCAAACTTTCTACATGTGGAGCTGTTGTGGATTAAGAAGTCGTTCTGAGGAATAACAAGTGTAAAAGTGTGTGTACAAAGGTTCACTAACGATCATGGTAAAGACTGACTTTAATCTTGGGCAGGGGATTTGGGATGCAGATTGTGATCCAACCAGCCACCTCTGAGCTCGTGCCTGGGTGGTAGTTCCTCACCTCCGTTGTGTGCCCAGCGGTTTATTTCCACCCAGTATCTTGTGGACAATGTCTGCAACTTGTCAGTCAGTGTTTCAGAGTGGGGATGCCAGCTGTGATTCCTAGGGAATTGCAAAAATGCTTCCAAGCAGTATAAGGCTAACAGGTCAGAGGAGATGAGAGGGACTACAGTTTCTGGAATCTAAAACAAAACCGGAATACATGGTCTTGACTTGAAGCAATATCAACTTAACAGTTTCTGCCTCCAAGGATTTTTCTTGATTACTGAGTTCATACCATGTTCTACTTTGTTTAGTCTTGGGAGGAGGATGAGAAGCCTTGGTTTATTGTTGTCACTTGTACTGGAGCACAGTGGAAAGTCTTGTCTTGCATACTACTCATACAGATCAATTCATTACAACGATGCATTGAGGTTGTAGAAGGGAAAGTGATAACAAAATGCAAAATAAAGTGTCACAGTCACAGAGGAAGTGCAGCGCAGGTAGACAAATTAATGCAAGGCCGTAATAGATTGCCAGATGGTACCTCTTGAGGATGTTTCAAATATTTAAAATGGATTCACTACCTCCTGATCTTTGTCAGCTTTTGTCAGTACATTGTGGCCGAGATGTGTGTGGTTAGAATAATGTTGGTGATATCACATGAATGCCTTTTTGCCAATGAAATCAGTTCAGAATTTTAGGCAAGTCTAACTACTGGGAGTGGCTGTGTATTCCTATCTTTACACCCTCCCTATTGCTTCCCACTGTTTTAAGTCCTACAGGATTGAATTAACATGTATTATACAAGAGTTAGTGTATGAGAAGCTTTTTAAGGCTCTGGGCCTGTACTTGCTGGTTTAGCAGAATGAGGGGGTATCTAATTGAAACCTATTGGATATTGAAAGACCTAGCGATGTTGAGAGGATGTTTCCTACAGTGAGGGAGTCTAGGACCAGAGGGCACAACCTCAGAATAGAAGAATGTGCCTTTAGAACAGAGATGAGGAGGAATTCCCTTAGCCAGAGGATTGTGAATCTGTGCAATTCATTGCCTCAGATGGCTGTGAAGGTTGGGTCAAAGGGTATAGTTAAAGTGGGGTTGATAGGTTCTTAAGGGCATCCAAGGTATGGGGAGAAGACAGGAGAATTGGATTGAGAGGATTAATAAATCAGCCATGATTGAATGGTGGAGCAGACTCAAAGGGCCACACGAGTAAGCCTGCTCCTATGTCCTGTGGTCTAATGTGCTGCTGGGCACTGATTGAAATATCTATACCTTTAAATTTTTGAGGTGACAGTTTCAACTCCAAGTGGCATTTTAATTTGCACTGTGTTGTAAAGTTGCCTGTTTTGGATGGGGCAGTGGTATTGTTAGAGTTATTTTATGCAAAATTATCTGCAACGCTTGTGATTGCAGAGATGATCAGCGTGGGAAGTGTAGGATTATCTCACCTTGTAGCCCCTCTCTGCATTTGGAAAATTGTTCAGGTGCTACAGATTATTTGCCACACTAAGAAACTTCTGCAGTCTTTCCTGTTCTTATTTCCCCAGTGCAGATTAATGTGAAAAAACTGACCTTCAGAGAAAGACTAAGGAGAAATGATTTCCAAAGACAGGGTATTTTACCAGAAGACACTTATTGATGGTAACATACTAAAGAATAGCCTTTAATTCTATGTAAATGGAAAATTCTTTGAGTTATTTCTGCACTGCCTGAGAGTTTGGCAGATGTACTGTAGTTTCAATAGCAACTTGCAACAAGGAACTGGATGAAAGGAATCAGAATTAGGTTTAATATATGTTGAGAAATGTGTTTTGCGGGAGCAGTACAATGCAATACTTAAAACTATAAATTACCGTAAAAAAATATATAAATAAGATGAAAATACTGAGGTAGTGTTTATGGGTTGGTTCAGTTCTGTTCAGAAATCTGATGGTGAAGGGGAAGAGTTGCATTTAATTGACTTTGTTATTTACATCCTTCACATACATGAGTAGAAATCTTTACGTTACTTTGTCTAAATGTACAATGTGCAATTTATAGTAATTTGTAATAGCATGTACAACAGGACAGTCAATATAACATAGAAATACAATTGTATCAGTGCAAATTAATCAATCTGATAGCCTGGTGGAAGAAGGTGTTTCAGAGCCCGTTGGCCCTGTCTTTTATGCTGCGGTACCGTTTCCTGGATGTAGCAGCTGAACAGTTCGTGGTTGGGGTGACTAGGGTCTCCAATGATCCTTCAGGCCGTTTTTACACATCTCTCTTTGTAAATGTTCTGAATAATGGGAAATCCACATCTACAGATGTGCTGGGCTGTCTGCACCACTCTCTGTAGAGTCTTGTGATTGAAGGAAGTACAGATTCCATACCAGGCAGTGATGCAGCCAGTCAGGATGCTCTCAGTTGTGCCCCTGTAGAAAGTTCTTAGGATCTGGGGGCCCATACCAAACCTCAACTGTCTGAGGTGAAAGAGGCGCTGTTGTGCTTTTTTCACCATACAGCCCATATGTACAGACCTCGTGAGGTCCTCGGTGATGCTTATGCTGAGGAATTTAAAGCTGTACACCCTCTCAACCCCAGATCCATTGATGTCAATGGGGCTTAGCCTGTCTCCATTCCTCCTGTAGTCCACATCCAGCTCCTTTGTTTTTGCGACATTGAGGGAGAGGTTGTTTTCTTGACACCATTGTGTCAGGGTGATGACTTCTTTGTAGGCCACCTTGTTACAATTTGAGATTAGGTTATTCAATGTAGTATCGTCAGCAAAGTTACTTAGCAGATCGGAGCTGTGTGTGGCGACACAGTCATGGGTATACAGAGAGAAAAGGAGGGGGCTTAGGACTGTTGTGTTCAGGGGCAGAGGTGAGGAAGCCCACTCTTACAACCTGCTGGCGATCTGACAGGAAGTCCAGAATCCAGCTGCACAAGGCAGGGTGAAGGAGGAAATCTCTGAGCTTGTTGTCGAGCCTGGAGGGAGTATGATGTTGAATGCTGAACTGTAGTCTAAGAACAGCATTCTCACATAAGCCATCCTAAAATGTTAAAAATCCTAAAAAAAATTCCTAAAAGAAGTTGTTCATAAAATGTTGTGTGTATGTCTTCAGGTTTGTGTAACTCTCTGATGGTAATAATAAGGAGATCTAGGTTATGGGGGTATTTAATAGTGGATTCTGCCTGTTTTTGAGGCATTGCCTTTTGAAGATGTCCATACTGGGGAGGCTAGCGCTGATGGAGCTAGCTGAGCTTGTAAGCTTCTGTCAGCTACGGTGGCCCCTCCAGGCCAGATGGTTGTACAAGCAGTTAGTTTGCTCTCCACACTACATCCATAGAAATTTGTTAAAGTGTTTGCTGACACACCAAATCGCCTCAAATTGCTAATGAAATATAACCTCCTTCAAAATGGCATTAGCCTGTTCGGCCCAGCATAGATCTTGAGAGATTTTGACACCGAGGACTTGAAACTGCTCACCCTTTCCAGTGCTGATCCCTCAATGAGGACTGGGGTGTGCTCTTCCGATGTCCCCTTCCTGAAATCCTCCGTCAATGCCTTGGTCTTACTGACGTTGAGTACAAGGCTGTTGTTGTGACTCCACTCAACCAGCTGATCTATCTCACTCTTGTATGCCTCCTTGTCACCATCTTTGCTGTCTGTAAGGAATTGGGAAAAGAATAGGTGCTGAGACTATTAGAATACTTCTTTGGTATAGTAGGTCAGGACCTCTATCTGTGCAGTATGTCTGTGTGATGCTGTCATCCAGAAATTCATCCTGTATACGTTTCATTACTCAGGCTATAAAGTACGTGCAGTATCTTGTATTTTGCCTCTGAAGTTCAGTGTTCTTGACGGCACAAACTTGAATTTTAGAGTTAGGTTGTAATGGGTTATTGCATTATTGATGGAACACATTTATAAATAATCTAGGGTATGAAAGTAACAGAACAGATTCTCTTTGTCTCATTTGTCCAGCATTGCTTGAATTAAATGGGATGAGATGGTTGCACAGTGGTTAGTGTAACAATATTTACAGTGCCAGCGACCTGGGTTCAAATCTGCCACTGTCAGTTAGTAAATACTCCCCATGACTACATCCTCCCACATTCCAAAGACACACAGGCTAGTAGGTTGGTTGGTCACATGGATGTTATTGGGTGGTGTGGCCTAATTGGGCCCAACGGTCCTGTTACCGTGCTCTATCACTAAACGAATAAGCCTGTCAGGGTAGTATCTGCATTCATCTAAAGTGTGGGCACTAACATTGGCTCTTTTTCATTATGTGTTTGGGATACTGCAAGACGTTTCCTGTCTCATCTCCATAAATTGTAGATATCGTTGAGGCTGAAAGTGTTTGAGTGTATTCGCTGCTGGTGATGTCCACCGGTGAATGCGTGGGGAAGAGTGCCGCTGGCGACAGACACTTTTGCAGACATTTAACACTAGCACGAGTTTGCTTTGGCAATAAGTTTGCACTTATTGAATGACTTCCAGTCATGGTGGCTTTTCTAATTTTTCCCTCTTAAATCCAGGATAAAGACGAGTGCATGGAGTCAACCGGTCTTTGTGGTGATCGATTAAAGTGCCTTAACACTCCAGGTAGGTTCTTTTATAATATTGGTTGTTCGTAGAATGAAGATTGGCAAGCTTGACCGGGGATCCCTCAATTCATCCTTTGTCTCTCCTACTCCCCTAACAGGTGGGTTCCGATGTCTGGGCTTTGCTGAACGTGACGTTACTCTGGGGCTTTGTGGGCATGGCTACTTCTTCAGCAAGGAAATGCAGGAATGCCAGGCCTGTTCGCTGTGTGATGATGGCACAGTGCTTCATCGCTGCTCCCAGCACAGTGACACCATTTGCACCCCGCTGCCTGAAAGCCATCTCTCAGAATCCTGGTCGACCTGCACCGAGGTCCTGTTGATAAAGCTTGGACAGACCCCCATTCATCTGGGTTTGAACCTGCCCTTGAAGGGGAATGCCCAGTCTCATCTGCTGAGCAATGAAGATGGCAGGCTGGTCTTCAGGCAGCACGGGCTGATCTGGGCCGATTACAACATCGCTATCAGGCACAACTGCAGGAATTTCCTCCAGTTTTCATTGAGGATGAACGTGGAGGAGGAGGGCATTGAAGAGGAGGAGGAGGAGGGTCATGTACTCAGTGGTGTTCGAATTGAGCAGCCCGAGGGAAAGTACTACCAGAGTGCCGGTGTGAGTAGCTCAGCTGAGGTTGAGCCTGGCCACACGCTCCACGTCTTTGTGAAAAGCCCCAATCAGTTCTGCAACCGGAGCAACAATTTTAACTTCTACCACCTCCATAACCCATTCAGCCTCTTCTGGCTGTCCCATGACACGGGTGCGGTGGCAATGAGTGCTCACATGTCAAGCTCTATCCACTACCAGACCAACTACCGGCCCGTCTTCAAGCTCCTCTCCACCTCTGACCCCTACATGGTCACCATGTGCCACGATGGCAGGGCTGTGAGATTCACCGAGGAAGGGGTGGTGAAGTTCGTCTATCACCAGGCACTCTATGCCATGGGCCACACCTGCGTCCGCGAAGGCTTCACGTTGCTCTCCTACATTAACCGGAATGGAACGGCTGAGGAGTTGACACAGGTTTATAAATCTGGTGTCAATTATCGAGACACCTCAATATCTGCCTCTGGAGCTGCTGTGGTCAACGCCGGGGACACGATCAGCTTCCAGATCCACACCCCTGCTCAGTGTAGTGTGCGCTACTTTGGGGACTCGTCTGGGATCAGCATTCTTAGCCTCATTTGGATTCCGTCGGCAATATCCTCGGTCCTCACGCTAACTGTGTCAGGGTCCGGCTTGCCCACTGGGGCAGTGAGGAACAGGCTTCTCAGTTTCCAGGAGGTTTTGCCCGCAGCGGAGCAGAGGCAGGTGGTACTCGTAACATCGGGGCAGTTTGCACACAAGCATGTTGTGTTCCTCGGCAGTGGGGTGGCCAGCATTGCGTTCAACGTCAAACTGATTCACTCCTGTGATATCATCAAAGTTTCTTTGCAGCAGCTGCAGAACGATCACAGCCCGCCTTCTGTTGTCGCACAACAGATCGGAGGTCAGATGCCTTTAGGTAGTCAGTGGACAAGTGTCAGCCTGCATGCTTCATTTGCTGTCCGGAACAGCACAGTGGCATACATCTCCTTGGACTGTATTCGAGGGCGGATTAATCAGATTGCACTACAACATGGGACGAGCTTCTCCATTTTGTGGGTTTCATCGTGAAGTGCTCTACTGACTGAGGAGAATGACAGGAAGGAAAATTTAATCAAACAAAAGTATCACTTCTGGACTGATTTGAGATAATGGGCTCCAGCTATTACTGATCATAGGTTTGAACTCCTTGTGATAATGTGGAAGGAAGAAGAATAAAAATTGAATGCAAGTTTGAATTTGGTGTCCCACCCCTAACATAGCAGTGTGAAAAGAAAAGCCAAAATATTTGGAAAGTGATGCCAAATAAGAAAAAAGAGCAAAAATGGAATTAATACAATGTTCAGTAGATTACAGCTACATAGGTCCTCTGTGGTGATCCGGTAGACAAGTTTTATGATACAGGTCTCAATCTTTTATGAGTATACTTTTTGCAAATGCAATAATACCATAAGATATAGCAGCAGAATTTGTCCATTTGGCCCATTGAGTCTGCTCCACTATTTCATCACAGCTTATCCTTTTCCCCTCTCAGCCCCAATCTCCTGCCTTCTGCCTGACTAATCAAGAATCTATCACTTTCTGCCTTAAATATACTCAATGACTTGGCCTCCACAGCCACCTGTGGAAATGAATTCTGTAGATTTACCACCCTCTGGCTCAAGAAATTCCTCCTGATCTCTGGTCTCCACTCTATTCTGAGGCTCTGTCCTCTGGTCTTCGACTCCCCCCACCATAGGAAACATCCTCTCCACATCTATTCTATTGAGGCCTTTCAACATTAAATAATGAGGTCACCCCTCATCCTAATGAATTTCAGTGAGTAGAGGCCCAGGGCTATCAAACACTCCTCATATGACAAGCCATTCAATCCTGGAATAATTTTTGTGAATCTTCTTTGAACCCTCTCCAATGTCAGCACAGCTAAGATAAGGGGCCTAAAATGCCCAAACTATTCCAAATTAGGTCTCACCAGTGCTTTATTAAGTCTCAACATTACATCTTGTTTTTAATAATAATAATAATAATAATAAAATTGTTATAATGACTAGAATAATGAAGCGCAGAAATGGGTCTTCCAGCCTATTAAGTCTGCCCAACTATCAAGTATCCATCTATATTAATCCCATTTTATTATTCCCACACACTCATCAGACAATTACCACCCCCACAGCCCCAGATTCTACCACTCATCTACTCACTAAGGAAATTTAGCGTGGCCAATTAACCCACCAAACTCCACAACTTTGGGATGCCAGTGGAAACTGGAGTGTCTGGAGGACCACGTATCACTTGAAAATATGCAAGCTCCACACATCATATCCTGATTTATACAATAGCTGTGCAATTACTATATAATAAGAACAGGACTTATGCAAAATCTTTTTCCATCTATTTCTTTCCAGCTCCTTTCAGAAGGTAATTAAACTGTTAGTGCTGATCACAAACTCTAACGTTCCCAAGTGTAATTGAATATTAACACTGAAATTCTGCTGCCTTGAGCATGGTCCAGGCCTCATCTCCTTTTCCTGTATCACTAATCTTCAATCCCTGCGAACATACTTAGCCCAACATCATGTGCTTTTATCTCATGAACCAGCCTGTTATGTGGCATCTTGTCAAATGCCTTCTGAAAACCCAAATGCTCCATGCTACTTGTTACAACCTCAAGGGACTCCAAGAAATTTGTCAAACAAATTTGTGGTTTTACCTATCCTAAAACTACATTGATTTGGTTTGATTGCATTCAGTATCTCTAAACGACTAGTTACTTCCTCCTTAATATTGATTCCACAATCTCACCAGCAACACATACTGAGCTGGCAGACTGAGAGTAATCCATTATTTTGTCTTCCTCCCTCTTTAAACAATATAGTTGTGCTTTTCATTTTTCAGCCTACAGGTATCTTCCTGGAACTTGGTGAATATTGAAGAACCTCAACCAATGGTCTCCTATACGATTAACTACTCCCTTATTTGTATATATCCACAATAAGCCCTGCTGTTTGTTTTGATACTACTTGCCGGATTTCTTTTTTGATCAGTTTTCTCCCTCCTGATTAACCTTTTGGTCTCTTCCTACTGGGGTCTTTATAATATTACCACTCCTCTGGTCCCCACCGGTCTTTGTTACTTGCTATTCTCTTGCCTTCGATTTGATATTTTCTTTTACATCCTTCATTAGCTATTGCTAACCATTGATATTTAATGTTTTCCCTGGTTCTCATTGAGATAAGTTTAGGTAATGAAGTTGATGTCCAGATAACTGCCATTGCTCATCCACTGACCTCTCCCGTAGCCCATGTACCAAGACCAGTCCAGGCAATTTCATACCATTGCAACTGCCCTTATTTAATTGGAAAATGTTGGTTGTGGACCCCAAGTGTCTGCTGTCAAACCGTGTCCAGAATTCCATCATATTGTGATTTTTTTCATCACAATGCCTTCTATTAATCCCACCTTGTTACTCACGACTAAATCTAAAGTAACCTGTACCCAGGTAGGTTCGGTAACAAACTGCTCCAAGAAACAATCCCCAAATATTGCAGAAATTCTAGATTCATGGTACCCTTAGCAGATTGATTAGTTCAATTAGTATGTGGAAAATGACATGTGATTATTACAGTACCCTTCTTAAATTCAAATGTACCTATTTATGCTTTGTCCAGTCAAGAAGTAAGTGGCTAGAAGACCTATAGAAATTTCCTTCCCCTGCTATTCATTATGTTCAACGAAACCAATTCCAATGTCACTACTTGGCACCATCCATGAGGAGACTAGTGCTGGGGCAGGTGGCAAGGCAGAAGTCTATGCTCCTGGCTTTACTTTGCTTGAAGAATGGACTTGAGGACTTCAGTTAAGAACTACAGATTCTCACCAGTGTGAGTAGTGACTTTGGGTGTAAGGTCTGCTTGTGTTTAGTAGACTCAGCTCAAGTGCACACAAGAGTTAGCACATCATCCTCTACTAGCAGTAAATAGGATACTTATCGCTTTTAGCATTGAAATGTATGTTTTCACAAATAAATATAGTTTTTTATGGGATCTGGGATACAACCTTTCCCTCCTGTACGGTGGGAGTCATACCTTGGATGTGAATTGTGCCAAAGTACTGCTGGGAAAAAATCATTATCTTTACCTGTCTAAGTGCAGCTAATAAGAACAGTTGATCACAAGGTTAGCAACAGTTCAGAGTAATACAAATCATTCTATTGAACATCTAGCAAGAATTCTTGCATGGAGTATTTTGATTTATGTTGATTCACATTGCCTTTTATTAGATCCTTGGCACTGCACCAGCTGTTAAATGAGAAAAATAAGCTCATTAGATCTAGAAAACTGTACCCAGTGTGGTGGTGAAAATATGTTCTGATGACTATGTACAGCAGGAATGGAAATCAGTGTTTTGGTGAACATTCTGTATTTACTATTGTGCATGGTGAACGGAGTGATATTTTCCCCATGCTTCCTAGTGGAAAATGCAACTGCAGACTATTAATTTATGAAGAAAACTTGATTATGATCACATTTTCACAGCATTACATGCAGGATGGACAATCAAAACTATCTGGGCAGCATGGTAGCGTAGCAGTCAGTGTAACTGTTTTAAAGTGCCAGCAATTGCTGATCTCTGTAAGGACTTCATAAGTTCTCCCTGTGATTTCCTCTGGGTGCTTGGATTCTTCCCATATTCCAAATGTGTACGGTTAATTTGTTGTGCATATGCTATGGTGGCACCATCCTCCAACTGTGTTGGATGTTGACACAAAAGCGATTATACATGTGGCATGTAAAGCTAATGTCTTTCTAAATATCACTAAAACAAATGGATATGAAGATTACTAGTTAAATATTAAGGTATAAAATTTGCTGAGCCCATTTGCCATTTCTTTAAAAAATCGAATGAAGTCAATTTTTATTCTAAGTCATTCTGTGATCAGAAGCAGAAGCAAATGGGAATCTGCCTATTAAAGCTCTGATCTGCTCTCAGTTTTTAGAAATCATGTCTCACCTGTTTGTTACCCATGTTTCCTTTAAACTCTCTGGGGATCTATTTCCTACACTCTCTTGAACCTCACCCGTCAGTAATCCAGATGATCAAAATTCTGAGGATCCCTGATATTTGGAGTTCAGCCCTACTAATATTCCCACAGTGTAATTTTAATATCATGTTAGTCCCAGAGGAACTCGTAGAGATGGTAAAATAGAAAGCTGGCTAATAATGTGGTATATGAGATTCTTTCAAAGAAATGTGGTTTTGTATTGTTTGTTGTTGTGTTTACATTCTAGACAAGATAACCATGTCTGTTTTAATTACAACCACACTTAGTACATTCATGTTTTCTAGTAAAACCATTAAGAATTATATGCATGCTTTATTTCAGATTTATATACCAAAATGTACAGTGGACATTTGCAAGCCTTGTTTTTATTTTTAATAACCTAGAACCATTGCTATTAATAAATCGCTATTATAACTTGTTCCTCCATTTTGTTATATGCACATAATTATTCATACAGATTTTGCTGCCAAAGACAAAAGGCTTCACCCAGCCTGTCACCTCCCGCAGTGTTCCTCCTCTTTCCCTTTTTCCGATGGTCCACTCCCCTCTCCACCAGATTTCTTCTTCTCTAGCCCTTTATCTTTTCCACCTATCAACTCCCAGTTTCTTACTTCATCCTCCCCAACCTACCTGCCATCACATTTCACCTTCTAGCTTGTACCCCTTCTCTTCCCCCCCCACCCCCACCCACCCACCCACCCACAGTATTCTGGCTTCTTCTCCCTTCCTTTCCAGTCTTGGTGATGGTTCTCAGCCAGAGTATCGACTGTTTATTCACTTCCATAGATACTGCCTGACCTGCTGAGTTCCTCCAGCATTTTACCTGTGAGATTCTGGATTTCCAGCATCTACAAAATGTCTTGTGCTTATCATATATACATTGCAGCTTAAACATACCATGGCAGAGAATTATTAAAAATCATTTATTATTTCCAAATATCTGTACAACTTTTGGTATAATAAAATGTTACAATGATAAAATGTTCAAAATTCAAAGTAAATTTATTGTCACACTATGTTTATGTTACCATATACTACCTTGAGATTCATTTTCTTGCAGTTATAGGGAAAAAGAAAGACAATAGACATTATGAAAAACTATATGTAAACCAAGACTGACAAAGTACAAAAGAAGACAAAATGTGCAAATAACTAAGTAATATTGAGGACATAAGCTGTAAGGAGCCCTTGATGCTGAGTTTGTAGGTCACAGAATCAGTTCACAGTAGTGGTGAATGAAGTTATCCACACTGGTTCAGGAGCTTGATGTTTGTACTCTATCTTAACCTATTAGTGTAATGAGTTCTTTGAGCGTGTGTGGGGCATCAGAGTGTTGGGCTCCAAAGATTTTAAAGTATCTGAATTGGTTGATTGTAGTTTAATGACAGTCGTTAATCTTTTAGAATTCCTTGTGTTTTCTCGAGCAACTTGCTCTTTGTTCTGTGGTTTCCTGGTGCTTTCTGTTTAAGCTTGTTAAGTTTATGTTGATAGGCTCAGTGATTCTGTGTTACTTGTATTATATAAGCAGATGCCCCATTAGTGCTAATCTCAGGGTCCTAGTGTTGAGAATGTTATTTCTCACGGTGTTGCTTGGGTGAGCCACTGATGTCCTTGTAGAATTATGAATAAACTGTCATTGTCATCTCTGCATCAAAGTCTGTCTTTTCTCTGGACTTGTGTTCCGATATTGAAAATGGCAATTGGTCCTTGACCTAAACACAAGATCCTGCAGATGCTGGAAATCCAGAGCAATATACACTAAGTACTGGAAGAACTCAGCAGGTCAGGTATCATTTAAGGAAATGAATACACAGTTGATGTTTTGACCTAGACCCTTCATCAGAACTGCAAAGGAATAAGAGGGTGGGGCGGGGAGCGAGGGGAAGGAGGACAAGCCAGAAGGTAATGTTACATGTAGCCAACAAAAAGGCAGGCATAGTTAGGGCCCATTTGATGTCCTCCACAGCTGTTTGTGACAATGATTTCCACAGATTTACCACCCTCCGGCTAAAGAAATATCTTCTCATCTCTGTTCTAAAGGGATGTCCTTGTATTCTGAGGCTCTGCCATTTGGTCGTAGACTCCCTCATTGTAGGAAATATCCTCTCCACATCCACTTTATCTAGGCCTTTCAAAATTTGATAGATTTTAATTAGAACCCCCTTATTCTTCTAAACTCTTGTGAATACAGTCCCGGAGCTATCAAGTTATATTTATCTCAAAATGAATACTAACATTACATTTGTCTTCCTCACCACTAACTCAACTTGCAAGTTATCCTTTAGGGAATCTTGCATGAGGGTTCCAAATTCCCTTTTCACCTTTGATTTCTGAATTTGCTCCCCATTTAGGAAATAGTCTACACCTTTATTCCTTCTATCAAAGTGCATGAGCATGCATTTCCCTAAACCGTATTCCATCCGCCACTTTGCCCGTTCCTCTAATCTGTCTAAGCCCTTCTGCAGACTCTGATTCATCAACACTACCTGCCCCTCGACCTACCTTTGTATCATCCACAAGCTTGGCCATAAAGCCATCAACTTCATCATCCATTTTATTGACATCACATAAGAATAAATGATTCCAACACCTAACCCTGTGGAACAGCACTAGTCACTGGCAGTCAACTAAGAAAGGTCACCTTTATTCCCACTCTTTGCCTCCTGCCGGTCAGACAATTATTTATCCATGCTGGTATCTTTCCTGTAACACCATAGGCTCTTACCTTGTTTGCGGTATCCTACTGAGCATTAATTGTACATATAAATAGTGATTATATTTCAGAAGTATTCTAATAACTCTTGCTTTCTGAACTCATGACATGTATAAGACAAATAAGAAAATGCTATTGCATACACTATATTGAGTGCTGGATGTGATTGAATGTTATTAAAAATTTGATTGCCATCAGAATTCCACCATTGCTTGCTCTCCTTCTCTGCAGGATATCACTTCTTCCAACAAGCCTCTTTATTTTGAAGTCTTCTAAAACTTCCAGATATCAAACTCTTTAAGATACCAAACTACTAAGAAATTGAGTCGCAGTTAGCTTAATGTCATCTCCTATGTTATCAAAATAACTGTCTTGGCAGCAGAGTGAACTAAAGAAAACATTGAGTAATTTCTGAATTGTTAATCTTAACCAAAGACCTATATTCCTAGCTCATTGTAACCTTTTTAACAGTGAACATTAATTGTACATATAAATAGTGATTATATTTCAGAAGTATTCTAATAACTCTTGCTTTCTGAACTCATGACATGTATATCATGTATGACATGTATTAATTAATGCTTTATTTGCGTTAAAACAAACAATGTTAGTTTATGTTCATGTGTAGAAACTATACTTAAGAATCAAGAAATGAAAGCTTGGTTCTGGGTTTCAAAAGGAACAAGAAATAATTCTTTCATAGTCTCTACTTGTTCTCTCAAGTGGAATAAAATAATGCTGATTTTACATCACATTCAAGTGATACTGATTTCCTGTGGTGGATTTTAACGGGTCAGTGTATAAATACCACTTTCTTCCCGACAACAATCAATAATCGTGGTCTATTAGGACAAGCAAACTGATCTTTCTGGTAACCTTTAGCTTCCTTGTACAAAGTAATTGGGGTTCCATCAAAGCTTTGCATTTGAAGTTTATTGCATTTGGAATCCCTGAAGCGACAGCACTTGGGAGAGAAGGGGAATAGGGAATGAGAGACACAGTTTAGAAATAATGTATGAAAATGAGTGATAGAGTGTGACAAACAGAAAAGTAGAGGAAATATAGTTTATAGTGAGATAAGTTTGAAAACATTAAGAAAATGAGTGAGTATTTCCATCTTCCATCACTTGAGACTGTAAAAGGATATTAAACCCAGAGTGATTATAAGTCAGGTTTATTCTTCTAGACCTCTGATTTATTTTTTGTTCAGTACTGTGAAATCATTCAAGGCGGGCTTACATTATTAGTAAAATCTGAGATGTGTGTCTTTTGTAATTGCATAGGTCCATTGCAGTCTTCATATTATCAGTTGTAGATACGAGCAGATAAAAAGACAGATGGAGTTTAACGTGGCTAAATGAGAAGTGTTGCACCTCCGTATATAAAATGTAAAGTACATTACACATTTAATGTTCAGTACATTATTAAATGCAAGGCCCTTGAAGTGATAATGAGCAGGGGGATTTTGGGTCCAAGTTCACAACTCCCTGAAAGTGGTTGATCAGGTGGTTAAGAAGGCATATGGCATGCTTACCATTGTTAGTTGTGGCATTGACGTCATAAGTCAGGAAGATATGTAGCTTTATAAAACTTTAGTTAGGCTGCATTTGGAGTATTGCATACAGTTCTGGTCATCCCATAAGAGGAAGAATGTTGAGGCTTTGGAGAGGGTGCAGAAGAGATTTACTAGGATGTTGCCTGGATGACAGGGTGCGTGCGCTAATGGGAGGCTGGACAACCATAGGTTCTTTTCTTTGGAGCAGCAGAGGCTGATGGGAGATCTGAAAGAGGTTTATAAGATCATGAAAGGTACAGATAGAGTAGTCAGACAGTATCTTTCTCCTTGGTTGAAATATCTAGTACCAGAGGGCATGCATTCAGGATGAGCGGGGTTAATTTCAAAGGAGATGTGAGAGGTACGTTTTTTACACAGTGTTGTGAAAGCTTGGAATGCACTGCCTGGGATGGTGGTAGAGGCAGGTATATTAGGGACTTCTAAGAAAAGCACGTGAATGTGAGGACAATGTGAGGATATAGACGTTGTGTAGGCAGAAGAGGTTAGTTTAGTTAGCCAATTGATTACTAATTTAATTGCTTCAGCACAACATTCTGCATCGAAAGGCCTGTTCCTGTGTTGTATTGTTCTATGTTCTATATTCTACGTAAGCTGCTCCGATGTTTACTGTAAACTATGCTGTTGGGTATGAGTTGAGGTCTATCTCTTCTGAAACCATTTGGATTCTGATCTGTGTGCAATACTTGCCAGTGCAGTGGGTGGGGTGGAATGATACATCCTGTTCCAGCAGGCAGTTCCAATGCAATGGCCTGTATTCCACCTCACACAGTGCTCACGGTACTGAAAGCACATGGCCTAGGCTCCATATTGCACTTGGATTTCTTAAACATTCCTTTATATTTGATTCTTTCCAAATGTGCTTTCATCTGGAAATGATGTACATATTTAATAACAGATGCATTTTCTATATCAAAGCATCTCATTTCCTTTATAGTAGGGAAACCAACTTCCTCTGACAGTAATGACTAGTGCAGTGGTTTTAAATATTTTGTCAAAGTACTTAGAAAATCAAGTTTGCTTTTCTGATCTAACATTTCAGTTTTAATCAATCAAGAAAAAAGTAAGAAACCACATTTAATAATAACATGTTGAAACTTTCAAGCTCCTTTAAGGAGTTTCATAATTTGAAGGATAATTAATAAAGTAGGAAACATTAGATGAGCCATGAGAAGGCCAGAAGAACGTGAAGTAACAGTATTTACAAAGCACTTGTTCTATACCAGGGATGTCTAAATCTTTTCTGAACACATTATTTTGGAGCTATATTGCTATGTAGGAAAAGTGTAAGGGCATAAAATGTCAATCTGTTAAGTAACCAGCTGCATCTGTATCCCAATCTGTACTTACAATAATGATTGATGGATAAAAACTGGCCCGACTACTGAGCCACACATCCAGATTCTGTGAATAATAAGGGAGAAGGGTTGTACTATTATTGTGATTATTTAAAACCAAAGGATGTCCCAATATGTTTGAAAAATAACCAAGTGTTATTGTTGCTGTTTTGCAGTAAGAATGACAGCCAGTTTACAAAATGCAAGCTCTTCCATGCAGGTAATAACTTGTGCTGTGATCTGTCTTAGTTGATGGTGTCCTACTCATGGAATCAAGCCTTCTGATATACCACACTTTTTCATCATAATTGCTTGATACTCCTGGCCCACTGCCAGGCAGCAGCTGGCAGTGCCAATAGGGGAACACAGTTGACAGGAAAAGGCTGTAGAAGCCTACAACATTGACTCATAGCCACAGGAAATCAAAGGGACAAGTGAAACATAAACAAGGATATTTCTTCCTGGGTGGTGGCTTCAGTTTGAGCATGACCTGTTTCCGACGTATCTGTGTCATGGAATCATAGCTTCGTAGAGTTATTCAGCAGAGAAATAGAACCTTCTTCGCATTTTTGCAACCTTTTATGCCCACCTACACTAATCCCTGTTAAAGGATATCGGCCTGAAGCACCAACTGTTTATTCCTCATGTATAGATGCTGCCTAACCTGCTGAGTTGCTTCAGCGTTTTGCTTACACTAGGTCCACATCCTTAGCTGCCTTGCCCATTTAAGTGTAGTGATTATATCCAATAACATCACACTCTCTAACAGTGAGCAACCTTCCTCTAAATTCCCCATCAAAACTCCTTCCTCTTCCCTGAAACTACATGTCCGGTTGTTTTCAATATCTGTGGGTTTAGAACTGGTTGATCGTGTCAATGTGGGAAACACAGAATAGCCAGATGTATTACCAGGGCAGATTGGTGGGTAGATTCCAAAATGGTCTGCTAGTTTTGCTATATATCCTGGGTTTCCCTATGCCTCTTTCGCATGTATCTGAGATCCTCAGTTCCTTCTCCACTTTGAGTGTTGGTTGGGGTAGCTGTAACTTTTGGAAAAAAAGGGATTTGAGAATATCCTTGAAACCTTTCTGTTGTCTTTGCGGAGACAAAGAGGTGGTTCACATCTTCTAGGGTGTTATCATGAACCTGTATTATTAGGAGGCTGTGTTAAGAGCAGGGACAGGTTGGTAGAGAACTCTTCCTTTGCACCTTGTATATTTTGGTGAATGAGTCAGATTGACATTTTTATTGATTCAAACATGTTGAGCTTCTCGGGCTGAGCCAGCAGTCAATTGGTCATATGAAGTCGATGATGAGCTGCCTTCTGTAACTGCACAATGCTGTTAGGGAGGCAGATCCAGCAGCTTTACCCAAAGAATAGCAATGGACAGGTCGAAACTCTCTAGTCTGGCATTCAGAATCAGATTCCAGTTTATTATCAGCGTCTTAGGAATAATGAGGTAGTTTTTGTGGACTGTTTAGAAATTTGAGAGCAAGGGGGAAGAAGCTGTTCCTGAATCATTGAGTGTGGGTCTTCAGGCTACTGTATTTATAAAAAATATGTCAGAGTCTTTAGTGGCATTGTTGACTATTACCATGTGATCTCAGCTAGGCAATTCACTATGCAACTCTTAATTAGTTGAAGCTTGCACTTTATTGCCTCTGGACAAACAGCAACGTTACCATGTTGACCCCAGGCCAACAACTTAAAATATGAGTTCTACTGTGCTCTCTGTACTAATACTCAGACCGCTTCCCCAATTAATAACATTGAAATAGGGGATCTCCTGCTGGCCAAAAGACTCTTCTCCCAGTCACTAGCACGGGATTCTTCCTTGCAATAGTTAGTGTCTGGGATTCTCGCCACTTAGGCTCTCATTCTTATACCTGTTACCCTCTCACCGTGGCTCATAATGAACCAGGCTCGTTAGCTAACCCTGGCTAACAGCTACGTGACCCAGCTTCTCATGGGCAATGGTGGGAAGGCCACTTTCAATGAGCAGCACACACCTATGGTCAGTGTGTTTCGGGTACAATCCAACAGGAAAGTTGGAATGTTCTGACGAAGGAATGGAGATTATGGCGAAGTTATTGTTCACCAGACAGTACACCGGCACAAAGTGGAAGTGTACTTACCGATATTTTGACTTTAACAAACAGGTAATTGAACAAGAAAGAAGGGCCCATTACAGTCAAACCAGCTTAAATGCACACATGGAGCTCATTTCTGAAGTTGTGTGTATTGATTTAAGTACTCACAGCACCATCCACAGTTCAAGATTTCCTGTGAAGGACATTAAAAATAAACTGGCTAACTCAGAAGTATTGGCACTTCTTCCTTGGAATCAGTCATCTGCACAAAACACTTACAACCCCTTTGGTGGGGTTCTGTGAATATCTTCCCTTATGCTCTTCTCCACACCTTTTTTACTCCTGCAACCCCTCCAATTATATTAGAGCCCAGTTTCCCCTCACTGTCTATTATCACAACTTTCCGTCCATTGGTAGCCCTCCCCACTATATCAGGTTGGAGATTCAGACATCTCTTCATCAGCTCTTGGGGAGTTTGCACAAGGTAAAGCACACCACATTCCCACTTCCTCATCCTCTGAGTCTGTACAGTATTCAGTGGGTTCATCTGGTTTCTCTTCAGGTTTTTCCACTGAAATCACATTATTCTCAGCTTGTTGCCCTTCTGTTGTCCTCCTTCTGCACGGTGTTCTCCTAATAGGTATAGGTTCTGTGTCAGACTCTGAGTCACCATGTACTTCCTGCCCTAGAGCTAAAAGATGAATCCAATCGAGAACTTTGATAGGACCATTCCCATCCTCTGGCTTCTCCTTGAAAACTTTCAAATTTGGGGGCATCTGGCCTTCCACTACCTAAGGCACGGAAACCCAGTGGCTGGCCAACTTGTGCTTCCGTTGTAGCCCCAAATTTCTTATTAAAACTCTGAATCCAGCATCAGTTGAGAAAAGCTAATTGTTTGATCTCTTCTTGTTTCCTTGATTTTGCTGGATAGCAGAAACTGATGTTAGCTCGTAAGCTTTCTGCAGTTCTTTCCTCATGCTGGTCATATACCAGAGATCTGTCTTCTGTGGCAAGTCCTCACTGCCGGTTGCAAAAGAAAGATCTACAGGCAATATTGCTTTGCATCTGAACATCAAATAGTATGGCGAGTAGCCAGTGGCTTCATTCTGTGTACAGTTGTAGCAGTTTACCAAATGATTCCACTTGTTCTTTTTGTAGGCATCCAGAGATCTAAGCATATCTAGTAATGTCCAGTTAAACCTTTCAGGCTGAGGATCACCCTGAGGATGATATAGCCTGGTCCTTGACTTCTCGACTCCAAGCATGCTCAGCAGCTCATGTTTGAGCTGACTCTCAAAAATCCCTTCCCTGATCACTGTGTATCCTCCTCTGGATACCATGATGAATAAAATATTTCTCCTATAACACCTTGGGAACTGTAGATGCGCTCTGATCTTTGTGGGGAAGGCTTGAGCATATTTGGAGTAGTGATCCATGATGATCAAGACATTTGCTGCACAACTGGAATCAGGCTCTATGGAAAGGAAATCCATACACACTAAAGCAACTGGTCCCGTACTTTGTAAATGAGATAATGGAGCAAATCTTTCAGGTAGCGTCTTTCTCCGAATACATCGGATGCACAACTTACATTACTCTTCAACTTCAGGCTTCGCTTGGGGCCAGTAGAACCTATCTCAGACTAACCTGTGAGTCTGTGGTCCTGTCAAACTCCAAATGACCTGAGTCATCATTTAGTACAATATTCTGGTACCTCTCAGGCAAAACCAACTGGGAACACTTGGGCCTGGCTGGAGGAGACATAACCCTGTATGAAACTTTGTTCCTCAATTCCAGTCTGTCCCATTCCCTCGTTTGTAGGGGTATGGTAGGGTGTTTTGTCTTCTCAGCTTGGGCCATATCTCCTTTGACAACAGGTGACCAAATGGCACCTATACATTGGGTAATCTTGCTGGGTTGTTGCCAACCACACAGGACTCAAAGAGGATAACTGATTCGTAGTCAGTGCGCTCAAGTTGCAATATGCTGGTGGAGTGGTATGGCTGGAAGCTCCCAAATGATCAACAGCTCTATTAGGCCCTGATTTGGCTCTGATTTTATCAGTGGAAAACTGGCAGTTTGCTGTGTTACGAATGATGAACAACTCTGATGGGCAGAAGGGTACAGAATTGCCAATGCCCCCCCCCTCCTTTTGGAGAATCGCAAATCGCTACTATTTCGATGCTGTTATCAAGGAAGTCAGTGAGACAAAAGGGACTCTGCCAGGGCAGTTGTTATTGATAACAGCTCATGAAAATTAATGAGAGAGAAACAACTCAGAGATACACAGAGTGGAATGTCTCCTACCAACAAAAGAGAGCGGAACCATTGTCTTTTGTCAGACAATGTCTATTGTCTTTTGGAGAAGGTTTGTGTACTTGGTACTGTTCTATTCATTGAAACCCCTCAGGGGACAACCAGAGTGGGCTGGTTTGATGGGTTACATCATCTCAACCTGATTGACACCTGAGACCCCGTGAGTGGGGATAAAAGTGGGGTCTGGGGTACCCCTCAGATGCACCAGGAGAAACGCTAGTGAGCATCAGAACCCCCATGAGACAGGGTGGGAGACTGGAAACCGAACGAAGGGTCAGAAAATTTTAACTCACAGTGTTTTTGTAGTGAGCCCGGTGGGGGCTTGTGTGTGTTGCCACCCTTGCCTGGGTGACGAATCCACCATGGAAGAATGGTTTAACTAAAGGATGGAGGGGTCATACGTGAATGGCCACAACAACAACACATCGACGGATCAAAATCGTAAAGGAAAGTTGGCAAGTCAATAGCTGTTACTGTTCTCTCTCTCTCTCTCCAACAATTGCAACACAGCGACCAACAACTACCACAGCCTGCATGAACTGAACTGAACTTTATATTTCCATCTGACAATTCATTATCCCCTAGACAACGATAGAGCTTTTTTCTTATTGATTATTATTATACCCACACTTTTAGATTTATTATTGATGACGTATATTATCTGTATATTTACATTGATATTATTTTTGTGTATTTTTACTAATAAATACTGTTGAAAATAGTATCACCAGACTCCAACGGACACTTCTATCTTTGCTGGTAAGACACCCAGTTACGGGGTTCGTAACAGCTGTAACACCAGAGGCATCTCTCTGTCTGTTACTGGCACCTCATGACAATGTTGTGACAATGCATCCATGTCAATGTTCTGACATCCTGACCAATATTTAAGGCTGAAATCATATGCAGACAATGCTGCCAACCAGCCATGACCTGTGGCATCCAATTTCAGCAAGGTCAGAATACAAGTCAGTGGATTGTTATTGGTCCTCACCTCGAACTTGGCACCACATGGTCATTTAACTTATTCACTGCTGCCTATTTCAGTGTGAGAAACTCCAATCCGTTTGCAGGAGTTTTGTTTGGATGGCGATAGGCTCCAGCTAACGAAGACAACAGGTCTCAGCCCTTTACCTTGGTCTTGATACAGAACACTTCCTAATTCCTCACGGCTGTGTCTGCGTGCAGTACATATGACAAATGGCGGTTTGCAAAAGCAAGCACAGGTGCTTTAGTCAACAACTCTTTCAGCAGGACTCTTTCACACTTTGTATCTCATCTTTCCCCAGAAGTCTCCGAAGGGCTAAGATAAACTTTTTTTATTTCTCCTTTTGTTCTCCCTTTCTTCCCCGGGGGTGGGGGTGGTAACCGCACAGAAGCTGATTCAAAGGGTGGCCTACTCTGGAGCAGTCCTTCACAAATCTCCAGTAGTACCCACAGAATCCGAGGAATGGACATAGGGCACTCACGTTCTTGGGCCTTGGCCATGTGTTACTGCCTCTATTTTGGATAGATCCATAGCCATTCCATCCTGAGAGACTACGTCTCTGACATAGTTGACTGATGTTTTACAGGACAGGCACTTGTTCAGTGACAGTTTTAAATCTTCAGCTTTTAGGTGGTCTAACATCTTCAGTAGCCTCGTCTCCCAAATGAGGGTGTTGACCCAAACACTATGAGAACATCCAGGTACACCAGTACCTCAAACAGGCTCATGGAAAGTAGCCGGCTGGCACATTGGGAAGTGCTCCTGATATGCCCCAGAGCTCTCTTTCAAACTGAAAGTACGAAAGCTGACTTTTCCTTATCAGCTTCACTCACGGGTATCTGATAACACCCACTCTTAAATCCAACACGCTGACCCATTTTGCTCCACTCAGGCACGCCAGAGAAACTTCGATCAGTGGAACAGTGTATTGGCCTGGGACTGTACGTCTGTTCAGTGTTCGATAATCAACATGTATTCATACCTTCCCATTCTTCTTCTTCACCAGCATCACTAGAGGTGAGGCATAGGGACTTCTCGACTTAGTCCAGCTTCCTTTAGTTTCAGCAGGTGCTGCCAAATATTTTCCATCTCCGCTGGAGCTAACTGTCGGGACCATTCTCTGAACGGGGTGTCCTCTGTCACTTGGATAGTGTGGTGAATACTCTTGGAGCAACCAAAATCAAGCTGGTTAGTAGAAAATATACCTTTGTGCTCCAACACCTTCTGAGTTGAAGCAACACACACAAAATGCATGGAATGCAGCAGGCCAAGCAGCATCTATAGGAGGAAGTACCCTTCGGCCCGAAACATCGACTGTACTTCTTCCTATAGATGCTGCCTGGCCTGCTGTGTTCCACCGGCATTTTGTGTGTGTTGCTTGAATTTCCAGCATCTGCAGATTTCCTTGTGTTTACCTTCTGAGTTGATCTCTTTTTCCACTCCTCAGGTACCGGGGAGTCACCAAAGTTGAATAACTTCGCTGTCAACTTCCTTGTTCCCACAAGAATGGAAACTTCACTTTTTCTGACAAGATTGGGTAGACCGACACTAGTGTCTCAATAGTCCTAGGTACTCCAACATCTGCTTCCGAACATTTCAGTTTCAATGACAAGTAACCATCGTACAATTAATCATCACACTAAGCCCTCAAATCTCAAGGGCACTGAATAGTGTCAGTGGTGAATGCATCAAATACCAGTTCTAAAAAGATCAGTAGAGTAAAGTAACTTGAGAAGCTGTGTTAAGTATGGCACTAGCTTAAATATCTTCAAACCATATGGATACATCAGAGCTTGCTCCCATTAAACCTTCAGGAATTGTGTTTTGCACTTTAGTATTTCCCTTGATATATTGATTGGAACATGTTCTCTCTGAGACACCGGGCTATTCCCTAACTGGATCCCTCCGAGGTTTCCTGACTTCCTTTTAATTGGATTTCCAGCATCTGCAGATTTTCTCTTGTTTGTTATTTAAGTAACTGCTGGGTTCTATGCGAAAGATTTTCCTGTCGTCACACTCCCACTTGAAATACCCATCCTCTCCACAGATGTACCAGAAAATACTGGTTGTTTCTTTAGTCAAAAGACCCCTGTCAGTGGCATTCCTCTGCTTAGTACGTGCTCCAGGTGGGTCAGGGTTCCTAGCTGACTTGTCACGCTTCATTGCAGCACTAGCTGACATCAACCAAGATACATTGGCTTGCAGGATTTTCACTTCATTTTGCAAAACTACTACTTGTGTGGGTTCAGGAGTCTCTTCAGCAACAAAGGCTACAACTGAGGACATTAACTGACTGTTTGAAACCTTCCGCTCCTTCGTCATATTTTCCTTCTCTCCTATTTCTCCAAGTAGCTCAGCAAAAGAGGGAGGGGGACGCATCTTGTGAGTCATTCAAATGTGTAGAACAATCAGGTTATGTGACAGCGTGCCCTTCACAACTTGCTCCACACTTAACTGATTTATCTTAGCCGGTTGAATGTCCACTTTATAGTACAAGCAGTGCTGCTGTCTATCCAGCTTGAAACGGTAGGCAGAAAGCTTCTCTCCTTTTTCCTGGAATGTGTGCCTAAACTTCATCATTAGATCAGCTGGGCTGTTTGACATGCCAAGGGTGTCTGCATATGACCAACAGATTTTCTGGGTTTATGAGCCTCACCACATCAGCAGCCAGATATTTAAAGCATTCTACCAGTCTCTGTTTTTTCATATTATCTGAGTACCGCCATTCATCCAGTAACTGGGATGTCTGCTCAGCCCAAGCCTCATATCTTTGTTCCCCCTTGGGTGTGGGCTTGACCCCAGAGAACATTCCCAGACTACAATAGCTTTGCCTCTCCGCAGGTAAACTTTGGCATTTATTGACCAATAATGTAACGGCTGAAACCAACTCAGAATTTAAATCAACCTATTAGGCCTTTCACATCAGTCAGATCCTTCCCCTCACTTTGCAGAAAAGAGAACAACTTATCTTTAAAATCTTCACCCTCAGCATATCCAGCAGCCTTAGTTACATTCACACTATCTCTATATAGTGGACTGCCCGTGGCCCTGCCTCTCCAGGTGCCCCTATCCTATCGGGCAGCATGGCTTTGGTTACGTCACTGGTAGTCTGGAGTAATCCTTACCAACTGATTCATCAAAATGCCTTTCTATCAGTGTAATTTTGCTTCGTACTTTACAGCGTTCTAAGTAGCAGATCATCAGGAATTCAAACAGGAACCCTGCTCAGAACACAAGCATTTCATGTGAGTAATCTCTTCGTATCGCACCAGACCTTAATCTCCGCGGCATCCATAATAAAGTACCTTAATTATGGTGGTTTCGGTGATGTCATCATCAAGAATGGCAGCTTAAGTCACTAGCTCCTCCGGAAAAACGCGTATTAAGCCCCGTTAACCCATCAAATATAGTATTTTACGTAAGTATTTGAACTGATAAGAGGGGCAAGAATGGGGAAAAAGAATGGAAATAAAAAAGGCGACACTTCGGAGTCTGCGGCCAAGAGGAGTGCAGCGAGCAGCTCTCCTACTTGACCGCGTGCTAGCGAGGCGAAAACTGGGCCTCGTTCAGGTGAAGCGGCGAATATGATCGAAATTTTGAAAGAGATAAGGGAGTTCTAGAAAGATATAAAGCAGCAGCTACATGATATTAAGTCAGAGCTTGCCAACGTCAATCGAAAAATAGCGGTGGCAGAGACTTGAATTGAGAAGGTGGAAGATTGCATTCAAAACATGGAACGGATACTAAGTGAGACGATAAAAATATTAAACCAACAAGAAGGTAAACTGCTTGACCTGGAGGGAAGATCATGGCGGAAAAATATCAGAATATACAATGTTGCTGAAGGAGTGGAGGGCTTGTCTATGACGGAGTTTGTCGGAACGTTGCTGCAGGACGCGCTGGAGCTTCCCTTAACTATGGAGCTGGAAATTGAGAGAGCGCATTGTGTGTTCATCCCAAAGCCTACCCGAGATAGATAAGCCACGCTCAATAATAATTAAATTCCTTCGATACAGTACCAAGGCGGAGATTCTACGAAGGGCCTGGAGTAAGAAGAGGGTGTTTTTAGATGATAATGTATTTCGGCCAAGATTACCCCACCCTCGCGGTCCTACAGAAACGTAAAGAATACTCTGAAGTAAAGCGAATACTAAAGCAAGAAGGGATTAGATTTCAAACTCTGTACCCTGCTAAACTTTGAGTGTTTTATCAAGATGGGATCCAACTGTATCAGACAGTGGAAGAGGCGACTACAGACATGAAGGCCAGAGGGTTGCCCGTCAGTGTGATCAAACCGAGGGAAATTCTGGCAGAGGAATTATCCCGCTCCGCTTGGGAAATAGTGCAAGAATCGAGAAGGCAGGAGATGGGAAGAGGCTGAGTGAAGTATATCAGGAAGAGACTGGGAGTTTTCCAAAGACAGCCCTCACCCCCTCCAGAAGAGCCATAAGGTTTGGCTAACTTTAAAAATGTCAAGAAGCTAAACAGAAGCAAAAGTAGATGGTGATATACCTATCTCGAGAAATACTTATTATAATGTGGATTTTACATTACTTAGTTGTTATTCTTTATTTGTTCATTTACTCCTTTTCCCCCCACCAAAATGAGAATATATATATGTGTGCATATATGTGTATCTATGTAATATATATAAGGAGTACACAGGGAAATCTTTTCTGTGTAATGGATTTGTTCACAGACCTTTATGAATACTGCAATGGGGGCCCTCAACTCACAAGTAGGAGGGGTTATCCCCCACAGCTAGACATTTCCTCTAGCTCAACGCAGGATCATCTACCAGAGACCTCAGCCTTGGAATCACATATTCGTTGCCATTTTTGTTATTATTTGTGTTTCTTGGTTCTTATTTGTTCAGGGAGGAAATCGATTAAGTTTTATTCTGCTAATTTCAATGATACATTGACAGATAAATACAGATGGCTAAGGACAAAATAAGATTCATTTTTTTTAATGTCAATGGGCTATTAAATCCAATCAAATGTAACAGAATTTTATCCAAAATGATAAAAAGAACAAGCCCATGTAGTATATTTACAGGAAACTCATTTAAGTGATAATAAACATAAAAAACTAAAGAGAATGGGCTTCACTAATCTGTTTTTCTCCTCATATAAATCAGGACATAGGAGAGGAGTTACTATTCTGATCTCAAGTAAGCAAAATTTTGAAAGAAGTATTTGAAATGGGAGATAAAGAGAGCAGATATATTCTGGTAAGGGAGAATATAGATGGAAATTCAGTTACTCTATTGAATATATACGCACCCCTGGGAAGTGATATTGGTTTCTTTCAGAAAATTTCTGATTTTATGGTAGTGGAAACAGAAGGTCTCCTGATACGTGGGGGAGACTTAAATTTACAATTACAACCAAACTTAGACTCTTCCAATGGAAAAACCTATGAAACAAAATCCTTACATAAGAAAGTTAATACACTTCTTGAGGATGTTGGTTTAATTGATATATGGAGGGACCTTTTCCCCAACAGAAGGGATTACACTCATAATTCTGCTCCCCATTCTGTATATACCAGAATAGACTATTTCATAACATTTGGAAAAGACAAAGGCAAAATAAACACCTGTGGAATTGGGACAATAGGTGTAAGTGACCATGCACGTATATATTTATCTGTTGATTTTGACCTACAACCAAAGAATACTATTTGGAAACTAAATTCAAGTCTACTCAATGATCCATACTTTAAGGAACAAATTAAAAAAGAAATTGGTCTCTACTTAGAATTTCATGAGAATTTCATGATAATGGAGAGGTTTCACCTCCCATTTTATGGGATACTCTGAAGGCTGTCTCAAGAGGGAAAATTATAGTGATTTCATATAAGAAAAAATAAGGAATAAAATATTAGAGGAATTACAAAATAGGCTGAAGGAACTAGAGAAAAAACACAAATTGAATTGGGCACAGGATACATATGGCAAAATTAAAAATATTAGGAATTAAATTAATAGTTTGGCTACGCAAGAAATCTGGAAAAATTTAATGTTTCTGAAACAGAGACATTATGAAAGTGGATCAAAGTCTATGAAAATACTGGCGTGGAAACTGAAAAAAAAGATAGAAGAAAATACAATTCATAGAATTAGGGACCTAAGAACGAAAATGATAAAAGATAAGCTAAGTGAAATTCAAGAAGCTTTTGAAGTGTTTTACAAAACTCTATATTCCAAAGTTCCGGGGGAAGCATAACTTTGGAATTCTCTAGAGTTACTCACTTTAAGCGAAGAATAAAATAGAACGATGACTGCTGACATAACTGAAGATGAATTAAAAGCTGCAATTAGTAGGCTTAAATTAAGCAAGTCACCAGGATCAGATGGATGTACAGCAGAGTAGTACAAAGAATTTTAAAATGAGTTAATTCCTGTTTTACTCCCCACACTGATCTGGGCTCTAAAAAAGGCACAAATGCCACCCAGTTGGAAGGAAGCGATAATGTCAGCTATACCGAAAGAAGGCAAGGATAAAATGGAATGCGGGTCATTTAGACCAATATCCCTTCTTAATGTAGATTATAGATTATTTACCTCCATCATGGCCAATCGATTAGAGGAGTTTCTACCCATACTGATACATAACGATCAGACAGGTTTTATATGACAACGGCAAACACAAGATAATACATGAAGGACACTTCACATTATGGATCATATACAAAAAAATAAAATTGAAGAAATAGTGATAAGCATGGACACTGAAAAGGCATTTGATTCGGTTAATTGGAATTTTCTTTACAGAGTTTTACATAGATTTTGTTTCCAAGACACAATTATTAAAACTATACAGACACTATATGACAATCCTACTGCTAGGATTAAAATCAATGGATATTTATCAAATAGTCTTACCCTAGAAAGGGGCACGAGACAGGGTTGTGCATGGTCACCACTACTCTTCACATTGTATCTTGAAGCATTAGCTCAATACATAAGACAAAATGAAGATATCAGGGGAATTACTATTAAAGGGACAGAGCATAAATTGGCTTGTTATGCGGATGACATTTTAATCTAGGGCAACCAACATACTCATTACCTAAATTGTTGCAATCCTTTGAACAATATGGTCAATTATCAGGATATAATATCAACATAGATAAAACCCAATTATTTTCATATTACTATAGCCCACCAAGAGAAATTGAAAGTAGATATCCCTGGGCATGGCAAACAGATTTTCTCAAATACTTGGGCATCATTATGCCAAAAGATTTGGCAAAATTAACAGAATGTAATTATCAGCCTTTATATAAAAATTAAGGAAGATGTGGCAAGATGGAACCTGATTCCTTTTCTCAGTCTCAGTTCAAGGATTGAGTCTATTAAAATGAATATACTGCCCAGACTGTTATATCTCTTTCAGACCCTGCCAACAGAGATTAATCAAAATCAATTCAATGAATGGAACAAGATGTTATCAAGGTATATTTGGCAGCGTAAATGCCTAGAGTTCGTCTCAAGACTTTGCAATTAGCAAAGGAAAAGGGGGATGGGGCCTACCTTCTCTTAGAGATTATTATTTTGCAGCACAGTTGAGAGCTGTGATAAGTTGGTGCAACCCATCATATGACGCTCAATGGAAAAACATTGAGGAGCGGGTACTTCCCATCCCCATACAAGCAATTTTGGCTGATAACAACCTGCAAAGGTACATAAATACTATTGATAACCCATGGGTGAAATTGATTCTTAAAATATGGAAAACTACTTTAAAAGAATATAATCTAGAGGGAGATATTACAATTCTTAAATAGTATGCATATGACTTGGATTTTACACCAAATAAATTGGATGCTAGGTTTAAGGACTGGACAGCTAAAGGAATAACAGTTCTTTGCAACATAATGAAAGAAGGAACACTGTTTGGTTTTGAAATGCTTAAAGAGAAACACTTATTAGAAAAACAAGATTTTTATCGGTATTTACAGATGCGACAGGAGAAATAAGACGCTTAAAAATGTAACCAAGGTAAGTACATGCTTGATAGAGCTATTTAGAAAAGCATATAATTCAGATAATGGTAGTAGAATCATTTCAAGCATGTATAAGGGGTTGTCAAATCTTAAAACACATTCGACTTCATACATTAAAACAAAATGGGAGAAGGAAGGAGGGATAATTATACCTGAGGAAGAATGGACAATAATATGGAGGTATCAATGAAGTGTACCAGTTCACAGAAATGGAACTGGATGGAAAAACTTGATAAGATATTTTATTACACCCTCTCAGAAATCCCATTATGATAGTAACCTCCCTGTTTGCTGGAGAAATTGTGGAAATCAAAATGCAAATCATTATCATATTTTTTAGAACTGCCCTGTTATCAAATACTATTGGGGGGGGGGGGGGGATATACAATGCCCTACAAGACATCTTTAAATGTGAAATACCCTTAGAGAGTAAGACCATATATTTTGGATATATACCTCAAGAATGGTTGAAAAGAGATAAATATTTAATGAATATACTGTTGGTAGCTGGTAAAAAAGACTCTTACTAGGGAATAAAAACACAAAATGCTGGCAGAACTCAGCAGGCCAGACAGCATCTATGGGAGGAGGTAGTGATGACATTTCCGGCCGAAACCCTTCATCAGGAGTGAAGTAACATGGGATGGTCGAGGGGGGATAAGAAGTGGGGGAGGGATGAAGTAGAGAGCTGGGAAGTGATAGGCTAAAGGGAAATAGGCTAGGTGGAGGGTGGAGAATTATGGGAAATAAAAGAGAAAGAAAGGTAGGTCTGGGGGGAGATTATAGTGAGGGGGGAAAAAGAGAGAGAAAGAAACCAGACTAAAGTTATAGATAGGGATGGGGTAAAGGTGGGGGAAGGGGTATCAATGGAGGTTACTAGGAAATGGTTATCACAGGAGAGCCCAACTTTAAATGCATGGATGGAAATTACAATGGCCATTTACAAAATGGAGAAGATAACAGCATCTGTTAATCATAAGCTGGAACAATTTGATTCATACTGGGAAAATGGTTTAACTACATAATGCCTCATAGGCCTGATTTTATTCTCACAAATCAGTGAATATGTTGTAAAAAAAGATCACTCCCTACTTGTACATAGTTTTTTCCTTTTTCTTGTTTTTTCTTTCCACTCTTTACGATAAGTGTATACCTCAGATAAATACTTTGTGGAGATTTGTGACATATATGATTATATGATATATATGTACAATGTCTGAAATACATCTTATGGAAATGTTTGTTTGATCATGAACTTCAATAAAAAATAAATTACAAAAAAAGTACCTTAATTATGATGCACTTCACCTTCCAAAAAACACAGGCTTAACATACAAATAAACAGCTTAATCAATCCTTATACAACTTTCATACAGCATTCTATCCTAGATGAGCCCCCAATGATTGTAACCCTCTCACTGTGACTCATAATAAACCAAGCCTCTTATTTAACCCAGGCACATGACCCAGCAGCTCATGGGTAATGGGGGGTGGGAAAGCCACCTTCAATGAGCAACACACGTCTAGGGTCGGTGTGTTTCGGGTTCAATCCAACAGGAAAATTGGAATGTTCCAATGAGGGAATGGGAATTGTGGTGAGTGCTGTGTAAATGCTGCACTATGCAAAATTATTGTTCACCAGGAAATAACAGACGTTACACTGTGATGAAATTAAAGTGGAAGTATACTTACTGATACTTCAACTTTAACAAACAGTTAATCGAAAAAGAAAGAAGAAGGGCCCATTATGGTTAAACCAGTCTAAATATGCACATACATTTTGAAGCTCGTTTCTGAAGTAGTTGGGTGTATTGCTTTAAGTACTCACAGTGCCAAACGCAGTTCAAAACTTCCCTTGAAGAACATTATGAACAAACTGGCTAACTCATAAGTATTCGCACTTCCTCCTTGGAACCATTCATCTGCATAAAACATTTCTTCCATCAGGGTCTCCACTCTGGGTGTAATTCTGTGAACACCTTCCTTTGAACTCTTCTCTGCACCTCTGTTCTTCTTGCAACCCCTTCCAACCAAAAACACAAAACCAGATCACTGTCTGTCGGAAATTTGATGCCACCCAGCTCTCTCGAATGTTTCACGGCATCCACCTGGACAAAATGTTATAGAATGTTACCAAGACAAACCAGATTGGCTGATACAACATTCCCAAGCAGAGCAAAGAGTTCCTAATCTTAGCAGAAGCCAAAACACTAGGCTATGAAGCTTAACTAACAGAATACCTTTTTCAGAAAGGTTGTTGCAATAAATAACCTACAGCATGCAATAAAAGGTATTCTTAACCAGAGCATTACATACTCTTTCCCTAATAGTTCAAATGTTGTGTTTCAATCTCATTAGCATGAGGTCATCTGACTGACCTCTATCAGATTTCCATTGGATGTAGTCCAAGCCAGCATCAATTTATTGCTCTTTTGCAAGTGACAACTTGTAATTAATGTCTCTTTGTTCTTAATCAGCCAGATACTAGGTTCGACTTACTCAGGTCAGGCACAAACTCTCCTATTCATAAACCTGCACATGCTATCGTACCAAAGAACACCTCAGAAATAACTTCTAATTTGGAAATTATCTCTAGTTTATCAGATTATCAGAAGCATCTATGTGTCCATTTTAAAGCACTTTGATTGAACTATTCCTGAGCAAAAACAGTTCACAAAGTAGCTCACAAAATGGAGGTTACAGAGCAGCTTCAAAAAATGGCAGCCTCCATTCCTTCAAGCGCATGGCAAGAACAAGGCATTTGGTTTGTCTGCTTCCACTGGGCTTAGCCCATTGGAGTTCAGTGTTCTCTTCCATATTTTAAGCTCTTCATGGCGAACATCTCCAGGCTCAGAGCCTTTGGTAACATGTCTTTGAAATATGTCAGGGTCTTTGGTAACATACCAAATCTCCTCAAACTCCTAAAGAAATAGAGCCACTGGCATGGCTTCCTCATGATTGCATCAATGCATTGAGCCCAGGACAGATCCTCCGGAATACTAAAAGCTGTTCATCCTTTCCACTGCTGGACCGCCCCCCCCCCCAAATAAGGTGTGTATTCTCCCTACTTCCCTCCCTGAAGTCCACTATCTAGTCCTTGGTCTTGCTAACACTAAACTTTGCTTTGTATGTTGTCCTACAGATCATTTCATCACATTAGTTCATTGAACAAGGGAAAACAAAAACAATGTGGAATATAGATACTTTATTGTCACCAAACAATTGATACTAGGGCGTACAATCATCACAGTGATATTTGTTTCTGCGCTTCGCGCTCCCTGAAGTACAAATCGAGTAAATAAAATTGAATAAAGTAGTACAATTACAGAGAAAGTGCAGGGCAAGTAGACAATCAGGTGAAGGCTGTAACAAGATAGGTTGTGATGTCAAGAGTCCAC
This sequence comes from Hemitrygon akajei, assembly GCF_048418815.1. Classification (NCBI taxonomy): domain Eukaryota; kingdom Metazoa; phylum Chordata; class Chondrichthyes; order Myliobatiformes; family Dasyatidae; genus Hemitrygon; species Hemitrygon akajei. The sequence goes on along the minus strand of NC_133131.1, from coordinate 136,010,611 downwards.
CTAATAGTTCTTGAGAACTGTTCAATAGTCTTATACAGTGGCATAGAAGCTGTTCTTGAGCTTGAAAGTACATGTTTTTAGGCTTCTGTATCTCCTGCTCTGTTAGTCAGATGAGAAGAGAGAATGTCCGGAGTGGATGTGGTCTTTGATTATGCTGGCATCTTTACTGAGGTAGTGAGAAGCATAGACAGAGTCCATGGTGGGGAGATAGGTTTCAGTGATGCTCTGAGCTGTGTACACAGCTTTCTGCAGTTACCCGTGGTCTTGGGTAGAGAGGTTGCCAAGCCATCATGCATCTGATTAGGATGCTTTCTATGGTGCTTTGAGAAGAGTTGGTGGGGGTCAAAGGGGACATGCTAAATTTCCTTAGCTGCCTTAGGAAGTAAGGATGCCAGTGCAATTTCTTGGCTATGGCTTCTATGTATTTGGACCAAGAGAGGCTGCTGGTGATACTCATTCCTAGCAACTGATATAATGATAATGTATTTTGTTTCATCAGCGATTATTGGACTGGAGTGAGTGAAATTGAAAGGAGATACATTTGCCTGTATTATTCTTAGTTCAACACGTATTTTGTTGCAATGTAAAAGTATGATTGGATTTGATGCTAAATTTTTTCCCGAGAGTGATGGCCGTTGGAGAGAGCAAATTAATATCTTCCATTAATAGGATTAAATGTTTGTGGCTGATACAATTGTGTTAGATTTAGCTTCTAGCAACCTTGCACCAATTTGACCACTTGAAAAGTAATTCCTGTTTGTCAGGATGAATGGTATGATTTCCTTTTGTTCTTGCCATTCCTATTCACAGGAGCACCAAGAGCTAACCCACCGAACACTTCATTGTGAGCACTATGTTCACCGCCACTGCATTTGAAAAATCTTACAGATGAATTAAGTGTGAATTTCCTTTCAATCGTTACATTAAAGTCTGCAATCCTCTGCATTTTAGAGATGATTAGATGTTGGTAGTTGGACATGTTGGTAATGTTATTATTGGTATTGGGATTATGGAGGCATTCATTGAGAAGGTTTGGGATCTAAAGTAAATTTCTAGAGAAAAGCAAGTGCTAATTGAGAAAATAAATTTCATTATTAAGAACTTCCACTTCTTGTTTTAAAATTTTAAATAAATAAATAAATAAATAAAAACAAGTCTATAGCTCCCTGAAAATGCAATGTAGGTGGATAGGGTTGCAAATTACCTTCATCAGTTGAGCATTGATTATAACAGTTGGGAAGTCATTCTGGAGCTGTACAAACACTTGGTTAGGCTTAATTTTGAGATTATGTGCTGTTCTGGTTACCACGCCATAGGAAATATGTTTAGGCTTTCGAGAGTGTGTGGTAGAGGTTCACCAGCATGTTGCCTGGATTGGAGTGTTTTAGATATAAGAAGAGTTTGGATAAACTTGGATTGTTTTCTCTGGAGCCTTGCTGGTTGAGAGGTGGTCTGAGAGAGGTGGTCTGATAGAGCTATATAAAATTATGAGATAGGGAAGATATGCAAAATCATTTCGCCTTGATAGGATTATGCAAGAGGACTTAGATTCAAGATGAGAAGGAGAAAAATTAAAGATGTGCAGCATTTTTTACAGAGTGTGATAGGAGTCTGAACTGCACTGTCAAGGAGACCACAGCAGTGTTTAAAAGGCACAAACCAATACACAGATCATTTGCTGGCAGATAGGATTACTTTAGAAAGGTGTCATGGTTAGTACAGACTTGATGGGCCAAAGAGGCTGTTCCTGTGCCATACAGTTCTATGTTCTCAATTATTTTCTAAATGATGAATCTAAGACTGCAGTCCTCTGCTCACAAACATTCCAATTCCAATTGACCCAGTTAAATTACAAAGCAATTGATCAGTACAGCAACAATTTATCTACTCATTTCTCAAGTCATTTGTCAGATATTACAATGCTTTTCCCATGATGCCAACTACATCTCCGATGTGCTTTATTGATTATGATTACTTTGGCTGGGTAAAGCGTCACAATGGTTAGCACTTGTTTAAAATGCAAGTTCTGAATACAGAATTGGCTGTAAGATATCCAAGGAAAGTTACAGGAGTTAAAATTAAAATTATATTTAAATAAGATGAAGCAAGAAAGAATAAGAAATATTAAGTTTGAAAATGGACTTGAGTATAAAGTATGAACCCAGTGCTATTGAAAGGTCTTTATTGTATTGTGCAAACCTACCAGTGAAATGTAGATCAATACAGAAGATGCCGGAGTTACTAACTCAGCAAGTCATGGAGCATCTACGGAGGGGATTAAAGAGTCAGATCGGGCTGAGACCCTTCTCAGTCCTGATGAAGGGTCTCAGCCTGAAGTATTGATCCTTTATTCTCCTTGATAGGTGCTACCAGATTTGCTGAGTTTTGCCAGCGTTTTGTGTGTGTTGTTAAAGATTTCCAATATCTGCAGAATCTTGTGTGCAGAGAAATGTATGCTTTCATTACTGTAGGGTTTGAAAACCATTCAGTACAATATTTATAAACAGAGAATTGGTGATTAATATATTCTCAAGTGTAGACTGCTGAATGATTTTTGTAAGAATGGATTTCCTCATTTTCTGCCCTCTCCCATAAATGGCTATGCAAGCAAGAGTCTGATTCCACCATGGGTCCCATAGATCTGAAAGGTAACAGTTTTTGACTAGTGGAACTAATGATTACCTGTGTTAATCATGTTAATGTAAGTGTTGGCACACTCAACAACACACTGTGATCTGCATTATTGGCACCAATGGAAAGAGAGCACCAAGCTGAGCAAAGATTCTTTAACTTGCTCAGAGTTATCGATCTCTGATTGGGCCGAGAATTAGCAGTTTCTTTTGTTAGAGGTATGCCATTAGGAATCGACAATATTAAGTTAGACAAGAGTCACATTTAAGGCTGGACAGATAGGACAACAGTTTCCTTCTTTGAAGGTTATTAATAAGATATAAACATTTTACACATATCAGCTCCGGCATTCCATCATGGTTGATTTATTATCCCTCTCAATCCCAGTCTCCTGCCTTCTCCCTGTAACCTTTGATGCCCTTTCTAATCAAGAACCTATTAATCTGTACTTTAGATATACCCTATGAGTTGGCCTCAATAGCTATCTGTGGCAATGAACTGCACAGATTTATCACTCTCTGGCTAAAGATGTTCCTCATCTCTGTTCTAAAGGGATGTTCCTCTATTCTGAGGCTGTGTACTCTGGTCCTAGACTCCCCCACCATAGAAAGCATTCCACGTCCACTCTATTTAGGACTTTGAATATTCTATAGGTTTCAATGAGATCCTCCACCTCCCCACTTCATTCTTCTAAACGCCAGTGAATACATGCCCAGAGCCATCAACCAGTCCTCGTACATTAACTGTCTCATGAACCTCCTCTGGACCCTACTCCAACCCCAGCACGTCCTTTCTTAAATAAGGGACTCTTAGATAAGGGCCCTTAGCTTGCATTTCTCCAATGCAAATATTCTGTGCTCTTTGCATGCAACATGACACAGCTGTGCAGGAAATGGAATGAAATGAGTTCAGGGAGAGGTATGTGCATAATCAGAGTCAGGTTTATTATCATTGACATATGTCATGAAACTGTGGCAGCAGTACAGTGCAATACCTAAACTATACTATACATTATCATAAGAAATATATAAAAAATAAATTAGTAGTACGAAAAGAAAGCAAAAATAATATGATATTCATCGGTTCATGGACTGTTCAGAAATTGATGGCAAAGGGGAAGAAGCTGTTTCTAAAACATTGAGTGTGTGTCTTCAAGCTTACAGTATTTATCTCCTCCCTGATGGTAGTAAGGTGAAGAGGACATCTTTTCGGTGGTAGGCTGGATGCCACCTTTTTGAACCATTGCCTTTTGAAGATGTCCTCCTTGGTGGGGAGACTGTGCACATGACGGAGCTGGCTGAGTTTACAACCCTCTGCAGCATTCTCTGATCCTGCGCAGTGGTCCTTCCATACCAGACAATGATGCAACCAGCTAGAATGGTCTCCAAGGTACATCCAGAGAAATTTGCTAGAGTCTTTGATAGCATAGCAAATCTCATCAATTCCTCAAAATTGGAGGATTAATAAGGAACAGTTGTTAGATGAATGAGGATTGCTAAATCCCCAGATGAGATCAATCCCACAGGTTGCTACTAGAAGGAAAGGAGGAGAAAGCTGGGACCCTGAAAGAAATTGTTACCACAGAAGATTTTCCAGAAGATTAGCGCATAGCTGATGTTTCTTCTTTATTTATTAAGGTCAGCAGAGAGAAGCCAGATAAATGCAGGTGAGCCTTGTGTAAGTGGTAGGAAAAATACTGGAGAAAATCCCAAAGGGTAAGGTTCATTTCAAATATAATTAGTTCAGGGATAATCAGCATGGTTTTGTGTGGGGAGCCTCCTCTTTTGAAGATTTCATTGAGTTTTTTTGGGAAATAATTAATAAGATTGATAATGGCAGGGCAATAGACATGGCATAGACATCACCTATATTTTCTATAAAACATGTGACAAGATCCTACATGTCATTCAAATATAGAAATTAAGACACTTGGTATTTGGTACATGGTTCTTGACAAGCTGGCTAATTGGTGGTGTTGTGGATAGTGATGAAGGTTGTCTGACACGACTGCAGATGGGTGGAGCACTGGCAGATGGAACTTAATGTTGACATGTGCTAAATGCTGTTTTTTGGGAAGTCATATAGGGGTAAGACACATGCAGGAATCTAATGAATGTTGAGGAACACAGAGCTTGGGGTTCAAATCCGTAGTGCCCTAAAGCTGGAACAGAAATAAGCTGGAGTGGTGAAGAAAGTGTTTGCTTTTATAGTCAGTCAGGGCCAATACAAACAACTCTTAAATGTGGAGATTGTGTCCGCTTCCATCACCTCCCTCTGGCTGCGAGTTCTAGACTTCAACCACTCAGCCACTTTATGTGCAAAAATTCATCAAATCCCCTTTGAAATAGAATATAAAAGTTGGAATTCCTGGAGTATTGTCTGCAGGTTTGGTTGCTATATTATAGAAAGGGTATAGTGGCGATCAACAGAGTACAGAAAGGATTCACCAGGATGTTTCCTGGACAGGAGGATTTTAGTTATGGGAAGAGAGTGTATAAGCTGGGTGTGTCCTAGAGAAAAGGTGACTGATTAGTGAGCCAAACAGGTATGTAAAATTATGACAGGCATTGATAAGTAGATTCTTTTACGCATGGCAAGGAATTATCAAGAACATGAAGGCATACATTTAAGGTAATAGGAAGGATTTTTAAAAGGGATTTGAGGGGAAGGTTTTTTAAACAGAGTGTGACCAAGTGGTTGAGGTCTTTAACTCACTGTCAGAGGATGTGGTGAAATCAGATACAATCTGTTCTTTACGAGTTATTTAAACAGGAGTGTGAACAGGCAGGACATGGGTTATAGGTCGAATGTAAATGGGATTTGTGCAGATGGACGAAATAATTGGCATGGATCTGATGGGCTGTATGGTCTGTTTCTGTGATCACATGGTTCTGTTTATTCTCTTTCTCCTTTAACACCTGAGCTGCATGCAAACCATGGCACTTCTTTCGGATAAGTGTTAGCTTTATTCAGCCCATTTCTGATCACAAAATTCATCAACTTATCTAAAGCTCCATCCTGTCCTCTTTCCTCCAACCTCATGGACATGGTCCCAAAACAGAGGTGTGCAGCTCCATCTCCTGGGCTAACGATGGAATTTCAGCTTCAGCTGATTGTAAGCATTTAGATGTTGATATAAGACTCTGGGATGGGTGACTAAAAGTGGAGTGAGAGCGGAGAAGAAGGTCAGGAGGTTCAGGTGGAGGCCTGAAGCATGGGGTCCATCTGTGTGAAGGCATCCGTCAATGGTTAAGCTCAGATCAGGGGTAAATAAGAGATGGGAATTGCACTGAGATCTCAACCTGGACAGCACAGTGGCATAACTAGTAGTTGTACTGTCTCATATCCAGTAACAACAGTTGAACCCTGACCTCCAGTATTGTCCATGTGGAGTATGCACATTTTCCCTGTGACTGTGGATTTCCCATGAATGCACAGTTTTCTCCTGCATGCGCAGATTCAACCAACCGTGGGTTCGGGAAAACGCGGAAGTTCTCTCTCCAGCACTTGCTGTTTGAGTATGTTCAGACTTATTTTCTTGTCATTATTCCCTAAACAATACAGTATAACAATTATTTCACATAGCATTTACATTGTATTAGGTATTATAAGTAACCTAGAGATGATTTAAAGTATACGGGAGGATGTGCAGTTAACCGCGGATCGGGATAAAAAAAAACGGAAGTTTCTCTCCAGCACTCGTTGTTTGAGCAGGTACAGACTTTTTTTCTTGTCATTATTCCCTAAACAATACAATATAACAACTACTTACATAGCATTTACTTTGTATTAGGTATTATAAGTAAGTTGGAACAGGTACATCCGGTATTATTTAGTGTCAGTTAGTCAAATGTTTGTCTTAGTATATAGTATATATTCTACCTTTCTATGCATGTAAGACACTTAAGAAATGTATGTATTTCAATAATGAAATCACTGAGTTGCTTAGTAATAATTGTAGCTTTCATCGGGGCGGGGCCTTTCACATGCTCCGTTGTTCTCACTCTATCCTTTAAAGTTGTTCCGATCGTTGACCTACAGTAGCCTAATGCTTTTCCAATGACCGATGGCTCTTCACCTCTTTCTGATCGCTTTATTATTTCCACTTTATTTTCAATTGTGATTGTTTTCTGTCAATGGAACAGAAACACTGCGGATTCAGCAGCAGACACGGGTGACGAGTCCCGAGCTCCGCCGGGTCCTAAAGTCCACCACACTGAGACAGATTGAATAAGGTCCGGTGCTCTGCCGGGTCCTAAAGTCCACCACACTGAGACAGGTTGAATAAGGTCCGGTGCTCTGCCAGGTCCTAAAGCCCACCACACTGAGACAGGTTGAATAAGGTCCGGTGCTCTGCCGGGTCCTAAAGTCCACCACACTGAGACAGGTTGAATAAGGTCTGGTGCTCTGCCGGGTCCTAAAGTCCACTGCACTGAGACAGGTTAAATAAGGTCCGGTGCTCTGCCGGGTCCTAAAGTCCACCACACTGAGACAGGTTGAATAAGGTCCGGTGCTCTGCCGGGTCCTAAAGTCCACTGCACTGAGACAGGTTAAATAAGGGACTTGAGCATCCACATTTTTTGGTATCCACAGGGGTCCCGGAACCAATCCCCCGCAGATAAGGAGGGCCGACTGTATATGTCTCCATATACAACCTTGAGATTCATTTTCTTGTAGGCATACTCAATAAATCCAAGAACAATAATAGAATCAATGAAAGGCTGCACCAACAGGGTGGACAACCCGTGTGCAAAAGAAAGCAAACTGTGCAAGTACAAAAAAAAACCAGAATCAGAATCAGGTTTTATTGTCACTGGCATGTGTTGTAAAATTTGTTAACTTAGCAGCAGCAGTTCAATACAATACGCAATATACAAGAAGAAGAAAAATAATAAAATAATAATAATAATAATAATAAATAAATAAGTCAATTACTGTTTACATATATTGAATAGATTAAAAATCATACAAAAAACGGAAATAATATATATTAAAAAGGTGAGGTAGTGTTCACAGGTTCAATGTCCATTTAGGAATCAGATGGCAGAGGGGAAGAAGCTGTTCCTGAATCGCTGAGTGTGTGTCTTCAGGCTTCTGTATCTCCTATCTGATGGTAACAGTGAGAAAAGGGCATGCCCTGGGTGCTGGGAATCCTTAATAATGAACGCTGCCTTTCTGAGACACCACTCCCTGAAGATGTCCTGGGTACATTTGTAGGCTGGTACCCAAGATTGAGCTGACTAAATAACAACAACAACAACAACAACAACAACAACAATAATAATAATAATAATAATAATAATAACAATTATTATTATTATTATTATAATTATTATTATAAAAATAACAAAACCAGATTCAGCACTCCACATGATCATATGCAATTCTAAAAAGAAGTACACACCACTAAACTTAAATGAAAGCGCAACCCAGAAAAATGAAGAGATTATCACTACTGAAGAAAAAGTTAACCAATGGAAGAGCATGAGCCTCCATGGAAGACATCCCCATGATCCGAGCAGTCGAGATGTTGACAAGGAAGCACTGGACGCCTCGCTCAGAGTTGGAGACCTCTTCCCAAAAAGTTTCTGGCAATATGGGAGCAAGTGGTTAACAGAAAAATTTTCATAATTACAAAAGTCCAACAAATTCAAGATGACAAATGCAGAAAATGCCAAGAGAAACTGGAAAGAATCCAACACATTACAAGATCCTGCAAAAGTTTAATACAATCTGATTACTTACACAGGCACAATAAAGTTACCAACGTCATTCACCAAAATTTTGCTTTAAAATACAAACTGATAAAAGAGACAATACCTTGCAAAAAATACAATTCTGATGCAGTCTTAGAGTCAGGGTCCTACAAATTATATTATGATCAGTACATTATGAGGTGGAGCTATGATGGCAGTCAACAGTGACTCCTTTGAGGTCATTTGCAGAACAGCTTAATTTCTATCTTTAATGGCTCTCTTTTTCCTTTTTAAGGTGGATGGGGTTTCACTGAAGATCTTGACCTAGAGCTACACTCAAATTTCAGTTCTTTATGGAGGTGGGACTTGCTCCTGGGGGCTTATGACTGGCCATTTTTCGATATCCCAAAGACATCAAAAAGACATTTAGCGTGCCTAAAAGATGAGCATGCCTTTGCGGTTCTGAGGGTTCACAGCCCTGTGGATGGGCTGTTTCTCTGTCAGCACCACCGAATGAAGTGTCGTCGGAGTAAAAGGAACATTGGGAACAGTGGATTGGCTGCCAGGGGCTCTGTACTCGGTGAATTGCGTGCTTTTTCTCTTTCTCTTGTTGGTGGGGGAGTATTGAAAAACTTGGGAAAAAAGTGACACAGCAGACCTTTACATCATAATCAGCGAGTGTTTTGTCTTTGTTGGTTTGCCCTCTCACTGTGAAAGGGGAGCACCTCTCTGTCCCTTTATTAGGGGGAGAGAGAGAGCCTAAGGTATGTCAAATTGTTGGTACGCAATTTGTTTTTATTGTACTGAAGATAATGGTCTTTCCTGGGAGCTTTGCTATTGCTTGGTGGGTGGAGGATGCTGATGCATTTTTTTGGCTGAAGTAAGTGTGTGGGATGGGGGAGGATCGTTGCTTGCTGCTGCTTGTGTGTGGGAGGGGGAGAACAGGGGCTTTGGGGTATTATCATTTTTGTTGTCACTCGTTCTTTGGGGCACTTTTCTGTCTTTGTGGATGTCTGTGAAGAACAAGAAGTGCATGTTGTATGTTGTATACATTCTCTGATATTTAATGGAACTATCGAGCTATAGTTAAAGATCTGGATATACTATTACAAGATAAACAAGCAAGAACAACTTACTTAATAGATATAAGCCATTCCAAACACACAGAACATACAGAAATCAATAAGCGAAGAACACCAGAAATATGCTGAATTAAACATGCTTGGCTATGCCTGTACCACAGGTATTACCATCTTGAACCAAAAAAAATAATATAAATAAGCAGTAAATATTGAGAAGATGAGATGAAGGATCCTTGAAAGTGAGTACATAGCTTGTGGGAACAGTTCAGTGATGGGATAAGTGAAATTGAGTGAAGTCATCTGCTCTGGTTCAGAAGCCTGGTGGTTGAAGAGTAATAACTGCTCCTGAACTTGGCGGTGTGAATCCTGAGGCTCCTGTACCTGTTTCCTGATGGTAGCAGCGAGAAGAAAGCATGGCCTGGATAGTTTGAAGTTAATAACTTATCTCCTTCTACCTTAGGCCACGAACTTATCAATCACCCTGATGAGTTATTAACTTCAAACTTTCTGCATAATCTCCCGAAGAGTTGAACTGTGTGTGCATGTAACGAGAGCTGTATAACACATCTCCTTCTACCTTAGGCCACAAACTTATCAATCACCCATACTGTGGACACTTTCTGGAGGTCCAAGATCCGTATGATCCATGCCCACTAGACTAAGTGTGTAAATGTAGGAGGGGACTATGTTGAAAAATAAATGTGCTAGGTTTTCTAAAATTGACTCCTTCTACCTTAGGCCACGGACTTAACAATCACCCCTTGTGTAAGAGGTGATAGCATTTAAGCCTTGCCACAGCTGTAAAGCATTCTTCATTGATTCATGTTTAGTCCGGAGTTGCCACTTTGCCTGTGAGATGGCTTTCCAGAGACTGTAAGTGGACCTCTTGGTCACTAGGCCTGAATGTCTCTGATCTGGTTCTAGCCATGTTTGCAACCTGCCATAGTATGTGTTTTCTTTGAGTTTTAACAAACCAACTTTTTCATCATAACTTAGTAAATACTTATGCTTTTGAAGGGAACTTCATCTGATTGGGAAGTCTAGGACTATGGGGGATAGAAGGGACACTGTTTGAGAATAAGGAATAGGTTCTTTATGACTGAGATGAGGAATATTCTCTCTTCGTAAGGGTTGTGGAAGCTCAGTCATCACATTCATTGAAAGCAGCTATTGAGAGATTTCTGAGCATTTAGTGAATCGAGGGAAATGAGGGGAAATGGTGCTCAGTACCTATAGATCAGTGATGAATTGTGGGGCAGATTGGCAGGACTACTCCTGCTTCTATTTATCATGTTCTTATTTCCCGGAGGTATGTTGTTAGAATGTAGCTGTGGGAAAGTCTTTTTTTTAAAGAGCTTCGCATTTTTAGTGGAAGGGTTTTGAAGATTCACCAAGAATACAAGTGATATTCCTCATTCACGGAAGACATGTGCATATTGGAACTAGTGCTTAAAAAAAGCTGTGGAACCACTAACTGTCTCACAATGAAACTCGTGTGCAAAAGATATTTTACTGTCTTCTGTTCTGTAGTAGGTTCAAAGCAGTGGCAGCACCAATGGGAAATTGCAGTGCTGCATATTATGAGGATCGATCACACACACACACACACACACACACACACACACACACACACACACACACACACACACACACACACACACACACACACACACACACACACACACACACACACACACACACACACACACACACACACAAAATGTGGAAGTAAAGCACTCTCTTCTGACAGAGCCAGTTTGTTTTCCTTTTTTTTGGTGACTGGTTTATGTGACTAGGGTTACCTGGAACACTGACTTTCCCATCACCTCCTTCCACTCTCTTTCTCATCCTTTTCGGACTCCCTCCCTTCTTTCTGTCCCATTTCCTTCCCTGTACAGCCTCTCCTTATTCTCTCGTTCTATTCCTCCCTCCTCTCCTCCTGCCCTTCCCTCTCCTATGCTTCCTTCAATCCCTATGTTGACCCCTGCTTTCCCCTCCCCTCTGTTTGTTCTTGATAAAAGACAACTTTGTGTGGGCTTCCAAATGCTAGCACATTTATTAACAATCATGGTTTCTAGCTCCACACTTTAGCGCGTGCTCCTACTTTACCATCATCACTTCCGATTCCGGCTGAACTGCCTGCATTGCACATTGGGAACTGAAGTTCTTTATTATGTACACACATAATAACACAACTGTCCTGTTTAAAGAAAACCAAACACAATACTATGTCCCCATAAATCTGCGAGAAACAATTGTTGCGAGTTTCTTGAGTTACATCTGGTGAGCATCTGAGCTCCTCGAAGACGTCTGTGTGCTCTTCATCAGTTTTGCCTGGTCATCTTTGGTGTGTGAAGCCACTATGAACACTTTTTCCACCAGGCTGAGATTTTCACATGCACTCAGACCTTATACTAGCTGAGTGTTTCTTATCTACAATCATTAGCTGTTGCCCTTTGAGCCTGAAGGTCACCATACAGCCCCCTTTTACTAGAAGGTTCTTCCCAGTGTAGCCAGACACTTTTAGCTTAACTGGGTAAATCTTGCTCTTTATGTTAACAGTCATGTAATCATCCACAGATTATCTTGGGTCAAGCTTGAATGGAATTACTGTTGGACTCACAGTCACTGGAATGATCCATTCTGTTTTATCAGCACCAGCAGTCTGTGGAGAATCTACAAAGACCCAGCAGTCTGTAGAGGAACACAGAAGGTTAGTTAGGAAGGTTGAATCGTTAGGTATTAATATTGAAGTAGTAAAATGGATTCAACAGTGGCTGGATGGGAGATGCCAGAGAGTAGTGGTGGATAACTGTTTGTCAGGTTGGAGGCCGGTGACTAGTGGTGTGCCTCAGGGTCTGTACTGGGTCCAATGTTGTTTGTCATATACATTAATGATCTGGATGATGGGGTGGTAAATTGGATTAGTAAGTATGCAGATGATACTAAGGTAGGTGGCGTTGTGGATAATGAAGTAGGTTTTCAAAGCTTGCAGAGAGATTTAGGCCAGTTAGAAAGATGGCAGATGGAGTTTAATGCTGATAAATGTGAGGTGCTACATTTTGGTAGGAATAATCCAAATAGGACATACATGGTAAATGATAGGGCATTGAAGAATGCAGTAGAGCAGAGTGATCTAGGATTAATGGTGCATAGTTCCCTGAAGGTGGAATCTCATGTGGATAGGGTGGTGAAGAAAGCTTTTGGTATGCTGGCCTTTATAAATCAGAGCATTGAGTTCGGAGTTGGGATGTAATGTTAAAATTGTACAAGGCATTGGTGAGGCCAAATTTGGAGTATTGTTTACAGTTCTTGTCACCGAATTATAGGAAGGATGTCAACAAAATAGAGAGAGTACAGAGAAGATTTACTAGAATGTTACCTGGGTTTCAGCACCTAAGTTATAGAGAAAGGTTGGACAAGTTAGGTTTTTATTCTTTGGAGTGTAAAAGGTTGAGGGGGGACTTGATAGAGGTATTTAAAATTATGAGGGAGATAGATAGAGTTGACGTGGATAGCTTTTTCCACTGAGAGTAGGGGAGATTCAAACAAGAGGACATGAGTTGAGAGTTAGGAGGCAAAAGTTTAGGGGTAACACGAGGGGGAACTTCCTCACTCAGAGTGTGGTAGCTGTGTGGAACGAGCTTCCAGTAGAAGTGGTAGAGGCAGGTTTGATATTGTCATTTAAAGTAAAATTGGATAGGTATATGGACAGGAAAGGAATAGAGGGTTATGGGCTGAGTGCAGGTCGGTGGGACTAGGTGAGAGTAAGCGTTTGGCACAGACGAGAAGGGCTGAGATGGCCTGTTTCAGTGCTGTAATTGTTATATGGTTATATGGTTACAAAGACCCTGCAGTCTGTAGAGAATTTACAAAGACCCAGAAGTCTGTAGAGGATCTACAAAGACCCAGAAGTTTGTAATAAATCTGCAAAGACTTCCTCCTCCATTTCCTTAGCAACCATGTACCCCTTTCTCTTGGTTGCATTTTGTAGCACTTTGCAAAGTGATTCTTCTTCCCACATTAGTTGCAGGACTTTCCATAATCACAGCACATCTTTGTAATGACTCTACCTCCACTTCTGCTGCAATTGCTGTTTCAGCCTACCTCTTCTCTTTGATGTTGCTTTGGGAAATGCCTTGTGCTCTGCCCTTCTGTTTTCACAGCATGGATTGTTGTTTCTGTTCTGTGCAGCTCCTTAGCTTGTGCTTGTATGGTCTTTGCTGCCCTACACATATTCACAGCCTTTTCTAGCATCAAATATTTTTCACGGAGCAAGCTTTCTCTGAGACCATTATCTGGGATTCCACAGACTATTCTATCTTTAACTAGTGAGTCTCTCAAATCTTCAAACACACAGGACTTCCTCAGTGTGCGAAGATCAGCTAAGTATTCATCAAAGATAACACCTTGTTTCTGTTCATAGGAAAAGAACAGGATGCTTTTATTTGGGACAAAATGCTCCTCAAATTTTGTCATCAGAGTGTCCAATTTAAAGTCTGTCTCATCAATTTGAAAGCTGTTGTAGATGTCCAAACCGTATTCGCCAATTACATGTAGAAAAATAGACACCTCCAATTTTTCATCCACGCCTCCAGCTCTCCTGGCTGCTAAATATATATTGAATCGCTATTTGAAGCGTTCATAGTTATCTGTTGGATTGCTGGTAAACTGCATAGTTGTGGGAGGACTTGGGTTATCCGTTGAAGGGATATTTAGGCTCTCACCTCAATTTCTTGGTGAACTTCGAGACAGTTTGCTCTCTTGCCAGCAGCTTCTTTCTGTTGGAACCTAGTGTCCCTTTCTTGGTCATTGGTGGTATTCAGTTATGCTTTGTATTTCGGCCTCACGCCGACCTCTGACATCATTTAATGCTCATTCTTAATAAAGATAATCTTGCATTGGTAAGAACAACCTGGCACATTGCTTACTTACAGAATGGCTTCAGCTTGACCACATTTTACTCGGGACACTCCAGCCCGCCAAGAGTATGTTCACCAATGTCACACTGGGAACTAAAGTTCTTTATTATGCACACACACCTTCTTCGTCTCTCCCTTTGTATTCCTACCTTTCAATCATTTCGACCATCTCCCCATTTTCCTGTCCTTTCACCATCCCCCCCACCCACACCTTCCTCTCTTCTATTTGCTCCCCTCCTACTGACCTCCCCCCTCCTGATGCTTCCTTCCGTTCCTCCATCCCTTCCGCCTTTCCTCTCCCCTCCTCTCCTCTTCTACCTCACACATCTTTCTGCTCCACTTTACCCTCCCTCCTCTTCTCCTTTGCCTCATACCAGATATTTCCCTTCTCTTGCTCCATTTCCTATCCCTTGTGGAATTTTGAGGAGGTTTTGAAATGAGGCATGAATAATTGAGGCAAAGAAGCTGAAAGAGTGAGTTCTAGGTTACTGCTTAGTAGTGATAGAGGAGGGGAATACTGAATGAAAACATGCCAGTGCATTAACTGGTATTTTGGAGCAGGTTTAAGATGCAATCTGGGCAACCAAATAAACAGTTTCATACCATATGGTGACATCAGAGCCCTTAGTTAAACAAATTCCTTTTTAATCACTCTTAGTTTCTACTCTTCTAGAAGATCAGCAAGTGATTAACTCAGAAATGTGTTTCTGTCACATTCATTCTATTACTAACACACTGAAATCATTTAATCCCATGGAGCTAGGGAGGAACTTGTCTGACTTGCCTGGTTCTCTGTTCAGTTGAGATCAATCACAGCCTCCCTTACGTGTGAGACAGCACTTTAATTGGATTCCATCTGCAACGTCTGAAGTATTTTATCAACAAAGAATGAGGAGACCAAACAGGGACATTTTTCTATACACATGCATACACTGATGTGAAATTCAGATGGTTATGACTGCAGCATTACTGTTGATGAAGGACAATAACCATTTACATACTGACTGAATTCTCATTTTAAAAAAAACACATGATCCCGGGAACAGGCCCTTTTCTCCAACTTGTTCAATCTGGACAAAGAGATTTCCAGAGCTACTCCCTTTGCTTGTATTCGATCTACAGTATTTCACAAATAACAATTAAGAATAAAGATTGGGTGTCACGGTGTTGTAGCGGTTAGCACAACGCTGTTACAGCTTGGGGTGTTCCAGAGTTCAGAGTTCAATTCTGGCACCGTCTGTGAGGAGTCTGTATGTGGAACGTATGGGTTTTCCCTGGGTACTCTGCTTTTCTCTCACAATCCAAAGATATACCAGGTAGGTTAATTGGTCATTGTAAATTGTCTCATGATTGGGTTAGTGTTAATTGGGTTTGTCAGGTATTGAAGGGCTGGAGGGGTCTACTCCACACTGTATCACAAAATAAATACATATAAATACAGAAAATGCTGGAACCACTCAGTGAGCTAGAAACATCTGTAAAAAGAGAAACACCACTTAGTGTTTCAGATCAAAGACCCTCAATGAAGATGTTATATGACCTGTTTAATGGTTTCAGCACATTTGTTCTAATCCCCTACCACATTTTATAATTATGTTAAACTTATGGTTTTATTCCAATCTTGCAAACCAGAGGAAATAATCCAGTATTATTTACCTTATAAAAACTCATTCCAATCTTGAAGGCCTTCATCAAATAGAATCGGAATCAGAATTGGGTTTTATTATCATAGGCAGGTGTCATGAAATTTGTTAACTTAGCAGCAGCAGTTCAATGGTAATAAAGAAAGCAAAAACTGTAAATCAATTACAGTAAGTATATGCAGGTATATAGAAACATAGAAAAAACTACAGCACTATACAAGCCCTTCGGTCCACAATGCCATGCCAAACATGTACTTAATTTAGAAGTTAACTAGGGTTACCCATAGCCCTCTATTTTTCTAAGCTCCAGGCACCTATCCAGGAGTCTCCTAAAAGATCCTATCGTATCCGCCTCCAGAACCCTATGTGTATTTTGAATTGATTAAAAATAGTGCAAAATCAGAACTAATATATTTAAAAAATGAGGTAGTGTTCATGGGTTCAATGTTCATTTAGGAATCGTATGGCGGGGGGA
Source organism: Hemitrygon akajei (assembly GCF_048418815.1). Taxonomy (NCBI): domain Eukaryota; kingdom Metazoa; phylum Chordata; class Chondrichthyes; order Myliobatiformes; family Dasyatidae; genus Hemitrygon; species Hemitrygon akajei. The sequence goes on along the minus strand of NC_133131.1, from coordinate 135,994,162 downwards.
ATCACTGAGTGTGTGCCCTCAGGCTTCTGTACCTCCTTCCTGATGGTAAAAAAGAGAAGAGGGCATCCCTGGGTGATGGAGGTCCTTAATAATGGAACTTGCCTTTCTAAGGCACTGCTCCTCGAAGATGTCTTGGGTACTACAGCAGCTAGTACCCAAGATGGAGCTGACTAATTTTATGATTTTCTGCAGCTTCTTTCAATCCTGTTCAGTAGTCCCCCCATACCAGACAATGATGCAGCCTGTCAGAATACTTGTAACAGTACATCTATAGATGTTATTGAGTGTTTTAGTTGACAAACCAAATCTCTTCAAATGCCCCATGATATATAGCCATTTTTTTTGCCTTCTTTATAGCTGCATTGATATATTGTGACCAGATTAGATCCTCAGGAACTTGAAATTGTTTACTCTCTCCACTTCTGATCCCTCTATGAGGATTGGTTCATGTTTCCTTGTCTTACCCTTCCTGGAGTCCACAATCATTATTGGCATTGAGTGAAAGGATGTCGCTGCTACACCATTCAACTAGTTGGCATATCTCACTCCTGTACACCCTGTCGTCTCCATCTGAGAGTCTACCAAAGATGGTTGTATCGTCAGCAAATTTATAGATAGGATTTGAGCTACACCTAGCCACACAGTTGTGGGTATAGAGAGAGTAGAGCAGTGGGTTAAACACACACCTCTAAGGTGCACCAGTGTTGATCGTCAGCGAGGAGGAGATAGTATCACCAATCTTCACAGATTGTGGTCTTCCAGTTAGGAAGTTGAGGATCCAATTGCAGAAGGAGATACAGAGGCCCAGGTTCTCATTGAGCAGGATTGTGGGAATGATGGTGTTAAATAGCGAGCTATAGTCAGCGAACAGCATCCTGGTATAGGTGTTTGCATTGTCCAGCTGGTCTAAGGCCATGTGAAGAGCCATTGAGATTCCATTGGCCATAGACCTATTGTGGTGATAGGAAAATTGCAGTGGGTCCAGGTCCTTGCTGAGACAGGAGTTGATTCTGGCTATGACCAACTTCTCAAAGCATTTCATCACTGTAGATGTGAATGCTACTGGGTGATAGTCATTAAGGAAGCTCATACTATTCTTCTTGGGCTCTGATATCATTGTTGCCCTTTTGAAGCAGGTGAGAACTTCCGACCGTAGAAATGAGAGGTTGAAATAGGCCTTTAACCTTCTCCGAAAAGCTACATTTTTCAACCGTGCACAGGGCTTTTCATTTCTATTTATCTCACATCCATTATATCAATGACAATTTATGTGCATTTAGCATGTCTGAATATGCAAAACATTACATAAGTCACAGGGAAGGGGAAAGGGTGGGGAGAATATTAACAGAAGTTGGAGAAGTCAATGTTCATTCCATTTGGTTGAATGTTACCTAGAAGGAATACGAGACATTGCTCCTCCAACCTGAGGTTGGCATCATGGCAGAAGAGGCCATGGACTGACATGTCAGAATGGGAATGGGGAGAGGAATTAAGATGGTAGTCAACCAGGAAATCCCAGTTGTTGCAGATGGAGCAGGTGTGCTCAACAGAGCAATCCCCAGATCTACGTTGGGTCTCACCGACGCAGAGGATTCCGCATCAGAGCACTGGATACAGCAGACAAAACAGATTTGCAGGTGTAGTGTTGCTTCATCTAGAAGGACTGGTTAGGGCCCTGAATGGAGGTGAGAGAGGTGGTGAATGGGCAGGTGTAGCATTTCTGCTGCTTCTAGGGAAAATGCCAAGATGGAGATCAGTAGAGAGAGATGAGTGGACAAGACAATCACAGAGGAAGTGATCCCTGCAGAGAGTGGAGAGTGGGGTTAGGTAAAGGTGTGTTTGACGGTAGGGCTTGTGAAGATGGCAGAAGTCGCAGCGAATGATGTGTGGGATTGCTTCTAGATAATTAGGAAGGATCTCACTGAAACCTCATGAATATTGAAAGGCCTGTTTTGAGTGAATGTGGAGAGGATGTTTCCTATAGTGGGGGAGTCTAGGCTCAGAGGGCATAGCCTCAGAATAGAGGGAAATCCATTTCCAACAGAGATAATGAGGAATTTCTTTAACCAAAGGGTTGCAAATCTTTGGAATGTATTGCCACAGATGCCTGTGGAGGCCAATCATTAGGTCCATTTAAAGGGAGGTTAATAGGTTCATGCTTAGTTAGGTTGTCAAGGGGCATGGGTAAAGGCAGGAGAATGGGGTTGTGAGATAATAAATTAGCCATGATGGAATGGCGGAATAGGCTCAGACCATAAGACATAGGAGCAGAATTAGGTAATTTGGCCCATTGAGTCTGCTCCAGCATTCAATTATGGCTGATCCTTTTTACCCTACTCAGACCCACTCCCCAGCCTTCTCCCCATAACCTTTGATGCCATGTCCAATCAAGAACCTGTCAATATCTGCCTTAAATACACCCAACGCCTGGCCTCCACAACTGCCTGTGGTAACAAATTCCACAAATTCACCACCCTCTGGCGAAAGAAATTTCTTCACATCTAATTTAAATGGATGCCGCTCTATCCTGAGGCTGTGCCCTTTTGTCCTAGACTCTCCAACCATGGGAAACATCCTCTTAACATCTACTCTATCTAGGCTTTTCAACATTTGAATGGTTTTAATGAAAACTCCCTTCATCCTTCTAAATTTCAGCGAGTACAGACCCAGAGCTATCAAACATTCCTTGTTTGATAACTCTTTCATTCCTGGAATCATCCTTGTGAACCTCCTCTGAACTCTCAAATGCCAGTATGTCTTTTCTTAGATGAGAGGCCCAAAAATGTTCTCAGTACTCAAGGTGAGGCCTCACCAGTGCATTGTAAAGCCTTAGAATTATACCCCTGCTCTTGTACTCTAGACCTCTTGAAATGAATGCTAACATTGCATTTGCCTTCCTCATCACTGGCTCTACCTGCAAGTTAACCTTCAGGTTGTTCTGTACAAGAACACCCAAGTCCCTTTGCACCTCAGATTTTTGTATTTTCTCCCCATTTAGAAAATAGTCTGCACATTCATCTCTTCTACCAAAGTGCATGACCATGCATTTTCCAACATTGTATTTCATTTGTCACTTTCTTGCTCATTCTCCTAATCAGTCTAAGTCCTACTGTAGCCTACCTGTTTCCTCAACACTACCTGCCCCTCCACCAATCTTCATATCATCTGCAAACTTGGCAACAAAGCCATCTATTCCATCATCTTAATCATTGATATACTGGATTAAAAAAAGCTGGTCCAACACCGATCCCTGCCGAACACCACTAGTCACTGGCAGCCAACCAGAAAAGGCTCCTTTTACTCCCACTCACTGCCTCCTGTAATACCACGGGCTCTTAACCTGGCAAGCAGCCTCATGTGTGGCACCTTGTCGAAAGCCTTCTGAAAGTCCAAATATACAACATTCCTTTATCTATCCTACATGTAATCTCCTCAAAGAATTCCAACAGATTCATCGGCCAAGATTTTCCTTTTGTTCTATCTCGTCCTGTGTCACCAAGTACTCTGGCACCATGCCAGAGTCCAATGATTTTTGAAAGATCATTACTAATGCCTCCACAATCTCTACTGCTACATCTTTCAAAACTATAGGGTGCAGTTCATCTGGTCCAGGTGTCTTATTTACCTTTTGGTCTTTCAGCTTTTTGAGCACCTTCTCCCTCGTAATAGTAACTGCACCCACTTCTCTTCCCTCACACCCTTCAAATGGCCTAGTTCTGGTCCTGTGTCTTATGATACTTATGCCCTCTATGCCCAGCATTCTTTTGGTAATCTTTATCAAATCCCATTCTCAACCCCATCTTCCCCAAGGAGGAAAACAGTAGATAGGAATTCCTTTAGTTTTGGAGCCATACTTGTAAATCTTTGGAGCACCCTTTCTAGTGTTCTTAATGTGACAAGAATTGAATTCAATCTTCGCACTATGGTTTTACAAAGATTCGACATAGCCTCTTAAGGCTGATTTATATTTGTGCATATGGCTGCGCCGTAGCCTATGCAGTAGCCCCGATTTTCACTTCTGCGTCACTCTACGCCGAAGTGAGCATGCGTTGGTGTGCGCCAAAATGCTAGTTGGCGGTGGGGTTTCTATGCCACTGTGATGAGTTTCTTCGTGAGAGACGTGGACGAGGAAATGCATTTCAAACATTTTCGCATGTGCGCAGGTAGATTTGATGATTTGGTTCATCTATTTCATATCGGTGTACGCACAGCCTACAGACATGGCGGAAAAGAAGCAACCCGAAATGCGTAGGAGAAAGTGCGATGCTACCAAGCAGACCAATCACAGTTGTTGTGGTCTGCGTTGCCATGACACGTGAGTAACTTTTCTGGAGAGGTGCACGTCACCCTACTGTGTAGGGTACAGCGTAAGTAAGGCATAGGGTACGCAACACCTATGGCGTAGATGCGACGCACGAGTATAAATCAGCCTTTAGGCTTTTAACTTAGGAGGTATCTAACTCGCTCGGAGGAAATCCATACATTCACAGGGAGAACATATAAACTTTTCCCAGGCATCAGTGGAGGTTAGGAGTAAACCCTGGAGCTGTGAGACATTCCCTCTACAATCCCAGCCACTGTCTCATGCATGGAAAAGAGTCAGCAGTGGAACCAGACCCACATGGACCAGAAAGGAATGGGATCTTCTTTTACTGAATCATATTAGTGAACCAGAAAGATTTTAACAATATTCTGTAGGTTTGTGGTAATAGGATTTACTGTCTTTTTTTTTAAACAATTCAGATTCCACAGTCCTGATGCAGGGCCTCAGCTTGACATCAACAGATCCTTTGGTTTTACAGGTACTGCTCGACTCATCAAGTTCCTGGAATCGGGTAAACTGAGTTTATTTTTTCTTGATTCAAATTTATTTTATTAGCTGAGATTAAGTTGCCCAGAGGTGGGATGTGGAAATGAAGCCACTGTATACCAGCCTAGAAACAATGACTATATTACTGTATTTCATATATTAACATTCAGAAAAGGTTTGGCACTTTCAGTGACAGCTAACCTAAGTGACAGTAGAACATAGCCGATCTCACCCGTGCTGTCAACATAACTGCTTTGGCTGACTAGCAGCTCAAAACTATTGCTTGCAGCCATAACCAGTGTGGGAGACAGAATGTGGTAATTAACTTTCATGAAAACTACTCTTGCTTTAATCATGCTCCTGGGACTTTGACTGGTAAATTTTCACAGAATGTCTGTGACAAAATGACAGACGAGTTTGATGAAGTTTTAGGGTAAAAGGAACTTAACTTACCCAACCACCTCTAAGTGCATTTTCTTCCTCTTTGCGTCGCATTTCACAAACACAAGGAGTTATCAAGGTTATTTGAATAGCTGACAGGAGTGGTGTACATCTGGGGCTCAGCTTGCAACTCTAAGGCAGGACTGCTTTAGATGTTTCAACTGGATGAAAGTTTTTGAATTACCATGGGAGCGGCGAGTTGAAAGATACTCTTGAGCCATCTCGAACAGAGAGTTTGCAGTGTATAATTGGTTGCTCAGTGAGTGATCACATGCGGCTGATTCACTTTCTGGGATCAGGTTCCATTCCAGAGAACTGCACACAGAAATGATGCCTTGGTTGACAACAGCTCTGTTTTACTGACATTGCAGTTAGCTACTGTATCATTAACAGCTATCCAAGTCCGGGTATAACCTACAGGAGGTTATTTTAAGTGTAACCCTCAGTTCAGCTGGCGGCTTAATCTAGGGGAAAACAGACTCCAGCCTGGCCAGACTTGGGAAATCTTGTTTGGGTGGATGCTGCGTGATGTGCTCCCGTTACAAATCAGGATATGCAATTAAACGATTGAGCTTTGTAGTTCTTAATTTGACCAAAGGTTAGTAAAGAAACAAAAAAAGAAAAAGGGCCCATTCACATAAAACAGTCTAATATGCACATTGGAACTCACGGTTCCATCCATTCCTTTCCCATCGATTTCCTCCGAGGGTCAAGGACCCTCAGACCCTCACTCCAAGTCCACTCCCTCCGGTGGCCTACTGATTCTCTTCACTTGTGTCCTCTCTCTCCATCTCTCGCTGATAAAGGGCCACAAAATCCCTTCTCTCAGACCCATGAGAAGGAACAGCATGCCCCTCATTGGATAGTACATGTTCCAAAGCCCCCATTATCTCTAGTCATAACCCAAGCATTGTCACTACAGAGAAACCATTACGTTAGCAGTGAAACCTTACAGAGAAACCATTACATTAACAGTGAAACCTTACAGCGTGTTACATAAGAGCAAAAAAACCCCAATTCGAATCATGGTTAGATTCAGAATTGGATGTATGCCAGTTCTGACAGGTGTGCAGGCCATTGCCTCCCACAAAGCGAAATCTAACATCATGAATGTGATACTTCACTTGCAGATGAGTTCAACACATTTTATGCATGCTTTGAAAGAGACGATAAAACTACTCCTATGAAAATCCCTGCAGTATCTGGTGACCCAGTGATCTCTGCTGCGGAGGTTGACATCAGAGTATCTTTCAAGAGGGTGGACCCTCTCAAGGCATCAGCGTCTGACAGTGTACCTGGTAGGGCTCTGAAAAGCTGTGCCAACTAACATTGCTATAATGTTCAAGGACATCCTCAATTCTCACTGCTGCAGTTGGAGGTTCCCAGCTTCAACACGGAACAATCTAACCAGTGTCCCAGAAGAGCTGCCTCATTGGCTATCACCCAGTGGCACTCACAGTTACTCTGATAAAGTCCTTTGGGAGGTTGGTCCTTGCTGGAATCAACTCCTGTCTAAGTGAGGACCTATCACCACAATAGGTCGACAGCTGATGCAATCTCACTGGCTCTCCACTTGGCCTTAGATCACCTGGAAAGTAGTAATACCTAGGTCAGGCTGCTGTTTATTGATGACAGCTCAGCGTTCAACACCATCATACCCTCAGTTCAGATCAACAAACTCCAAACATCATGTTCCTGTACCTCCCTCTGCAACTGGATCATTGACTTCCTCACCGGGAGACAACTGTCAGTGCGGATCAGAAATAACATTTCCTCCTCGCTGACAATCAACACTGCGTACCTCAAAGATGTGTGCTTAGCCCACAGCCCTGCTCTCTTGACACAAACGACTGTGTGGCTAGGCACATCTCAAACACCATCTATAAATCTGCGGATGACACAACTATAGTTGGCAGGCAGAATTTCAGATGGTGATGAGGAATGAGATAGCTCAGCTGGTTGAGTGGTGCCACATCAATAACCTTGCACTTAAAGCTAGTAAGACTATGGAATTGATTGTGGACAGGAAGGGCAAATTGAAGGAATACACAGTTCTCATTGAGGGATCAAAAGTGGGAAGGGTGAATAGTTTCAAGTTCCTGGGTGTCAACATCTCTGAAGACCAATCCTGGGCTGAACATATTGATGTAATTACAATGAAGGCACGTCAGCAGCTATATTCCATTGGCAGTTTACGAAGAATTGGTATGTAACCAAAGACATTTGCAAACTTCTACAGAAGTACCGTGGAAAGCATTCTAATTGGTTGCATCACAGAGGTATGGAGGGTCCACAGGATCAGAAAAAGCTGCAGGAAGTTTTAAACTTAGCCAGCTCCATCATGGGCACGAGCCTTCCTAGCAATGCAGACACCTTCAATGGACAATGCCTCAAAAAGGCGGCATCCATCATTAAGGCCCTCCATCACCCAACACATGCCTTCTTCTCATTGCTAATATCAAGGAAGATGCACAGGAGCCTGAAGACACACATCAATGTTTCAGGGAACTGCTTCTTCCCCTCTGCCATCAAACTTCTGAATGGACAATGAATTCATCAACACTACCTCACTACTTTTTCCTCACTCTGCACAACTTATTTTTTTAATATAGTTTTTATTGTAATTAATATTTTTAATTCTGCTGGAAAACAAAAAAATTCATGACATATGCCAGTGAAATTAAACCTGAATTGTACTTAAGTAACTGTGTTACAGGAGATGTTAGATTTTGAATCAGATTGCTGAAACAAGTCTATGCGTTCTCTTTTAGATTGGCAAAAAGGAAAGTGTGCTGTTATTGAAAAAAATAAACTAGATTTATCACTTTGCTCCCGGCCAAAGTTTATCCCTCATTCAATAACGGTATAACATTACCTATTCAATCTTGTTTTGTTATTCTGTTAAGGCATCCCATTACAGATTAATGAGCAAAGTTAGTTATTGTGCAGTCGGCGACAGGGAACAGAATAGATTGCCATCTGACTTCAGGGCAGAAAACAGAGTGGGAAGGAAATGTATTAGATAACGTTTTTCTATAAAGATCTAAATTGGGACCACAGCTGTTCAAAATTTGCATTAATGTTTTAGACTGAGGAATCAAAAACACAAGTTCTAAATTTGCAGTTGATATCCAAATTCGAGATTCAAGATTGTTTATTGCCATTCTTCAGTGTAAAGAAGAACAAAAATGATAATTACTCTGGATGTGATGCAGCATAAACAAAAACACAATAAGAATAATGAACACAATAGAGAAACAAAAAAACCCACAATACGTATAAATGTAAAAGCACAATATACAAGTAACTGTTATATACATATACTGATGATATTTCCATTAAGTGAGGCTAGGTGATGTGTACGTTGTGGTGGTGGGGTGGGTTAATGGGTGGAGGTGTTTATCAGTCTGTGGTCTTGGGGGAAGTTACTGTTTTTGAGTCTAGTAGACCTCTTGTGCAAGTTTCTTCCCAGATCGGAGTTGTTCAAACAGTCCATAAGCATGGTGGATAGGATATTTTTTAAAAAATCTAATCAATATACATAACTGATTTACTTGTTTATTAATTATGTTTTATTTTATTTATTATTATTATTCCTTTCTCTCTCTGCTAGATTGTGTATTGCATTGAACTGCTGCTGCTAAGTTAACAAATTTCACGTCACATGCTGGTGATAATAAACCTGATTCTGATCCTTCATGATACTCAATTAGGGACATAATCACTATTGAGGAGGGGTGAAACAAAATACAGGAGGATGTTAAGAGGATTTTAGAATGGCCAACTAATTTGCAAATCAAGTTCAACAAAACACATTAGAAGCACAATTATTTTGGGCCCCTCATCTTAGTAAAGTTGTGCTGGCGTTGGAGAGGGACCAGAGGAGATTCACAAGGATGATTCCAGGAATGAATGGGTTATCATACGAGGAACGTTTGATGGCTCTGGGTCTAAACTTGCTGGAATTTAGAAGAATGAGGGGGGATCTCATTGTAACCTTTTGAACGTTGAAAAGCCTAGACAGAGTAGATGTGAAAAGCAAGTTTCCCATGGTGGGAGAGTCTAGGACAAGAGGGCACAGCCTCAGGATAGAGGGGCGCCCTTTCAAAACAGAGATGTGGAGAAATTTCTTTAGCCAAAGGGTGGTGAAGTTGTGGAATTTGTTGCCACATGCAGCTGCGGAGGCCAGGTTGTTGGGTGTATTTAAGGCAGAGATTGATAGGTTCTTGATTAGACATGGAAGCAAAGGTTATGGGAGAAGGCCGGGGACTGAGGTTGAGGAGGTGGGAAAAAAGGATCAGCCATGATTGAACGGCAGAGCAGACTCGATGGGCCAGATGGCCTAATTCTGCTCCTATGTCTTATGGTAAAAAGAGTAGAGAGATCATATTCCTTGGAAAATGCAAGTGATGTTGGTTTGAAAATAAAATGAATCACAGGGCAGACAAACATTAATTCCTGGTTAGCAAAACTATGAACAAGCAAACTAAGGTTTACTTCTACAGGAATTAATTCAAGTTATACTACTACATACATTGTTGATTGCCATATTATAAAAAGGGAACAGATGTACTGGAAAGTTAACAAGAATGATATACATTTTAGGAAAAGGAGAACAGAGTCCTTTATTTGAGGGATGATCTAATAGTAAAGATGAAAGAGTAATGATAATACATCCAATAGGAAATTCAGAAAGAAATTCTTTACTAATGAGTGATAACAATATAGATCTCACAACTATAAGGAATGGTTAAAGTATAAATAAACTTAAAATAAGGTTGGATAAGCACATGAAGGAGAAGAGTATAAAATATTATACTGACAGGTTTACATGAGAAGGGACAGGAGAAGGTTCAAGTGGAATGTAAATGCTAGTATGATTTAGGAAGATGAGGACTCTGGAAAGCGGGCTGAAGGGCTTTCCCAGGATGCAGCTTGGATCAAAGGGTATGTGTAATGAGGAACGATTGGACAAACCAGAGTTGCTTTCTCCGGAGCACTGGAGGAGGGCTGATAGTAGTTTATAAAATTCTAAAACTATGAGAGACAGCTGGTTTCTTTTTTCCAAAATTGAAATGTTTAATACAAGAGGGCAGATAGTTAGGTGAAAGGCCAAAGGAAATCTGAGGGATAGATTTATTACATAGAGAATGGCGACTGTCCAGAATGCACTGCCAGGTATGGTGGCAGAGGCATTTAAGATGCTGTTAGATAGACATATGAAAGTGTAATGAATTGAGGGACATGGACCATGTGTAGGTAGAAGGGATTAGTTTAATAAGGCACCATTAATTACTTCAGCACAACTTTTGGGCTAAGGGGTTTGTTCCTATGCTGTGTTGTTCTATGTTCTAACTAGGTAGGTCATATAATTCTTTTCTGTGCTGTAATTTCTAAGTAATCCATGCACAGGCATTACTTAGGTGGCCAATTTTCTTTTTCAATGTTTCATGACAGGCTGGATTGTTACCAGTGCCACAAGGGTCAAACGCAGAAAATAGATACTAAATCAGATGAATCAGATGAATCAGGCTTGAGTCTGGGATATTGTAGCCAAATACAAAACCATATCTAAGGAAGGGACAGGACTAGCAACTTAATGTTCTGGGGTACATTACAGCAGGATTAAGGCAGAGGAAAGAATGGAGAGGCCTTGCATTTTTGAATAAAGGAAATGTCACAACAGAGGTCAGATGAAGTTATTGGAGGATCATCCAGTGAGGCTTTATGGCTGGAGTTGAGAAATATGAATGGGATGATCAGATTGTTGGGATTATACTGTAGGCCCCCAAACAGTCCACAGGGATTCAACAATAATATGCACAGAGATTGTGAACAGTGTAAGAATATTAGGGGTGTCATAGTAATGGATTGTAACTTTCCTAATACAGATTGGAACCAACACATACAAAATAAGGGCAAAACTCAGCAGGTCAACTATGGAAAAGGATAAAAAGTTGACATTTCAGGCTGAGACCTTTCATCAGGAACTGACCAGAACATAACTGGGACTGGAGCGCTTCGGTGAAGACTGGCTTTGTGGTCTGCAGTCAGCTAGTGGTGCTGAACTGAACTAAACTGAATACTCCCGGACTCCTGGTTTTATGTCGATACTCTGTGTGCTGTTCACTCACTTCTTGCAGTTTGCGCAATTTGTTAATTTATTTCCCGCATTTGGTGTTTGATGTTTACCTAGGAACGGGTTCCGTGATGTTTCTTTGTTTCATGGCTGCCTGTGGGAGGATGAATCTCAGAGTTGTATTCTAGAAACTGCACATATTTTGATAATAAATGTACTTTGCACTTAGGAAAATGACAGAGCTGGTCCACAGTTTCATGATATAAAAGCAGATTTTGATAGTATGTGACAAAGGCTTGAACAAGTTGATTGGAGTAGGCTGTTTGCGAGCGGAGGGACCGTAGGCAAGTGGAAGGTTTTAAAGGTGAGCTATGGAGAGCTCAAGATCTGCATGTTCCTATTGGTGGACAGATAAAGTGAACTGGGTTGAAGTGAACCCCTGGAAGAGTATAGGAGTACACTTAGGAAAGAAATCAGGAGGACGAAAAGGGGGTATGAAACAGCGGAGAAGATTAAAGAAAATCCAAGGAGATTTTATAAGTATATTAAGGGAAAAAGAGTAAAAAGTGAGAGAATGAAGATTAAAGACCAAATAAGATACCTTTTTGTGGGGTCACAGGAGATGGGCAAGGACCTTAAAAAATATTTCTTCTTTGTTTTTTTTTAAATCAATGATAAAATGATATCAGGTTTATTATCATTGACATATGTCATGAAATTTATTGTTTTGTGTCAGCTATGCAGAGCAAGACATAAAAGTAACTATAATTTACAACAAATAATGAATAAACAATACAAAAGAGGAATAGTAAGATACAGTTCCTGGGTTAATGAAACTTTTAGTAATATGATAATGATGAAGCAGTTCCAAAAACATTGAGTGTGGATCTTCAGGCTCCTGTACCTCCTCTCTACTGGTAGAAACAAGAAGAGGGCATATTCTAGGTAGTGAGAATCTTTAATGATGGATGTCGCCTTTTTGAAACACCACGTTTTAAAGAAGTTTTTGATGGTGGGGAGGGTTGAGCCATGATGAAACATTCTGCACCCTCTTTTGAATCTGTGCATTGGACCAAAATATACCAGGCAGTAATGCAACCAGTCAGTATGGTCTCCACCATAAATTTGTTGAAATGTGACATAATGAATCTCCAAACAAAGTAGAGCTATTAGTCTGCCTTCTTCATGTTTGCATCTATGTATAAATTGGTAAATTGGTTTATTATTGTCACATGTACCAAGGTACAGTAAAAAAAACTTGTCTTGCAAACTGTTCGTTGCATTGAGGTAATACAAGATATAACAGAGTGCAGAATAAAATGTTCCAATTACAGGGAAAATGCAGTGCAAGCAGCCAGCACAGAGCAGAATCACAATGAGATGAACTGTGAGGTCAGTAGTCCATCTTATCATACTAGGAAAACACACAATATGGATAGAAGTTGGTCTGGAGTGTGGTGGTATGTGCTTTCAGGCTTTTGTATCTTCTGATGAACAGAAGGGGGAGAAGAGAGAATGTCTGGAGTGGGTGGGATCATTGATTATACTAGCTGCCTTACTGAGGCAGCCAAGGTATAGGCAGAATGCACGGAGGGAAGGCTGGTTTCTGTGATGTGCTGACCTGTGTCCACAACTATTCTCTGCAGTTTCTTGTGGTGCCATACCAAGCCATTGGTCAAAGGGGACATTCCAAATTTCATTAGCCTCCTAAGCAGAGTTGCTGGTGAGTCTTCCTGGCTGTGGTGTGGCATTGACGTGATTGGAGCAGGATAAGCTATTGGTGACGTTCAATCCTAGAAACCTGAAGCTCTCAACCCTCTTCAGCTCAGCACTTGGAGGACCATGTGCCCCATTCCCTTACGTGAAGTCAATGACCAGCACTTCTGTTTTGCTTGCAGAGAATGGATTGGGTCATCAGGAAGGGATGCAATGTTTTTCGTGATGCTGCCTGACTTCATCCTGTAACCTGTTTCAGCATGTGAGCTCTGCCACAACTGAAGTCTGGTCTGGGACTTGATGTTGAACTGGTATTGTCCTTGGGCATCCCTGATAGCTTTGTGGAGGTCGTATCTTGATTTCTTGTAAATGTCTGCTGATTTGAAAGCTGCAGTCCTAGACTTTAGTATGGAATGGATCTCGTGCTTCATACATGGTTTCTGGTTTGGGAACATTCAGTCTCACATGTAGTCCAGCTGTCTTAGCATGCATTGGAAGTAAATGACTGCAATGGTTCATCCTGGAAGTTGAGCTACTTGGACAGACCAGGACAAAATAGGCTGGTTCATTTGGACTGGAAGATTAATGATTTCTTCTGAAATTCAGCTGGCCTGTAAGATAAGTTTTTGTTCCCATACAGGTCTGAAAGTCCTAAGGAGGAATGGGCTGCTCCAGCAGGTAGGTGGGGGCACTAGCATCAGGACTTGACCCTGGATAGTCAGTATCTGGAAAGGTTGCCGTCAGGTGCCCCTCCAGGAAGGGCTTTCAGTTGAGGCTTTCAAGACAGCCTCCTTTCCTTTCATTGACTTCCCTCTGGGCAGGTCAGGCTTCAGTGTGATGTTTACAGACCACAAAGTTCTAAACTCGAAAGAAGTTCTAAACCCTATCCGATATAAATAGCCAAGGCTACTATCACTAAGGAGATATTATACTGTAACCACTCAATCTTCAAAGAAAAAATCATTTCCCCATTTACCCTCCATGGCAAGTTTAGGTGGCAATGCCCACTATTTGAATGGTGGGTCTTCCCTCCCTACTAAGGGAAAAATTCTTCCAGCTAACAAGTTAGTTTAAACAAAGTTCATTTATTTTCAGTGATACATGTTTAAATCCAGCCAACCTTCTTAAAACACATTTAAAACTCAGAGGATTTCTATCTTATAAAAGACTTCAAAATTACAAGCCATTTCTAAAGGAGAAAGGATTTCCAAAACACAGGTACAATTTCTATAAGCCTAAAGGACATACCACTGAGTTGAAGATGAACTAGTTATCCATCTCAGAAATTGAAGGCAGGGGAATGGATTCTAAATCACCCTATTTTTTGTCATTCTTCTTAATGATCCTGAATCATTACCATTCCTAAAAAGCCTGAACTGCTCTCTAAATGTATCCTGTCTTTTTGCCATTGACTTCACACAAGATCTTTTTTTTTTCAGATACCTTTTAACACCAATGATCTAAAAACTTCTGGAGACAGGGATCCCAGGAGCCCACAATTATATACTCTTTGAGTATAGAAACCTTCCAACAATCAACAGATCTGTTGTTTAATATGCTAAATGATTTTATCAATTTGGTCTGCAAGCTTCCTTGAACAAAATAACTTAGCCAAAGTTCTCTGTTTTGAAACAAGCCAAATTAAATAACCCATTGCCTTACACTGCAACACTTGAGCAATAAGCCCATATGCTAAGGGATAAACATGCCTGTGACTCTTTAGACTGTGCTTATTTGCAAAGCTGTCCGTTTAACCTCAAACTGCTCACTGCCTGCCATTTTCATTAAGAACTGAAGACTGGCTCCTGTTTACAACAAGCATCTAAACAACGAATATTAGTTGGAAGTCTAACACAACTAAAAAATGAGGATTTAATCTTTTGAAGTGTCAGCTGCTGTGTATAGAAAGCTGAGCTTTGCAGAAACAAGAGGCCCCCTGGACAGTGAATACAATGTACATCACATCAGGACTCTGCCTCTGCTGTCTCCATTGGTTGGGATTATGGTCTTGTATATGAAGCATTGATTTGTTTGAGTTCCTTGCTATGAATGATTCTGTGAACTTAGTCTCCGAGCACATCTTGAGTAATGTTTTAAGGTCAAGAAATCATGGAGTTAGAAGACAAGAATATCATTAATGGATTTTTGTTCCTTGATTCTTTGAATTTTCAGCCTATTGCTTGCTAAATGCTTAATAACTATGATTTATCTCATCATTTTTTACATTATTCAGCCTAGGTAGGTCATGTCTGGTTTATAATGTGGAAAATATATAGCTACATAATTCATAAAGAATCCATATTGATTGCACAAATGCTTACTAAACAGTTCAAGCTTTAAGATTAAATCTTTATATGGACTTTTCTTCAGCTCTTTCTAGACAAGATTGAACAAAGGTTTTCTAAAAAAAAAATGAATCAAGTTGCAGGATCTTATTGTGTCAAAGCTTATAAATTCTCTGCTTTCTGTCATGTCGACTGGATGACTTGCCTTGGTTTCCTCCTGAATTCTTCACCAACATCAACGTCCTTCTTTAGCCAATGTCACTTACTCCACATGATTTCCGAGTAGTGACTGATTCACTAAGCAGATCAGAGACAGTACGATCAGGCAATATCTCATCTGTCAGACTGAAAACTTGCCCTCCATTGCTTAGCTGTGCCTCTAGCCAAGTCATTCCCATGTTGTGGACTCTCCAGTATCTACCTGATAATGTGGAAAATTTGCTGATTATGTTCTGTGCACAAGAAAGAAGAGACAAGATAAGTTTAATCCAGCTAACCATACCTCCTTCACTTGGGCAGGTGAAGGCAGGTGCTGTTGAGAATATTATCAAGTGGTTTTACCAGCAACTAATGCTTGGTCGACACAAGGAAATCTGCAGATGCTGGAAATTCAAACAACACACACAAAATGCTGGTGGAACACAGCAGGCCAGGCAGCATCTATAAGGAGAAGCACTGTCGACGTTTCAGGCCAAGACCCTTCATCAGAACTAACTGAAAGGAAAGATAGTAAGAGATTTTGAAAGTAGGAGGTGGAGGGGAAAATGTGAAATGATAGAAGACTGGAGGGGTGGGATGAAGCTAAGAGCTGGAAAGGTGATTGGCAAAAGGGATACAGAGCTGGAGAAGGGAAAGGATCATGGAACATGAGCCCTAGGGAGAAAGAAAGGGGGAGGGGAATACCAGTGGGAGAGGGAGAACAGGCAGAGTGATGGGCAGGAAGAGAGAACAAAAGGGGGGAGGAAACTAAATATATCAGGGATGGGGTAAGAAGGGGAGGAGGGGCATTAACAGAAGTTAGAGAAGTCAATGTTCATGCCATCAGGTTGGAGGCTACCCAGCCGGTATATTAGGTGTTGTTCCTCCAACCTGAGTGTAGCTTCATCTTGACAGTAGAGGAGGCCATGGATAAACATATCAGAATGGAAATGGAACGTGGAATTAAAATGTGTGGCCACTGGGAGATCCTGCTTTCTCTGGTGGACAGAGCGTAGGTGTTCAGCGAAATGGTCTCCCAGTCTGCGTCGGGTCTCACCAATATATAAAAGGCCACACCAGGAGCACCGGACGCAGTATACCACACCAGCCGACTCACAGGTGAAGTGTCACCTCACCTGGAAGGACTGTCTGGGACCCTGAATGGTGGTGAGGGAGGAAGTGTAAGGGCAGGTGTAGCATTGATTTCTCTAACTTCTGTTAATGCCCCTCCTCCCCTTCTTACCCCATCCCTGATATATTTAGTACCCCCCTTTTTTTCCTCTCTTTCTGCCCATCACTGTGCCTGTTCTCCATCTCCCTATGGTGCTCCCCTCCCCCTTTCTTTCTCCCTAGGCCTCCCGTCCCATGATCCTTTCCCTTCTCCAGCTCTGTATCCCTTTTGCCAATCACCTTTCCGGCTCTCAGCTTCACCCCACCCCCTCTGGTCTTCTCCTATCATTTCACATTTTCCCCTCCCCCTCCTAGTTTCAAATCTCTTACTATCTTTCCTTTCAGTTAGTCCTGACGAAGGGTCTCGGCCCGAAACGTCGACAGTGCTTCTCCTTATAGATGCTGTCTGGCCTGCTGTGTTCCACCAGCATTTTGTGTGTGTTGCACTAATGCATAGTATCAGTTTCACCAGCAACACTCAGCTCTAGATCTTATTACAGCCAATTCATGCAGGGACAAAAGTGAGGTAGAAGGATGGACCTTATATCAGGATAGAATTTGACTGAGTGTATTATCACTCAGAACGTGCTCTACAAATTGAAGCCATATCTTACACCAATGAAGAAGGTTATGTTGCTGCAGGTCTACCATCTCAATCTACAGACAGGACTGCAGGGATTCCTTCAGCCACTGACATCAGCCCAACCACTTTTTGCTGCTTTATCAATAGCTTTCCTGCCGTCATGAGGTCAGAAGTGGGGATGTTCACTGTTGATGTGATCCTTCTTATTGTATGATATGATAGACTCAACCTCACAGTCTACTTCATTATGATCTTGCACATTATTGTTTACCTGCACTGAACTTTGTAGTTCTTACACCTCATTTGCATTGTTACCTTGTTCTTCTTCAATGCACTGTGTAATGATTTGATCTGTATGAGTGGTATGCAAGCCAAGCTTTTCACTGTATCTGGGTACATGTGACAACAATAAATTAAAACCAATACCAAAACCAAATAATTCTACCAGGTTCAATTCCATTTACAACTCAGAACATGATGTTGACCATGTTTGCAGCAGCAAGACCCGGAGAACATCCTCTCCTATGCTGATAAGCCACAAGCAACAACTGTACTAGAGAAGCGCCAAGCAATGACCATCTTCAACACGTATAGGTTTGTGTCCAACTATCCACCTTTCATACTCGATAGCAATGCATCGCTTATGATGGTCCAGTTAAGATTCTCATCATGCTGGGATTCATTATCAATGGAAATCTCAGCCGGATCAACCACATACTGTAAATACTATGGCTAGAGGAACAGCTCAGAAGCTGGGGATTCAAGTAGCAAATGAGAAGGTGACATCGTTGCAGGGCGGGAGCAATTTGAAGAGACCAAGTCTTGTTGGGAGTGAGTTTTATTTGAGCCAATTGATGCAAGCAGAGTGGGCCAGTATTCGAGTGGTCAGCTTTGGCTCAACAGGCTTCAGTGAGAACAGGTGGAGCTAAAGGTTCTGAGTCATTTGTTACAATTTGTTTCTGATCGTGGAACTTGGGCTTGAGAATTCGGAGCCAAAGGTATAACAAGCTCAGGGAGAAGAGTCTAAGTAAGTAACCTAGGTGAGTGCAAAGCTCAAAAGGTTTCAGAAACAAAGGCACAATTAAGAACAGGTAAGCTTTTTTAAAAAAAAATATTGTTTGTAATTCTTTAGTCCTTAGGCCAGTGTAGACAGGGTGGTTAAGGCAGTGGATTGCTCCTCAGTGGGATTTCAGGGTACCAAACAGTCTCCCTGATGACCACATCTGCAGGAAGAGCACTCATCTTCAGCTCCTGACTGACAAGGTCAAGGAACTGGAGCTGGACGTGCTCAGGATTACCCGAGAAGCTGAAATCTTCATGGATGAGACTTTTACTGGGGTGAACACACCCAGAGTGCAGGCTTCAGAAAGTAGAAGGGTCAGCAGTCAGTGCAGGGTTCCCCTGAGGCCAGTCCCTTCAACAACAAGTATACCCCTCTGGATACTTTGGGCACATCAGCGGCAGCCAAGCCAGTGGGACTGTGGCTGCCTCTGAGGCTCAGCTGGAAAGGGTAAGGTCAGACAGAGCGATAGCGAGAGGACGCTTGATAGTCAGGAGATTCTGCGGCCGTGAAAGAGACACCAAGATGATGTGTTGTCTCCCAGGTGCTAGGATCCAGGATGACTCAGAGTGGCTGCAGAATATTTTCAAGGGGGAAGGTAAGAAGCCAGACATTGTGGTGCACACTGGTGCCAATGGTATAGGTAGAAAAGGGGGAAGAAGTCCTATGTAGAAAACACAGGGAGTTTGGAAGAGGCTGAAGAGCAGGGCCTCCAGGGTGGTAATCTCTGGGTTATTCCCATTGCCATGTGCATGTCAGTGCAGGAGCAGGATGATAATATCGATGAGTAAGTGGCTGAGGAACTGGTGCAGGGGCAGGGTTTCAGACTCATGGATCATTAGAACCTCCTCTGGGGCAGGGGTAACCTGTACAAGAGGGATGGGTTACACCTGCACTGGAGAAGACCCAATATCCTTGCCAGGAGGTTCATTAGTGCTACACAGGAGGATGGGAACCAAGGCACCAGCTCAGAAAATGGAGGGATGGAAAGGAGGGTAGATGTCAGGGCCAGTATGGGTAATGAGCCTGGCCAGGTGACCAGTCTTTCAGTGGGTGAACAGTTAGGAACCAGTGACCATAACTCAAGTTTGAAGATAGGTATAATTAAGCACAAGTATGGACCATGCAGGAGAGTCTTAGATTGAAGCAGGGCAAATTTTGAGAGCATTAGTCAGGAACCAGTGAGAGTTAATTGGGAACTGCTGTTTACATCTGAGACGTGGAGGGTATTTAAAGACCAACTGCACAGAGTACAGGACAGGTATGTTTCAGTCAGAAGGAAGGGCAAGGATGGCGAGGTAAGGGAACCTTAGATGTCACGGGAGGTGATGAATTTAGTAAAGAGAAAGGAAAAGTGTGTAAACCTTAGGAAGCTAGAATCAAGCAGGATTATAAAGAAGCCAGAAAACAAAAACTCAAGAAGGGAATTAGGAACGCCAGAAGGGGCACGAAAAGTCCTTGGCAAGTAGGATTAACAGGAATCCCAGGCATTCTATACATATTGTACATCAGGATAACTAGGGAGAAGCTGGGACCATTCATGGACAAAGGCAGCGACATTTGCTTGGATCCAAAGGATTCTTTTTGAGTACATTACGTTAGTATTTACCAAAGATAATGACATGGAGGATAGGGAAATCAGTACTGAGAGTATTAGTATACTAGAAGGAGGCAGCAGAATTGGATCTCTGAAAGATCATTAAGGTGGATAAGAGCCCAGGACCTGATGGGACTTACCCAAGGTTCTTAGGCGAGGCATGAAGAGATTGCTGGGGCTTTGACCAACAGCTTTGTGTCCTCTCTAGCCACAGGCGAAGTCTCAGAGCACTGGCAAGTAGCTGATGTTGCTCCAGTATTCAAGAAGGGAACCAGGGATAACCCTGGAAACTAAAGACCGGTGAGTCTCACGAAAGTTACTGAAGAGAATTCTTGGGGATAGGATTTATGAGCATTTGGAAAACCATGGCCCAATTAGAGAGAGCCATGATGGCTTTTTGCAGGGTAAGTCACGTCTTACTAACTTGATTGAGTTTTTTGACGAGGTGACGTAGGTGATTGGTGAAGATTGATGAAAGATATCTGTGGAAGATATCTACATGGATGTTGTAAGATGTTTGACAAGGCTCCACCCCCCCCCCCATCAGTGGCTCATACAGAAGATTGAGATGCATGGGATCAATGGTGAATTGCTGTTGGATTCACGTGACTTGCCCATAGAAGACAGAGGGTTGTGGCCAAAAGAACTTGTTCTAGCTGGAAGTCCTTGATTAGTGGCATTCTGCAGGATCTGTAATGCGACCTCTACTGTTACCATGTATATAAATGACCTGGATGAAAACATAGCTGGGTTAGTTTGCAAGTTTGCAGATTAACAAAGATTGGTGGTGCTGCGGATGGCATAGATGACTGGCAAAGAACTGAGTGGGATATACGTCAGTTGTAGATATGGGTGGAGAAATGACAGATGGAGTTTAATCCAGTCAAATGTGAAGTGTTGCACTTTTGCAGGTCAAACATAAAGAGACAGTACATCATTAAGGCAAGACCCTTAACAGTGTTGATGAACAGAGGAATCTTGGGGTGCAAATTGATAGCTCCCTGAAAGTGGCTACACAGTTTGATAGGGTGGTTAAGAGGGTATATGATATGCTTGTCTTTATAAGTCAATGCACGGAGTTCAAAAGTTAGGTAGTAGTATATTGCAGCTTTTTAAATCTCTAGTTAGCTCATCTGGAGTATTGCATACGGTACATTTCTGGTCATCCTGTTGTGCAAAAGATATTGAGACTTGGAAAGGGTGCAGAAGATGTTTACCATGGTGCTGCCTAGATTAGGGAGCATGTGCTATGATGAGAGGTTGGATAAAGTTGAGCTGTTTGCTTTGGAATGGCAGAGGCCAAGGGGAGATGTGATAGAGGTATACAAGATCATGAGAGGCTTAGATAGACAAACAGCATCTATTTTCCAGGGCTGAATTGTCTATTACCAGAGGACATGCATCAAAGGAGATGTGAGGGGCAGGTTTTCACTCAAACCATGGTGGATGCCTGAATAGAGCTGTTTGGTAGAGGACCTTGGATAGGCACATGAATGTGAGGAAAATGGAAGGATATGGACATTGTGTAGGCGTAAGGGATTAGTTTAGTTGCCCATTTGATTACATGATTTATTGGGTTTTTCACAATATTATGGGCTGAAGAACTTGTTCCTGTGTTGTACTGTTCCATAATCTGAGTGATTCACCTGCCAACACCCCAATACCTTTCCGACATCTGTAAGGCACAAGTTAGCATTGTGATGAAATTTCCCACTGTTGCCTAATGTGTGCAGTGCTGTTAACACTTAGTACCTTGTTCAGTACCTTGCAGGACTAGGCAGCCCATTTCATCGGGTGCCCAATTATACAACTTGCTACCAGTGCATTGCATTCTATCTGCAGAGGGTACCATCTACAAATGTGCTCCAGTTACTCCACCAGGTGACTCTGACAGCATCTCCCACACCCTCATTGCACATCAGCAAGAGAAACAGGACTATAGGAACACCTTTCAAACCCTAGGTAGGAAATATACCATTGGGTGGTAACAGGCCTAGCTGCTGGAGCTGCAGCATCACATCTCCAGTGACCTGGTCTCCAGCCAGTCCTCAAGTGCTGTCTCTGTGTCAATGTGGGTCTCCTCTGAGTGTTCTAGTTTCCTCTCACATCCCCACACTGTGAGGATTATGAGGTCGACTGGCTGCTGTAACTCACTTCCTTATCTATTTAATGACACAGCACGGACTAGGCCATTCCAGCCCTTTGAGCCACACTGCCCTCGCAAGTCCACAAACCCGAGTAATCCAAACCTAATCACGGGACAGTTTACAATGACTCGTTAACATACCCTGTATGTCTTTGGACAGTGGGCAGGAACCAGAATGCCCAGGGAAAACCCACACATTCCTCAGGGAGGACGTACAGAGAGACTCCTTACAGAATGGCGCCAGAATTGAACTCTGAACTCTGGAATGCTGTGATCTGTAATCGTGTAGCGCTAAGCATTACACTACTGTTTCGCCCTCACAGTGTGTTGGTGACTGTAGCATCGAAGCATGGGAATGATAGGAGTGTTGGGAGAATGATATGGGTTAGAGGAGCATCAGTGTAAAGATTGGTGTGGGCTCGGTGGGTGAAAGCCTGTTTCTATGCTGTATCTCTCTATATGCCTATTATACAGTGTCTTCACCCTGGAACCCCAATCCTCGCAATGGCAGAGCATCTTCACCAGAACGATAATAATTGTTTCAAAAAGCGATACTCCTCCAGCTTCTCAAGGGCGATTAGGGATGGATAGAAGCTGCTGAACTAGCTAGGGTTCCTCATATTCCATAAACAAATAAAATCTTTCTCTCTAATATTTAATTAATGTGGTCAGATTATATCATTGTGCTTAAAATAGATAAATTAATTGTGGGCTTTCTGCTGACAGGCAACCAACAAAAAAATATTTTTTCATGAGATGTATGTTTCTTGAAGTTCAACAGGGAAGTGTCTGCAGAAGAGCAGCATGCCAATGATGGCAAAATATGTAGTTCAGGAGGGTTAAACAGAGCCCTGGAGAAAGCACAGCGGAAGGAGATGTAGGGGATTGCCCAGGTAAGAGCTGGTGAGACATGTTGGGCTGAATGGTCACTTTCAGTGCTATAATTCTATGATTAAGTTGTAAATAAAAATTCCAAAATGGGACGATGGTAGGAAAGCAGGGAAATTGGGCTTATGTGTTCACTTCTCACACAAGTCTACTAGACCAATCCCCCACATCACTGCAGTTTGCCGAAGGCTCTGCTGTACTCTGAACGATGCCAGCATCCAGAATTTACACCATACAGCTGAGATGTGGAAACGCTTCACATTTGTAACAGAAGCAGCAGCAAACGGGAGTTACAACAGTTGATTAGCCCCTGGAGAAGTCTAGAGCACGTTGAGCACACGGAGAAGAGGCAGATTTCATTAGCTCAACATTTTTTCTCAGCGGGCCATCGATGTTCCACACCAGCCACCGACAGCTCTCACAGCCAGCACTGGTGCAGTCAATTGTGCACAAATCAGCAAAGCAGCAGGATTGGACAGGTGTGACAGATGATGCCAAGTCAGTCGGAAAGTAGTAATCAGCAATTCCAGGACTTAATTTCTTGTACGGCATTTCATTTTAGTTCCTTGGCTTTGTTAAGAGCTTAATTTTTCTAAGCCAGTGGTGATGTGACTGAAAAAGAACAGTCAGGAGTACTGTCAGTTTGCCAAAAATTAAATGCTGTGTCTGAACTGTTACGTGGGTCTTGTTGCCCTTCATAGGAGCTCCTCAGCAGAGTGTAAAACGTTAGGCAATGATATGCTCCAACACAGAAGACGAATAAAACTTTGTGTTTGATATCAGAATAAGAATTAGGTTTAATATTACTGACATATGTTGTGAAATTTGTTGTTTTGCAATAGCATTACAGCATATAAAGTACGATGAATTACAATAAGAGAAAATATACATTTACTGTGTATATAAATTAAATGAGTGGTGCAAAAAAAAAGCAAAATTAGTGAGGCAGTGTTCATGCCTTTCATTATCTTTTCAGATAGCTGATGGATGAGAGGTAGAAGCTGTTCCTAAAATATTGCAGGCTCCTGTACCTCCTGTATGATGGCAGTGTTAGCAAGAAAACATGTCCTACTCAATGAGGTCCTTAACGGTGGATGCTAGCTTTCTCAGGTGTCTGGGCAGATTGATGTCCATGATGGAGTTGGCTCAGCTCACAGCCCTCTGAAGTTTTTTCTGATCCTGTGCAGAGGCCACTCCATCAGATGGTGTTGTAACCAGTTAGAATGCTTTCCACGGAATATCTGCAGAACTTTTCTAGATTCTTTGGTGAAATTCTAAGTCTCCTCAAACTCCTAATGAAATTATAGTCGCTAGCGTATCTTCTTCATAATTGCATCAATATGTTGGGCCCAGGAAAGATCTACAGAGATATTGACACAAAGGATCTTGAAACTGCTCACCATTTCCTCTGCTGACCCCTCAATGAGGATTGGTATGTTTTCCCTCGACTTACCTTTCCTAAAGTCCACAATCAATTCATTGGTCCTGCTGACATTCGGAATCAGAACCAAATTTAATGTCACTGGTATATGTTGTGAAATTTGTTTTACGGAAGTAATGCATTGCATTACATAGAAATATAAGCTATAAATCACAATAAGTATTCACAAAAATAAATTAAACAACTTGTGCAAAAAGAGGAAAAAATACACAGAAGTGTTCATGGGTTCATTGCCTATTCAGAAATCTGATCGCAGAGAAGAAGGTGCTCCTGAATTATTGAGTGTGTGTCTTCAGGCTCCTGTACCTCCTCCTTGAGAAGAGGGCATGTCCTGGTGCTACGACATTTAGTACAAGGTTTTTATTGCCCATCTATCTCACTCCTGTATGCCTCCTCATCACCATCGGATATGATCACAATATGGTGGATTCCAGTTAATTAGGTCATTGCTTAATCGAGCCAGCCTTCTTTTAGGGACATCTCATAAAGAACAAAAACTAATCTAGAAAATGGCTGTGATTTGCTTTATTTATTCAGACGCTATGCAGCTTAATTGCGACAGGAGACCGTTGCCGAGCAGTTCTAATTAGTGTCAATCGTGTACACTTGTGTGGCTGTTTGACACTACACTGTGCTTAGAGCAAACAGCTTTTAAATAGCGTCAATTGCATGTAACTGTGTCATGTTATCCATTTGGACTGATTCAAAAAGCGGTGATTTTTGATAATTTTGTTTTTTATTTTAACTTTACAAAATTTCAGGTCCTTGCAAGATGCCACAGAAAGATGAAGATGTTTGGTAGTGGTCGAAGTGACTTATTCTAGCTGGAGTTCTGTGATTAGTGAAGTTCCACAGGGATCTGTGCTGGGACCTATGCTGTCATAAATGATCTGGATGAAAATGTAGGTTTTTGAACCTACATTTGAAAATGGGGTTTTTCCGGTGATGTAATTGTCGAGAATGGCAGCTTAAGTCACTAGCTCCTCCGGAAAAATGCGTATTAAGCCCCATTAACCCATCAAATATAATATTTTTCAGAAAATATTTGAACTGAAAAGAGGGGCAAGAATGGGGAAAAAGAATGGAAATAAAAAAAGCGACACTGCGGAGCCTGCGTCCGAGAGGAGTGCAGCGAGCAGCTCTCTGACCCGACCGTGTGCTAGCGAGGCGGGTGCTGGGCCTCATTCAGATGAAGCGGCGAATATGTTCGAAATCCTGAAAGAAATAATGGAGGTCCAGAAAGATATAAAGCAGCAGCTCCGTGATATTAAGGCAGAGCTCGCCAGCGTTAATCAAAAAATAGCGGTGGTAGAGACTCGGATTGGGAAAGTGGAAGATCGCGTTCAAAACATGGAATGGATACTGAGCAAGACAATAAAAATCATACATCACCAAGAAGGTAAACTGCTTGATCTGGAGGGAAGATCACGGCGGAAAAATATCAGAATCTACAACATTCCCAAAGGAGCGGAGGGCCCGTCTATGACGGAGTTTGTCGGAAAGTTGCTGTGGAACACGTTAGATTTTCCCCTGGTTATGAAGCTGGAAGTTGAAAGAGCGCACCGCGTGCTCATTCCAAAACCAACCCAGGATAGAAAGCCACGATCAATTATAGTTAAATTCCTTCAGTACAGCACCAAGGCGGAGATTCTATGAAGGGCTTGGGGTAAGAAGAGACTGTTTTTAGAGGATAAATTAATATATTTTGACCAAGATTACCCCCCCGCGGTCCTCCAGAAACACAAAGAATACTCTGAAGTAAAGCGAGTACTAAAGCAAAATAAGATTAGATTTCAAACTCCGTATCCTGCTAAACTTCGAGTGTTTTATGACAATGGGACGCAGTTGTACCAGACAGTGGAAGAGGTGACTACAGACATGAAGGCCAGAGGGTTGCCCGTCAGCATGACCAAAACGAAAGAAAGCCTGGCTGAGGAATTGTCTCGCTCGGCTTGGGAAATAGTGCAAGAATCGAGAAGGCAGGAGACGGGAGGAGGCCGAGAGAAATATATCAGGAAGAGACCGGAAGTTTCCCAAAGACAGTCCTCACCCCTTTCAGAAGAGCCATAAGGTTTGGCTAACTTTAAAAATATTGAGAAGCTAAATGGAAGCAAAAGTACACGGTGATATACCTATCTCGAGAAATACTTATTATAATGTGGATTTTATATTACTTAGTTGTTATTCTTTATTCGCTCACTTACTCCTTTTCCCCCACCAAAATGAGAATATATATATATATATATGTATATGTGTGCATATATGTGTACGTGTGTAATGTGTGTGTGTGTATATATATATATATATATATGTATGTGTGTGTATGTATATATATATATGTGTATATGTGTATGCATGTACATATATTTGTGTGTGTGTGCATATATATATATATATATATATATATATATATATATAGGAGGAGTACACAGGGAAATCTTTTCTGTGTAATGGATTTGTTCACTGACTTTTATGAATACTGCAATGGGGGCCCTCAACTCACAAATAGGAGGAGTTATCCCCCACAGCTAGACATTTCCTCTAGCTCAACGCAGGGTCATCTACTAGAGACCTCAGCCTTGGAATCACACGTTCGTTGCCATTTTTGTTATTATTTGAGTTTCTTGGTTCTTATTTGTTCAGGGAGTAGATTGATTAAGTTTTATTCTAATTTCAATGATACATTGACAGATAAATACAGATGGCTAAGGACAAGGTAAAATTCATTTCTTTTAATGTCAGTGGGCTATTAAATCCAATCAAGCTTAAGAAATTTTATCCAAAATGAAAAAAGAACAAGCCCATGTAGTATATTTACAGGAAACTCATTTAACTGATAATGAGCATAAAAAACTAAAGAGAATGGGCTTCACTAATCTGTTTTTCTCCTCATATAAAATCAGGACATAGGAGAGGAGTTGCTATTCTTATCTCAAGTAAGCTAAATTTTGAAAAAATATTCAAAATGGGAGATAAAGAAGGCAGATATATTCTAGTAAGGGGGAATATAGATGGCAATTCAGTTACTCTATTGAATATATACGCACCCCCGGGAAGTGATATTGGTTTCTTTCAGAAAATTACTGATATTATGGTAACGGAAACAGAAGGTCTCCTGATATGTGGGGGAGACTTAAATTTACAATTACAACCAAACTTAGACTCTTCCAATAGAAAAACCTATGAAACAGAATCTTTACATAAGAAAGTTAATACACTTTTTGAGGATGTTGGTTTAATTGATATATGGAGGGACCATTTCCCTGACAGAAGGGATTACACTCATTATTCTGCTCCACATTCTGTATATACAAGAATAGACTATTTCATAACATTTGGAAAAGACAAAGACAAAATAAACACCTGTGGAATTGGGACAATAGATGTAAGTGACCATGCACGTATATATTTATCTGTTGATTTTGACCTACAACCAAAGAATACTATTTGGAAAATAAATTCAAGTCTACTCAATGATCCGTACTTTAAGGAACAAATTAAAAAAGAAATTGGTCTCTACTTAGAATTTAATGATAATGGAGAGGTTTCACCTCCCATTTTATGGGATACTCTGAAGGCGGTCTTAAGAGGGAAAATTATAGCGATATCTTCATATAAGAAAAAATAAGGAATAAAACATTAGAGGAATTACAAAATAGACTGAAGGAAATAGAGAAAAACACAAATTGAATTTGGCACAGGATACATTAGGGAAAATTAAAAGAATTAGGAATGAAATAAATAATTTGGCTATGCAAGAAATCAGGAAAAACTTAATGTTTCTGAAACAGAGACATTATG
The DNA here is from genome assembly GCF_048418815.1 of Hemitrygon akajei. Taxonomy (NCBI): domain Eukaryota; kingdom Metazoa; phylum Chordata; class Chondrichthyes; order Myliobatiformes; family Dasyatidae; genus Hemitrygon; species Hemitrygon akajei. The sequence continues at coordinate 135,965,947 of NC_133131.1, read as the reverse complement.
AAAGTGGATCGAAATCTATGAAAATACTGGCATGGAAACTAAAAAAAATAGCAGAAAATACAATTCATAGAATTAGGGACCCAAGAACGAAAATGATAAAAAATAAGCTAAGTGAAATTCAAGAAGCCTTTGAAGTGTTTTACAAAACGCTATATTCCAAAGTTCCAGGGGGAAGCATAACCCAAATTGACACGAATTCTCTAGAGTTACCCATTTTAAGCGAAGAACAAAATAGAAGGATGACTGCTGACATAACTGAAGATGAATTAAAAGCTGCAATTAGTAGGCTTAAATTAAGCAAGTCACCAGGATCAGATGGGTATATGGCAGAGTAGTACAAAGAATTTAAAAATGAGTTAATTCCTGTTTTACTCCCCACACTGAACTGGACTCTAAAAAAGGCACAAAGGCCACCCAGATGGAAGGAAGCGATAATCTCAGCTATACCGAAAGAAGGCAAGGATAAAATGGAATGCGGGTCATTTAGACCAGTATCCGTTCTTAATGTAGATTATAGGTTACTTACCTCCATCATGGCCAAACGATTAGAGGAGTTTCTACCCATTCTGATACGTAACGATTAGACAGGTTTTATACGACAACGCCAGACTCAAGACAATATACGAAGGACACTTCACATTATGGATCATATACAAAAAAATAAAATCGAAGCAATAGTGATAAGCGTGGACGCTGAAAAAGCATTTGATTCGGTTAATTGGAATTTTCTTTACAGAGTTCTACATAGATTTGGTTTCCAAGACACAATTATTAAAACTATACAGACACTATATGACAATCCTACTGCTAGGATTAAAATGGATATTTCAATGGATATTTATCAAATAGTCCTCCCCTAGAAAGGGGCACGAGACAGGGTTGTGCATGGTCACCACTACTCTTCACGCTATATCTGGAACCATTAGCTCAATACATCAGACAAAATGAAGATATCAGGGGAATTACTATTAAAGGGACAGAGCATAAATTGGCTTGTTATGCGGATGACATTTTGATCTATCTAGGGCAACCAACATACTCTTTACCTAATTTGATGCAATCCTTTGAACAATATGGTCAATTATCAGGATACAAGATCAACATAGATAAGGCTCCAACCCAATTACTTTCATATTACTATAGCCCACCAAGAGAAATTGAAAGTCGATACCCCTGGGCATGGCACACAGAGTCTTTCAAATATTTGGGCATCATTATGCCAAAAGATCTGGAAAATTATCAGAATGTAATTATCAGTCTCTATACAAAAAAATTAAGGAAGATATGGCAAGATGGAGCCTGATTCCTTTTTTCAGTCTCAGTTCAAGGATTGAGTCTATTAAAATGAATATACTGCCCAGACTGTTATATCTCTTTCAGACCCTACCAATAGAGATTAATCAAAATCAATTCAATGAATGGAACAAGATGCTATCAAGGTATATTTGGCAGGGTAAAAGGCCTAGAGTTTGTCTCAAAACTTTGCAATTAGCAAAGGAAAAGGGGGGGGTGGGGCTTGCCTTCTCTTAGAGATTATTATTTTGCAGCACAGTTGAGAGCTGTGATATGTTGGTGCAACCCATCATATGATGCTCAATGGAAGAACATTGAGGAGCGGGTACTTCCCATCCCCATACAAGCAATTTTGGCTGATAACCATGAAAACTTCTAAGCAGGGTCAATACTTTTATGGGCACTGTATACTGGTCCCCAAATGTCCCAATTAACTGGAATCCACTGTATTTATTATTTCAGTACACTTCAGGTTGTCTCAAAAATTGATCCTTTGGTGAGCTCTTGGAAAAGAAAATGATGGTTTGAGCCTAAAATGAGCTGAAAGACAACTAACAAGTCTTTTGAACTTAGTGTAAGGGAACACTTGCCCTTTATTTGGGAAACCATTTGACAATCTAAAATAAAGATTCTGCAAGAATCAATAACTAAAACTGAACACTATTCTGACTTGAAGCCTGTCTCCTCTGTATAAATTTGTAAATGGTATATTGTAATTTTGTGGGTCAGTGGTTTAATACAGCCTAGTCATCAAGTTATTCCACGCAGTTTCCAAGTGATAAACTGGTTTGGCAGGAACAAATATGATGTGCAGTGTGAACACATTCATTCCTCACCAGAAGCGTGCAAAACATCATATTGGTAGAAGCACTTTGCAGTCATCAAGAACACCCCTCTGAAGCTGGCGTAAGGCCATATAGGAACCCATCTCCTGCTTCAATTTCCTTTGTGGAATTAGTTTACAATGCATCATAATGTGCATTGTAAATAAGCCTTTCTAGCAAACAGGCACATTGGGGACCTCAGAAAAACTACAGAGCGCTACCTATTAAAGGTATGTTTCAGGTTTCCTACACACCTTGATAAGGAGCCAGGACAAGCTGAAGTGAACATCTCTGCTGAATATTAAAGCAGTCCCATTCCACTTCTGGCCTGATGCAGAGTTCTGACCCCAAAATGTCAACAATTCTTTTTCTCCTACAGATGCTGTTTGTCTTGCTGAGTTCTTGCAGCAGATTCCAACATCTGCTGTCTCCATTCCATTTCTTGTCCTGCCTGTCTTGACAATAATTCCTCCCACCCTATCAGTTCTAAGGACCTATTTCCAAGTTCTGTTGAAGGATCCTGGAATTGAACTGATGATTTTTCCACAGCTGCTGCCTGCCCAAATGTACGTTTCCAACATTGTCTGTTTTCACTTATTGGTCTCCTCCAACGTCCTCAGCAATGATTTCACCCTTTCCTCTCGCTGATGGCCGAGCTGCCCCAGATTCAGGGCAGGTGCCTGGATTTGGTGAATTTTCGCATATGACTGGGCTGGGTTACTTTACTTTACCACATCAGCAGTGTGTACTGCACTGGGAACTAAGTCCCAGTTGTTGTTCTGTGGTTATTAGCAGGGGTTGCTGTACTAGACAATCGACCACTCCACCAACCCTCATCACCCACCCTGCAAAGTAATATGTAGCCAATACCTACAGCAGCCTGCTGTTTATTGATTATAGTTCAGTGTTCAACACCATTGTCCCCTCAGTGCTAATTAATAAGCTTCAAATCCTGGGCCATTGTACCTCCCACTGCAACTGGATCCTTGGCTTCCTCACCAGGAGACTGCAGTCAGTGCAGATTGGAAATAACATCACCTCCTTGCTGATAATCAAAACAGGTGAAGCTCAAGGATGCATTCTTAATTGGCTGGTCTACTCTCTCTATAGTCATGACTGTAGGGAAAGACCATCAATACATAAATTCGCTGGTGACACACTGTTGCCAGCTGAATCACAAATGTTGACGAGGAGGAATGAGATAAAATGGCTGGTTGAGTGTTGTCACAAAACATCTGTGCGCTCAGTGTCAGTAAGACCAAAGAATTCATTGTGGACTTCGGGAAGAGGAAATTGTGAGAACACACTCCAGTCCTCATCAAGGGGTCAGCAGCGAAAAGGGTGAATAGTTTCAAGTTCCTGGGTGTAAGTATCTCTGAAGATCTAACCTGGGACCAGCATATTGATGCAATTGCAACAAAGTCATGCCAGGGGCTGTATTTCATTAGGAGTTTGAGGAGATCTGGTATGTCACCAAAGACTTACTTTAATTTATAGTTTTTAAAAAAAAATGTATTGCACTGTAGTGCTGCAAAACAAATTTCATGGCATCTGTTAGTAATAATAAACTAGATCTGATTCAGATTCTGACTTTGTCGGAGCAATAGGGCATAGCCCATCTTAAATAGGATCTTCTGTTAAGAATTTTGGGAAGAAAATGACTTAAAAATGAAGACTTTATATTTTAACAGTGAAAACAAAGAACTAAAGGAAATAGAGATACAAAGACTTCAGCTCTGTAATTAACTAAAGCTGTTCAAATTAATTTTTAATTATGACTTTACTCTTGATAGAAATATTTCTGATTTTCATTCAGGCGGCTTCTCAGGGACTCACTTAACTGATGACTTTGAACAAATTTTGTGTCTTTCCTCCATGCGAACACACCTTTTACATAAATTTCTAAAGGAACTATGAAACAGATTAGGAGACATGCTCAAGTCACTGGAAAGATCTGAATAAAGTGATAAATTCAAAACGACATGTACATGCAAAGTGAGGTTGAATTAATCATCAATATAATTAGTCCTTATTTAGTGATAATCTTTTCTCCACACCACTAAGCAAGTTGGTTTGTGTTTTGTTTGAAATATATGCACTGTAATCAATAGAAAGAAAGCATTTGAACATCTTAAAAGAACATGTCAAATCTTAGCAACAAGAAATGGCCACAAACTAACCAATTAGCTGATTTCCTCACATAGCCCTCAAACACTACTCTCCCATAAATAACAAATTTCGTGACACAGGCCAGTGATAATAAACCTGATTCTGAGCACTACTCTCCCCATATAAATAAACTCACTTTTCTCCTAAACTCAATAATGAGATCTGTTCCAGAACTTTCAATTATTACGGCTGCACAGAAATTGTTGGGGCTCAGAATTATAATCTGAGAAAGTCTATCATCCTTCTGTTACAACACCATGTTTGGAGCTTTGACTCCTGATGCACCATCAATAACTCACTCTGAGACGTAAAGGCGAGATATCGGCTTTTATTGACTGGAAGAAGGAACAAGCAGTGAGTGACCACTATACTACATCCTGAAGACAGAGAGGCCGGGCTCAGACCTCCATCACCTTTATACAGGGGTCTGTGGGAGGAGCCACAGGAGCAGTCATCAGGGGCAGTCATCAGGAGCAGTCATCTACTCCAAGCAGCATCCTGGTAAATCTCCTCTGCATCCTCCCCAAAGCTTTCACTTTGAAGTGAGGCAACCAGAAATGAACATAATACTCCAGATGTGGTCTATCCAGGGTTTTTTGAACTGCAACATTACCTTGTGGCTCTTGAACTCTATCCTGACCAATGAGGACCAACACAATATGCCTTCTTAACAACCATTTCAACTTGCATGGCAACTTTGAGGGATCTATAGATGTGATCCCTAAGATCCCTTTGTTCCTCCACACTGCTAAGAATCCTATCATTAACACCGTACTCTTCTGTCAGGTTCATCCTTGCAAAGCGTATGACTTCACACTTTTCAGATTGAAATCCATCTGTCACTTCTCAGCCCAAATCAGCATCCTGTCAATGTACTGCTGTAACCTATGGCAACATTCAACACTATCCATAACACCACCAATCTTCATGTCATCTGCAAACTTACTAATATACATTTTCATTTCCTCATCCAAGTCATACATAAAATCACAAAGATCAGGGGTCCCAGCAGAAATGTTCTGCATTCAAAGTGAAGAGGAAGTACTTGGAATTGTATTGAGGACCTTGAGTCCATGTGTGCTGACTGGCTGCATTATTGTCTGGTACAGGAACACCAATGCCTTTGAATGGAAAATCCTACAAATGTAGTGGATTTGGCCCAGTATATCACAGGTATAGCCCTCCCAACCATTGAGCTCATCTACATGAAACGTTGCTGTAGAAAAGCTGCGTCCATTATCAAAGATCCTCATCACTCAGGCCATGTTCTCTTCTCATTTCTGCCATCAGGTAAAAGATACAGTTGCCTCAGGTCTCTCACCACCATTTTCAAGAACAGTTACTACCCCTCAACCATCAGGCTCTTGAACAAAAGGGGATAGCTACACTCTTTTAAAAACTCTTCTCATTGCGGCCAGAAAGTTCTATTTTAACTTTATCAGTCCACTGGACTTGTTTGCAAAATGCATCAGGCTTGTTTAGATGTTCCTGTGCAAACTTCTGATGCTGAATATTGGCTGCAATGAGCAAAGGTATGTTTGGAGAAAAAAGGGTGCAGAATTTCATGAAAAGAACACCTCTCCAACTGTTAAGCATGGGGGTGGATTAATCATGCTTTGGGCTTGTGTTGCAGCCAGTGGCACAGGGAACATTTCACTGGTAGAGGGAAGAATGAATTCAATTAAATACCAGCAAATTCTGGAAGCAAACATCACACCGTCTGTAAAAAAGCTGATAATGAAAAGAGAATGGCTTCTACAACAGGATAATGATCTACACCTCAAAATCCACAATGGACTACCTCAAGTGGTGCAAGCTGAAGGTTTTGCCATGGCCCCGACCTAAATATCATCAAAAATCTGTGGATAGAACTCAAAAGAGCACTGCATGCAAGACAGCCCAAGAATCTCACAGCAAAAGAAGCTTTCGCAAGGAAGAATGGGTGAAAATCCCCCAAACAAGAATTGAAAGACTCTTAGCTGGCTACAAAAAGCATTTACAAGCTGTGATACTTGCCAAAATGGGTGTTACTAAGTATTGACCATGCACGGTGCCCAAAGTTTTGCTTCGGGCCCTTTTCCTTTATTGTTATTTTGAAACTGTAAAAGATGGAAATAAAAATGTAGTCTTGCTTAAAACATTAAAGAAATGTGTGATCTTTAACTTCATGACTTTTGAAAATCAGGTCATCTTTTACTCACTTAGCTATTCACAGTAACAGTAAATTTGACCAGGGGTGCCCAAACTTTTGCATGCTACAGTACCTCTGATTTTTACCAAAGTGCATGGCATACATTTCCCTACATAATATTCCATCTGCCACTTCCTTGCCCATTCTGATGATCTGTCTAAGTTCTTCTGAAGGCTACTTGCTTCCTCAAAACTACCTGCCCCTCCTCCAATCTTTGAATCATCGGCAAACTTGGCCAAAAAGTCACCAACTTCATCATTCAATTAATTAACATATAATGTTAAAAGAAATGGTCAGAACACCAATCTCTGTGGAACATCACTCGTCACTAGCAGCCAACGAGAATCTACTCCGAGATCACTTCTTGAAATTCCCACACGTTTGCACTAATTGTATTTAATTGTGGAATGTTAATCTCACTGGGCCTTGGCATCCTGGTGTAAAAAACCCATAACAGCTTTTCCCAGCTAGCAAATCAGGAGCTTAACCTTGACAACTGTAAAAATGTATAGTTGATTTTGATATATATAAAATGTCCCTGACATTCAGAGCTATCTAGAAATTATTAACATTAAATATATAATAAAATGAAAGCTTACTCATAATGTAAAATAAGATGAATTAAGATGGCTAATAACATACAAATAATTAAAAACAAGGTAAATCATTTTAAATAATGTTCTTCCCCTTTCCCTTTTCATCTTTGCTCTATAATAGAAACATAGAAAACCTACAGCACAATAAAGGCCCTTTGGCCCACAAAGCTGTGCTGAACATGTCCTTATCTTAGAAATTATCTAGGGTTACCCATAGCTCTCTATTTTTCTGAGCTCCATGTCCCCATCCAAGAGTCGCTTAAAAGACCCTATCGTATCCGTCTCCACCACTGTCGTCGGCAGCCCATTCCACACACTCACCGCTCTCTGCGTAAAAAAATTACCCCTGACATCTCCTCTGTACCTGCTTCCAAGTACCTTAAAACTGTGTTCTCTCATGCTAGCCATCTCAGCCCTGGGAAAAAGCCTCTGACTATCCACACGATCAATGCCTCTCATCATCTTATACACCTCTATCAGGTCACCTCTCATTCTCTGTTACTTCAAGAAGAAAAGGCTGAGTTCACTCAACCTATTCTCATAAGGCATGCTCCCCAATCCAGGAAATATCCTTGTAAATCTCCCTTGCACCCTTTCTATGGTTTCCACATCCTTCTTATAGTGAGATGACCAGAACTGAGCACAGTACTCCAAGTAGGGTCTGACCAGGCCCCTATATAGCTGCAACAGTAGCTCTTGGCTCCTGAACTCAATCCCATGATTGATGAAGTCCAATGATTGTATGCTTTCTTAACCACAGAGTCAACCTGCAAAGCAGCTTTGAGTATCCTATGGACTCAGACCCCAAGATCCTTCTGATCCTCCACACTGCCAAGAGTCTTACCATTAAACTATATTCTGTCATCATATTTGACCTACCAAAATGAACCACCTCATATTTATCTGGGTTGAACTCCATCTGCCACTTCTCAGCCCAGTTTTGCATCCTATCAATGTCCTACTGTAACCTCTGACAGCCCTCCACACTATCCACAACACCTCCAACCTTTGTGTCATCAGCAAATGTACTAACCCATCCCTCCACTTCCTCATCCAGATCATTTACAAAAATCACGAAGAGTACACGTCCCAGAACAGATTTCTGAGGCACTCCACTGCTGACTGACCTCCATGCAGAATATGACCCATCTACAACCACTCTTTGCCTTCTGTGGGCAAGCCAGTTCTGGATCCACAAAGCAATGTCCCCTTGAATCCCACGCCTTACTTTCTCAATAAACCTTGCATGGTGTACCTTGTCAACTGCCTTGCTGAAATCCATATACACTGCATCTACTGCTCTACCTTCATCAATGTGTTTAATCTCATCCTCAAAAATTCAATCAGGCTCATAAAGCTCGACCTGCCTTTCACAAAGCCATGCAACTCTTCCTAATCAGATTATGTCTCTCCAAATGTTCATAAATCCTGCCTCTCAGGACCTTCTCCATCAACTTACCAACCACTGAAGAAAGACTCACTGGTCTATAATTTCCTGGGCTATCTCTATTCCCTTTCTTGAATAAGGCAACATCATCTGCAACCCTCTAATCCTCCGGAACCTCTCCTGTTCTCATTGATGATGCGAAGATCATCGCCAGAGGCTCAGCAATCTCCTCCCTCACCTCTGACAGTAGCCTGGAGTACATCTCATCCTGTCCAGCTGACTTATCCAACTTGATGCTTTCCAAAAGCTCCAGCACATCCTCTTTCTTAATATCTACATGCTCAAGCTTTTCAGTCCACTGTTTGTCATCCCTACAATCACCAAGATGCTCTTCTGCAGTGAATACTGAAGCAAAGTATTCATTAAGTACCTCTGCTATCTCCTCCGGTTCCATACACACTTTTTCACTGTCACATTTGATAGGTCCTTTTCTCTCATGTCTTATCCACTTGCTCTTCACATACTTGTAGAATGCCTTGGGGTTTTCCTTAATCCTGTCTGCCAAGGCCTTCTCATGGCCCCTTCTGGCTCTCCTAATTTCATTCTTAAACTCCTTCCTGCTAGCTTTATAATCTTCTAGATCTCTATCATTACCTACTTTTTTGTAACTTTTGTAACCTCTTCTTTTCTTCTTGACTAGATTTACAACAGCCTTTGAACACCACAGTTCTTGTACCCTAACATCCTTTCCCTGTCTCATTGGAAAATACCTACACAGAATTCCACGCAAATACACCCTGAACATTTGCCACATCTCTTCCATACCTTTCCCTGAGAACATCTGTTCCCAATTTATGTTTCCACGTTCCTGCCTGATAGCCTCACATTCCCTCTTACTCCAATTAGATGCTTTCCTCACTTGTCTGTTCCTATTCCTCTCCAATGCTATGGTAAAGGAGATAGAATTGTGATCACTATCTCCCACTGAGAGATCTGACACCTGACCAGGTTCATTTCCCAATTCCAGATCAAGTATAGCCTCTCCTCTTGTAGGCTTTTCTACATATTGTGTCAAGAATCCTTCCTGAACACACCTAACAAGCTCTACTCCATCTAAACCCCTCATTCTAGGGAGATACTAATTGATATTTGGGAAATTAAAATCTCCCACCACAACAATTCTGTTATTATTACACCTTTGCAGAACCTGTCTCCCTATCTGCTCCTTGATGTCCCTGTTACTATTGGGTGGTCTATAAAGAACACCCAGTCGAGTTATCGACCCATTTCTGTTCCTTCCACGCACAGAGGCTCCATAGAAAATCCCTCCATGACTTCCTCCTTTTCTGCAGCCGTGACACTATCTCTGATCAATAGTGCCATGGCCCCACCTCTTTTACCTCCCTCCCTGTCCTTTCTGAAACATCTAAAGCCTGGCACCTGAAGTAATCATTCCTGCCCCTGAGCCATTCAAAACTCTGTAATGGCCACATCATCATAGCTCCAAGTACTGATCCATGTTCTAAGCTCACCTGCTTTGTTCATAATATTCCTTGTATTAAAATAGACACATCTCAAACCATCAGTCTGAGCATGTTCCTTCTCTATCACCTTTCTGTCCTCCTTCTCGCACTGTCTCCAAGCTTTTTCTATTTGTGGGCCAACCACCCCTTCCTCTGTCACTTCAGTTCAGTTCCCACCCCCCAGTAATTCTAGTTTAAACTTTCCCCAATAACCTTAGCAAACCTCCCCACCAGGATATTTGTCCTCCTAGGATTCAAGTGCAATCTGTCCTTTTAGTACAGGTCACACCTGCCCCAAAAGAGGTCCGGATGATCCAGAAATCTGAATCCCTGCCCCCTGCTCCAATCCTTCAGCCACACATTTATCCTCTACCTCATTCTATTCCTATATTCACTGTCACATGGCACAAGCAGTAATCCCACTTGTCTCCCACTTGAAGTTCATGTAATAACCTTAATGCGTAAAGAGCAGATTCTGGTTCTTCATACTCGAATGCTTGTATCTTTCCTAAAGCTCCTTGAACTCTCTACCAGCTTAAAACCAAGCCACATTTCACAAATAGCTGTCTGACTAGCATATCAGAAGCTTTCTCAAACATGTTGCCTATAAAAAAATTTGTAGTCGGACCAGTGATTTCATTACTTTCATGCTTACACTGAACAACATGGTTCTTTCTTGCTCCAATATGCTTTCCAACTAGAGGCACAGATGTAGTTGTAGTTGTCTCAGGCAATCACATCCCTGCAATGTTTGCCCTGTTTTTACCACATAAACATTCAATGTGACTGGTAGCGTGTTGTATTTCACTATTGCAATCAACATTTCCACAGGTGTTACTGTTTTCTAGGATAAGTTCTGAGTTGGATTATCTGCAGGCTTTAGTTCAGTATATTTGAAATGCTGTACAAAATGATATTGTGAAATGACTGAAAAAGCTGATCCAGTGTCTAATTCCATTTTAATTAATATGCCATTCACTTCTGGTGTTAGATGTTCTGCTTGTCTCTTGTTAATTTTCACCCTGTAAATCTGAAGGCTATATAGTCCTGTGTCACACTCATCATTATTAGATTTTTCATCAACAGCATGCAGAGCAGTTATCTTTTTGAAACTGCAACTTGAGTTTATCTCTTCCCTACGCAGTCCATTTATTTTTGTCTACCCGACATGTTTTTTGTATGTGACCTACTTTGTTACATTTTCTGAAAGTTTCAGCTTCAAACCTGCATTGGTCTGGTGTATGTGAACCCCTGCCACAACGGTAACACAATTTGTTTGGCCAGACCATTTTCTATTTAGTCATTGCAATTTTGTTCACACTCCTGACTGCAACTCAATTGCATCGCTGTCTGCTGTTTCCATTAATACATGTATTTCAACTGCTCTTTTAAATATAAGTTGTGCTTCCATTAGGAGCCAATCTTGAATGCGTTCTTGTAAGATTCCACAAATAAACAATCTCTCTGTGCATCCTGAAGCCCATTATGGACTCCCCTTCTTGCTGGTTTGGTTTGAGCAGTTAAACTTTGAAGCAAAATGTATGAATTTAAATTCAATGCACTCAGCAAAATCGGTATTCACTTCTCATTGACTATTTCATTTGCTTCATGCTTTCATGCATGGACCAGTAACCTGTTGTAAAATCAAATACATCAGTCTTCCCAATGTGGCCAGCCATTTCGGCTCTTTTTTTAAATTATCACCGGTACTCACTGTTAATGAACCAGTGAATTATTCTGTCTCCTACCTTTATTTAAAAGTCAATCATGTCTTTCCTTCCAAAGGTCAAGTGCTGCGCTATACTGTTTTTGTAATTCGACTATTTCACTGCACTTCAAAGGGCAGGTAGTCATCTTGGCTTCATTTTAAAAATATCTCATTACCACTGTTATGTTTTGTAGCTTCAAAATATTAAACTAATTCAAAGGAAGACACAAGGATTCAAAACATGAGTCTAACTTCCTGTTTACTTTAAATGAGGTGTGCACATATCATGTGGTAGCATGATGGTGTATGCAATTCATCTATTTTGAAACATAGCCATAATGAATTATATAAGCAAGAATGCTTAATCAAGCGATGTATTTACAAATTTACTCAAATGTTACTGAAATATTGAATGCACAAAATACCCTTTACTTCTGAAGCATGTGTTTGTAAACCAGTAAAATAGAAGTATTACGAAGGTGAACTTCTTCCCTCTGCATTCCTTAATAATTGCTAATCTTCATAATTTTTCATCTTTTATATTTTGCTGCAAAACCCCAGCTCTCTACAGCTTTTACTTCTGATTACACGTTGGCAGGTTGAAAACTGCAGAGAGCTTTTCACACTTGGTCAGCTTCTGAGGAAAGTGTGTACAGGATTTTATGAGCATCCATTGACTATGCAGGTGAAAAAGTGTAGGCAAGCAGACAGAATTTTCCAGTCGGATACCTTGATGGACAAAAATGTGTTAGGAATGTGCAGCTGGACAATTTAGGCTTTTCCTATGTTTCATGATTATTGCAAAAAACAGATTGCTGGCAGAACTCAACAAGTCTTGCAACATCTGTGGAGGCAAAGGGGTAGTCATATTTCGAGTCATGACCTGCATCCTGACTCAACCTAAAACACTGATTACCCTTTTACCTCCAAAAATACTGCTTGACCCATTGAGTTCTTCCAACAGATTACAGCATCTGCACAGGATTACAAAAGGCCACAGAGGCTTGTAGGATCAACTAACTCCATCAGGGTCCCAACCCTCCCCAACTTGAAGGGCACCTTCCAGAGATGCTGCCTCAGGAAGGTGGCATCCATCACTACTGAGACTTGTCTTCTTCCTGTTACTAAAGGCCCACACTCAACCATTCAGAAACAGCTCCTTCCCCAACACCATCAGATTTCAGAATGATGTATAAACACTATCTTGTTATTCCTATTTTTGCACTATTTATCTTTGTAATTTAGAGCAATCTTATATCTTTTCCCTGTACTGCTGCCACAAGATGACAGATTTCATGTCATATCAGTCAGTGATAATAAACCTGATTCTGATCCTACAGTTTCTTGCATACCTATGGTAATTGCAATGCTTCTAGTTTATCTTTCAGTATCTTTCCTCATTTACTCTCTTTTTCTGTTTGGAAATGTAGCTAGTAATTGCTTCCTTTGACTGTCAGATTTTACTCATGTGGTAGCATATTCACCTCAGTGCAGAAGGTTTTAAAATTTTATCCACCCCAGAGGCAGCATTGACTCATTAACAGTAGCCTGACACTGTCAAAGATTTTATCTTAAAAGAGACACTACCCGAAGGCTCCATCCACACTTCAGGTGAACATTCAAAAGTCCATTAAGAAGAACGAGTAAATTATAATAGTATTCTGGTCAAATATTAGTCCTTCAGTCGCATTAATAATTTAGATCTTAAGGGAATGGATGTGCATATACATAGATCATTGAATACTGTGGACAGATAGAAACAAAATAAGAAGGTGAAAGGAATGCCACTTAATCACTATTGTATAAAGGGATATTAGTTATACCACAAGCATGTAATTATTTAGCTGCATCACATCTAAACAGCATTAACAATTCTGAGCATCATATCTTAAGGTGGAGATATAAAACCTTGAAGTGCAATGTACATGAACTAGAATGATACTGCTAACACATTATGAGAAAGTACAGAAATTGGAGTAGTATTCCTTGTAACTTTGAGACTTGAGGAGAATTTAGGAAATCAGTGAGGCTATATCTAAAGATTAGTACCAATCTTGGACTAGTATATGCAGTCTAATAGTTAGCATGTGTCCTGCCAGGAATGTGGAAACGCCCAATTCTTCTCCACAAAGAGCAATTAATGATAGGTAAATTATCATAAGTAAACTCTACTCAGGCTTCCAGCTGGTACATATATCGATTTTAACCGATGTTTTGATGACACACTCTACCATCTTCATCAGGCAAGATGCCTAGGTGTGTCTAATCCGGGTATACATACCCTCGTTGTCCATTCCTCCTGATAGGTTGGTCATCGTCCAATCAGGTTTCAGCTGTTCCATCTTATTTACAATCAAATTCCAGTTCTTAGAGTGAGACCTCTGTCTTTGTCAAAGTTCTTTTTCTTTTGTTTTATTTCAATGGCTTCCTATACCAGGCAGACCCAAAAGTCATTGGCGTAGCACAGTAGTTTTGTGCTGTCAAAGTCAATCCTATGGCTATGTTCTGCTACCTCTGATTTCTCCTCGTACCCCAGACTGATACACATCCTGTGCTCCTTGATGTGGGTTTCCACTGTGCATCCTGTCTGGCCGATATACTCTGCTCCGTATTCACAGGGAATCCTGTAAACGCCAACCATTCTGAGTCCCGCTTCATCTTTGACCCACATAGCTGTGATTTGAGCTTCCTTACGAGTCTGTGGGTGGTATCAATATGGTATTTCTTTAGGATTCAGATGCCCTTGAAGGAATACCATAGCAAATTCCAGCAGATTCTGGATGATCCCTCCTACAGAGTCCTACAGCGGGATTCCATGGATTTGACTGTGAGGATGACCTCCGCTTTATTGAAGAAATCCGGACTACCAGCAGATATATGCAAGACCTCAGGCGCAAGTACCAAGACTTTATGGACTCCCGAAGATACACAAGGAAGGCTCTCCTCAAGCCCAGAGGTGCGATAGATTCTCCAACTTACTACCTTGCTAAGAATTTAACAGCCATGCTGCCTCCCTTTGCTGGGGGCTGTGAGCATCACATCATGAATTCAAGTGACTTTGTAAAAACAATATCCAACATCCAGCTGATTCCAGAGGACGTAACAGTCAGTTTTGACGTGGTCTCCCTGTTCACGAGAGTTCCCATCAAGGACACCTTGGTCCTCCTGTTGTCAAGGTCTGATAAGGGTACCATTGACCCTTTTGAGCACATCTTTACAGTGATGTACTTCCTCTCTAAAGGGAACTACTTTGAACAAATGGACAGAGTGGCCATGGGATTGCCCTTGTTGCTGTCTATTGCTAATTTCTACATTGAGGAGAACTTTGAGGAGAGAGTGCTGAGTTCATCAACTTTACATTCCAAATTCTTCTTCACTTGCCCCGATGTTCCTTTGTAGTGTGGCCTCATGGTCTCCAGGCACTCCAACAGCTCCACGATTATCTGAACAGCGTACATCCAAACATTCAATTTATGATGGAGATGGAGAAGAATGGTTGCCTCCTGTTCCTGGACATTCTAACACAATGGAAACCAGATGGTAGCCTCCAGCATGGTGTCTATTGGAAACCCACTCACACAGACATATACCTCAACAATAACAGCCATCATCACGCTTCCCAATGTAAAGTGGTTCTTTCTACTTTGATTAACTGTGCAAAAACCATTTTGGACCAGGAGAGACTCCATGAGGAAATAAGATGATTATGCATGACATTCCCACAGAACGGCTACAAGGTGAAGGAAATCAATTAAGCCCTTAAAAGGGCCAATAGAAAAACCAGGAAACCTAACAACAGGGAGGAACCTGTTGCCACCACTTGTCTTCCCTATATTTCCATGGTTTCTGGAAGGATTGCCAGGATCCTAAAGAAATACTGGATTAATACCTTCCACAAACCCGCAAGGAAGCTCAAATCACAGCATATGCAGGTCAAAGATGTCCCGGCACTCAGGATGGCTGATTTTTACAGAATTCCCTGTGAATATGGAGCAACATATATCGGCTGGACAGGAAGTATGGTGGAAGCAGCACATCAAGGAGCACAGGATGTGTATTCATTTGGGTTACCTGAAGAAATTGATGGAGCAGAACACTGCATTTGCAATGGCTGTAAGATTGACTTGCCAGCAAAAACTATTTTGCTGCACCAGTGGGTTTTGGGACCATGTCGTAAAGAAAGCCATTGAAATAAAATTAGAGAATTTTTTTAGCAAAGACAAAGGTCTCGCTGTAAGTGAGAAATGGAATTTGATTGTATCTAAGGTGGAACAGTGGAAACCAGATTGGATTAGGACTAACCAATCAGGAGCAATGGATGATGGGGGTATATATACCACCAAACTAGACATGCCTAGGTATCTTGCCTGATGGAGATTGCAGAGTTTGTCATTGAACCATCAGTTAAAATCAATACTTGTACCCGCCTGGAAACACTAGGTCCTTTATCAGGTTTATTATTAGTTTAACATCTGAGATTTTGATAACCAAACGTATTAAGGGTTATGTGAAACAATGGGTTCAAATTACTCAGTATAGTTTATCTAGTCAATATCACCGTGCTGTTTGTAGGACATTGCTCTATGGAAGTTGACTGCTGCATTAACCAATTCACAACAGTAACAAGACATCATTTTTTCCATTTGCTGTGAATTGCTTTGGGGCATCGAGAGTGCTAGGTAGTCCTTCTTTGACTCTTTCCTTTCTAGTCCTTGACACGAGTCCACAGTGTTGCATCCACATCGGCCAAGAAATGATTCTCTCCGCCACATATTGCTATGCTTGTACCTCTTATGAGGCCCTGCATTACAGGATCTTATTCTCTTGCTTAATTTTCTGGTTTGTCTAGACCTCTGTTATTCCAATTAAGTTGTGCCTTTTTCAATACATAAGCTTTTGATTTACAAACATGTTTCACTTGGTCCTAATGTCATTAGAAAATACTTTTCTTGCCTCCCTGCTTTGTTACTTTTCTTCTTTCTTTTTATGGGTCTTTGTTCCCTTTACCCTCGATTTATCCTAACCTGACTCTTTTGTAGTTCCAACATCCTTTTAGCATTATTACACCTCCCCCACTTGTCCTGTCCAGGAACAGAAAGCTGGATAGGCAGTTTTATAGCTTGCACATGCTTTCCAGATTGTAATGGAAATTGCCACCTTTGTACCACTCTGTTCAGCTCTGAAAAGAAGTAACTACCTTAACATGTGATTCTTACTGTAGACCAACAGCAGAATAAACATTCATTATCTTCAAATATTGGCCTGGAAAATTGTATCTTTCACATATGAGGCAACGGCTACTTAGATTGTCAGAATTAGAATCAGGTTTAATATTACCAGCATATGTCGTGAAATTTGTTAACTTTGTGTAGCAGTATGATGTAAAACATGATAAATATTTTTTAAAAAACTGAATTATAGTAAGTATATAAATGTATATTAAATAGTTAAGTTAAAATATGCAGTGCCAAAACAGAAATGAAAGAAAGTAGTGAGATAGTGTTCATGGGTTCAATGTACATTTAGAAATCAGATGGCAGAGGGGAAGAATCTGTTCCTGTGTCATTGAGTGTGTGCCTTCCAGCTTCTGTACTTTCTACCTGATAGTAACAATGAGAAGAGGGCACGTCTTGGGTGGAGGAGATCCTTACGGATGCAGCTTTCCTGAGGCACTGCACCTTGAAGATGTCTTGCATACTATGGAGGCTAGTACCCATGATGGAACTGAATATTTTTACAACTTTCTGCAACTTCAATCTTGTACAGTAGCCCCCTCATTCCCCACCCCCATACCAGACAGTGATGCAGCCAGTCTGAATGTTCTCTATGGTACATCTGTAGAATTCCTTGAGTGTGTTAGGTGACAAACCCAAACTCTTCAAATTCCTAATGAAAGAATAGTTGCTGTCTTGCCCTCTTTATAGCTGGATTAATGTTTTTTTTTCTCCTATGGTGTTAACTGCTTTATATGCAACCACAGTTGTTCAAAGTTTAAAGTGAATCTATTATTAGGGTCATATACGTCACCATATACTGCCCTGAGATTCATTTTCTGTTTATTCTAGTTTATCTACTCCTCTATCTGCTACTATACTGACCTTTGTGTTCAATGTAAATGTGTCCTATGAACCACCTTTATCAAGTTGGTTACTATAACTGCCTGGACCTATAATCCAAAGTCATTTTTAAAATAACCATACCTTAAATTTTTGTCATGTGTAAGTATAGAACTGACCAAAAGACAATTCCATACTGTCAACAGCAAAAATAAAATAAATCCCCAACTGACAACGTGTAAAAAAGACTTAACTTCATCTTTCAGGTTTGCAGGTAATCAGTCACAGTTTGATTTGATCATCAACATCACAAGCAATTCAACAGGGTAGTGATCAGATCAAATGGTTTATGCTTTACTCTATTAGGGACTGATAACTAGATAGTCCCTCAGTGACAAGCATTGATCAGCTCAAAGCAATAGATCATTCAATATGCTTTAAGAGATTTGGAGTGAAAGTTTTAATTGAAAGAGACACTGCATGTAATTTGAGACAGTGAATCTAATTTGACATGATTCAAACTAAGCTTGCCACATGTAGGCAGACTGGAGCACCCTATCAGATCATAGTATACGGCAGGGATAAGATGAAGTAGGCATGAACTGAAGGTCACATCAATTCACAAACGGATTAGTAGCTTGAAGAGCGTTATAAAACTTGGCTTGGATTCTTTTGAGTTCAGAAATTTGAAGGTAAACTAATCATTTAGGACATCCTTAAAATGACAAATGGATTAGACACAGAAAAATTATTTCCTCTGGTAGCAGAATCTAAAAGGAGAGAACATAATCAATAAAGTTGTAGGCTACTTAGGACTGAGAAAAGAAACCACTTTCTTTTACAAAAGAAAGAGAAACTTGGACTTCCTTCTCTGTGTAAGGGGGGTTACTGGATCAGTTCACTGCCTACGGTGCTTGCAAAGTTTTTTTTTGTGTCTCATTAAAAGGAAAAGTAACAATGCCATACTAACAATGCTACTTTTAGTGGCAATTCAGGTAAGTGGATACGTGCTCAAGAATTCTTCTTGACAAGTAGCTGGAACCCTGAAGTGTTATTTTGTCAATCCCTACCCTGTTTCTAATTCCTATATTCATCTGTGATTATGGGAGTCGCAAATGTGATTACTGGAACCACTTTAAATATATGTGATCAAGGAGCTACTTCCTAAGATCACTCAGAGGAACTTTAAATTAGCCATAGATTAGGGTCGTAATTAAATATCATTTCCATTTTATTTAATTTGTACTGGCCAGCTGAATCCCTTCACCTCTTTGCAGTGAAGAAGATTAAAGATTTTAATTGATCTCTTGACATTCTTTGAAATCATTATAATTGCATGAATCCCACTGGTTGGACAGCATCATAAACTGTACTGGATTTTATGGACACTTTGACCATTACTCCAAGCTGAAGTGAGCTTTTACTTTCACAAACTCTGCATTGCAGACACTTCCAACTCTGTAAAGTGGCCACTTTTGCACAAAACACATCCCATGCACATTTACACTTCTGTGCACGCAGTTTTCACAGTGCTTCTCTTGCCTGTAACCTTCAACTCAAGGTAAGAGCTGCAACCGGTATCTTGCTTTTCACCGCATCTTATTCACGCCATTGATGTTTCTTACAGATGTACACTATCACTCGGTACTCCAACCTACAGTCTTTGACTCATCCATAATCTGGCTGCACAGCTTGTAACAAGATCCATTCGAACATAGAACACAGAACATCGAATGTGGAGCAGTTCAGCACAAGAACAGGCCCTTCAGTCCACAATGTTGTGCCAAATCAGTTAAAAAGTAAATCAAAAACACTCAAAAAACAAATCCCTCCTACCTACACAATGTCCATATCCCTCCATCTTCCTCACATTCATTTGCCTATCTAAATGTCTCTTAACAGCCACAAATGTACTTGCTTCTACCACCACACCAAGCAGCTCATTCACCACTCTCTGAGTAAAAAACCTACCCCTCACATCCCCTTTGATCCTTTCCAAATGCTCATATATCCTATCCCTAAGAATTTTCTCCAGCAATTTCCCTATAAATGACATGAGACTCATCAGTCTATAGTTCCCAGGATTTTCCTTTGTTCCCTGTTTAAATAAAGGTACAACATGAACCTCTTCACCAGTCCTCTGGAATCTTGCCCATGCCTACAGAGGACATGAAGATACTGGTCAAGGCCCCAGAATCTCATTTCCTTTCTCCTTCAATAATTTGGGGTAAATGCCATCAGGCCTTGGGGACTTATCCACCTTAATACTCATTAGGGGACCCAACATTTGCTTTAAATGCACTAACATATTAATACACTTAGCACTGATCTCCTGGTCCTCCATGCCCTTTTCCTTGGTAAATATTGAAGCAACGTTCTCATTGAGTATGTCACTCACATTCTCCACACCCAAGCAAATGTTACCCACTTTATACTTGAGTGGTCCTACCGTCTCTCTAGTTACCCTCTTGCTCATGATGTATGTATAGAATGCCTTGGGATTCAGCTTAATCCTACTGGCCAAAGACTTTTCATGGCCCCTCCTGGCTTTCATAATTCCCTCTAGTTCTTTTCTGGATTCTTTATCCTCTTCATGTGCTTTGTTTGTTCCTAACTTCTGAAGCCTCAAATACTTTTCCTTTTCTTCTTGGCTAAATTCATCACATCTCTGGGCATCCAAGGTTCTCTTATCTTCCCACTCTTATCCTTTCCTGTATTTTGTGCAATTGATCTTTAATCGCCCTCCACATGTCTGATGTGGGCTTGCCAGAAAAAAAGGTGTTCCCAATTAACTCTTCTTAGTTCCTGCCTAATGCCCTCATAATTTTCTCTACTCTAAATTAAAACTCTTCTGCAAAGACCATATCTATCCCTGTCTATAGTTATCCTGAAAGTTAAGGAGTTGAGGTCACTGTTCCTTAACTGTTCACCTACTGAAAGGTCAGTCACCTGGCTAGGCTCATTACCCAACATCAAGACCATCTACATATTGATTTCCTAGATACACGACCCACCTGCTCCATCTAAATCCCTTGCACTAAGAAGGTTGCAGTTTATATTAGGGAAGTTGAAATTCCCCCGTGGCAACAACCCTATTATTTTTACACATTTCCTTTATCCGATTTCATATCTGTTCCTCGATGTCCTAGTGGCTGTTAGTGAGTCTATAGTGCAATTCCATCAGTGTGATTGCACCCTTCCTATACCTGAGTTCTACCTAAATGGACTCTGTGTTTGACTGATTGTGTTTCCCCAAGTACAGCTGTAATATTGTCCCTGATTTGTAGTGCAACTCCTCCCCTCCCCACACTTCCATCTTTTATCTTCTTCTCTATCTATTCTAAAACTTTGAAAACCTGGTACATTAATCATCCAATTCAGCTCCTCTCTCAACCAAGTTTCAATAATGGCTACAACATCATAGTTCCATGTACTGATCCATGCTCTAAGTTCATCAACCTTACTCATAATACTCCTAGCATTAAAATAGGCACACTTCAAACTATCTGACTCATCATACCTGTTATTTCAATTTAGCCTTTCAATACTTTCCCTGACATCTACCTTCCAGTCCGATCCTTCCTTTATTGACCTGGTGCTCCGGTTCCCAGCCCCCAGCAAAACTAGTTGCCTCATGACACCAAGTGATAATAAAAAACTGTTAGTAATTAAATAGTAGGGATACGTATGGATGGAACACAATCTGAGATAAGGATATATCTCATAGTGTAGCATCTCAAGGAAGATTTAGAGAGTGCAGGAGAGATTTGCCAGGATGCTGTCTCAATTAGAGAGCATGTTTAATTGGCATGGCTTGAGTGGAGTGAAGGATGATGAAACGTGACTTGATAGAGGGGCATGAGATGATAAGAGATAAGAGACAGACAGAGGGGACAACTGGAAACTTTTACCCAGGGTGGAAATGGCTAATGCAAGGGGACACACTTTAGGGGATATTGGAGGTAAATTCTTTATGCATGAGTGCATGGAACGTGCTGTCATGGTGCTATTGGAGGCAGATGCATTGGGGTATTTAAGGTAGGCACATGGATGAAAGAAAAATGAAGGGCTATGTGGGTTGGGAAGGTTTGAAATGATCAGCACAACATTTTAGGCAGAAGTGCCTGTAACATTCTATGTTCTACGATAAGACACTTTCTGTTTAGTTCGTTGATCTTCACCACTGTGAGAGGACACTAAATGCCTTGTGGTATTGCGTCTTGATTCTTGGAGTTTGACATCTGCTATTGACCACCTCAGCCTATGAGTGTATGAACAATGAACATATGAATTAGGAGCAAGAACAAGCCATTTGGCTGCTAGAGCCCACTCCAAAGTTCAATGGCTGATCAGAGTATAACCTCAATTTCACATCAGTATTTGGTAATTGTTTTACTATTGTCAAACGTATCAAGATACATCGAAAAACTTCTGTATTGCATGACATCCTGACAGCTCATGCCACACAATGTTACATTGAGGTAGTGAAAAGAGTTTAGTGTTGCTGATACAGACAACAGCGTGGGTAGACAAATGAAGTATAAATACCATAATGAGGTAGAACAGAAGATCAAGCAGTTCATGATGTCGGACACCGGAGCCAACAGGAAATAGTCATATGAACTTTTACCCCTTGCTTATACAGAAGCTGTCTCATCTGCCTTGAAAATGTCCAAAGTCTTTGCTTATAGATTCATAGATTTGTTTGTCCCTTTTCCATTCTTCACAGTTTCCTAGCTCAGATTCATTTGTAGAATGATATGCAGCATCTACCCTTTAAAGCTGTATCTCCCATTGAAGAGAGACTAGCTAGCTGTAATTGACTTTGCCTCATAATGTTGGTCAACTAGCAATATGTCCATCCAATGAAGATCATGGCCTTTAAAGCTGAAAGTCAAAATTTCTACAATAAACTTTAAGTACCAAGAGCTGCTTGCATTGTGAACAATAGCCTAAGGTTCATCACGCATTGCAATTACTCTGTCCATTTCTGGAGGGTATCAAATCCTGACAGCTCATGCAGGCTGTCACTTCTGCTGAAAAAATATCCTTGGCCCATGAGATTTTTGATTCACTCTGAATCCTTCAGCGTATGAGTCATCTATTAGAAAAGGAATCCAATCTGACAGAAGTCTACTGGAGGACCCTTGGGAGGAAATGGTCACGGGATGGAGGTTTATAGCTCTAAAGGGCAATAATTCATAATTCTATTTTCTCACCATCATTAACAGCTGGTAGAGGTGGAGAAGTAGATATTATTATTAATGAGATGTCCTCTATGTTAATTGTAATGAAAATGACAGAAAATACAATGAGAATTTTTCTCTGCACTTAATTTGAACATGTGAACTTCCTGGGGTAATGACCCTGTTTAAAAATGCAAAGCATTTGAATGAACAGATTAAAGGTGATTAATGGAAAGGACTCATTAAACAGTAATGACCAGCTACACATATGAAATAGGAAAGGCTGAGTGAAGGGCAGGTGGAAAGGGCATTCAGCTATTGTTCCACAGTATCCTTTATATAACATTAAATGTGGAACCTGCCATTACTTCAGAGAATCTATTATGATCTTAATGCTTGCAGTTTGAAACTGATATTATAATATTTTGGCAAGCAAGTTTGATATATATAATAATTCTGCTTCATTGTTGTTTAGGTCCTTTCTGATGCATTGACATTGAAGAGAGTCCAGAGGAGGTAAACAAAATTATCCCAGGAATGAAAGAGTTAACATGAGCTTGGTGTCTTAACTCGCTGGAGTTTAGAAGAATGAGGGGGATCTCAGTGAAACCTATGGAATACATAAAGGCCTAGATAGAGTGGATGTAGAGGAGATGTCTCATATAGTGGGTGAGTCTGGGACCAGAGGGTGCAGCCTGAGAGCAGAAGGATGTTCTATTACAACAGAGATGAAGAGGGATTCCTTTAGCCAGAGGGTGATCAGTTTGTGGGATTCATTGCTACAGATGGCTGTGGAGGCCAAGTTCTTGGGAAAATTTAAAGTGGAGATTGATAGGTAACACACACAAAGTGCTGGAGGAATTCAGGCGGCCAGGCAGCATCTATGGAAAAGTGTAAACATTCAACGTTTCTATTCAAGACCCTTCTCCAGTCCTGATGAAGGGTCTCGGCCCAAAACATCAACTGTTTACTCTTTTACATTGATGCTGCCTGGCTAGCTGAGTTCCTCCAACACTTTGTGTGTGCCGCTTGGATTCCCAGCATCTGCAGATTTTCTCATCTTGGAGTTTGATAGGTTCTTGATGTGTAAGGGTGTCAAAGGTTATGGGAGGAAGGCAGGAGAATGGAGCTGGGAGGGATAATAAATCATCCATGATAGAATGGTGGAGAAGACTTGATGGGCCAAATGCCCTAATTCTACTCCTATGCCATGTGGTCTTATGGTCTCTCAACAATCCATAATCACATATGAACATAGGAATTAGAAACATGGTTAGACCACTTGATACCTTGAGCCTGGTTTTCCATTCAATAAAAACATGGCTGAACTGATTTGCAACTTCGTGTGTATTCCTGCTCATTCCTGGTAACCTTTCACTTCTATGCTTATCAAATACCTATCTATCCCTGCCTTAAAAATTTTCAAAGATTCAGCTTTCACTGTTATTTGATGAAGAGAGTTCAAAAGACTTCAGGTCCCTGGCTCAGGTAACTGTGTATTTTTAAACATTGACCTCCCACAAGGGGTTACATTCTTTTCACATCCACCCTGTCAACACTGTGCAGCTCTTATTTGTTTTAATCTTCTAAACTCCAGCAGATGTAAAGCTAGGTATTCCTACTTTTTTCATTTAACAAATTTGCTGTTCTGTTTTCAGCTATCAGTACAGTAAACCTTCCCAGAACTCCGACAGTGCATACAGTACTCCAGAAATTATTTCACCCATACCCTGTAAAGCTGAAAGGTAATCTTGTATTTTGTTAACTTTTCTATTTAACTGCTGTATCTTCACATTCACCCTTAGTTAATAATGAACTAGCATACCTGAATCTTTTTGCTTTCCCAAACGCTGCGATCCATCACAATACATTTAATATTTTAGGTCTTCATACTCACACATCTTATCTATATCCTTATGTAACCTCCACGTGACCTATTCACAATGTACTTGCTTACCTACTTTTTGTGCCATCAATAAATTTGCAACTTGATCTTTAGTGTTTTAGATGTTTTCATAAACATTATAAAACATTGGTCGGAGCCTAACTGGAATACTGCATGTATTTCTGGCCACCAAACTATAGGAAAGAGAGAATGATAGAGTCATTGAAACCAGTCCCTGAGCCCATCAAGTCCATGCTGAACCATGTGCAGACATGATGTGCAAGTCTAGCTTAGATGCCTGCCTGGCATCCCTACTGTTCCAACTGCAAATATAAAGAGGGAAACTATAAATAAACTGGAGGAAAAAATCTACCCTTAGCTTTCTTGCTTTCTCTCACTCAAACCTCTCTGTACTGATGCCATGAAGAGCTGAGCCTCAAATAACCACTCTACCATTGTCCACTTCAACAATGGCCACTCCACTTGCCCCTGCCTTATTTTTATTTATTCTTGCAAAGTAATCCCAAACACTGATTGGCCACTGTTCAAACACCAAACTGACATGAATCAATTCCCTATCTACTCAATTGGCAAACCGGAGTGAGCCACATTTTTTCACGCTTCCAATTTCGGATTGGTTGCTGCTGATAAAGAGGATGCAGATGAGATATAAAGGATGCTGCCTTGGATGGAGTGTTTCAGTTATGAGGAGGAACTTGGAAAGGCTAAATCTATTTTTCCTGGAGTAGAGGAGGTTAAGAGTGGACACACAGAGAGGAGACTGCAGAAATCTTTACTCCATATGAGAGGTAGATAAAACTAGGAGAAATAAGTAATGGATTTAGAGGGGATCTAAGGGGAATCTTTTTCACCCAAAGAGTGGTGGTATTTGGAATGCCTGAGTGTTGGAAGCAGAGATACTGACAGCATTCAATAGTATCTAAAGGACCACTTAAATTGACTAGCTATAGAAAACTATGAGCTGAATGAATGCTGGAAGATGGAATTCATACAGATTAGTGCCACTTGGTTGGTATAGATTCAGTGGGCTGAATGGTTTATTTCCATATTCTATATGAATTATAAAAAACTGAGGCTCTGGCACCAATCTTTGTGGCAGACCACGTATTACACCTTGCAATCCAGAAAATAAAGTTTTGCTAATGTCTGTTCTCTGTTTTCTGTTAGCCAGCTAATCTCACATCTAAAGCAAAATGCTCACCATGAGCTTTTGTTTTCTGAAGTAATTGATGGTACAGCATCTTATTAAGTACCTTCTGGAAATCTAAGTTTAGTACATTGTTGGTTTCCCTTTATCCACAGCACATGTTATTTCTTCAAAGAACTCCAATAAATTGGCCAAACCTGATTTCCCTTTCTTAACACCATGTTGACATTACCTGATTACCTTGAACTTTTCTATGTGCCTCGCTAAAATGTCTTTAATAATAACTTCTAACATTTTCCCGATGACAGATGTTAAGCTAACTGGCCCAGTTTCCTGTTCTCTGTCTCCTTCCCTTTCTAAATAGAAGGATTACGTTCACTATTTTCCAATCTAACGGAACCTTTTGAGAACATTGGGAACTTTGGAAAATTAAAACCAAAGCTTCAACTACTGACAAGCCATCTTTTTTATGACCCTTCAGTAAACTCCATCAGGAACCAAGAACTCTCTAGCCTACAGTTCCATATTGTTTTCCGAGTGACTGAAGTTTTCCTGATTTCCTCTCCCTTTTCTAATTCTCAATTTACATCTATTTCTGGAATGTTAACAGAATTCTCTCTATTGAAGTCTGATGCAAAATGCCTTTTCAATTCATATGCCTTGTCTTTGATTTTCATTATTAATTCCCTATGTTCACTTTCTGTTTAGTCTTGTAAAAAATACAGAATCTGTTTTTACATTTCTAGCTAGTTTTGTCTAGTACTCTAATTTTAATTTCAGTATATTCTTTTAGTTATCCTTTGCTTGTTTTTGTGTTACCATAACCTTTTTTTTCTCCGATAATTGCAAGTGTAATGTATGTGTCTGTGGGTTCCTAGTCACTGGAGTATGTAGAGTAATATAGAAATATAAGAGAATTCTCTAAAAATGTAAAAGGAAACAAACTGCTAGAGGAACTCAGAGGGTTGAACTGCATCTGTGTAGACAGAGGAATGTTCAGAGTTTCATGTCAATGCATGATACTTTAATATTGAGAGTGCCGAGGGAAAAAGCCTGATCTGATCATTTCCTCATGATTTATCTGAGGTCCACATCATCTAAAAATATTAAATCCATACAAATCGCTATAAATGATAAAATACAATGCGTTGGCCTCTGTCTTATTTCTGTCTCCTGCAAAAGAAAGGAAAGAAAAAACTAGTTTGCCAGTCTTTCCAGATTACAAGGTTAGCCAACTAACTGAGTTTTAAACTTCATAACTGCACTTCTATAGAAACAGAAAATGCTGGAAAAACTCAGCAGGTCAGGTACTATGTGTAGAAAGTGATACTGTTCACAGTTCAGTTCAAAGACCTGCCCTTCCACAATCAGTTGAACCAGAATGACGTGTCTTGACAATTATGTGCATCGGTGCCTTCCAGGTGCCAGGGTCAGGGACATTTCAGATCAAATCCACAGCATTTTAGAGAGAGAGGGAGAGCAGCCAGATGTCTTGCTATGTATTGGTACCAATGACATAGGCATGAAAAGCAATAAGGTCTTGAAAAGAGAATTTAGAGAGCAAGGCAGAAAGCTGAGAAGCTTGACCTCCAGGATAGTAATTTCTGGATTGCTACCTGTGCCACGTGCTGGTGAGGGTAGAAACAGGATGATTTGGCAGATAAATGCATGGCTGTGAAGCTGGTGCAGGGGACAAGGCTTCAAGTTTTTAGATCATTGGGATCTCTTCTGTGTGAGGTATGACCTGTGCAAAAGGGATGATTTTCACCCAAATCCAAGGGGGACCAATATTCTCATGGGTGGGTTTGTTAGAGTTGTTGCGGAGGTTTAAACTAATTTGGCAGGGGGGGTAGGAACAGGAATGAAGGGACTCAGGATAGGATGGATGGTGAAAAAAACAATGATAGCATGCAGTCATACTGACAGGAAGAGCAGTCAGATGACAGGGCAAAATTGAAGCCAGCAGGGTGAGTATCAGTGCATTAGGGATGCAAAATCAAAAAGGGTAGCAAATACAGTACTCAAACTGTTATATCTCAATGCATGGAGTATGGGAAATAAGGTGGATGATCTTGTTGCACTATTACAGATTGTCAGGTATGATGTTGTGGCCATCACTGAATCACAGCTGAAGGATGGTTGTAGTTGGCAGTTTAATGTCCAAGGTTACACATTTTAGTGGAGGGATAGGAATGTAGGCAGAGGAGGTGGTGTGGCTCTGCCGGTAAAGAATGGCATCAAATAGGATTAGAAGATGCTAAATCCTTGTGGGTTGAGTTAAGAAACTGCAAAGCTTAAAGCAGTTTGTGACATTCTACTATTGCTTTTTGCTCCTAGATGGAAAACTGACTTTGTTGACATTATTTTAGACCATAAGACCATAAGATTTAAGAGCAGATGTAGGCCATTTGGCCCATCAAATCTGCTCTGCCATTCAATCATGCGCTGATCTACTTCATCCAGTCATCCCCACTCCCCTGCTTTTACCCTTTGATGCCCTGGCTAATCAAGAACCTATCAATCTCTGCCTTAAATGCACTGAATGACTTGGCCTCCACAGCTGCTCGTGGCAACAAATTGCACAGATTTACCACCCTCTGACTAAAGTAATTTCTCTGCATCTCAGTTCTAAGAGGACATCCTTCAATCCTTAAGTCATGCCTTCTTGTCCTAGAATTCCCTACCGTGGGAAATAACTTTGCCATAACTAATCACTTTGCCATATCTAATCTATTCAGGCCTTTTAACATCTGGGATGTTTCTATGACATCCCCCCTCAGTCCTCAGCCTAGCTACTTTTTTAACCATTTCTTTTTACAATTGAATCAATTCACTACTCTGAGTTGGATCACCTGGGATGAGAGATCTCCATGATATTGATATTAGTTTTCTCTTGCCAGTCTTTCCGTTCATGTGAAGCTCTTCATGTGATTTGGGTTTCTGTGAGAGCTCAGGCTTCAACAGCACTGTTTGCCCATGTTCAGCTTTAACCATGGCACTCTGTGTCTATTGATCTTCAGCTGATAGTATATGCATGCTTAAATATTGAATCTTATGTATTTTATAACAGATTGAATTTACCTATGTATTAAATTTGTCTTGCAGTGGTTGAGTTAGGAAAGTGCAGGAATTAGACTCTTGTGACACATTCTGTAACACAGTCATTTAAACACTAATGGTCTTATCTGTCCTTTGACTTCTGGTTCTGAAGTTATAGCTTTCTACAATGTCTAAAGCGAAGTTAATTGCCACAGCAGCTAATTAAATGAAATCTCTTTCATCTTGCATAGAGATTGAAAACATATACATCCCAGACTTTCTCCTTCAAAAAGTCTTCTTCACAGTCTCATATAGATTAATTTTAAGCAGGAACTTTTCATCCTCAACCACAATTTCAATAAGGTTGTTTATTCTGAAGGACATCTCCATCCATTCCAAATAAGAGTAGAGAAGCTGACACTTTGTCATAGATAAGGTCATGAGGTTCATTTTATTGTCAAGGTATGCATTTACAATACAATGCTGATCCTCGTCTTCTCCAGATAGCCAAGAATCACAGAAAAAAACTAAGGCAACTGAATTGGTTGAAATTATGTGTTGCATTACTCCCACTTTACTGTTTACAGGGTTTATATTTAGTGGTTCCTGTGCTTGAGTCTGAGATTGAGACCTGTTATTCAAGTCTGCACATTGAAGTCACTGTACTGTGAGTAACTGTAGTAATCACACTCCCCTTAATAACTCAAGACTGGTTCCCTGTCTCCGGTACCTGAGCAAGTATATCAACAGGAAATGTTTAGAAGGATATGGTCCAAATACAAGCAAATGGGATTAGCTTAGATAGGAAATGTGACTTGCATGGACCAGTAGGACAGAGGGTCTCTTTCTACGCTGTATGAATCTATGACTTTAGTAGCATAACATGCAGGATAATTTTCAGGAATCACGGAGGGCTTTACAAAGTGGCTTAATTGAGGTTCTTTTCAGACCACTTATACCTGCTCATTGATACTTACAAAATCAAATGTGTCTTAATATTATGGTCCTTTACATATACTACAACATGAAAGCAAGAAAGAAGTGTGGAAGAATTTCTGTGGGGGTACTTCACCCGCAAAATATTAGGAAAATGACGCTTGGCAAACTAGCGAGGCTTATTTAAAATGATTTGACAGTGTTCAGACAATCTCTCAGGAAAAGCTGGTCCACCTTTAAATCAGGGCAGGAAAGACTGTGAGTATAAAAGCACAACCAATGCATAAAAGCAGGGTTGGTGGGCAAAGGACTGGTGGGGAGTGGAACTCAGAGGTGGATTGCTAAGGTGGTTGGGCTAATTATGGAAATAGCAAAGAACCAACAATCCGGGTTCTGGAGGCTTAGGTGATTGTTGCTTCAGTGTGGAACAGATGTGGGGGGGGGGGGGGGGACGTTGATTGGAGCATTTCTGCTTGATGTGAGCAAGTCTTCCTTTAAAATGTACATGCTCACCTTTTCTTAATGCAAGGTTTGCCTAACCCGTGGGAGCTCAGTTAGCCATTATTAAATACAAATAAATGTCAGCTTTCTTTATCCTTCTTTAGATCAGATTACTTAGAAACAATAAATGATCAAAAATAAGTGCATTAACGATGCAATGAATTGAGACTGCCCATTAGAATCTGTTCACATAGATAGTTAGCCATATACCTGTATGTTATTTGTGGAGCTCTGTAAGATTTATTAATAACTATTTAATGATTTTGACTCCAAATTGGAGAGCAGCTTGATGTCATCATGTCAGAAATGTGAACCAGTGAAGCTTAATTAAGATATCTCAGGAAATGCTGTAATCTATAATGGAGCATTTTAATGTTTTCTCTGAGATCACTTGTACAAGAATGAGTAGTTTTAGATTGGTTTGGGGATAAAGAAACTCCCATTTCAAACTTTCCAGTGGCTAATTCTCTTGGTGACAAGATTGTTACAATAATGTACAGTACATTAAGGATCTTTTCTATCCGAAACTCCTCTGACAATACATTTTCCAGTAGACTTGTCAAAGACACTGACAAAGGAGAAGTCCCACTTTGTTAACGGTCAGATTTAGTCATTCACTCTACCCGTTCGTTAACAGAAAAGCTGTGTCTGCACATGTTGCAGTGCTTCATTTTATAAGCACTTTCACTTCTCACTGTTTTCCTTTGTTCAGGGAATCTGCAAAGCACCTGGATCATAGTTGATCATTTCCCTTCGGACTGGAAGCTGCACCTGCTTACCAATCGATAGAAGTGCTTTCGAATGTTCAAGAACACAATGTTAAATTTAAATACTTTATACAGTGTAATTCAAACTAATGCATTGCATGGGAATCTCTGGCATCCTGTTACTTTGCCTGCATAAGCATGACTATCTCTCTGGATAGACTGTATACATGGTGTCCCAGATTCGTGGCCATACACTGCTGAGTTGAGCAGGAAATGGTTCCTTCCTGTTCCTGGTATCCAGTTGAGGGGTGCAAAATTGTCAACTCTAGAATGGTTATTTTTGTTTTACCTTGGAATTTCTGAAAACACAAATCTTATTTTTAAATTTCACTTCCAAAAGCAAAATGAAGCATAATTATTTGATCATTCTTTATAAATATCTAAGTTATGGATGATGGTGTATTTCTTTAAATACAACATGAAACTACAGGTTCTTGAGTAAATATTTGTGGCTTTGCAGTCCACCAAATATCAGTTAGTGTAGGGTTAGAAAGTTGTGGGCATGCTATGTTGGCACCAGAAACATGGTGACGCTTGTGAGCTGTCCCCAGCACAATCCTTGCTAATTTGATGCTTATGTGATGATGCTGTTGTTGGACTACTGTTCAGCATTCAAAACACCATAATTCCCTCCAGGCTTGACAAGAAGCTCAGCGATCTCGGCCTTCACCCTGCCTTGTGTAGCTGGATCCTGGACTTCCTGTCAGATCGCCGGTATGTGGTAAGAGTGGGCTCCCTCACATTTGTTCCTCTGACTCTCAGCATAGGAGCCCCCCAGGGCTATGCCCCAAGCCCCCTCCTTTACTCTCTGTATACCCATGACTATATCACCACACACAGTTCCAATCTGCTAATTAAATTTACAGATGATACTATATTGTTGGGCCTTATCTCAAATAATAACAAGACAGCCTACAGAGAAGAAGTCATCACCCTGACACAGTGGTGTCAAGGAAACAACCTCTCCCTCAAAGTTGCAAAAACAAAGGAGCTGGTTGTGGACAACAGGAGGAATGGAGACAGGCTCAACCCTATCAATGGATCTGGGGTTGAGAGGATGAACAGCTTGAAGTTCCTCGGCATACACATTACCGAGGACCTCACTTGGACTGTACATACCGGCTGTGTGGTGAAAGAAGCACAATAGCACCTCTTTCACCTCAGACGTTTGAACAAGTTTAGCATAAGTTCCCAATTCCTGAGGACTTTCTACAGGGGCACAATTGCGAGCATCCTGACTGGCTTTATCACTGCCTGGTATGAGAACCGCACTTTCCTCAAATTGCAGGGCTCTTCAGAGAGTGGTGTGGACAGCCCAGCGCATCTGTGGATGTGAACTTCCCACTATTCAGGACATTTACAGCGACAGGCACATAAAAAGGTCCTGAAGGATCTTTGGGGACCTGAGCCTGTTGCAACGAATGAGGAAAACCCAAATGCAGGACACTGGCATGGAGATTGAGTTAGGATGCAGACGTGGGCGTGAGCGTTGAACGGTAAACAGGAGAGAGTGCAGGAAAGCAGGAGGCAGGCAGAACTGATCTTGACACGAAGCGTGGAAGAGGAAGCGGTAGACAAAACTTTTCTTGACATGGAGAGACAGTTTCACAGGTAAACCTCGGAACTGGAGTTGAAATTAGAAAACTTGACTTGGAGAGACTGAGTTGCACAGGTAAATCTCAGTACCGAAGCAAAACTTAGAACACACAATCCTAAGCGGCCGGGAAAAGTTAATTACCACACAGGCAAAACCAATGATCTGGCAACTAGTGGGTGCAAAGCCAGGGTTCTTTTGCTGCAGGTCTTGATGAAAACCAGGTGTGCCACCATCAAAAGAAATTAGGGGAAAATGGGGAATTAACGGTCGGAACTGTGGCAGAATCAAAGGGAATTAGGAGAAAATAGGGAATTTATGGTTGGAACTGTGATAGTTCACCCCCCCCCCCCCCACCAATGGGAGTTCCAGGCGAACCACCAGGATTGTTTGGATTGACTGGATGGAAATCTCGGATGAGGGAAGGGTCCAAAATGAAGGGGGGAATCCAGGTATGCTCCTCAGGACTGTATCCCTCCCAATCGACCAGGTACTGGAGACCCCTGCCTCGGCAGTGCACATCCAGTATTTGGCAGACGGTGTATGTTGGGTGGTCGTCAATGATCCAGGTGAGTGGAGGGGGTTCAGCAGGAGGGCACAAAGGGCTGACAGTTACAGGTTTCAGTTGGGAGACGTGGAACGTGGGATGAATGTGCACGGATCCGGGCAGTTTGAGTCTGACCATCGAGGGGTTGATGATGCTCTCAATTTCGAATGGTCTGAGGTAACGAGGGGTGAGTTTCTGGGGTTCATTCTTGAGGGGAATGTCTTTTGAAGAGAGCCAAACCATCTGACCAGGCTGATAGTTGGGTGCAGGAACTCGATGGCAATCGGGAATCCTGCGGTCAGTTGAGCGGAACAGGACCGCGTGTGCATCCTTCCAGACCTTGTGGCACTGGCAGAGATGGGCCTGAACTGAAGGCACAGCGATGTCGTCTTCATGAGCAGGAAACCGAAGGTGTTGGTAACTGAGGGAACATTCGAAGGGAGACATTCCAGTGGCGGTGCTGACCAGGGAGTTGTGGGCGTTCTCCACCCAAGTGCGATGTGTGCTCCAGGATGATGGGTTGTTGGCGGTTATGCAGCGCAGTGCTGCTTCCAAATCCTGGTTTGCTTGTTCTGTTTGACCGTTAGTCTGTGGATGGAAACTGGAAGACAGACTTACTAAGGCTCCAAGGGCTTGACAGAAGGATCTCCAGACTTGAGAGATGAATTGGGGACCCCGATCAGAAACAATGTCAGAGGGAATTCCATGAAGGCGAAAGACGTGATGGTCAAGGAGGTTGGCTGTTTCACAGGCTGTAAGGAGTTCAGAAAGGTCTACGAAGTGCACAGCTTCGGAGCAATGGTCCACCACAGTGAGTACAGCAGTGTTTCCATGTGAAGGGGGTAGTCCAGTAACAAAATCCAGAGCAATGTGGGACCAAGAGTGGCTACGACAGGTAGGGGACAAAGCAACCCAGCAGGTGGTTGGTGGGAGGCTTTTCCACGGGCACACACAGAACAGGCAGAGATGACGGACCGAGAGTCAGCATCCATGGAGGACCACCAGAAAAGTCTCTTCAAAATCAAAGTCTCTTCGATCAATTCCGGGATGGCAGGTGAAACGAGAAATATGCCCCTATTGGAGAACCTGAGATCGAACAGTATCAGGCACAAAGAGGCGATTGGAGGAGGTCCATTGCCAGGGTCAGGTTAAGTCCGTTGGACTTTTGACTATGGATTTGATCTCCCAAGTGAGAGCAGCCACCACACAGGATGGTATCGGGGTTGGGAAGGCCCTGCTTGGAGATGTATTGATGAGAGAGAGCATCCGGCCTCCCATTCTTGGAACCAGGAAGATAGATGAGGGTGAATTTGAAACGACCATAAAATAATGCCCAATGGGCTTGGCAGGAATTAAGGCGTTTGGCGGTTTGGATGTATGCGAGGTTCTTATGGTCCGTCCAGACAATAAATAGATGTTCAGCTCCCTCCAGTCAGTTCCTCCACTCCTCCAAAGCAAGTTTGACAGACAGTAATTCCCGGTTCCCAACGTCATAGTTCCGTTAGGCGGGGAATAGACGGTGAGAGAAGAAGGCGCAAGGATGGAGCTTTTGGTCTGGGTCGGATCGTTGGGAGAGGACCACTTCCACCCCAGAGTCGGAGGCATTGATTTCCACAATGAATTGATGAGCGGGGTCTGGTTGGGCCAGGGTGGGAGCGGAGGTGAAACGCCTCCTCAGCTCCGAGAAGGCTGAGTCCGCGAGGTGGGAGAAGATAAAGATGTCGTCCAAATAAACAAAAACTAAATGGTTAATAAAGTCCCTAAGGATATTGTTTACCAGGGCTTGGAAGACGGCAGGGGCATTGGTGAGACTGAATAGCAGGATTAGATATTCGAAATGATCGAGGGGGGTGTTAAAAGCTGTTTTCCATTCACCTCCCTGCCTTATCCTGATCAGGTGATAGGCATTCCGCAAGTCCAATTTAGGGAAAATCATGGCTCCGTGAAGGGGCTCGAAAGCCAAGGTGATAGGGGGCAGTGGATACTTATTCTTTATGGTTACACTATCGAGGCCACGGTAGTCAATGCAGAGGTGCAGTGAGCCATCTTTCTTCCCCACAAAGAAGAAACCCTCGCCTACAGGGGAAGATGAGGGTCGGATAATGCTCGCCGCGAGAAAGTCATTTAGGTCAGCCTCCACTGCTTCCCTTTCTGGCCGGGACAGGTTATACAGCCGACTGGTGGGTAGAGAAGCTCCAGGGAGAACATCAATTGCGCAATCGTAAGGGCGATGTGGAAGCCGGGAAAGAGCCCGTTGTTTGCTAAACACTTCTCCCAGATCGTGATACTCTGCTGGAACCTTGGATAAGTCACGGGGGTCAGAGGTAGACGAGGTTGTGGTGACCTCCACTGGGGGAAGGGCCGATTGTAGACAAGAGGAGTGACAGAACAAACTCCAGCTGACTATCCTCCCGGTGGACCAGTCAATGTGGGGATTATGGCAGCTTAACCAGGGGTAAACAAAAACTATAGGAGCTTGAGGAGAGGAAATTAAATTGAATCGTACCTGTTCCCAATGGTTTCTGGAGAGAAGGAGAGACAGGGGTGGTGTGCAGTGTGTGACTCAGGCCAGTAGTCTACCGTCCAGTGCCCGGGCTTCCCGGGGGATTCTCAATGGCACATGAGGAATTCCGGCTTGGAAAGCTAGGTTTTCGTCCAAAAAGTTTCCACAGCGCCGGAGTCCACTAGTGCTAGCAGAGGCAGGGACTGTTGGTTGTAACACGAAGTGGCTTGAAGCTGCATCCAGGGTCGGGGGACGGAAGGGAATGTTGTCTGGCTCACCAGGGTCCCTCTTTCTACTGGTGAGCCTTCCCTTTTGGTCGAAGAGGACAGGTAGCATGGACGTGGCCGGACTGGTCGCAATATAGACACCCGCTCTCAATCTCCGGAGCCATTCTGTGGGGGAAAGGCGGTTCCATCCCAGCTGCATGGGTTCCTCTCCTGGGGTGGTGGAAACAGCCAGGCTGGGAGCTACTCTAAGAGCAGGAGGAAGAGAGAGGCTTGTTCTGGTGGATGGCAGTAATGAGTGCCATGGAATGGCCAAAGGTGGTGGACGACCAGTTCTCTCGCTATGGCGTTCTCAGAGACGATTGTCCAACCTGGTGCCTAGGGAGATCAAGGAATCCAGGCTGTCAGTGTCGTCTCTTGCCACCAACTCGTCTTTCACTATGTCGCTGAGACCATTCTGAAATACCCCTTGGAGTGCCTCATCGTTTCACCCTGAGTCGGCCGCTAACATTCAGAACTCCATGGAATATGAGCACTGATGGAGAGTGAGTAGACGCTTGGTGGCGTCTTTACCATGAACAAGGTGGTCAAAGATCTTTTTCATTTCTGTGATAAAGGTGGTGAAAGAAGAGCTGATATCCAGTTGATTATCCCAAACAGCTGTGGCCCACGCCAAGGCACTTCCCCGCAACAACCCCATGATATAAGCAATCTTTGACTTATCCGTTGAGCATGTGGACGACTGCTGTTTGAACACCAAGGAGTACTGAAGAAGGAAGGCCCGGCACTTCCCCAAATCCCCAGCGTAGTGCTCCGGTTCAGGTACGTGAGGCTTCCTTGGCGGGGCTGTTGCTGACACGTAGGGTGTTGCAGCTACAGGCTGCCTGGGCTGGTTAGACAGGGTTCCAGGAGTGGGTTGAGTAAACTGAGTGGATACCCGGTCCACCTGGTCACCGATCTGTGTTACGTTAGCAGACAGGGAACGGAGGTTCTCCATGACCTCCCTGAGGAGTTGATCGTGCTGTTGAGGGTAGCACGTTGAGGGCTCCCTGGCTGGCGAGGGCTTGTTGAAGGGTATTCATGTCCGCTGGGTCCATGGTGGCCAGATCGTTCTGCTGCAGCGAATGAGGCAAACCCAAGCGCAGGACACTGGCATGGAGATTGAGTTAGGATGCAGACGTGGGCATGAGTGTTGAACAGGAGGGAATACAGGAAGGTAGGAGGCAGACAGAACTTATCTTGACACGGTGCATAGAAAGGGAAGCAGCAGACAAAACTTCTCTTAGCACAGAGAGATGGAGTCTCCCAGTTAAACCTTGGTGCTGAAGTAAACTTGGAATCCTTATCTTGACACGGAAAGACTGAGTTGCTCAGGTAAACCTCGGGACTGAAGCAAAACAGTGCAGTGAAGAAAGCTAATGGCGTGCTGGCCTTTATAACAAGAGGAATTGAGTACAGGAGTAAAGAGGTCCTTCTGCAGCTGTACAGGGCCCTGGTGAGACCCCACCTGGAGTATTGTGTGCAGTTTTGGTCTCCAAAGTTAAGGAAGGACATTCTTGCTATTGAGGGAGTGTAGCATAGGTTCACAAGGTTAATTCCCGAAATGGCGGGACTGTCATATGTTGAAAGATTGGAGCGACTGGGCTTGTATACACTGGAATTTAGAAGGACGAGAGGGGATCTGATTGAAACATATAAGATTATTAAGGGATTGGACACGCTGGAGGCAGGAAGCATGTTCCCGCTGATGGGTGAGTCCAGAACTAAAGGCCACAGTTTAAGACTAAGGGGTAGGCCATTTAGAACAGAGATGCGGAAAAACTTTTTCACCCAGAGAGTGGTGGGTATGTGGAATGCTCTGCCCCAGAAGGCAGTGGAGGTCAAATCTCTGGATGCATTCAAGAGAGAGTTAGATAGAGCTCTTATAGATAGCGGGGTCAAGGGATATGGGGAGAGGGCAGGAACGGGGTACTGATTGTGTATGATCAGCCATGTTCACAGTGAATGGTGGTGCTGGCTAGAAGGGCCAAATGGCCTACTACTGCACCTACTGTCTATTGTCTAAAACTTAGAACACCCAATCCTAAGCAGCCAGGAAATGCTAATTACCACACAGGCAAAACCAATGATCTGGCAACTAGTGGGTGTAAAGCCGGGTTCTTATGCTGCAGGTCTTGATGAAAACCAGGTGTGCCGCCATTAAAGGAAATTAGGAGAAAATGGGGAATTAACGGTCGGGACTGTGACAGAGCCACGCCAACCACAGAATGTTGCAGCTGTTACCATCCGGGAAGCCGTACTGCAGCATTAAAGACAGGACCAACAGGCTCTGGGACAGCTACTTCCACCAGGCCATCAGACTGATTAATTCACACTGACACAATTGTACTTCTAAGCTATATTGGCTGTTCTGTTGTGTATCTTACTGTACATACTATTTATTACATATTAGTATAATTTGTACATTGCACATTCAGATGGAGGCATAATGTAAAGATTTTTACTCCTCATGTATGTGACGGATGTAAGACATAAAGTCAATTCAATTTGATTTGATGCAAATGACAAATTTCACTGTATATTTCGATGTTTTGATGTACATGTGACAATAAAGCTAATCTTGGTCTTCATCTTTATCTTTAAAATCTTGTTTTCTGTTTTCTATTTGTATCTAATCAAGAGTAAACATATTTCTCATTTCAATTTACCAAGAGTGTGCATTTATGTTACAAATACCCCTTCTTATTCCCTGGGTAATAAGAATTGATAAATTTAGTCCACTATTTTCATAGCATGATAGCCATGGAAAGGACCTTCACAGTGTGAGTGATGTTCTCAGTGTAAACCATTTCTTCTCAGTGACGTACTTACCTCAGCTTGCGCTGAAGGTATATAAACACTTGATTGAGTCTAAATGGGTATCAATCAGGTTCTCACTGAAAATCAAGATTTAATCTTATTTATTTATTGAGATACAGTGCAGAACAGACCCTTACAGCCCTTCGAGCTACACCAGCCAGCAACATTCGATGTAACACTAGCTTAATCACAGGAAAATTTACAATGACCAATCAACCAACCAACTGATATGTCTTTGGACTCTGCGAGGAAACCGGAGCACCCAGAGGAAACCCACGAGGTCATGGGGAGAATGTAAAAACTCCTTATAGACAGCGGTGAGAATTGAACCCCGGGTTGCTGGTACTGTAAAGCATAGTGCTACCAACTCCACTACTGTGTTGCCCAATAATACACCCAGATCTAAAGACATTTATAGCTGAGTTGAGCAGGAAGTGGACATCCTTCCTGTTACTGGAATTCAGTCCAGGAGTGCAAATTTTAACACTCTGTTGTAGGAACTAAATTTCTTTCTTTAAATTAATCATGTAGAAATGGAACCTCCTGATTTCTCATATGAATCTCCAGACTGTCGCATGGTTGATTATGGACAGAAGCATAGTAGAGCAAGAGTTCCACTTGGCCACAACGTAATCTATTTTGCAGACTATGTGTGGACTCTTTATAATTCTATAAATAAACAGATTAAGGAAGATTGCAGTGAGGAAATAGGAGTCTCAAACCTCTCATTTGATTTTGCATTTCTTGTGGAAGCTTTAGTTTTCATTTTTCTATAAGTTTAAATAAATTTGAGAAAAAAAAGTCTCAAAATGGAACAATGTCTGTGATGTGCAGTTACAGCACCATCTATAGGCATAATAGCTGATGGCAACTTCAGGTTCTGGGAACAAAATATTTATCAAAGAGTGCCATTGTCAAAAAATACTCACTGTTTCTTGGGATGTGAAGATAAATATTTCCCCAGAGATTTGCAGGGATATTGAAATCAGTATGGGAAACAAAAAAGGAAGGTTTGACACAATGTATCTTTTGCTGACTGTCAAACCTTCCCATTACAAGTGGTCATTGGTAATTAGCTTATTATTGTCACATGTACTGAGATACAGTGAAAAACTTTCTTTTGTGTTCCATCCATACAGATCACTTCATTACAACAGTGTGTTGAGCAGAAACAATGAAGAAAGCAGAATGAAGTGTTACAGTTGCAGAGGAAGTGCAGTGCAGACAGACAATAAAGTCCAATGCTATAATGAGGTGAAGAATCTATTTATTATACTAGGGGACCTTTCAATAGTCTTTTTAACAGTGGGAATGAAAGCTGCACATGTTGTACATGGCTTTTGTATCTTCTGTGGCATTGAATCGGGTAACCCTGGCCAATACAAGAAATCAAGGTACAACCTTCGTAAAACACTCTATTATGTCAAAAGATAGCACTCCTCCAAAATCAAATTCTAGACCAGCTATTAGTTGCTTACATGCTGTGATGGGTTACAAAACAAAATCTTGCAGTATTACCGCACCAGCACTTTGCTTTCTGATGAGCTGAATGGACTGTATGCACGGTTTGAACAGGAGGAGAACGGAATGTCACCACCCACCCTGATAGTCTTCAATGCACTGGATCTCACAGTCACCATTTCAGATTGCCGGAGAGTGAACCCACATGCGACCTGGGTGCTGTTCCTGGCTGTGCCCTCATACCCTGTGCAGATTGGTTAAAGGGTGGACTTGCTGATGCCTTTAACTTCTCCCTACTTTTTTTCTGAAATTCCCACCCGCTTTCAGAAGCCCACAATCATCCTGGTACTGAAGGGAGAAAAGGTACCGTGCCTCAATGATTACCACCAGATGGCTCTGGCATCCAATGTCATGATGCCAGAGCCTTGAGAGGCTGGTCATTAACTCCAGCCTCCCAAACAAACTTGACCCACTACAATTCCCCTACCACCAAAATAGGCTCATGGAAGCCATCTCCCTGGGTCTACACTGATCTCTGGAGCATCTAGACAGTAAAGAGACCTACTATATTTTATTAACCACCATACCATAATTCAGATCAATATCATAATTCAGATCAAAGACATCTCCAAACACCTAGACCTGGGACTCAACACCTCCCTATGCACCTTCTGAACCAACAGACCACACTCAATAAAGATAGGAAGCAAAACAACCAGGAAAACTATACTCAACATTTATGCCCCTCAAGCCTGCATCCTTATCTCTCGACTCTATTCCCTATATATTCATGACTGTGTGGCCAGATCCATTTACAAGTTTTCAGATGGCAGCACTGTAGTGGGCTGAATCTCAAATAATGATGAGTCAGAGTACAGGAAGAGATTGAGAGTCCACAGATATTGTGTCATTACGGCAGATTCTCTCTCAGTGTCAGCAAAACAGAAGAGCTGGTCATTGACTTTGGGAAGAGGGTGGAGCACATCCTCCTGTTTACATCAATGGTGCTGATGATGAGACGGTTGAAAGCTTCAAGTCCCCTGAGGTGAATATCAGCAATTACCTGTCCTGGTACAACTTTGTAGATGCCACAACTAAGAAAGCACACTAGTGCCTCTACTTCCGTATGAGGCTAAAATGATCTGACCCTCGCTAATATTTATCAATGCACTATCAAACACCTTATTCAGATGCATCACAGCTTGGCGTGACAGCTGGTTTTCCTACAAGAAGTTGTGGACACATCATGGAAATCAGCTCCCTTCCATCGATTCTACTTCTCTCATTACTTCATTAAAGCTGCCAACATAATCAAAGTTGAGAGTTGAACATGTTCCTGTTTTTCAATCAATGTCTAATGCTTAATGAATTAATACATAATTTGAAGTCATGGGTTGCTTTAAGAAAA
Organism: Hemitrygon akajei; assembly: GCF_048418815.1. Lineage (NCBI taxonomy): Eukaryota > Metazoa > Chordata > Chondrichthyes > Myliobatiformes > Dasyatidae > Hemitrygon > Hemitrygon akajei. The sequence continues at coordinate 135,924,122 of NC_133131.1, read as the reverse complement.
ATGTTGCAGTTAAAGCAGTTAACAAAAATATATGATAAAAGGGGAAATTTTATAATTTTACCAGACAAAATGGTGTCCCTGTGGAATTCAGCCAAGTGGGGGGCAAATCATTGTTAGGGAAGGGGAAAGTAGAACACTATAAGACCAAAAGATGTAGGAGCAGAATTAGGCAATTTGGCACATCAGTACTGCTCCGCTATTTAATAATGACTGATCCAATCTCCTGCCTTCATGCCCTGACTAATCAAGCATCAATCAACCTCTGCCTTAAACATACATAAAGACTTGGCCTCTGCAGCTGCCTGTGGCAAAGAATTCCACAGACTCACCACTCTCTGGCTGAAGAAATTTCTTCTCTTCTCTATTCTAAAAGGATGCCCCTCTAATACTGTGGACTGTTACCTAAATGGGGAGAAGGTTCAAACATCAGAGGTGCAGAGGGACTTAGGAGTCCTCGTGCAAGACTCCCAGATGGTTAATTTACTGCTTGAGTCTCTGGTAAAGAAGACAAATGCAATGTTGACATTTATTTCAAGGGCAATAGAATATAGAAGCAAGGAGATAATGCTGAGGCTTTATAAAACATTAGTCAGACCACACTTGAAGTATCATCAACAGTTTTGGGCCCCAAATCTCAGAAAGGATGTGTCGTCATTGGAAAGAGTCCAGAGGAGGTTCACAAGGATGATTCTGGGAATGAAGGTGTTAACATATGAGGAGTGTTTGACAGCTTTGTGTCTGCACTCAATGGAATTTAGAAGAATCCAGGAGGATCTCATTGAAACCTACCAAATGATGAAAGGACTAGATAGGGCAGATGTGGAGAGGATGTTTCCTATGGTGAGGGTATCCAGAACTCCAGCCTCAAAATTAAGGGGTGACCTTTTAGAACAGATGTAAAGAGGAATTTTTTTAACCAGAGAGTAGTAGAACATTCTGCCACAGGCTGTGGTGGAAGCCAAGTCTATGGGTCTATTAAAGGCGGAAGTTGTTCATTTCCTGATCAGTCAGGGCATCAAAGGATATGGTGAGAATGGGGTTGAGTGCGGTCCGGGATCAGCCATGATGGAATGGTGGAGCGGACTTGATGGGCTGAATGGCCTAATTCTCCTCCTATATCTTATGGTCTTATTCTGAGGCTGTGTCCTTTGGTCTTTAGACTCTCCCACCACAGGAAATACACAATAGTTTAGTGAAAAGGATAAAAACTCTCTGTATATCTCTAGATATATTAGATAGGAAAAAGGAAAAGGTTAGCTTTTAATTTAATCTGGGTTCCTGTCTAGTTGAGACAAGAGAAATTGCACTGGGAAATAAAGAAGTGGCAAGGAAGTTAAATACATTTTGATGTCTGGTATTTATGAAGAGCACTGAAAGCTTCATGGAAATTATGGAGAATTCAATTAGGGATAGAGTTGAGGAGTGGATGTTTCTATTTGCAGAAAGTCTAGAATGTGAGGGCACATCCTCAAAACAACAGTAATTTTCTTTAGAACACGGATGAGGAGGAAATTGTTCAGCCAGTGGGAGGCCGAGTTATTGAGGCAGGGATTGATAAGAGGTGTAAGTATTGCAGGATAAGGAAGGAGAAGGGGTTGAAAAAATAGCCATGATTGAATGACAGAGCAGACTAAAATCGACCAAATGGTCTGATTCTGCTGGAGTCATTCTACAGCACAGAAATAGGCTCCTTAGCCCTTCTAGTCTGTGCAAATTCATTAATCTACATAGCCGCATTGACCTGCACCAGAGTGTAGCTCTCCATACAACCCCCAACCATGTACCTATCCAAATTTCCCTTAAATACTGAAATTGACCCCACATCTGCCACTTGTGCTGGCAGCTCATTCCACACTCTCACTAGTGAAGAAGTTCCCCCTCATGTTCCCCTAAAACATTTCACCTTTCACACTTTTCCCATGACTTCTAGTTGTAGTTTCACCCACAGTAAGTGGAAAAAGCCTGTTTCCATTTATCCTATCTATACCTCTCATAAGTTGTATACCTTTTTCAAATCTCCTTTTGTTCTTCTCGGTTCCAGGGAATAAAGTACGAACCTATTCAACCTGTCCCTATAACTCAGGTCCTCACGTCCCAGCAACATCCTTGTAAATTTTCTGTGCACCCTTTCAAACTTACTTACATCTTTCCTGTAGGTAGATGACCGAGAAAATTATCACAATATTCCAAATTAGGCCTCACCAGCATCTTATACAATCTTAACATAACATTCCAATTACTGTACTCAATATTCTGTTTTATGAACTTTCTTTATGAACCTATCTACCAGTGACACCACTTCCAAACAATTATGGACCTGTATTCCCAGATCTCTCTGTTCTACTGCACTCCTTAGTGCCCTACCTCTCACCAAGTAAGATCTACCCTGGTTGGTCCTCTAAAATGCAACACCTCACACTTTTCTGCATTAAATTCCATCTGCCAGTTTTCATCCCTTTTTTTTTCAGATGGTCCAGATCCCGCTGCAAGCTTTGATAGTCTTCCTCACTGTCCATTACACCCTCAATCTTCAAGTCATCTGCAAATCTGCAGGTCCAGTTTACCAACTTATCATCTAGATCATTGATATAGATGACAAATAGCAATGGACCAAGCACTGGTCCCTGCAGCGCACCATTAATCACAGGACTTTTCTCACAGAGGCAATCATCTACAATCACTCTCTGACTTCCTCTATGAAGCCAATTCACTACCTCATCTTGAACACCAAGTGCTGAACCTCCTTGACCAACCTCCCATGTGAGACCTTTTCCAAAGCCTTGTTGAGGTCAACATAGACAATATCCGTTGCCTTGCCTTCATCCACTTTCCTGGTTACTTCCTCGAAAAACTCTATAAGATTGGTTAGATATGACTTACCATGCACATAGCCATTGGACTATCCCTAATCTTTTACCAGTCTGTTGTAGCGAGTGCAGTCTTCTTTGCGGCTTTATGTTGGGGGAGCATCATCGGTCTTATAATGCAAAAAGACTAAATAAATTCATCAAGAAGGCTAGATCCATCCTTGGCTACAACCTGGACTCTTTTGAATTAGTGATGGAGAAGAAGTTATTAACCAAACTGTTATCCATTAGGGACAATCTGGCACATCCTCTCCAAGACCAACTGAATAAGCAGTGGAGCACCCTTTTGAATAGGTTCATTCAGCTCTGCTGTCACAAGTATCGTTACAGAAAATCTTTCCTACCAAATGCAATAAGCATATACAAGAATTCATCTCTGTGTGATGGGAGAACATACATCATAGTACAAAAGTCTCTGTTTTACTATTTCGTACATTATCATTGCACAGTATTGCACATTATTGCACATTGGTAAATTATTACTGTCTGTATTATTATTCTGTACTTTGATATTGGTGATATCAATAATATCACTAATAATGATGAGATCAATAATATCACTAATGATCACTAATGATATTAGTTAATATTATTATTTTATTTATTATTATTGTTAAGGGCATTTTTAAATGTTGCTGCTGTAAAGAAATAATTACCTTCCCGTGATTAATAGGGTCTCTGTGATTTCTGCACCAGGTTCTCGCAGGGTCTGAGGGAACACCTTGTCAGGCCCTGGAGATTCATCCACCCTAATTTGTCTCTAAACAGTCAAAACTTCTTCCTCCGTAATCTATATAGGGTTCATGACTTCGCTGCTACATTGCCTCACATCTATAGACTCTACTATCACACCTACTATCACAACCTTATGTTTCTTGCAACAGTCTGTGATCTCCATAATTTGTTCCTCTAATCCCTATGAACTGTTGGGTGGTCTATCATATAATTCCATTAACATGGTCATACCTTTCTTATTCCACATTTCTACCCATAAAGCCTCACTAGATGATCTCTCCAGTCTGTCCTGTCTGAGCAATGGCGTGACATTTTTCCTAACTAATAAAGCCACGCCTCCCCCTTTAATTGCTCCCACTCTATCACATCTAAAACAACAGGACCCTGGAACAATGAGCTGCCAGTCCTGTCTTTCCGGTAACCACATGCTGATCCATGCTCTAAGCTCATCTGCTTTTCCTACAATACTCCTTGCATTGAAGTATACGCAGCTCAGAACATTAATGCCACCATGCTCAACCTTCTGATTCCACTATTTGTATGTAGGCTTAACAACATTTTTCTCCATAACCAGTCCACCATCTGTTTTTGTGCTCTGGTTCCCAACACCCCTTTCCTGCTAGGATATTAGTCCCCTTACAGTTTAGCTGCAAACCATCCCTTCTGTACAGGGCCCACCTTCCTGGAAAAGAACCCAAAGATTCAAAAACCTGAAGGTTTTCCTCCTGTACCATCTCCTTAGCCATGTGTTAAACTGTATGATCCTCCTATTTCTGTCCTTAGTAGTACGTGGCATGGGTAGCAGTCCTGAGATCACAACCCTTGAGGTCCTGTTTTGTAACTTTACTTTACTTTTATTGTCACCAAACAATTGATACTAGAGCATACAATCATCACGGTGATATTTGATTCTGCGCTTCGTTCTCCCTGAAGTACAAATCGAAGTAAATATAATAAAAATTTAAATTACAAATCATAATTAGAAAATAGAAAAGGGAAAGTAAGGTAGTGCAAGTCAGGTCTGGATATTTGGAAGGTATGGCCCAGATCCGGGTCAGGATCTGTTCAGCAGTCTTATCACAGTTGGAAAGAAGCTGTTCCCAAATCTGGCCGTACGAATCTTCAAGCTCCTGAACCTTCTCCCAGAGGGAAGAGGGACAAAAAGTATGTTGGCTGGGTGGGTCGTGTCCTTGATTATCCCGGCAGCACTACTTCGACAGCGTGCGGTGTAAAGTGAGTCCAAGGATGGAAGATTGTTTTGTGTGATGTGCTGGGCCATGTTCACGATCTTCTGCAGCTTCTTCTGGTCTTGGACAGGACAACTTCCGTACCAGGTTGTGATGCACCCTAGAAGAATGCTTTCTATGGTGCATCTATAAAAATTAGTGGAGGTTTTAGGGGACAGGCCAAATTTCTTCAGCTTTCTCAGAAAGTAAAGACACTGGTGGGCCTTCTTGGCATTGGACTCTGCTTGGTTAGACCAAGTCAGGTCACTTGTGATATTGACCCCGAGGAACTTAAAGCTTTTGACCTGTTCCACCTGCGCACCACCGATGTAGATGGGGTCGTTGGTCCGCTACTCCTTCTGAAGTCAACAACCAATTCCTTTGTCTTGCTGACGTTGAGGGATAGGTTATTGTCTTCGCACCATGCCACCAGGTTCTTAATTTCCTCTCTGTACTCAGACTCATCATTACCCAAGATACGGCCTACAATTGTAGTGTCACCAGCAAACTTGTATATTGAGTTCGATGGAAACTTGGCTACACAATCATGGGTGTACAGTGAGTACAGCAGGGGGCTGAGTACACAGCCTTGTGGGGCACCGGTGCTCAGAGTGATTGTAGAGGAGAGCTTATCCCCTATTTTTACAGCCTGGGTCCTGTCTGTGAGGAAGTTGAAGATCCAGCTGCAGATCTGAGTGCTAAGACCCAGGTTCCAGAGCTTAGTAACTTCTGGAGTTTGTAACTTAGCTCTAAACTCCCTGTACTCATTTTGCAGGACCTTGTCTCCCCTTCTACTCATGACATTCATACCAATGTGGACCATGACCTCTGTCTGTTCACCCTCCTATTTATAATGCTGTGGACTCAATCAGAGATATCCCTGGAGGCAGCATATCATCTGGGGATCTTGTTTTCATCCACATAACCTGCTTTCTGTGTCCCTAACTAATGAATCCCCTATCACTACAACTTGCCTATTCTCCTCCCTTCACTTTTTAACGAAGGCTTAGTGGCAGACACCTGACTACAGTAGCTTTCCTCCTCCATGTTATCCTTCCCAACAGTATCCAAAGCAGTATACCTGTTGTTGGGAGGTAAGGTCACAGGGGTACTGTGCACTGGCTACCTCTCCTCTTTCCCCCTCCTGTGGCATGGTGCCAGAGTATTGGAGGATAGCTAACGTTGTTCCGGTGTTTAAGAAAGGCTCTAAGAATAAGCCAGGAAATTATAGGCCGGTGAGCCTGACATCAGTAGTGGGTAAGTTATTGGAAGATGTTCTAAAAGATGAGAGATATAATTATTTGGATAGACAGGGCCTCATTATGGATAGTCAACGTGGCTTTGTGTGCAAAAGGTCATGCCTGACCAATCTTGTAGAGCTGTTGAGGAGTTTACCAAGAAAATTGTCAGGGCAAAGCAGTGGATATTGTCTACATGGGTTTTAGCAAGGCACTTGACCAGGTCCTACATGGGAGATTGCTCAAGAAGGTTCAGTTGCTTGGGATTCAGGATGAGATAGCTAACTGGATCAAACATTGGGTTTATCAGAATAGCCAGAGAGCAGCAGAAGGTGAAGGCCTGTGATGCAGGGATGGGTGCTGTGTCTGTTGTTGTTTATCAGCTACATAAATGATCTGGATGATACCTAGGTTGGGACCACAATGGACAATGCGGAACGCCATAAAAGGCTGCAGTGGAATCTGGAAATATTGGCTGAAAAACCGCAGATGGAATTTAATGCAGTCAAGGGCCAGGTGATACACTTTGGGAGGACAGACCAGAGTGGTGAACCACAGGGCACTGAGGTGTGCAGTAGAACAGAGGGATATGTGAATACAGATCTGTAATTCCTTGAAAGTTGCACCACAGGCAGAGAGGGTTGTAATGAAAGCTTTTGGCATGTTAAACTTCATAAATTGAAGTATTAAGTATTGAGTTGGGATATTATGTTGAAGTTGTATGAGGTATTGGAGAGACATAACAAGAAGTATTGTGTAAAATTGAGTGCTGGTCACCTACCTACAGGAAAATTATCAATAATATTGAAAGAGTGCAGAGAAAATTTACAATGGCATTTCCAGGACTGGAGGACATGAGTTATAGGGTAAGGGTGAATAGGTTAGGACTTTATTCCCTAGAATGTGGAAGATTGAGGGGAAATTTGAGAGAGGTATACCAAATTATGAGGTGTTTGGATAGGGTAAATGCAATTACACTTTTTCCATTGAGATTGGATAAGACAAAAAGTAGCGGTCATGAGGGGGAACATCTTCACTCAGAGGGTGGTGAGAATGTGGAATGAGGTGCCATTGGAAGTGGTGGATTCATGTTCGATTTTGACATTTAAGAGAAATTTGGATTGGTAGGTGTTTGGGAGGGATAAGGTGGGCTATGGTCAAGGTGCAGGTTGATGGGACTAGGCAGCACAGACTAGATGGGCTGAAGGGTCTGTTTCTGTTCTTAGTATTCTATGACTCTATAAATGAAGTGCATTTCATTGGGCATAAATTTTTGGACTGAAGTGATGACTAGATAATAGGCAGAATTTGGAGTAAGAATTAAGAGGCCATTTTGGGTTGGGAGGTTGTGATCAGTGATGGACTGCAGCAATCAGTGCCATGGCCTTAGCTTTAGGCCACCTAAAAGAATGATTTGGATAAGGTAATTAATTGTGATACTTCTAACCATGAAGACAGCACAACGTTGCTTGATACAATGGGCCGTAGAAAGGTTGTAGGGAAACATTGTGGATATATTGATGGATTAAATGAAGGGGAAAGATCACGTGTGATGAAATGCAATGTTGCAATTTATGAGTGACTACTTGCAACAGAAAAATTAGTAAAGTGGATAATGGTAATAATTTGAAAGATCTTGTGTTCAGAGGATCATGAGAGTCCTTGTATGTTAAAGTGTACATCTGCAAGAAATACTCTGATGACCCTTATTCCAAGAAGATTTCAATGAAAGGATGGAGATGACATGTTCTAGTTATAATTTTGATTTATAATTTTGTTGATAGAATGAAATGTTGATAGTGAGGAAGGTTGTGAAAAAATGGATCAATTGTAACGTTGTGCGGAGAAATGGCAGATGGAATCTAATCTGGACAGGTGTGAGATGATGCAGTTCGATTGGTCAAATGCAGGAGGAAAGCGTACAGTATGTGGCAGGACCCTCAGAACCATTGGTATACTGAAGCAAAGGAAGGTGGGCTGCAAGTCCACAGCTACACAATTGAACAAGGCAGTAAAGAAGGAATATGTTTATCAATCTGATTATAAGGCACTGATTATAAAGGTTGTCAAGCAATGTTGCAGCTCCATTAAACTTTGGTTAGGACGTGATTGGAGTATTGTGAGCAGTTAGGATTGCCACACTATAGGAAGAAGGTTCATTAGGGTGTTACCTGGACTGCAGTGTAAAATTATACGGAGTGGTTTGGCTAACTTGGTTTGCTTTCTGTGGAGCATCAGAGGCTGAGGAGTGACCTGATAGAAGTATATAGACTGATGAAAGGCATAGGCAGGGCAAATAGTCAGAGTCTATTTTCCAAGGTGCATGTGTCAAATACCAGAGGGCATTGGTTTAAGGTGAGAGTAGCAAAATTTAAAGGATATTTGTGAGGCAAGTTTTTACACCGAGAATGATGTAAAATAATGAAATAGCAAGGGAATAGAAGATACACCCCACGTGCAGGGAGATTAAACTGATTAGATTGGCATTATGATTGATATAAACAGGGTGAACTAAAGGGCCTATCCCTGTGCTGTACTGTTTTATCTGTTATGCATAGTATATCGTAGCCTAGTGAGAATATGTTTGGAACATTGTGTAATCGTCTGATCTCCCCTTCTAAGAAAGGCTATACTGGCATAAGGCAGAATGCATGATTCATCAGATTGATTCCTGGAGTGTCTTGCTTGTCATATGAGGAGCGGTTAAGAAGATTGGGCCCACTGCCTTTACAAATTTTTATATATACACCATGGAAAGTATCCTTTTCAGATGCAACACAGCTTGGAATGGAGCTGCTCTCTCCGAAATAGCAAGAAGTTGCAGGAAGTTGTGAATGTTCACTTAAGCCAGACTTCCTCCCGCTTAGTCTGCCTGAACTTCCTGCTGCTTTGGGAAAGCAGCCAACATATTCAAAGATCCCATCTACATGGACATTTGCTCTTCTTCCCTCTCCCATCAGACAAAAACTACAAGACTCTGAAAGCACGTACTACACGGCTCAAGGACAACTTCTATCCCTTGCTTGTTGGGCTCTTGAGTAGACCGCTCAGATGCTAAAAGATGTACTCCTAAACTCTTGACCAATATACCAATATACCACACTGTGGTCCTTGCATTTTATTTGACTATCTGCATTACACTTTCTCTGTAACTGCATCACCCCATTTTCCTTTTTCCTATCCTGTTATATTTACGAATGGCTAGATCTGTCTGGATGGCATGCAAAACAAAAGATTCTCACGGTATTTTGTTACATGTGGCAATAATAAACCAATACATTCTCAGGCTTTGAAGAATTAAAACAGAGAATAAAAGTTGACAGATTAGGTTAAACACGGAGATGATGCCTCCACTGGCTGGGTGTCTAGATGCAATCTCAAAATAAGAGGTTGGCCACTCAAGACAAAGATGAAAATAAATTTTGTCACCTACAAGTGAGCAGGGAGCCCCAGGTGCTGAATATTTTCAGGTATGATAGATAAATTGATATATGTTTAGATGTTCAGTGAATCATGGGAATTGGGACTTAGTGCAGGAAAGTGGCAATTAGTGCCAATTAGTGCCAATTAGTGCCAATCAGTGATAAGATATCTCTGTCATTATCTATTGAATGACAGAGCAGGCATGGGGTGGGGGTAGAGTAGGGGTTGTGAGAACAGTCAGCTGAATAAACCTCCAATAAGAACAGTGATGAAACTTCTGATCGCCAGCTCCACTCTAGGCACTACATCCCATTTCACCACCAGCCATCCAGCACCAACTGTGCCACACCATCCTCAGCTTTCTCCCAGCCTTCTGGGCTCAGTTCTTAATTGTTAAAAAAATAGATTGAAGTAGCAAGTTTACAATGTCATTTTCTATGGTTTAAACATGACAATCTTGATTGCGCCTTTGGGTACAAATTGATCCAAAGTGATAAAGTTAAATCTTAATGCGGTTTCCATGTGATGACAGCTTAGAGAAAATATGTTTCTGCTTTAAGGTACAATATCCACTTTCCAATCTCTGTATGCATTTCCTGATACATATGCACAGACTAAAGCATCAAACACTCAATTTCTTTATTACAGGTAACACTGTACCTGTAGTTGGCTGGAATTACAACAGGCATCTTTACAGCAAAGACACAGGACAGAGTTTACTATTCGGATTCCAATACACAGTTCCATAGTGGAGGGAACATTGCAAAATATGCATCATATACAAGAAGGTCACTACGCAATAATATATTTATACTTCACTTTCTTTGAGAGACTCTGTAGATCCTGTGAAATACATGTAACACACACTCTAGGCAATGAAATGGACATGAGTAAGACACAATTTGTTCATTCAAGGACTTCTCCAACCCAACAAATACCAATTCACACTAAGTTTTAATAAACTCAGGATGGAAGCTGAAATAGGGTCAATAGTGGTAATGCTTCATCACAGTGCAACTTCTGAGGTCAGTGTGACCCATCTAGAAATTTCATAATTATCAGTGCATCAGTGGGTATAATCAGATTCAACGACACGTACCTTCTAGTGAATGATTGAGTCAGCTTTGAATTAAATTAGACAGCAGCATGTTGTAAATGCATCTTCCTCCACTCCCTTTGCTTTGCCATTTTACACCATACATCTCAACTCAAGTCATTTATTGCATACACTTGTGAAATGCTTAAATATATTGGAGCATAAGAAATGCCAACTAGCTTACTTTAATTTATCCACTTTGAAAGATTCAAGTATCTTAATTTCTTAATTGAATCCAGACTCCCATTCTGTTTTGAGATTTATTGTTATATAAACTTACAAGAGACATAGATGGGATTGTTAGTCAGAATCGTTTCCCCATGGTAATGAAAACAAAATCAAGCACAAAAGGGCATGCGTTAAAGGTGAAAGGAAGGAATGTTTACATGGATGAGGGGGAATGGTTTTATATACACACACAGCATAGCTGATACACTATCAGAGGAGGTGGTGTTATCAGATAAAATCACTACATTTGAGAGACAGAGAAACACTTAAATAGGAATGGCATAAAGGATATGAATCTACTGTGGGCAGTAGGATTAGTGTGAATAGGCAAAAAGGTCAGCAAGGACATTGAGGGCAAAGGGGCCCATTTCTGTGCTTTACAAATCTGTGACACTGTGACTCCATAACTTGCTGGTGGCTCTTCTGTAAAGATATATTTTCTGATCGCTGGTCTAAAATTGATATTTACCCATTTGAACCTGCTTGTGTCTTTTCCTACAATTAAATACAAAGTGATTTTACATTGAAAGATACAGTTTATCTGCTTCCACTAGACTACCATATTGCTAGATATTGCAGGTTGATAAGTGGTTAAGAAACAATATGGTATGCTTGCCTTTATTAGTCAAGGCATTGAATTTAAAAGTCAGGAGGTTATGTTGCAGTTAGACCACATCTGGAGTATTGCATACAGTTCCGGTCACCCCACTACAGGAAGGGTTTCAAGGCTTTGGAGATGGTGCAGAAGAGGTTTGCCAGGATGTTGCCTGGATTAGAGAGGTTGGACAAACCTGGGTTGTTTTCTCTGGAGTTGTGGAGGCTGAAGGGAGATTTTATAGAGGTTTATAAGATTATGAGAGACATAGATAGCGTAAAGAGACAATATCTTTTCACCAGGTTTGAAATGTCTAATACCAGAAGGCACACATGTAAGGTAAGAGCGGGTAACATCAAAGGAGATGTGAAGGGCAAGTTTTTTACAAAGAGAGAGATGGGTGTCTGGAATGTGCTGTCTGGGGTGATGGTAGAGGCAAATACATTAAAGACTTATAAGAGATATTTAGATAGGCAGATGAATGGAAGGACATGGACATTTTGTAGGCAGAAGGGGTTTAGTTGACCATTTGACTACTAGTTTAATTGGTTCGGCACAACATTGTGGGCCGAAGGGCCTGTTTCTCTGATGTACTGTTTTATGTGCTAAGTTCTACCTCGCAAATTCACAAGATTGAATTTCTTCTGTCATTTGTGATAACTTGAACATCTCCACATCAAACATGTGGCTCTTTCTATTTGAACATCACTCTCTTTCCAAGGCCATCAGCACTGGATGTGATATTCAGTGTATGATCACTACTCCTACTGATTGTACTGAACTGGTAATGAATTTCACAGGCTTTATTGATCGCATTGGATAGACATATTTAATATCAGGGTTAGTCAGAATTCCAGGTCTCTTTCACCTCTTATTTAGTTTATTGCAACACAGGCAAATCATGAAAGATTTACTGTACAGAAAGGATCAATTCTATCAATTATTTCCATTGCAATAGTGAAATAGCTCTCCAACCTATTTTTCCCTTCCAGCTATAGATCTGTAGCCCTGCAGATAACAGCTCCTCACAACACCTGAGTACAGATAAAACATGTTGAGGATTTCTGCCTCTCTCATCCTTTCAAGAAGCAAATCCCAGTCCCCTGCTATCATCTAGGTGAAAAATATTTCCTTGTCTCTAGACTAATCTTTTTACCAAATATTTATCATCTATGTCCCCCATTTTTTTCTCTGCCAAGGATTATACTTTTATGTAAATCAAATTAAATTTACCCCTTGCCACCTTTTGTTCTGAAGAAAACAAACCAAACTTATCCAATCTTTAAACACAAGAGATTCCGCAGATGCCGGAAATCCATATTAATGGATAAAAATGTTGGAGGAACCCAGCAGGTGGTGCAGCATCTATGGAAAAGAATAAACAGTCAATAGTTCTGGCTGAGACCTTCACCAGGCTCTATGAGCTGGCTTGACTTTGAAGAGTATTTTAATGAAACCCAGAGTTGCTGGGAGTCAGGTAAACCCCTCATGTGGCAGACCAAAAATGAGACGATGGGTAAAATAAAATGATTGGAAAGTGATCGACACCCTTTCATATGAAGGATCTTGACCTGACTCTATTTTTCCCTCCATAGATGCTGCCTGGCCCTCTGATTCCAGCATTTGCATTCATTTGTGACTCCGAAATAAAATGGTTAGTTGTAGTTAGTGGGCAGAGTGCTCATCTGCATACTCACGTTCTCAAAACAGTTGAAAACTGAGGTTTGAAGATTGTAGCCAGATAGGACCTTGGTCTTCTAAATTTATGCTCACTTATTTATGCTTACTTACCCTGTTATTTTACAGGTGATATTTAAATCGAGTCTGAAAATTTATTCTAGTATTTTATAGAATAGAAAGCTAATTGGATAGACCTTGCCATTGATGTGTTTCCCTTTCTGAATAGGGCCAAGGCATTCAAAGTCCCCATCCCTCCCTTCTCTACTTGAGACGCTGATCAATAAATTATTAAATTCCTCTCAGTTTCTCTCTGTCTGTGCTTAGAGTAAAGTACAGAGTGAAAAAAGCTCTATATAACCCCAGTTATACCATGTTTGGGATATTGTGCTCAGTTCTGGTTGCATCATTATAGGAAGGATGTAGAAGCTCTAGAGTGGGTGCAGAGGAGATTGACCAGGATGTTGTCTGGATTAGAGAGCATATCTTATGAGGATAGCTTGAGCAAGCTAACATTTTAGTTTTTGGAGTGAAGGAGGATGAGAGGTGATTTGATAGTCAAATACAAGGTGATAAGAGGCATAGATTGAATGGATAGTCAGATTTTTTTCCCAGGGCGGAAATGGCAAAAACCAGGGGGCTTAATTTTAAGGTGATTGGAAGAAAGTATAGGTGGAATGTCAGAGGTAAGTTCTTTGCACACAGAGAGGTGAGTGCATGGAATGCCCTGGAAGGGGTGGTGGTAGAGGTAGATACATTAGCGGCAATTAAGAATCTCTCATATAGGTACATGGATGTGTGGTAAACTATGTATACCTGTCTGGACACGCCCCTCTACTGACTGCTCCTGTGGCTCCTCCCACAGACCCCTGTACAAAGGCGATTGGAGGCACTGCTCCCCCCTAAGTCTCCGAGATGCCGTGCTCCGTTTTTCTGCTAATAAAAGCCTATTGTTTGCCTCCCGTCTCCGAGAGTTATTGATGGTGCATCAGGATGATAGAAAAATTGAGGGCTATGTAGGAGGAAAGGGCTAGAATGACCTTAGTGCAGGTAAAAAGGTCATCACACCATTTTGGGCCAAAGGTCAGTACTGCGCTGTAGTGTTCTATATTCTAAATATTGTTGGAGATTTATTTATTATATTATCTTTAACCTTTTTAAGACCATTCCATTTCTATTGAAGTCATTCTTTGGGAATGTCATTTTACTCCTTCTCTTTCTTCCCTTTCTCCCATGGTCCAGTCATCTCCCCTATCAGATTCTTTCTGTAGCCCTTTGCCTTTTCCACTTATCTCCTCCCTGCTTCTTACTTCATCCCCCTCCCCCCCCACCATCTTCTTATTCTGGCTTCTTCCCCCTTCATTTCCAGTCCTGAAGAAGGGTCTTGGCCTGAAATGTTGACTGTTTATTCATTTCTTTAGATGCTGCCTGACTTGCTGAGTTCCTCCTGCATTTTGTGTGTGTGTTGTTCTGGATTGCCAGAATCTGCAGGATCTCTTGTGCTTACTCTTGCTATAATTCCTTGGAGAATTTAGAATAAGTACTCTGTTAGGTTCCTCCTCAGTTTTGTGCCTTTTTTATATTTTAGGAACGTAACATAAAAAGTATAAACCAGATTTGGACCATTCAGCTCCTTATGCCTGCTGCACCATTCAAAAAGATCATAAGTGATACTTTATCTCACTGTGGCTCTCTTGCACTAATATTATTTTTGGTGATTCTCTTGTTATCCAAAAGCCCTTTAATTCCTATCTTGAATAAACTTAGTGTCTAAGCATCCATAACCTTGTATGATAGAAGCTTTAAAGCTGCACCGTTTTTAATTGATCAGCATCAGATGCTGTGGAGTTTCCTTGATCTCTGTGTTAAGAAAACCTGGAAACAGTAGATTCAGTTCCTCTAAAGTTCCCTTTGTAATGTGGGGATTGGATTCTGATCTTTTAGTATGTCTTTCAATGCTCTTTTGAGAGAGTGTTGCTTTTTAATTAAGTAATATTATTAAGCTCTTTACTAGAAGGGATCATTAGGGTTAGAGCAAGATCATTAAGCATATTTTGGAAAATTGATTATCAGAGTGCGTTTTGTGTAGCCAATCATTGTCTAAAAGGTACATCTACATAAGTTAATATGTTACAAATTTCCCTTCCTGGGTCATAAGTTTCTCAATACCACCTATTTTGCAACTGTGCGGCAAACAAAATTTCTTTGCTGGTGCGGGAGGAGGCAGTATTCATTTAACTTGTGCTTTCAAGAAAATAGTATATTCATAGCACACCTTTACTATACAAATGGTGTACACCTCTATACAAATGGTAAGTAGGTTGGATCATTATATTCATTTTAACATGGTTGGCACTGTACACAACTAATTCATCTGTAGACACCACAAGACAATCAAAATCGGTATGGTTCTGCTTCACATCTGAACAGAGCTATTTTACAAGTATGGGGTCAGAAATTAGGTTTTTCTTAATTCCAATCCTGAAAACCTCATGTATTTAAATGAAAGAATAAGGACCTATCCATTTTTAAATAACAGTAACGACATGGTTATGCCACTCAAATAATCTGATCAAGAGAGAAATTCAACTACCAAAAAGGATGCAAAGCAAATTAATACATCAGGAAGCCTCTGAGCTGGAACCCAAGCTGGGAAGTCACTAGTTGAGATGAATCAGCAGGAAGATGAACATAATTCTTGATCCCAAAGTTTCAAGGTTGGGCATTTTTATTTGTTAGTAGCTATACTCAGGTTCCTTCTGCTTGTCATAGCCAGGGGAGTGGGTAGTGGGGTAAGTTCCCACAACCTATTACAGGCTCCTAATGGCTTGCATCTCAAGTAGCCTCTGACAATGAAGTCTAACTCCTGGCCTTCATGTGTGGCTTAGCTACTAGGCCCAGCAGAATTGTTTCTACTGACAGGAGAAGGGGAAAAGGTGGGTTACTGGCGGCTTAGAAACAGCCACTCCAGGCAGATGAGCCTCATTAGCAGTAGCTGGCAACTTATCAAGGAAAAGTAAAACTCTGATTTCAAACCTCCACTGCCTTGCGGCTATAGCCACTCACGGGGAAGGCTTTGGGAGTAAACCCCAATGAAAAATCCAGAGCTGAAGTCCCTCAGGCAGTCCTACGTTGAGTTCAATGCTGATTGGCAACTCCTGCAACGCTGCTGGTACTAAACCGAATTTGTCTATGATATTCCTTTGGATTCATCAGTTGCATGGAGAAGGTGCGCCTGCAGCATTGGCGCAGCTTGCTCTCCATACTGTACTGCCCTGGCTTGTGGTATTGCACCAACAGCTTAGA
This sequence comes from Hemitrygon akajei, assembly GCF_048418815.1. NCBI lineage: Eukaryota > Metazoa > Chordata > Chondrichthyes > Myliobatiformes > Dasyatidae > Hemitrygon > Hemitrygon akajei. The sequence goes on along the minus strand of NC_133131.1, from coordinate 135,907,731 downwards.
CAGCTAGGACGCAACATCCATGTTCAACTCCGACTAACTGAGGGTCTCAAGTTGTACTCAGGAGCTTATCAAGATCCAGGTGTTGACCTCAGTCTTGGGCGCTAGAGATTGCAAAGTCAAGTTCAACTGATAGTTGAATTAAAGCAACTATGCAGGCTGGAGGCAAAGACTATTTCGTCCTAATCAGTTCCCTCACAGAAGATCCAATTGGCTCGGACTTTCTATTTCCTTCACTTTATGCAGTGGTCAATTCTGCTTGTTGACCACTCTGCATATAAAAGAATTCTTGACATCAGAATTAAAGTTTAGTCTTTTGCTATTCTGAAGCTGGTAATCTGATGATCAGTTGGATTTCAGTAGAGGGAGGGGGCCAGTTATTACTTAATCCAAGCTAACACTAGAATTATTAAAAAATAAAGTGATAAATTTTCATCAACTGTGAAATGATTAATGGTGTATTTACTTGTGCTTTGAGACCACCCTTGGCAGTGATCTGATACTTTTTTGCTCCACCCTGCTTGGACTGATATTTTACATGACATTTTTTCATATTTAACCTGGAATCTAATTAAATTTTACAATCTAACTGGCTTGTAGGATTTAATGCTAATTTTGCCACATTGGAAGTGGACGACCAAGTCAGAGTTTTAACTCAAAGCTTCCTGTAACCATATCTAAAGTTTCTGAGTTTGATAACAATATTCTACAACATTAAAACATTTTCATTCAACACCATACAGTTTGCTTCTAAAGTGCACAGCCTCAATCTGAGGTAAACTAGACATTACTCAAAGGTCTACAAAGGAAATACATTCACAGACACTGACCACTATCCAGTTGGCAAGAGTTGTTAATTGCCATTTCTTTACATCAGGAAGAGCAACATCACAGATATACATGACATAAATTCCTGGAGGAAAAATTTCAAACACTGAACTCACAAATTCAAGTATGGCAATCAAATGTACTAAAGCACTTTTTTCTCTATCAAAATAAATATAATATTTGAAATTTGACACTTCAATGCAGATCTTAAATTATAGAATAAAGTTTTCACAGAGCTTGAAGCACAGATCTTTCAGATATTTGTTTTTCACATCAGCTAAAGAGAATAAGCCTTAATTATTTTTTCTTTTGTACATCGATGAAATTTGCAGACACCTGGACTTTTACAATACTCAAAGCTTTGTAAATAGAGACCTTCATTAGTGACAACCACAGTGGTGGAGGCTATTGGTGTTTAATGTGTGGCTGCAAAAATGCTTTTAAAGCATCGTAACAAAATATCTAAATAGATTTCAAGGTGCTCTATTTACTGTTAGAAGATTGTTACAGTACTTAATGCTTTAGTACAATTTGTCTGAAGAATGACATATTGTTGATGAGTCAAAACTTTCAACAATATTAGTGAATGTCTAATTGCATTAAATAACTTGTAACGTCCATAATTCCAGATTGGAGTCTTCAGCTCCAGTACCTGCAGCAAGGGCTAATATCAAAGAAGACTAGTTTGGAGGAGGTAAACAATGAAGTACATTCACACAATAGCAACATCTCCATTGAAATGGGCCCGATGACTTGCAGTTACAGGTCGTGCCCAAGTCGCTCTAATTCCTCAATGAGGAAATCAATGTCTTCTTGTGTGGCTGCTGGGTTTGAGATGACCATACGGAAGAAATTAACTTTGTCACCTTGGGGCTGGTAACTTACCATTGTGGTCCCAAATGTCATCATTCTAGTTTTAATCTGTGGAGCCACCTAAAACAGCAAACGAGAAGTTAGAGCTTCTTCCTTCTGAGGAGTCCAAACACATTTAAGCAAATAATGAACAGGAGGAGGAGGAGCAAGTCACTCGGCTTATTGACACAAGCGATTCAGCAGATACAGGAAATCCAGAGTAACACACACAAAATGCTGGAGGAATTCAGCAGGTCAGCAGTATCTATAAAGAGCCAACATTTCAGGCCAAGACACTTTATTCTTTTCCATAGATGTTGCCTGACCTGTTGAGTTCCTACAGCACTTTATTGAGCCTACTCCACCTTTCAATCAGATCTTGGATTCAACTTCATTTTTCTACTTGATTTCTTAAACCACAACCATCCTCACCCCATAAAATCTATCTACCTCAGCCTTGAATATAATTAATGATAAGTTCCTCAGCTCTAAAGGTAGAGTATTCCTCAGTGACAGAATCCAAATGAGGTGAAATGCATCCTCCTTTTAGTCTTAATGGGTGACGCTGACCCTTATTGGAAGACTACAATCTCCCACTGGAGGAACTACACTCTTAGCGTTTATCTTGACCAGCCTTTTTCACTGTAGGTGGTGACTCTGAAGACTTCAGCTGCTTATGTATAGATCATGACTGACGTAAAGTCACAGGAGCAGGAGGTGGATGGTCATATGAACAGCTGGTGCATATTGATAATGACTGAACAGTATTGATAATGGCTGGGGTTTCCTGTCTTGTAAAGACACTGCCCAGAAGAAGGCAATTCCAAACCTCTTCTGTAGAAAAAATTGCCAAGAAACAATCATGGTCATGGAGAGACCATGATCGCCCACATGATATGACATGGCACAAAACAAACAAATATATTAGAACAGAGTATGTGGTTTAATAGAATTAGAAAATGTGGTTTAATGGAATGCAACACTATTACCTGATGTTCCAAAATTGTATGCAAATGTAGATGGATCTATCCACTATAAATTGCTGTAAAACACTGGAATTCCTCATTTCTAATGAGTTACATAAGGATCATTTGTCATAAAGCAAATAAATGTAAGTATATGTGTAAAATCAGTTGTTTATAGGATCGCTAAATGCAATACTGTATTTAACTTAAGAACTATGGAAAGAGGCATCATTCAAAGTGGACTAGAAACCTGGCATTTTGTTTGTCTTAATACAAGATACACAAAAATTGGCTTACTTTCATCAGCAAGCTCCTTCTCTCTTCATTATCTGGTAAATGTCGAATACTATGAGGCAAATACCAGAAGCAGACATTGGTGTGCTGTGGCTGAACAACAGAGAGAGAACAAGAAAGGTCATTTGCCCCAATTATAAATGATTTCAGCGTTGCAGAATACATTCTCTCCACATTACATAATATTTAAATAATTTGCCTTTAATAGGTTATATTCAGTTTCCAATGCGCTGATCAAATGATTGCACAATGTGTATCTGAGTCCTTTACAGATAATGGACTGGATTCTGCTACAATGTTGGTGGCAGTTCCTTAGGTATTATAGTGCTTCCAACTTGTGATGTTCAAAGGGTCTTTGACTTCTGCTTCTCACACTACAACATAAAAATCAGAGGTGTGTTGATTATCACACGGGCTCCACTGCCCTGCCCTTCCCACCACCAAACTCATTGGTGGCAATCCTGTATTAGCAGGGTGCTTTTCATGACAGGTCCCTTAGCTTCACACTGGTGAGTTACACATTAATTTAGATGGGTAGCCAACCTTCAGTTCAAATCACAGTTTAGTTTAAATACACTGTTTTACTTTATATTTATATCATTAATTATTTTACAATGGCTTAATATATTGAATTGAATTGACTTTATTTCTTACATCCTTCACATACACGAGGAGTAAAAATCTTTACGTTACATCTCCATCTAAACGTGCAGTGGGCAATCATAGTAATTTATAATAAATAGAACAGTTGATGTAATGTAGAGTACACTCAAATCAGCCTGAGTTCATCAGTCTGATGGCCTGGTGGAAGAAACTGTGCCAGAGCCTGTTGGTCCTGGCATTTATGCTGTGGTACTGTTTCCTGGATGGTAGCAGCTGGAATAGAGTGTGGTTAGGGGTGACTCGAGTCCCCAAAGATCCTACAGGCCCTTTTTACACACCTGTCCTTGCAAATGTCCTGAATCATGGGAAGTTCACAACTACAGATACGCTTGGCTGTCCGCACCACTCTCTGCAGAGTCCTGCGATTGAGGGAAGTACAGTTCCCATACCAGGCAGTAATGCAGCCAGTCAGGATGCTCTCAATTGTGCCCCTGTAGAAAGTTCTTTGGATTTGGGGGCCCATACCAGACTTCCTCAACCATCTGAGGTGAAAGAGGCACTGTTGTGCCTTTTTCAACACACAGCTTGTGCGTACAGACCACGTGAGGTCCTCGGTGATGTGGAAGCCAAGGAACTTGGATCTCAACCCCAGATCCACTGATGTCAATAGGGGTTAGCCCGTCTCCATTCCTCCTGTAATCCACAACCAGTTCCTTTGTTTTTGCGACATTGAGGGAGAGGTTGTTTTCTTGACATCACTGTGTCAGAGAGATGACCTCTTCCCTGTAGGCCACTTTGTTATTGTTTGAGATGTGGCCAATCAATATAGTGCTGTCGATCAATTTAATTAGCAGATTGGAGCTGTGGGTGGCGATACAGTAAAGGAGGAGTCAGTACACAGCCCTGAGGGGCTTCTGTATTGAGAGTCTGAGGGTTGGAGGTGAGGGAGCCCACTCTTACAACCTGCTGGTGATCTGACAGGAAGTTCAGGATCCAGCTGCACGAGGCAGGGTCAAGGCCAAGGTCACTGAGCTTCCTATCAAGCCTGGATGGAAGTATGGTGTTGAATACTGAACTTTAGTCCAAGAACAGTATCGTTCGTCTCCAGATATATATTATAAAATATTGTTCAATCTATTCCTTTTATACTTTTATAAGTCTGCTTAATTCCACTTAAACTGCTTTTATATATGATTGAAGATCAGACACATTTAAATGCAATTAAATTTCCTTTGGTGATAGTGAACTGTCAAAGACCACCAGTTAGTAACACAAGAGACTGAAAATGATCGAATGTAGGTTTTTTTTTGTCTCCACAAATGTTATAAAAAGTAGAAAATCTTCAGGAACACAGAAGTGATGCCACAGTGGAGCCTCAAATTCTACCCCTTGTATACGGATAACCATTTCCTGACTTGTTAAATCTGTATTTTGTTTAGCTGAAGGTTTACAGGTTTAAACATTAAAGCCTCATATTAGAATTGCAAATGTTTTTATTAAAGGAGGAACAGTATGGCTTGGTATGCAATCAAAATAAGAGTGCTTAGAGCTACTGAAAGTATTTTTCATACATATCGTCATGTATGGAAAATAGTCACCTCTAACCACTCACTTTTGGATTGGTTGGCATTGTGTCAAATCAAAATGGCCAATGCAGTTATCTCATCTGCCTGCCTCTCAAAGGCCAATCAGTAAGATCTCTGGTAACTCCCTTTTGGTCAAGGTCGACCACAGATGTTGTGTCCCAGGCAACGCTGTCTGCGTTGTTCGTGCAGCAGTATCTGTGGCTGACGAGACCAATGCGAGGGTTGGAATCAGAAGACTATGAAACAGCTCTGTGGAGTTAGAGGTCGTTGGAAGGCAGATTTTTTAGTTTAGGGGTAGCCCAGTAAGATCAACTTCGAAGAATGAGAAGCAGGTGAAGTGGTGAATGCTGTTCCCAAGGTTGATGCTGGCTCAGCAGTCATAACAAGAAAAAAACATCTGGTCTGTTTTACTGTTGCTTGGGCTCCATGTGCTAACAAAACTTTGCAATACATTTATCTTTTGTACTCTCCATTTGTTTTCAAATTTGTGAAACATCAGATACCCTTCTTTTTCCACCTTAGCCATTCAAATCGAACGTACTTTCCCATCAAGCACCATTTCAAATCCTTCTCTGTTTTTTATTTTGTTGTACAAGTAGTCAGATAGGTCCAAGCACTTGTCAATCTGTGCCTCAAAACCCAAGGTACCCTGGAAAACAAAAAATGAAGATTCAAGGGAGACTGAAGACACTGCAAATCTGAAGCAACATAAAAAAAATGCTGAAGGAACTCAGCAGGTCAGTCAGCACCTATAGGGGGAAAAGAATTATTGATGTTTTGGGCTGAGGCTCCTTATCAGGATTAGGGAAGGGTCTCAACCCGAATCATCAACTATTAATTTCCCTCCATAGTTGTTGTCTGACATGTTGAGTTCCTCCATCATTTTTTTGCTGCTGCAACAAAAATTGAAATAAACTTTTCCATCAGTTAGCTATGATGTGAACATATCTTCATATTTTTGGAAGTTATCTGCTAATCTCACCCTGAAAAAGTAACACAGAAGGCAGGTCCAGAAGTTTTACAGACATCTCACCTATTCTAACCAATTCTTATACAGCCCTTTGCTATAGTAATCCCAGAATAAACAATGGATACTCTCCAGAGCTGAAATCAATTCAACAGAATTACTTCAGCCCAGAAAATCACATTGATTTTGTCACAACATCACATCCGTTCTGTCTAAATCTATTAAAGCACCTTGATGAATCATAAACCTCTCACCTATTATGCATGCTTTGATCTGAAGGTGCTAGAAGCTATTTGAAATTAAGTGTTCAAGTGCAGCCATTAGGCCTTTGACATAGTGTAGGCAGGGGTAATTTAGACAGCTGTTACATTTATGCAAATTAACATAGTTAATCCGTTTATCAGTGATGAATCAGGACTCCAATGCCCTTTATACTCATGTTCAGTACATAAAATGTAGTTGCAAACTCTGAAAGAAAAACAGAACTTCATTCTGAATTGTATTAGTATTAATCTCAAAAAGCAACTGAGTACCGTTTTCTTCTCATTATTTATCTTTTTTCTTCAACATTTGGTAAGAATATACTGGTAAATTTAGCCTGAATTACCTACTCTCTTAGTAAGTTACCCTTCTCGCTCTGAGACATCAGAAGAATGGAATGATAACCCATATCATTGCCAACAAATGCCCTGTCATTTGACACACAGTCTGCTTTTACAGACATTTGGTGTGTAAGGTAAAGATTAAGAGTTCAGGTTTGCTCACTGAAAGTGATTATTATGTGAGAGTGCTGGATATAACGATAAAGCAGGTACTCGAAGGAGTGGAATTGATGGGTAAATCCACTGTGGGTGACCAAAATTGGTGACCTTAAGTGACCGAGATGGAATTAAAGCATATTACTTGTTTCTGAGGCTATGTCCACACTAGACCATATAATTTTGAAAATGCCGGTTTTGCATAAAAACGATAGGCGTCCACACTAAGCGTTTTTGAAAATACTTTTGTCCATATTAAAATGGATATTTCGGCGAATCTCCTCCTACTGGGCATGCGCAGGACACATCTACCAAAAACAATGAAATGGCGTGCTGCCGTCACCATTTGTTCTGGCATGTCATGACAGTGTTTCTAGAAATCTCCAGTTACCCTGTCCACACTGCTCCAGCCAATTGGTGTTTTCAAATTTAAACACTCTGGAGGGCGTTTTAGAAAAGTTCTGTTTTTGGGGGAGGAAAATGTCGTTTTAGTGTGGACGGAGGGTCAAAACCAAGAGAAAAAGCTTTTGTTATGGATTTATCTGGTCTAGTGTGGATGTAGCCTGACTGTCCTTCACTTCCTGTATTTCTGGACAAAAATTCCTGCTTGGATTGGTAGAAGTTGCTATGGTTTCTTTCACACATTCCTCAAGAGAGTTACTCTCTTTGTAAATTGATATTGTAAACTGTAGTGACTATTAGCACTGTATCACGCTGTGACACAGCTAGAGAGGGATGAAGAGGTGAGATTAAACAAGGTAATGTGGTTTTAGAATCAGATGATGCTTCTTTGTCAGTGTTATATGTTGATAATACCCACGATGTGTGACATGCTCAGCAGGTCAGACTTTACTGATTGCATTAAAAAAACAGAATCAAAAACCACAGGATTGGCAGAGATGGTCATTTTACATAATTAAAGAACAGGCCCTTCTGACACAACGAGTTGCACTGCCCAGCAACCCACCTATATAACCTAATCACGGGATAATTTACAATGTCCATATAACCCACTAACCACTACATCTTTGGACTGAGGGAGGAAACCAGAGCACCCTGAGGTCACAGGGAGAGTGTACAAACACTTTACCGATGGTGCTGGAACTGAGCTCCAAACTGTGAAACACCCTGGTCTGTAATCGCATCGTGCTAACTGCTCCGTCACCATGGTGTGTTCTATGCTTAGAACATAGAACAGTACAGTTCAGGCTCTTTGGCCCCTGATGTTGTCCTGACCAGTTAACCTAGCCTATGACCCTTCCTTCCTACATAGTCCTCAAGTTATTTTTTTATTAGCCATGTGCCTACCCAGAGATCTTAAATGCCCCTAATGTATCTGCTCTACCACTACCTCTGGCAGGGCATTCCACACACCTGCCATACTTACTATATAAAATATACCTCTGATGTCCTGCCTATACTTTTCTCCACCTGAAAATTATAACCCTTGGTATTAGCCACTTCCATCTTGGGAAAAAGTCTCTGGTTATCCGGTCGATCTATGCCTCTTATCATCTTATCCACCTCTATTAAGTCACCTTTCATCTCTCTTTGCTCCAAAGAGAAATGCCCTAGGTCACTCAAGCTTTTCTTATAAGACATGCTCTCTAAAATGTCTCTAATGTTTCCTCAATGAAAACTCTCTAAGCTGCTCATAAAGAAACCAATAAAAGATGCAGATCACACATTGAAATGCTTACCTTAGCTCTCCACATCAGCCACAATTTAAAAATATCCACATGTCGCCCACACTGCAATGCCTTATCTCCAGTGTCGTAGGACAGATCATAGTGTTTGTCAGGTTGGAAGAGGTAGCAGGCATTCATCTGATTACAGCTTTGCAACAGTCCCTGCATAAAGTTCAATCAAGTGTGAAGATAGGTCTAACAGGTTAAAGCTTGGAAAGTAAAATAAAATCCAAAAGTTGTTCATAAATACAGGTCTAAACAATAAAGGATTTTAAATGACAAGGTGTAATTGTGTTTGGAATTCACTAACTAATTAATTCAGAGGCTGTTGATTGCATTTTAAGGTCAGAAATGTGGAAGTTCATTGATTGCACAATGTTCAACTCTATAGTGGCTTTGCTACAATGCATGCACGCTGAAAACTGAATTTAAACAAAACTCAGACATTGAATCTTTTCAAGACTGTGATAGTATCAAGAGGAAATTAAAAAAATAAGAAAAGGAAAAGCAGATGGAGTGAGTTGTGGGAGGGGAAGGTGAAGATGGAAATAGCTGTCTCCACTTATACCATCCTTTCACTCCACCTTGCTCCATCTGCCTCTTTATTTTGTCTGGCTTCAACTTTCATTCACTATCTTCCAAGTCCCCCTACATCCTTCCCCTATCAGCTTGACCTGCTTATTATATTTCACCCTTCCACAGTCCCCTAATCACCTCAGTCTCCTGTCATACCACTCCCTCACTACTCTTTATACTGATTATCACTCCTCTTCAGTCTGAGACCCGATGCAGAGTTTTGATGCAAAATGTCAACAATTCCTTTCCCTTTACAGAAGCTGTCTGATTGAGCAGAATGCTTGTAGCTCTTCTCAAAGCTGATGCTCTCTAATGCAGGCAACATCCTGGTGAAACTCTTCTGCACCATCTCCAAAACCTTTACAACCTTCCTGTGATCCGATGATCAGAAAGGCAGACAAAACTTTCAAAAGTGACTTCACCTAAGTTTTATAAATTGACTTAACCTGTCAAATTTTATATCCAAAGCCCCAAACAATAAAATGAAAATATGCCATATGCTTTTTTTAATCATCCTATATCCTTGTGTTGCCACTGTAGGGAGCATGGATTTCCAGCCCAAGATATCTCTGTACATCAATGCTCTTAAGTGTCCTGCCATTTACTGCATAGAGTCATATAAAAGTATAGCACAGAAACAGGCCCTTTGGCCCATCTAGTTAATGCCAAACCATTTCAACTGCCTGCTCCCATTAACCTGCACCCGGATCATAGCCCGCCATACCCCTACCATCCACGTACCTATCCAAACTGCTCTTAAACGTTGAAATCAAAATTGCATCCACCACTTATACTGTCAGCGCATTGCACACTCTCACCACACTCCGACTGAAGAAGTTACCCTTCATGTTCCCCTTAAACGTTTCATCTTTTAGCCTTAAACCATGACATCTATTTGTAGTCTCACCTAACCTCATCAGAAAAAGCCTTCTTGCATTTACCCTACCTATAGTCTTCATACGTTTGTATACCTCTATCAAATCTCCCCTCAATCTTCTATGTTCTAGGGAATGAAGTTCTAAACTATTTAATCTTTCCTTATAACTCAGGTCCTCAGTCCCGGCAACATCTTTGTAAATTTTCTCTGTACTCTTTCAATCTTATTTACATCTTTCCTGTAGATAGGTTAAGAAAATTGCATACAATACCCTCATTCTTCTATACTCTAGAGAATAATGCCCTAACCTATTCAACTTTTCCTTATAATTCACGTCCTCAAGTCCTGGCAACATCTAAATAAACTTTCGTGCACTCTTTCCTGTAAGTAGGTGACCACAGCTGCCCAAAGTACTCCAAATTTGGCCTTACCAACATCTTATACATCTTCAACATAACATCTTAACTCCTACATTTAGTAATTTGATTTATGAAGGCCAAAAACCAATGTACCAAAAGCTTTCCTTAAGACCATATCTACCTGTGACGGCACTTTCAAAGAATTATGGACCTGTATTCCCAGATCCCTCTGTTCTACTGCACTTGTCAGTGCCCTACCACGCACCATGTAAGACCTACCCTGCTTGATCCTACCGAAGTGCAGCACCTCACACTTACCTACATTAAATTACACCTGAGATTTTATCGCTCAGTTTTCCAGCCAGTCCAGCTCCTGCAGTTTTTCTTGCTGTCCACTAAGCCACCAGTCTTGGTGTCATCTGCAAATTTGCTGATCAACTTCACTACATTATCATCTAGGCCATTGATTTAGATGACAAACAACAGTGGACCAAGCACCAATCCCTGCGACACATCACTAGTCACACGTCCCCACTCAAAGAAGCAACCCTCTACTTCCACTCTTTGGTTTCTCCCATGAAGCCAATGTGTAATCCAATTTACTACCTTGTCTTGAATGCCAAGCGACAGAACCTTCTTGACCAAACTCCCATGTGAGAACTTGCCAAAGGCCTTGATAAATACTTTCCTGTTACATTTGATCTCCAAAAATGCAACACCTTACACTTACTCCACCTACCAATTTTGGGCCTTATTTCCTACTCATCTATGTCCTGTTGTAACTTTCAACAACTTTACTCCTTATCCAAGACTCTGCAGTTTTTGTGTCAACTACAAAATTGATAACTAGCCCAACCACATTTTCATTGAAGTCATTTACATATATCACAATGGGGAGATGGAGAGCTGGAGTTGGGACACAGAGGTAGATATGTGATATCTCCTGTGGTCCCTTCTCTCTCTCCTTCCATTTCACATTTGATCCTTCCAGTTTTATCCCCTTTCTATAATTTCCCATCAGTTCCCTGGTTCTATCACATCTGAAATCCTGTCTGCCCACTACCCTGGACCCCCATCAATTTGCCTTTCACACCAACAGGTCAACAGAGGACGCCATCTCCCCGGCACCTCACTCTGCCCTGACCCACCTGGACAGCCCCAACTCTTATGTCAGAATGCTGATAATTGGCTCTAGTTTGGCATTCAATGCTGTGACCCCCTCCAAGCTGATCGACAAACTTCGCCAGCTTGGTATCAGGTCATCCCTCTGCAATTGGATCTTGGACTTTCTGACTAACAGATACCAATCTGTTAAGTTAGACAACCTCTCCTCCTCCACTCTCACCCTGAAAACCGGCGTGCCTCAAGGCTGTGTGCTGAGCCCTCTTCTGTACTCCCTTTTCACCTGTGACTGTGTTCCTGTACATGGTTCTAACTCCATAATCAAGTTCTCAGACGACATCATGGTGGTTGGCCTGATCAGAGGGGATGATGAGATGGCCTATAGGGATAAGGTCCAGCACCTGGCCCCATGGTGTGCCAACAACAACCTGGCCCTTAACACCTAGAAGACCAAGGAAATCATTGTGGACTTCAGGCATGCTAGGAGCCACACTCACATCCCCATCTACATCAATGGAGCTGTAGTGGAGCGTGTATCAAGCTTCAAATTCCTTGGTGTCCTCATTTTCGAGGATCTCACCTGGTCCCTGAACTCCTCCATCCTGATCAAAAAGGTGAAACAGTGCCTTTATTTCCTGCAGTGCATCAAGAAATCTCACCTCTGTCCTGGGATACTAACGGACTTTAACCGCCGTACCATTGACAGCATACTCACTAACTGCATCTCAGTGAGGTATGGCAATTGTCCCATATCGGACTGCAAAGCACTCCAGCGGGTGGTGAAAAATGCCCAGCGGATTATCGGCACCCAATTGCCCACCGTTGAGAACATCTACCATAAACGCTGCCTGGGCAGGGCGAAATGCATTATCAAGGATGCACCTCACCCTAACCATGGACTTTTTACTCCCCTCCCATCTGGTAGGCGCTACAGGAGCCTCTGCTCCCACATCAGCAGGCTCAGGAAGAGCTTCTTCTCTGAGGCTGTGACCCTGCTGAACCTCACATCACAGTGCTAAGCAGTATTGCACCCATATTGTACTGCCTCAGTACTTTTATATTGGTGTGCTGTAGCACTTACTTTTTATTTGCCGTTATTTTGTAAATAACACTATCCTTTTGCACTTCTGGTTAGACGCTAACTGCATTTCATTTGGCTTTGTATCTGTACTCGGCACAATGACAATAAAATTGAATCTAATCTACTCTAATCTAATCTAATCTAATTATTCACTTTTACCCTCTTCTCCTCATGGTTTGAACCACTCCCTATATTTCCTCCTCTATCTGACTTCATCTACTCTTCATCTCTCCCTTAATGGTTCCCATTATCACCTCCATTACTGATCAGATTTCAGAACTTTTGGTCTTTGTGTCCCCACCTACCACCCTCTGGCTTCTGTCTCCACCTTCATCCTTTCCTCTCCAACTTCATCCTCCCACCTTTTTTATTCTTCTTGTCTGCTTCCAATTATCCGTGACCTGCATTTTGCTCCTAACTCTGCCCTTCTTCTTCCACCTGGCTCCATCTGCCCATCGTTCTTCACCTCACTTCCATTCATCTACATCCTACTGGACCCCTTCCGTTTGTACCAGTTAATTTCACTCTCCACTCTCAGTCCTGACGCAGGGTCTCTACGTAAATCATTAACTGTTCCTTTCCCTCCACGGGTGCTGCTCAACTTGTTGAGTCTGGCAGCAATTTCTTTCATTTGAAGTTTGAAAGCAATTTCTCAATCAGCGCCAGTGGAGAAGACCAAGAAGGTACGGTCAAGAGGGGCAGAGAATGGCTTACAGGACTGCTTGGAGACGGTGGACTGGATCATCATCGAGTCTGAATGAATATGCCACAGTTGTCATGGACTTCATCAAAACCTGTGTGGATGAGTGTGTGTCTTCAAGAACATATCAGATATACCCAAATCAAAAGGAGAATTAGGAGATTCATAGTCTTTCTGTGTGGCATTCAGGGCTTGGTCTGTGGGATTCAAGACCAGTGATCCAGAAGTATACAAGGAGCACAGATATGAAGGGTGAAGCAACAATTATGATTGAGGTTAGAGCTGGAATCAGATGTATGTAAGTCCTCACAGGGTTTTCATACAAAGCAAGACCTAAGATCATGAATGGCAGTGATGCTCCACTCCCAGATGAGCTCAACCCATTTTAGGTAAACTTTGATAGGGGGAGTAACACTGCACCTCTGTGAATTCCTGCAGCATCTGGTGATATTGTGATCTTTATCTCAGTGGTCACTGTTAGAACATCCTTCAAGAGGGTAAACACTTGCAAGGCGTCAGGACCTAATGGTGTACCTGGTAAGGCACAAACAACCTATACAAAACAACTGGTGGGAGTGTTCAAGCACATCATCAATCTCTCAAAACTGCTTTCGGAGTTGCCATCTGCTTCAATGGAACAATCATACCTGTGCTCAATGTCCAGCAGGAAGAGTATCAACAACTATCATCCAGTGGCACTCACATCTACGATGATGAAGTGCTGTGAGAGATTGGTCATGGCTAGAATCAACTCCTGCCCAGGCAAGAACCTGGACCCACTGCAATTTGTCTATCACCAGAATAGGTCTACAGCAGATGCAGTCTCATTGGCTCTCCACTTGGCCTTAGATCATCTGGATAACAGTAACACTTATGTCAGACTGCTATTTATTAACCACATCTCAGTGTTCAACACAATCAAACTCTCAGTTCTAATCAAAAAATTCCAAAACCTCGGCCTCTGTACCTCCCTCTGCCACTGGATCCTTGACTTCCTCCCCGGGAGACTACAATCTGTATGGATCAGAAATAACACCTCCTCCTCACTGACAATCAACACTGGTGCATCTCAAGGATGTGTGCTTAGCCCACTGATCTACTCTCTCTGCGCCCATGACTGTGTGGCTCGGCACAACTCAAACACCATCTATAAAGTTGCTGATGACGCTATTGTTGGCAGAATCAGATAGTGTCAAGGAAGCATACAGCAGTGAGACAACCACTTGGTTGAGTGGTGTTGCAGCAACAAGCTTGCACTCAACGTAAGTAACACCAAGGATTTGATTGTGGACTTCAGAAAGGGGAAGTTGAGAGAATACACACTAGTCCACATTAAGGGATCAATGGTGGAAAGGGTGGGAAGTTTCAAATTCCTGCATTTCAACATCTCTGAGGATCTATACAATTGATGCAATTACAAGGAGGGTACAACAGTGGTTATTTACATTAGGAGTTTGAGGAAAATTGGTATGTCACCAATGCACTCACAGATTTATATATATGTACAGTGAAGAGCACTCTAACTGGTTGCATCACCGTCTGGCATGGAGGGGCCACTGCATAGGACTGGAAAAAGCTGCAGGAAGTTGCAAACTCAGCCAGCTCCATTGTGGGCACCAACCTCCCCAGCATTCAGGATACATTCAAATAGTGGTACCTTAAAAAGGTGGCATCAATCATTAATGTCCCCCATCACCCAGGATATGCCCTCTTCTCAGTGCCACTTTCAAGGAGGAGGTATAGGAGCCTGAAGACACACACTGAGTGTGTCAGAGACAGCTTCTTCCCCTCCGCCATCAGATTTCTGAATGGACAGTGAACCCATGAACTCTTTCCCTTTTTTCGCATTTAAAAAAAATATATGCTTACTGTAATGTATAGTTTTTATTACTATGCATTGCAATGTACTACTGCAGCAAAACAAAATATTTCACGACATGTGCCACTGATATTAAACCTGATTCTGTTTCTGAGTGGAAGTGTAGGATCACAGAGTTGTACAGCTTGGGAACGGGCCCTTCCCCAGCATGTCTGTGCTGACAAGGATCCCAACTGATGCTTCTCTGATTTACTCACACTTGGCCTGCATCCCTCTATTCTCTTCCTATTCAAGTAACTGTCCAAATGCCTGTTAAACATCATGCATATGGTCTACTCCTGTTCCAATGTCTTATCTTCACAAATCTGTGGCACATAAGTCTTCTCCATTGAAGTACGAGTGAAAATTCTTAGGGTAATCTTTAAAGTCAGAGTACCTAAAAATAACACATCTGATCCCCAACAGGAATCGACTAAGCTTGTTAATGTGCTAGCCATATGGGACCTTTATCTTCGTGGAGAATCTACGCAAAAGAAGTGTATGGTAATTCTGAAAATCCAACTCAGTGCATGTGTGTGAAATAATGCAAAAGGAGCAAAGTTTAACAGTGATCTGAATCATGACTGAGGATAACTGGATGGATTGGGATTTGGGTCACGGATGAACTGCAGCAGCAAAATGGAATGTAAAATGGCAAGAAAGGAAGAAGATGGAATTACGGTGAAAGAGAAAGAGTGCTTAAGAAATCAGGAGGTAAAGAAATGTGTGATAACAATTGGAAAGCAAGAAAAAATACCAGATAACCACATGAAGAAAATTGAGTTGCATATCATAAAAAGGATAATGAATTTTAAAATTTGAACAGATTGAAATTTTTTGGGAGTAATTGAACCAAGTGAACTAAGAACCCAGCCTGCTACAGAATATCTTGATTTTTACAATTTAAGATTTATAAGAAACAAATCTGTGTATTAAAAACAATCCTAACTCTCACTTATTACCAACCAAAAATATCCTGATGTTTTACATGACAAAATCATCAGAACATTGGCTGATTAGATATTTGCATTAAAGAGCAGGTGTTCCCAATAAAGTGACCATTGACTGTATTTCTTCCTGTGTCACTGACTGCAGAACAAGGACAGAGAGCCCAGGTTCATTTTAAGATTAACAGCTAACTTGGGTATTTGCTGGTTAATGTTAGTGCTTCTACTGCCACTTTGGGAAGACACTTAATGACAACACGAAGCAAAAATTACATCAGGAAACATCATAGTCAGTATCTGTAAATGGGATTTAAAGAGATAGTGGCACTATTAATTCACTACCAATGAACCTGCATGAAAAAATGGTCCCTACCTCTTCTCTGACCAGTAGAGCTGAACACTGCAAGGGGACTCCCATCATCTTGTGTGGATTCCAAGTAACAGAGTTCGCCCTAGAAATAAAGATATCAACTGTATTTATGAAAAGGGACAATAAGTACCATTCAATCACCTTACTGCTGCCATTCTGAATTTGAAAAGTACATAATTAGCTGTTAGAAATTAAAGCAGGAGGAGCAGATTGGTGGTATCTCCCCTTTGAAGCTCTGAACACTCAAGACCTACCAGTACTGTATTAGGCCACCATGAAACTTATGACAGGAGTGAACAATAATACATAATTATAATTTTAAATCTGGTTGAAAATCTATTGTGAAGCCAAAAGTGGATTTTAACTCTTGTAATCTACTGGAAATTATGCAGTTAAAAAGCAGTGGAGGAGGACTTAACCACTTCTTTCCCACCTCACTGTCGTTGATACCCACCAAGGATCTGTAGTATTCAATCTTCAAGAAGGGCCCAGAGAGGAGCTAATAATTTGATTGTGGCTTGACAAAACATCTGTCGTTTCGGGCGAAGGGTCTCGGCCCAAAACGTTGACTGTCCTTCTTCCTATAGATGCTGCCTGGCCTGCTGTGTTCCACCAGCATTTTATGTGTGTTGCTTGAATTTCCAGCATCTGCAGATTTCCTCATGTTTGCAAAACATCTGTGTTTTTTTTTTCTACCCCTGTATGAGTAGCATATGAGTATGAGTATGGCCCCTGTATGAGTATGGCCAGCAATGGACATTTCGACTAGAGGTCTTAAAAGCAGACATCTGGCTCCCAGCAACATTTTGAGAACAGCATTTTGTTGTACCTCCAGCAATTAGAATAGGGAAGTTGTACCAAAGCCTTTTTCTATCTGGGATATCCAAAATAAAATCTAAACAGGCCTTGAATTTCTATAGACCTGACCCAACTTTTTTTTATATTCAACAGCTTCGCCAGGGGTTCCTTTAAACTGCCACCAAAATGAGAGATTGAGCATAAATCAGCAGCAGACTGTTGACAAGTTGTGTCACCAGGTCTGAGAAAGTGGCAATAGCATTCATTACCTCTCAGTTCCACTTAACTTCCAGCGATGTTTTCTAGACATCAGCAAACCACCACCCCAGGCTGCCTGAATTAAAATAAAACAGAGAGTTAAGCAAAGTAATGCCAACATTTCACAATAGTTTAATTCAAACAAAATCAACTGCCGATGGAGTTTGGATGCAGAGTTGTGATCAGAACCATTGGCAATTTGCTTCCTCCCACAGATTCTGCTGAGTCTGCTGAGGTCCTTCAGCCAGTTGTTGGTTAATGTGCCAAAGGGATGACGTGGATAATGGGCAGTGAGATCACTACTTAGCTAACTAACCAATAAAAGTCAAATCATGCAGATGCTGAAAATCTGAAAATAAAACACTATAAATTCTCAGCAGATTACATGGCATCTATGGTAGAAGAAATATAATTAATATTTGTGACTGTTGATTGAATGTTAACTCGGCTTCTTTCTTCACTGATTCTGTTTGACCTTGGTACTTCCAATTCTTCCTGCTTTATTTCATTATTTTGTTAACTTTTGCCATTGAGTTAAATAAATAAGAATATCTTCAAATGAGATACTATATTTTGAATCTTAATCAGAATTTTATGGAGATAGGTGGAGGCTGGGTGTGACACAACCTTTGCATCTACAATGTGAAGATGGTAAGGTTGCAGTTTAAAATATGAAAGTTGATGAAAGCTTTGGGAAGAGCTGTCTTCCTACTGGAATAAATGGGCAGGATTAGGATGTGAGAGGAAATGGCAAACGTGATCAGACACACTTACATCCACATGCATCCAGATCTTGTATTTCTGACATAAGTCGGCAATGGCAGCTAGAGGGTCAAAGGCACCGTACACTGTGGTGCCAGCCGTAGCATTCACAAAGAACGGAACAAAGCCCTGGACAGAACAGAAAAACCTGATCAGAAACTCACATGAGAAGGAAATATGAATATGTTATGTTGGTGCAAACGTATTCAGGAAATATGCAAACATGACGACATCTGCAGATGCTGGAAATTCAAGCAACACACACAAAATGCTGGTGGAACACTGCAGGCCAGGCAGAATCTATAAGGAGAAGCACTGTCGACGTTTCGGGCCGAGACCCCTCGTCAGGACTAACTGAAAGGAAAGATAGTAAGAGATTTGAAAGTAGGAGGGGGAGGGGAAAATGCGAAATGATAGGAGAAGACCGGAGGGGGTGGAGTGAAGCTGAGAGCCAGAAAGGTGATTGGCAAAAGGGATACAGAGCTGGAGAAGGGAAAGGATATCATTCTGATATGTCTATCCATGGCCTCCTCTACCGTCAAGATGAAGCTATACTGAGGTTGGAGGAACAACACCTTATATACCGGCTGGGTAGCCTTCAACCTGATGGCATGAATATTGACTTCGCTAACTTCTGTTAATGCCCCTCCTCCCCTTCTTACCCCCTCCCTGATATATTTAGTTTTTTTCCCTACTCCTTTTTTTCCCTTTCTTTCTGCCCATCACTCTGCCTGTTCTCCATCTCCCTCTGGTGCTCCCCTCCCCCTTTCTTTCTCTCTAGGCCTCCCATCCCATGATCCTTTTCCTTCTCCAACTCTGTATCCCTTTTGCCAATCACCTTTCTGGCTCTCAGCTTCACTCCACCCCCTCCGGTCTTCTCCTATCATTTCGCATTTTCCCCTCCCCCTCCTACTTTCAAATCTCTTACTATCTTTCCTTTCAGTTAGTCCTGACGAAGGGTCTTGGCCTGAAACGTTGACAGTGCTTCTCCTTATAGATGCTGCCTGGCCTGCTGTGTTCCACCAGCATTTTGTGCAGGAAATATGCATATGTTATGTTGGTACAATATTTAAAAGATAAAACTAGCTCAAATCCCATCATGTCATTTGTGAAATTTCAATTAGTTTAAATTCAGTTAGTTTTGATTTAAAAAAACCTGTCATAGTGATGAGGCCTGTAGCCATATGTGACTCCAGACCTGTGTAATTTCCACTCTTGCTTCCCCCTCCTTCCCCCCGTGTTTCATTTTTAAATGATCTAGCTAGCAACTCATACTGTAACCACTATGTTGAAATTGAAAAAGAATAAAACTGGATAGAGCTCTTATCAACGTCTTCAGCATTGAATGTGGAGAGCGTAAAGTCTTGCTCACAAATATCTTTGGATCTATGCCCAAAATGGACAACCTGACAGTGACATCAGCAGCTGATGTGCCAGAATCCTCTATCACAATTACACATTTAATAGGACCTTGATATGGAACCCACCCAATAATGTCTAATGACATTGGGTCATACTTAGGCAGCGAATTGTCTTCTTTCTCATCACTCACTCAGTTGATGAGCTAGTGTTTTTCCATGTTGAGCAACACTTGGAAGAAACACAGAACGTATTCTAGCTAGGTGACTAAAATGCCATCACCAAAAGTAGCTTTGCAACATCAGCACAGGCTGATACCTGAAGATTGGGTCTGCAATGGATAGTGAGTGAATCAACAAAAGGGATAAGCCTACTGAACCATCTCCTCACCATTTACATAATTGGTGCAAAATCCTTGTTAAGACAAGATCCCAGCTTCATACTGTGGACACCTTCCATCACGTTGTGTCACACTACAATCTGTGCCAATTGGGATATGCTCACAATAGATATGACAGCTCAAAGCTGGGCATTCATTGGCATTGTAGACCAGCAGCAGCAGGGATGAATTCCACCACAATCTGTATCCTCATGCTAGTATTATCTTTCACTCTACCATTACTATCAAACCAGGGGATTAAACCAGGATCAACGGGTGTAGAAGGGCCTACTGAGAGAAGTAACGCAGGACTACATACATTAGAACTAAATGATCCCTAAACCAATGGATTAGACTGAAGCTTTTTGCAC
Organism: Hemitrygon akajei; assembly: GCF_048418815.1. NCBI lineage: Eukaryota > Metazoa > Chordata > Chondrichthyes > Myliobatiformes > Dasyatidae > Hemitrygon > Hemitrygon akajei. The sequence continues at coordinate 135,887,376 of NC_133131.1, read as the reverse complement.
TGGAGCAGTCAGCTTTTCCTTCTCCCACTTGGGATTGTTTCTGACCGGCCTCTCTCCAAGAGTAATGGTCATCTTGGAATTAAAGCTGCTGGCTGACAGAGAACAAATTTTAATATTGCATTTGTTATGGGTGTAAAACTCTTAAGTTTCTTTATGTTATTCCTTGTTTGCTTTACTTTGAGGTATACAAGATGTTAAGAGGCATAGATTAAGTTGATAGCCAGAGACTTTTTCCCAGAGTGGAAATGGCTAATATAAGGGGGCATAATTTTAAGGTAATTGGGGGAAAGTTTGGTGGGGGGATGTCAGAAGTAAGTTTTTCATACAGAGATTGGTCAACTCTTGGAATGTCTTGCCAGGGATGGTGATAGAGGCAGAAAAATAAAGAGGCATTAAGAAACTCTTAGTTAGGCACATGGATGATAGATAAATGGAGCACTATCCTAGAGTAGATTAAAAGGCTTGTACTGTGCTGTATCATTCTATGATCTATTATATCTCATTCTCTGTTGAATCTAAATCGTGGCTCAGATCTATTGGATTCAATCAACTGCTGGGATGTGACCAAGGATTGTAAGCACAGAAACAGGTCATTTGGCTTTCTGTTTGTTATGCCAGACATAAACCTATATCAATTGAACAAATTCCCAGCAAAAAGAGTTTATATTTACATCAATTGACACTTCAGAAATGTGGTGACTACGTATTAACATTTAGAGTAGAGAGTCTTAAATAATCAATTGCTCCTTTGGTCAAACAATGGTCTAGAAATTCTCTTATCCAGTATACTCTGGACAGAAATAGATTGTGTACACTCTGATTTATATCTTCCATGCACAGTAATAGATTGGGTACTCTCTGTGATTCATTTCTTCCATTCACATGTGGAATACATCAAAGAGCATTTAAAGCACCTTCTAATAAGATTTATTAAAACATAATTCAATATCATCACACTAAAGCACATTCCAAGACTAAGATCTGCCTTGTCATAAATTAAGAGGATCTATTGTTATCTAGTTCATTGCCATGGAGGCGGACATAGCCGGTATCTTGCAGGCATATTCTCAAGCAATCTTTCTTAATGTATGCCCACTTTCCTTGCCCTCATGTCAATGTTCTTGGAAGCACTAAACTCTCACTGACATCAGAACATGTGTCCAGTAAATCCAAAATGCAATTGACTGTTAGAACCTGATCAAATGTTTAAACTTTTCCATCACCCACAACACCTAACTGTGTTTATGAAATCTTCTGCCCCTCAACTGATTGTGCGTCTGACTTTCACAACCCTCAGTTATGTTCTATATTCAGAGCTTCTGACATTTGATTGTGTGCCTGAGTTCCCACCCATTTCCCTCCCCCCCCCCCCCCACAACCCATTATGGTATTTCTGGTTAAGCCTCACACTTCTGATCCCAAATGAAAAAAAAAACATTTTTATTTGCTTACTTCTGGATTGGGGAAATCATGCAAAATTTCTCTCAGGGAAATGCATGTGTGCCATTTGGAAATAAAGTAACTGATATGCTTCAGTGATGTTGATAATTTAAATTGTATAGTTTTGAGCTAACTATATACAACATATAGTTTGAAGTTAATGGTAATGTAAATAACATATAGGACTTAGAAGGGGTCTTTATTTTGATCCTTTCTCTTTATGAAATTTTTATTGAAAGCTTATATTAATAATCTGCCCCAGCGCTTTTACCATTCTCGAGAAAAATGTCAGGATTTACGTACATTCATTCATTCGCTCTGGTTTCCCTTTTCCCAAAAGTGGAAGCTGCTCTGACTTCCCACAATGTCTGAAAGCCCCATGCAGGAAAACGTAAAAACGTATCCAAGGCATTCCAGTTAAGATTTATAAAGATGGTTGTGACTGTCAGAGGTGGGTGTTGATGATTTTCCTCAGGAAGAATATGTCTCGTCGGTCAATAAAACCACTGCCCATCCTATTACCTGCTCACGCTGAACTGGATAGCCATGGTCTGTCAGTCTCACTGGGTGGAAGGCTGGAGTTTTCCAAAGGGTAGGGGAAGTTTGTAGACCTGGATCATAAGATTTGGGTTGTAAATCTACTGGGATCAAGGAGAGGATGACCAGTGGCAAGGGAGCAATCAATGGAGAGTGAGGGGTGAGGTGGAGCAGGGAGTGGGAGAAGGAAAAGAGAGTGAATCAAATTTTTGTAGGTGCGGAGCAGCAAGGGGGTACTGAAGGGATTGAAGGTTGAGAGAGAGGGGGCTTGAGGCATATTTGTACTCTTCTGAATGTGTGTGGATAGATGATGAGGCTATGCTTAAGTTCAAACTACAGAAACTGGTCTTCTATATCCTTATACCTGCCATAATTTGAATAGGGCCTTGCCCTGCTGTATCCATGTGGCAGCTAGCGTGCAACAATTACCCCATGTTTGAAGAAGTTACAGGTATGTACTTTCCACTTTTCATTGTAGGGGAAGCAATTCATCCTTGATCTCAAGGTGCTGCCTATTGGACAGATAACACAGCAGTATAAACCAGTCCCAGAAAGTGAATGCTAATATCTACTCATTAAAGCTATCTGGGTTGTTGAATTTTTATCCCAATCTCAATATTCACTCCTTAATCCTTGACTATATGTTATGTCCTCTGTAAATATAGCTGACAGCTGACAGCTGAGTGCCCTGTACTGTCTTAACATCCACAGGAAGCTCATGCCTAATTTATAAATGTGCTTAGGAAACACGCAATAGTTTTAATTGGGATTTTATTTAATTCAAAACATGAACTGACCTTTTGCTTAGCTTCAAGTATTCTTCTCTCAAGGTCTGATGGTATTATTTTCCCTCTGAAAATTTAGAAAAGCACAGTCACAACTTGAAATGTTGCTGCAATTCTGTAAATGGTGTTTAGCATTTTTGCATTTGATGTGAAAACAAGCCAAGTGCTAACAGTGTGCAGCAGAGAAAGCGGCTTTTTAACCCATTGCAAAATTAATGGACTTGCTGTGGGCGTTATACCACATACATCTTGACTGTACCACGCAGGCAAAAAAATTACTACTTCACTTTAGAAAGGGTGAATGAGGTGAAGGAAATTATTCAGAGTGTCAGTTAATTATGCCTGAAAATACTGAAAACAAATTAGCAGTGATTCAAAACATTCACAGGGATAGAAGGTTAGAGAGCATGCTGTCAGGATCAAGGTCACGCTTCAGAGTTAGTGCCTGGTTTCTGATGGATAATATAGATTGTGCTATATACTATATATAGTCTACAAATATAATATATATATTGTAGTATATTATATCTAGTAGGCAGGTAACTGATGTCCTCATTTCTGAACAACCATAGGACACTGTTTTCAAGGATTGGGGATTATTTATCTATTGAGGAGCTCATTTGTTTTTCCAACAGAGATTGCATGATGGAAAATAATTTATCCCAACTGTGAGTGGCTAGGAAATTGATAATTATTCCATTGGCCATGTTTCCATCCACATTCTTAGCCATTGCGCAGAGTTGGAACAATGTACGTGTGACAATAACCCTTAATTCCCCTACTATGTAAAAATCTATCTAACTGTATCTTAAATATATTTAGTGAAGAAGCCTCAACTGCTTCCCTGGGCAGAGAATTCCACAGATTCACCACTTTCTGGGGGGGGGGGGGGAGGCTTTGGACACAAGGAATATATTTAGGATAGATCCTTCAACAGACATCCATTGTTTCAGATTTGTCATATGGAGATACTAGTCCAAACCTGAAGGCTTCATTATTTTTGGAATAAGTGTGTCTAAAATACTGACAGGGAATTATACAGTATTGAGGCATAACATTTTTATAAGATCTTAAATGGATTTCATTTATTTTATATTAAACTATTTATAAATTCCTCCAATCTTAACAAATGTAGTCTGAAGCACTTTAATGGGATAGGACCTGATAAATCTATTAAGCTATTTTAATTTACATGCAGCTGAACTAATTCTATAATACAATTTTGCCTCAGTTCAAGGAAGAATCACATGTTCTTTATGAACAAAAATTCTTCATTCTTATCAGCCTTGTTTATCATTTCCAGTTTGGATTTCAGTGACATTCTCCTTGCTGATACAGGCTTTCTCTGCTGATCTAGCTGCTTGTCTTCATATTTGTTTTTCATATCTCCCATGACTTCATTAGGTGCTTGTCCTTCCCAGTAGCATTTCCCTTTTGGAAATTTGCTAGTCAATTTGACAAAGTCTCAATTATCTCTCCTGGAGTGTGCCATTGTGCTCATTGCACAGTACATCCTAGTTCTTAAAAACAATAGGACCTTAACATTTTAAGTACAGGTTGAGTCAATTCACACTCACTAACTCCATCTAAAATACACTGCGATTATTACACTTCTCAAATACACACCTCCAATATCTGGAGCTAACTGGCTTTTTGTATAAAGAATTTGAAAATAAAGGACCCTTGTCTATGACCTGTTGTGGGATTTGAAATGCCCTTTCTCTCTGAAGAGATGCAATCCAACCTTGTGAATTGCGATAGATTTACAGGCAGCTGCAGCAAGTAGTTAAGACAAATTATATATCTTGTCCTTTGTGCAAAGGCATTGGAGTTTTGAACAGGAAAGCTTTTCTAATTGTACAGGTTGCTAGTGAGTTTTGGTCACTTTACTTAAAAAAAGGACACAATTGAATTGGAGACAGTGCAAAGGAAATGCACGAAGTTAATTACTGGGATAGAGACACAAGTGATAACAGATAGTGGAATCTGGACCTTGCAGAGGCAAGACTACAGCATTCAGACTTATACCTTCCCTGCACATGACTCCACTAACAAACACCAGGACATTATCTCCCACTCTACTATTGATGTCATTGCATCAGCAAATCTCCATACCACAGTCTTCAACATGATAGTGTACGAAACCTGCTCTACCCTGCTTTATCTCTTACCTAAGATCCACCTAGAAAACTTCTCTGGTACACCAAATGTTCCTGCCTGGTCTTACCCCACAACATTTATCCTTTCCTACCTGTACATTAACCTTTCTCCTCTTGTCTGCATCCTTCACCCCCACATCCAGGTCATTTCTCATGCCCTCAACTATCAGAATCAGGGTTAATATTACTGGCATATCTTGTGAATTTTGTTGTTTTGCAGAAGTAGTACATTGTAATACATAACAATAAAATTACTATAAATTAAAATAAGAAATATATATAGGCAAAAAAAGAAAATATTGAGGTAAGGTTCATGAATTCATTGTCCATTCAGAAATCTGATGGTAGAGAGGAAGAAGCAGTTTGTGAAACATTGAGTGTCTGTCTTTAGACTCCTGTACCTCCTCCTTGATGGTAGCAAAATGTAGAGAGCATGTCCTGGGTGGTGGGGGGTTCTTAATGATAGATGCTGCATTTTTGATGCATCATCTTTTGAAGGTGTTCTTGATGCTGGGTGGGCTAGTGCCCATGATGGAGCTGGCTAGTTTACAACTTTCTAAGGTTTTTCCGATCCTATGCAGTAGCCCATCTATACCAGGTGGAGATGGAACTAGTTAGAATGCTCTCTACAGTACATCTGTAGAAAATTGAGAGTGTCTTTGGTGACATATCAAGTCTCCTCAGACTCCTAATAAAATATAACCACAGTTGTGCCTTCTTTGTGTTTGTATCAGTATGCTAGTCCCAAGATAGATCTTCAGAGATGTTGACACACGGGTAATTGAAACTGCTCACCCTTTATATTGACAATTCCTTGAAGACTGGTGTGTGTTCCCTTAGCTTCCCCTTCCTGAAGTCCACAATAAATTCTTTGGTCTTACTGACACTGAGTGCTATGTTGTTGTTGCTATACCACTCAACCAGCTGATCTATCTCACGCCTGTATGCCTCCTCATCACCACCTGAAATTCTGCCAACAATAGTTGTGTCAGCAGATTTATAGGTGGAATTTGAACTGTGTCTAGCCACACAGTTGTGGCTGTCGAGAGCAGATCAGAGGGTTAAGTATACATCCTTGAGGTGCGCCAGCAAGGAGGAGAGGTTATTTCCAATACACACTGACTGTGGACTCCTGGTGAGGAAGTCAAAGGGAGGTACAGAGGCCCATGTTCAGGAGCTTAATGATTAGTACGATAGTGTTGAATTTTGAGCTCTAATCAATAAACAGCAGCCTGACATAGATATTGCTATTTCCCAAGTGATTGAAGGCCAAATGGAGAGCCAGTGAGATTGCATCCACAGAAGACCTATTATGGAAATAGGCAAATTGCAGTGGGTCTAGGTCCTTGCTTAGGCAGGAGTTGATTCTGGCTATAAGCACTTCATCACAGTAGGTGTGAGTGCAACTGGGCAATAGTCATTGAGGCAACTCTCCCTGCTCTTCAAAGTTCAAAGTTCAAAGTGTTATGCCCTCGGCCCCCTCCTTTGTGAGAATCGCAAGAGCCTTAGTCGAGGGGGGGTCAACTGACCCAAGAGAGAAAGAGACGTGCTGAATAGACACAGGAAAATGGGAGAGAGAGAGAGAGACGTGCGGAAGACCACGTTCTCCCAAGGAGCAGAATAAAGGCGACATTGACTATTGTCTCATGGAGACCACGTGAAAAGCCCTCGGGCAAAGTGGGCTGGTTGAGAGAAAGATCGCATTACCTGCAACCTGATTGACACCTGCGATCCCGTGAAGAAGTATAAAGGAGGGTCTGAGGGGGGGGAAACCCTCAGACGCACCAAGGAAGCACGATACCGATTCCCGTGGGAGCAGGAAGCCATTTTGAAGGAAGCCACGTGCGTTAGATTCCAAATGTTGAATCTGTGGCTAGAACCAACGGAAGACTGCTTTTAAATAACAACGGGGAAGCCTACTCCCCTGATTCCAAGGATTTGCTCTGTAAAGACAACGGGCAAGTGTTTATCTTTTCTAAATCATCTCTCTCTCTCTACAACATGAAAACCCCAGCGGTTCCCAAAAGGGAAAAGCCTGCAAACTTCTGAGTGACTCTTTATATTTCAATTGGACTCAGTATTACCCCTAGACAACTGTAGAGCTTATTTCTGATTGATTATTATTACACCGGTGTTTTAGATTGAGTTATGACGATGTACATGATCTGAATGTTTTGTATTAACCATACGCTTGTGCCCTTTTTTTGAATAAAACGTTTGAAAATAGTAGCATCTGACTCAGCTGATCCCGCTATCTTTGCTGGTAAGTTACCTGGTTACGGGGCTACGTAACAAAAGTAAATTTATTATTAAAGTGCATATGTCACCATATACAACCCTAAGATTCATTTTCTTGCAGGCTTTCAAAGTATATACAAAGAAACACCTTAGAAACAATGAAAAACTGTGCACAAGATGTGCAGACAACCCAAGTGCAGAAGAAAAACATTTGTGCAAATACAAAAAGAAAAAAAAAAGAAAAATATCAAGAACATGAGATGAAGAGTCCTTAAAAATGAGTCCATAGGTTGTGTGAACAGTTTAGGGTGAGTGAAGTTGAATGAAGTTATCTCATCTGGTTCAGGAACCTGATAGTAGAGGGGTAATAACTGTTCCTTAACCTGGTGGTGTTGGTCCTGAGGCTCCCATACATTCTTCCTGATGAGAGAGCAGAGAGAAGAAAGCATTGGCTGGTGATGGGGATCCTTGATGATGGATGCTGCTTTCCTGTGTCAGTGTTCCTTTTAGATGTACTCAATGATGGGGAGGGCTTTACCTGTGATGGACCAGGCCATATCCACTACTTTTTGTAGACTTTTCCATTCAAGGGCATTGGTGCTTCTACATAAGGCCTTGAAGCAACCAGTCACTTTGCTCTCCACTACACATCTATAGAAGTTTGTCAGAATTTGACATTGAGGAACCACCTCTGATTCCCTGATGAGGACTGGCTCATGGACCTCAGCTTCACTCCTCCTGAAGTCATTAATCAGCTCCTTGGTCTTGCTGACATTGAGTGAGAGATTATTGTTATGGTACCACTCAGCCACCCTCTAAATGCTCATTTGTCACCACCTTTGAATCGACCAATGACAATGGTGACTTCAGTGAACTTAAAAATGGCATTGGAGCTGTGCTTAGTCTCACAGTCATAAGTATAAAGTGAGCAGAGTAGGGGGCGAAGCACACAGTCTTATGGTACACCTGTGCTAATGGAGATTGTGGAGGAGATGTTGTTGCCAATTCGAACTGACTGGGGTCTGCAAGTGAGGAAATCAAAGATCTAGTTGCACAAAGTGGTATTGAAGTCTATGTCCTGGAGACTCTTGGGCACTGGTAGAACTGTTGCCATTTTGAAGCAGGGAGGAAACTCCAACTGCAGCAGTGAGAGATTGAAGATGTTCTTGATTACTCCCCCCAGTTGATTGGCACAGGTTTTCAATGCCCTACAGGCACACCATCAAGACCTGATGGGTTGACTCTTTTTTGACAACTTCCAATTTCCTTATCCTGAATAGCTCATCTTTATCATGGACATCCAATCTCAATATACTTTCATCCCCTGGAATGTCCTCATACCCTCTGTTCTGTCTGGAACAAAGACCCAACAAGTTCACCTCTACAATCGCTCTCATCGACAGAGCAGAACTTGTTTTTTTTTTACTCTGAGCAACTTCTCTGTCCATTCTTTGCCTTTTAACAAATCAAAGGTGTACAGTAGTTATGAGCAATCTCATGGGCCTCAGAAAACAAACATCTATTTTTTTGCTGTGTATGTGGAATAGTTAATGTTCAAAACCTATTTGGTCACTCCTCTCTTTCCCTGCTACATTGTTAACTGAATTGGTGATACTTCCTGCATTTGTGCAGAACTCATTAATTCTATCATCTTTGTCACTGGATTATAGAATGGACACTTCTCTTCCTTTTCTTGATCTCTCTGACTCCATTTCAGGACACAAAGTGTCCACTAATATTGACTATAAACCTATGAACTCTCACTGCAACACTTCCTCCTATACTGTGTCCTGTAAGGATGCCATCCTCTTTCTGCATGGACTACAGCCATATGGTACAAATGCTGAAATTTCTTGTTTCAGTTAACTCTGTTCTTTTCTCATTTCTGTTATTCCACCCATGATCTCTCTTTATTTGCTCATCTTTTCCATCACCTCTTGTTACCAACACATCACCCTTCCCAGCTGGTTCCATCTGTCCATCATCCAGCTTCCCAGGTTTCTTCTCCCTAGGTTTACCTTTCCTATCCCGTCTCCCAGCTAGCTCAACCTGCCCATCATTCTTTCCTTATCTGTTTCTGCCTGTCACCTACTAGCCTCTAAGTCTGTCCCTCCCTCTCCTCTCACATTTAGCTCCATCTTCCATTCCTTCTTCTTCATTTTTCATGTGTCCACCTATTATCTGCCAGCTTCTGACTTGCTCCTCCCTCTCACAATATACTGGCTATCATCGTTCTACACTCAGTCCCGGTGCAAGGTCTCTGTCCAAAATGTCAGCCATCCTTTTGCCTCTACAGATGCTGCTTGACCTGCTGAGTTCTTCTAACAGTATATTAATTGCTGGGATGAGAGGATAAACAGGTTTGTCTCTATTCTTTGGAGTTTAGATGATCCTATTGAAACATGAACAATTTCAAGATGGCATGTCAGGTTTTACATCCAGATCTTTTTATTAGTGTAGAAGTCTTGAATGAAGCAATAGTGTTGAGAGGTTAGTCATTTTAAACTGAGGTACACATAGAAGTTTCTTCTCCCAGAGGGCAGTGAACCTTTAGAATTCTTTATCAGAGTATTGGAGACCAGATCATTTTAAGTTTCTAAATAGGAGTTAGATCAGGAAATTGAGGCTTATTGGGAATTAGTGGAGATGAGGAGATGATGCCAGGGCTGATAAGCCATGATTTTATTGAATGGTGCGACTGGTTAGAGGGGTCAAATAGCCTATTCCTGTTGCTAGTTTATGGTGCTCCTGAGTACTGAGTATTTACAACACTTTTAACATATACTTCAGTTTTATCAATACTCAATTTTTGTCTAAAAACACAGTGTTTACAATGAACTGAAAGCTATATTATCATTCCAAAAACATTTATATGAACAGCCAAAATGTCAAAATCAAGATATGACCCTGCCAATTGAAACATTGCCCTGAGTATCTGTTTGGTTTAGAAATTATTCATCATCTTCACTCTCGCCAGGCTTTCTGGGTCCAATGTTTATTATATTTGTAGAGTAAAATGGCTGTTCCAGTGAAGGTATTTCTACCAGTTAAGCTTGTTTCACTGTGCGTGGTGCCTTTGGAGCCCACCCAACATCTGTTTTTGCCTTGTGCAAGTTGGCCTTTTCCAGCTTTTAAAATTAGCTTTCTTGCAAGACTATATTCACAATCTTGTATCCCTAACCAACAAGCCAGCATCTGACTCAAGTTGGTTGCCATGGTGATTTGCAATGACAATTAATGAAATAAGAGTCATTATCTACAATTTTCATCCATTTTGAGATAATGACTCCCCTGTGACCAGTAGGTTCATACAGAACTACAGATTGTAGCACAGAATTTATCACAAGCCCCGTGTGTTTTTAGTCTTCATTCCTATTTATTAAACCCTACATTCTGCCGGCATTTTTTCATGTTATAGTATTTCATTTGCATTATGCTCATCTTAGGTTTTGTAAAGGCTAAAGAAGCTGGTGCTCACACATAGAAGTATGTGATTGATAGCTTGATGAGCCAAATACATCATAAAGGACAAAGGATCATCTGTCTTTCAAACAGAGATTGATAGGTCTCTCAGCACCTAGCAACAGAAAATGCAAGCGTTTTTTAAAACCAGAACTCTGATGCAAACATTCAAGCATCACAACTAGAGAGATCATCTTATATTTATGGAGTTAGATTGACTCATGACTTTGACAGAAGACCTTTGTGTACACCTTAATTATAAATGATTGACCCCTCCCTATTTTTCAGCTATATCTCTTTCTCTGTGAGCCCTCCAGTAATGAATGGTAATTTTGCGCTTAGCACAATGCTATTACAGCTATTGGAGTTTGGAGATAATTTCCAACGTCATCTGTAAGGAGTCGAGTCCTTATGCCCTTGACATGGAATGCGTGGGTTTTCTCCGGGTCCTCTAGTTTCCTCCCACAGTTCAAAGATGTATCGGTTAGTAGGTTAATTGGTCATTGTAAAATGTCCCGTAATTAGGGTAGGGTTTAATTGGGGGTTGTTGGTCGGCGTGGCTCGAAGGTTTGGAAAGGCCTATTCCATGCTGTATTTATAAATAAAATAGATAAATAATAATCTCAACATATGCCTTGTCAAATCCTCCTATGATCTTACACGTTTGAGTAAGGTTCCTCCTTATTCTAGTAAAAACCAAGGATCATAAGCCTAAAATGATCCTGGCCAAGTTATTGGTGAAAAGGGGAACTGATGAGCCTGAGAGACAGAATAAGTTTTCAGGGGTATAGGGAAATAAGGGGAAGGGAATGGAACTAATGAGTTTGCTCCCTGGGAGCCAGCATTAACCTAATGGTAAAAAATGTGTATGGAGTGCTTGCCTGTATCAGTTGAGGCATTGAGTTGAAGGGTTGGCAAGTTACTTTGCAGCTTTGTAAAACACTGGCTAGGCTGTATCGAGAGTTTTGCATTCACATCTGGCCACCCCATTAAAGGAAGGATGCGTAGGCTACGCAGAGGGTACAGTTGAGTTTTAGCAGGATGCTGCCCAGATTAGAGGGCATGTGCTATAAGGAGAAGCTGAATTTCATTAATATGAATCCCTTAGTGCGATGAAGCTATTCCAAATGCATTTAAAGCCAACAAAATACTATGGAAAGTAGGCATCTGCACTCTTATGAAAAGCCAATGTTTGCGAGGACTACCAAACACAATTGCAACAGTGACCAAGTCATGCTCTATTGATGAAAATCTAAAAAAAAAGATGCTGATGCTGGAAATCTTAAATAAAAAGAGAAAATATTGTAGTTTCCAACAGGTTCTGTTTTTAATATAATTTTAATGATGTTTATTATGTGATAAATATTAGCCAGGACGGTGGGGATAATTCTGCTCTTCTACAAAATAGTGTCGTGGAATATTCCACATCCACTACAGAGGGCAGACTGGACCAGAATTTAGCATCTCTGTAACCTGCTGTGCCTGATTCACACTGGCACCTTCTGCCTGCTTCACTGCTGTGCTGCCTGCAAGCACTCTCCACAGTCGGAGCTCTGAGCAATTGCACATGCAGATTGTGTATCAGCAGAGATCTTTAATTTGGTTGAATGCAGAAGCAGGGCTTCGCTGCTTGAGGAGTGGACGGCAGTATGTAAAATAACCTACCTTGCATCACACCTGATCAGAACCACTCCATCAGTCCCAATTCCCAGAGCTGCTGCTGCCTTCTTGATCGAAAAATGGCTCTGTAAGTATCAGCATGCAAAGAGAAAAACACATCAATGGGATCCTAATAACTACAAAACAGAAAAAAAAACCTATGTAACCTGAGGTATTTTTGTTCTTTTATTCTTTGCCTTTCATTTCTCAGAAGATACTGACTTGGTACTCGATTTGGGAACACGGCAAACCATTTGGTGCTTTTTCAAGTGGCAATTCTTATGTGTAACTCGTTTTATTGAATCCCACAATATTATGAAGAGAAAAGATGAAAGCAAAACTTGAATTGAGGTGGTGCCCTTCATGACGCCAGAATATGCAAAATATTTAGATCCAATGGAATCATTTTAAAGCACTCACTGTAGAAAAGGAAACATGACAGCTAATTTATGCACAGCAGACTCCCATAATGATCAGCTCCTTTGTTTCTTTGTGATTACTTGATAAATATTGGATTTAGCACCGGGGCAACTTCCCCACACCACTTCAACAGAATACAAAGGAATCTTGACAGAGGAGATGGGATAATTTAAATATGGAAACTGACCAAATGACCCATCGGATCCATGCTCAGTTTTGTAAGAAGCAAATCTGTTTCCCAGGCTTTGTAATGATAGAGTAAGGCCAATTTATCCAAATCTATTCAAATAATCTCAATTTAAATTTGTCCAGTGTTACTTAAACTCATAGAACAGAAATAGAAAATTCTGGAAGTGCTGATCATGTCGGATAATGCTGTGAAAAGAAACTACAGTTAATGCTTTGGGTCAAAGAAATTATAATGGAACAAAAAAAGTGAAAATAGAAGCAGGCTATTTTAAGTTAAAGAGAGGGACAAGAGTGTGGAGAACTGAGAGAACGTCTGTGATACGATGGAGCTTGTCCACATTGATGCAAGATGAGAGAGATAAATATGTTTATAAGTTTATGAGATGCTGTTGTGTTTGGAAGAATATTAAAACAGGGAGATGAATAAGAATAATAGAAACCAAACACAATGCCAGAATTGTGAAATGCAGAACCCAGCAGCTTCAGAAAATCAGAAAATAAAGAGTATGTTGGAATTTGCCAACAGAATATGCACCATCTCTGGATTGAGAAAGACTGTGCTGATGTTATAGGTAGATCTGGTCAATTCTGGAACAAACAGGAAAAGCTGCTGATTTGAAATTGTTGAACTTACATTATATAGAGGTCTGCAGCAAATCAAGACAGATGGTGAGGTGCTTACGCTGAGTTACATTGTAATAATATTCGAGAAAAGGTCAGGGCGGGAGTGGAATGGAGAAGTGCAGGCTTAGTGTTCCTTTAGCCAACCGGTTCTGATTCCTGTTAGATGGTATCAGCAGCACTTGTGTCACTTCGACAGACTTGGCTTCTATCCTGTCAAAGGCATTCCCTGTGTTCTTTCCATTATCTCACTCTGTATAATTTAAATCTGTTGTTTTCTCCTTTCACCAGCTCTGACAAACGGTGTTACTACTGAAAAGTTACAGGTTTTTTTTTCTTTCCAGACTTGTCTAACCTGATATGTACCTCAAGGATTTTCTGCCTTTCCTTAAAATAACAGACACGAGATCCTGCAGATGCTGAAAATCCAGAGCAGCACACACAAAAAGCTCGCGGAACTCAGAAGGCAATTCAGCATCCATGGAGAGGAATAAACTGTCAATATTTTGGGACGAGGCCATTCATCATGTCCTGATGAAGGTCTTGGCCTGAACGTTGACCGTTTATTCCTCTCCATAGATACTGCCTCACCTGTTAAGTTCCTCCAGCATTTGGTGTGAGTTAGAACAGAGTTTCCCAAACTGGGACCCTTTGCTTAATGGTATTGGTCCATGGCATAAGAAAGGTTGGGAACGCTTGGCTTGGAGTAATAGGACCTTTATGCTATTAAGAAGGAAGCACAGCACGTTATTGATTGCACACTGGATTGTTAGCTTCAAATTTACACTGCCATTCTGGATTTGGTCAAGAACTCTCAACTTTCTTATCCAGAGACTTCAGTGTTAACAGATGATATGTAGAAACTGAATTGTTTCAGCACAGCGTTTGTACCTGCAATCAGTAGAATTCAAATATGTACCAAATTCTTTATCATCATCTAGAATGTCTTCCTTGTATAGCGTGATCTGTAATAACTTAGCAGCAGATATATAAGTGCAACTAACGACAAGGGAAAGACCATGTGACAGCTGGAGAGACAGCTGTCAGGAGGAAATAGATACCCATAACAGCAGGCTCTATCACCTTGTCAGGGCACAAGAGCCACCCTTACTTGGCTACGGAAAGTTTAAAGAGAAGTGTACCCCCAGAGTCTGTGAGAGCGGGAGCACAAAAAGACTCTCTGACTGACCTCCTGGTTATGAACCTCGGCATGGACACGGCAATGAATCAAGAAAGTGGCAATACTCTTGAGAAACCAGCAGCTGGACATGCTCTTCAGACCTGTAGTTGTGGCTGGACTAAAGTAACGTCAACTTGTGGCCTTAAAATTCATCAAGGACTGAAGAAATGCTTGAAAATCTCCAACCCAGGGCCCCGCATTGACCAGATTCTGTTAAGAGGAAGGTCAAATCAGTCAGATGAAACTCAGCAGCAGGAAGAAACACACAGTCCGCAGAGTATCAGCACCCTATGGGATGTGGAAGAAGTTTCAGACATAAGCAGTAGTCCAAGACACAGCCAGGCACATTGTAAAGTGGAGAACATGCAAGGACGTAAGCCGTTGGTGAAATGGCCAAAGTCTAACAGCAAGGAATGGGAAACCATCAATGCAGATGTGAGCCTGATCTTAAGTGGCATCAAAGGATCAGCAGAAAAGAAGTTGGAGAAGATAGGTGATTGACTTATCTCATTATCCGAGCCTCAAAATGGGTTGCGCGAGGAAAACGGCTACAGTTTGGTCAATGGTACTACCGATATGAGCCTATATGGATAATGTAACAATACTGACGACAACTGTCCCCTGAACAAAGAGACTTCTGGGAAAACTTCATCAAAACATCACACGGGTGAGGATGAAGGTCAAGCCCAGCAAGTGCAGAAGCATCTTCATTGTCAAAGGTCAAGTCACGGATCAAAGATTTCATATTGACAGAACACCTGGCCCAACTGTGTCAGAAATGCCAGTGAAGAACTTGGGCCGATGGTATGATGCTCAATTCAAGGACACCGAGCAGTTTAAACAACTCAAAAAGGATACCATCACGTACATAGCTCGTATCAACAAGACCTTGCTGCCAGGAAAACTCAGGCTGTGGTGCTTCCAGTTCGGTATACTCCCAAGACTCATGTGGCCTTTAACAGTGAATGAAATCCTCATCAACAAGGTGGAAAAGCTCAAAAGAGTGATCAGCACACAGGTGAAACAGTGGCTCGGACTTCCACGATGCTTAAGTCCTCTTGGACTGTACGGGAATGGCAAATTAGAATTACCAATTGCAAGTCCTGTGGAAGAATTCAAATGCACCAAAGCAAGGTTGATCATGACCCTCACTGAATCTGAAGATACTGTTATTTGAACAGCGGCTCCCCGTGTGGCAATGGGGAGGAAGTGGACCCCATCTGAAGCTGTTCAGATGCTAAGTCTGTGCTTCGCTTCAAGGATGTGCTTGGCCAAGTCCTACTTGGGAGAGCTGGGCTTGGGCTTGTCCCAAAGGCTCCTCAATGGCACAAGGCAACATCAGTGCAGAAAAGACAGCTTGTGGTGAAGAAGGTGAGAAGACAGGAGGAGGCAGAGCGATACGCCAGGGCCGTCTCAATGGCCAAGCAGGGCCAATGGACTAATTGGGAGAGCCTGGAAAAGAGGAAACTCAGCTGGTGTGACATCTGGGAGCTGGAGGGATCTCGGTTAAGTTTTGTCATCAGAGCCACTTATGACCTTCTACCCACACCCCAGTGGTGGGGAGAAGACCCCACTTGGTCTCTTTGTCAAGCACCTGGCACTAAGGCACATTTTAACAGGATGCACCATGAGCCTCAGCCAGGGGCATAACCAAGTTCTCAGACAGCTGGCATCAGTCTTGGAACAAAGGTGAATCACCATGAATGTTCTCCGGCAAACATCGGCAAAACATGTTCACATCACATGATTTGTATCAGCAGGCCAACCTCCAGAGCACCATATAACACCAAAAGAGGTAAGCATTCTGCAGGTTGCTCGGGATTGGAAAATGGACGTGGACTTGGAAAAAAAGCTTGTGTTTCCCCCAGGCATTGCAGCTACAACACTCCGGCCAGACATGGTCCTGTGGTTCACAACAGCCAAGCTGGCATATGTTGTGGAATTGACAGTACCATGGGAAGATGGTATAGAAGAAGCTTATGAGGGGAAAAAGACCAAGTACTCTCAACTGGCATCTGAAGCTGCCCAGAATGGCTGGAAGACCAAGATTTTCCCTGTAAAAGTGGGATGCAGGGGATTTGTGGCTACATCTATGACCAGTCTATTGAAGAAGATGGGGGTGGGGGGTTATTCACTCCAACAAGCAATCAAGTCCTTGTCAAATGTAGCACAAGAAAGCAGCAATTGGATTTGGATTAAAAGGAAAGACAACAACTGGGCTGCAAGATGAAGACAGGAGGGTATGGAACTGAGGGTGGTGTATCTGAGACGCCAGGTAGCACCATTGAGCCCTCTGGAGACGACGTGGGCTTGTCAACAAAACGTCAAAGAAGTGGGGTGCCCACCTGATGACCCCGATGAGGTACCTACCCTCCTTGCCACCACTCCAAGCCCACTGCCAACATCGAGAGTGCCGACTTATCATAGGGATTGAAACATCGTCCTATTAGCTCTACTACATAGATCTGACATCAAAGTAAAAAAGTTTCACCAACAAAAAAAACCTCAGTTAAGACTCACTTCTGACCCGTTGTATGAAAAAAGAAGCAACTTAAAATTAATTCCTGCCTTGATAAGCAGTATGAATGTTATTTCTGATGGTGAAAAGCGATCAATTAGCAGTATTATTGTTTACTGGGAACTTGATCACTTATTCAATAATATATGATTTTGCTATTAAAGTAAACAAATATAATAACTCCAGAAGTAGTTGCCATTTATCCAGTCATATGGCAAAATATTAATGTTTATTAATACAAGAAGGACGAGTTACAACTCAACTAGAGGGCAGATATCTTTGTGGACAGAGTTGCCAGTGCTGTCAGGGAGGGCTAACTGACTTGCCATTTGGGTGAGATTCTAAGTAGAAGTGAGGCAGAGCAGTATTGGAAAAGACAGCAAAAATGGCAAGGAGTGGGGAATGTTGCTTGGATTAAATTGCATTTACTTAATGCGAGAGGTAATGCAGATAAATTGAGGGCATAGGTTAATATGTGGGATGGGTTACTACATGCATTGCAAAAATGTGAAAAGAAAGGCAGGAATGGTATCATAATGTTCTGGACTACCAATGATTCAGCTGAGATAGGGGTGAAGGGAAGAGATGAGGAATTGCTTTTCTGGTTAAAGTGAAATTGTAGCAGTAATTGGTGATGATTTAAATGGAAGATCATCTGATGAGGGTTATGGGGGAACAAGAAAAAAGAAGGGAATGATTACCATGTTGGGATTGCACATTGGGCCCCCAAGTAATCCTCAGAAATTAGCAGAGCATGTGCAGGAGGTTCAGGAGAGTTGTAGGAATAATAGGGTTATCACCATAGGAGATTTTAACTTTCCTAACATTGACTGGGAATGTCATAGTGTTAGGTGTCTTGATCGGGTGGAATTTATTCAACATGTTCAGGAAAAGTTCCTCAAACTGTATATGGGGGTCCCACATTGCATAAGTTCCATGTGTTCGAACAGAGCATAGCTTGATCTACTCCTGGGAAATAAGGAAGGGCTAGTGACTGAGATCATGGGTCGGGAGCACCTTGGGACCAGTGACCATTGTTCTGTTAGTTTTGAAGTTGTTATAGAAAGGAACAGGTTTGAGTTCTGAATTGGGGAAAGGGAAATTTTGACAGTATTAGACAGAGGCTGGCAAAGTCTAATTGGACTGGTTTGCTTGTAACCAAAGGGGTCTCTGGTAAGTGCAAGGCTTTGAGATAGCAAGAGTTCAAGGACTGCATGTTCCTGTTAAAGTAAAAGGCAAAGCTGCTGGGAGTTCGAAACCCTGAATGTCAGGGAATATTATAACTCTAGTCAAGAAAATGAAATTTTGGATCAGGCACAGACAGTTTGGATTAAGTGAATCACTGGCGATATGTGGAAAATGTTGGAGGACATTCAAGAAGAAAATTAGGAGACAAAGAGGAGGCATGAGAGGTGTATTTGGAAGAGAAAATTAAGGAGAACATCAAGAGATATTGGAAACATATTAAGGAGAAAATATTGAATAGGAAGAAGTCACGGCCCTTCAAGGACCAAGATGGAAATCTATGTGAGAAGTCACCAGAGAGGGGCAGAATTCTAAATGATTATTTCTGCTCTGTATTTTTTCACCATGAAGAAAGAACTGAAGTGTTGGGAACTTGGCAATGTTAATGGAGATACTTAGGAGAAGAGGTGTTGTATGTGTTAATATATACCAAATTAGAGACTGAATTATAGGAAAGATGTTTACAAAATAAAGAGAGTACAGAGGAGATTTACTAGAATGTTACCTAAGTTTCAGCACCTAAGTTACAGAGAAAGGTTGAACAAGTTAGGTCTTTATTCTTTGGAGGGTAGAGAGGGGGGACTTGATAGAGGTATTTAAAATTTTGAGGGGGATAGATAGAGTTGAAGTAGATAGGCTTTTTCCATTGAGAGTAGGGGAGATTCAAACAAGAGGACATGAGTTGAGAGTTAAGGGGCAAAAGTTTAGGGGTAACACGAGGGGGAACTTCTTTACTCAGAGAGTGGTAGCTGTGTGGAACGAGCTTCCTGTAGAAGTGGTAGAGGCAGGTTCGATATTGTCATTAAAAAAAAAGTTGGATAGGTATATGGACAGGAAAGGAATGGAGGGTTATGGGCTGAGTGCAGGTTGATGGGACTAGGTGAGAGTAAGTGTTCGGCACACACTAGAAGGGCCAAGATAGCCTGTTTCCGTGCTGTAATTGTAATATGGTTATATGGTATGAAGGTAGACAAATCTCCACGTCTGGATGAGGGGTATCAAAGAACACTAAAGGTAGCTAGAGAAGAAACTGCAAGAGCACTCATTGAGATATTGCAATATTGCCATCTTTCGGCAAATGCAGGAAGACAAAAATAGAGCAAAATATTATGCCTTTATTTAAAAAGAGCTGTAAGGATAGTCCCGGTTATTACAGACCCATTAGCTTAATGTCCATGGTGGCTAAGATGCTGGGAGTTATTCTGAGAGATAAGATATACCTACATTTGGAAAGACGTGTTGATTAGGGATAGCCTGCATAGTTTTGTGCATGGGATCTTGTCTTATGAATTTTATTGAGATTTTTGATGAGCTAGCCAAGAAAGTTGATGAGGGCAGGGTGTTAGACGTAGTTTATATGGACAACAGTAAGGCCTTCGATAAGATCTCACATGGTAGGCTGCTCTGTTAAGTTAGAATGCATGGTATCCAAGGAGAGTGAGGAAACTGGCTATAAAATTAGCCGGATGGTGGGAAACAGAAGGTGAACAAAGAAGGATGTTTCTCAGACTGGAGATTTGTGACTAGTGCTGCACACCAGGGTTTGGTGCTGTGCCCATTGTTATTTGTCATCTGTATTAATAAACTGGATGAGCATCTATGAGGAATAATTAATAACTTTACAGAATACACTAAAATAGGTAGTGCAATAGATAGTGAAGAGGGGTATCAAGAATTGCAGTGGGATCATGATCAGCTGGTTGGATGGACTGTGGACTGGCAAATGGAATTTAATTCAGATAATTGGGAAGTGCCACATTTTGGAAGGACAAATCAAAGTAAGATTTTTTACATGAAATGGAACAGAGGGACCTTGGATACAGCTGCATAGCTCCCTTAAAGTGGAGGCATAGGTAGATAGAGAGGTGAAGAAGTGTTTGGCATGCTTGCCTTAATCAATCAGGGCATTGATTGCAGAAGTTGGAAGGTTATATTGTGATTGTCCCAGACATTGGGAAAGCTACAATTGCAGTATTGTGTTCGATTTTGGTCATCCTGTTATATGAAGGACGTGATTAAAATGGAAAGAGTGCATAGGTGATTTACAAGGATATTGCCAGGGATTGAGTAATGGGCAGGGTGTTAGATAGGCTAGGTCTTTACTCTTTGGGTATGCAAGACTGAGAGGTGATTTCATACAGGTATGTTATAGGTAAGGTAAGCATTTTTTCTCCCCTGGAGTTAGGGAATCAAAAAGCAGAAGACGTAGTTTTAAGATTAGTGGTAAAAGGTTCCATAAGAACTTGAGCAGCAATTTTTTAAATAGATGACCGTAGATATAAGGAACCAGCTACCAGAGGAAATGGCTGAGGCTGGTACACTAGATATATTTAAGAAATATGGAGACAGATAGATGGATGGCAACAATTTAAAGGGATATGGACCAAGTGCTGGGAAATGGGATTCACTTGAATATACTATACATCTTGGTTGGGATGGACAAGAATGGGGCAAAATGCCTTTCTTCTGTGTTGTATAATTCTGACTTGATGATTGTGTGCTTTGATATGATACTGTTTTAGTGCTACAACAACATCCAGGATCAGTACAGCAGCTTTACTGTAGAAATTAAAAGACAATCTACTAATGGATGGACACCAGAAAGATATTTAGATGGATATTAGATTATTGTCCAAATGTTTATAAATGTTAAATTAGCATGAAACATTAAAATTGATAAACTGGGATAAACACAAGGGTTTCTGCAAATGTTGAAAATCCAGAGCAACACCCAAAATATTGTAACTCAGCAGATCAGGCATTATCTATATAGAGGAATAAATAGTCGATGTTTTGGTCTGAAATGATTCATCAGATTGTATGTTGCTCTAACATGGGATACAATTCTTCCTTAAGAGGTCTTGACTATATATGCACAATCACTATCTATACAATGTTTCAACAAGAAGAAGAAAAATAAAATTCATACGTGTTCTGATGTGAAGGCAATTAGTTTCGGAAGGGCAGCCATTCCTTTTTCTTTAACTTCAGGAAACAGCTTGTATCGTGCAATTAGCAAGGCATACATGTTTGATATTGCTCCACCTAAATCAGAAAATGAGACACATTCAGCTTTTACTATGATGTGGAAGAATGCTAATTCCTAACTGACATACTGATCCAATAAGTAACTCCCTTTAACAGAAAATATCAGCTGCAGTTAATTGG
Organism: Hemitrygon akajei; assembly: GCF_048418815.1. Lineage (NCBI taxonomy): Eukaryota > Metazoa > Chordata > Chondrichthyes > Myliobatiformes > Dasyatidae > Hemitrygon > Hemitrygon akajei. The sequence continues at coordinate 135,865,755 of NC_133131.1, read as the reverse complement.
ACTTTGCTTGAATTCTGTTTCTGCTACTTTGTTCTATTATAATCCTTACCTTAAATGCCTCGACAAAAAGGCACGGTTTTCTGGACATATCAATTTCAGATAATATTGTCACAAGAGTATTGCTGATATTCATAAAATATATAGATGACAGATTAATGATTCTATGCCCCCAAAGTCTTGAATTGACATTTTTAAGGTTTATATTCTCCTGAAAATCAAACTGCTCACGCTGGAATTCTGAAATGAAAACAAAAACATGTTGGAAACACTCGGCAGGTTCGGGCAGCATCTATCGAAAGGATAATACAGTCAATATTTCAGGCCCAAGATACTTCATTAGAATTGGGAAAGGGAGAAATCAAAGTTAATTTTCCGTAGCAAAAATGGATGATTTAAATAAAAGAAACAAAAGGGTGAGACTTGTTTAACTGCTTCTCTTTCCACAGATACTGCCTGAAATGCAAAGAGTTTCCAGGATTTTTTGCTTTAAATATATAGAATACTGGACTAAAAATCTTTTTCGAAAGTGTTGCTTCCTCAGAATTTTTTTTTCTGTTTATGATAGACCACTTGAATCTGAACACAAATATAACTGGAGACTTCTTGTATCATGAAAGAACTTGTAGAAACAAGAAATTAACCTATTGAATATAATGCATTTAATTGCATAATGGTGCTGACGTTTTGCAATAGTTCAACTAAACTTAAGATGTTTTGTTGATGATTTTCATTTGCACTCAGTGACTGAGGCTTCTTACTTAAGCATCCAACAATAATCAGCCAGCATTGATGGATTTCAGTTGCCATGATACCATTTCCCCAAGATTGCAATGTTCCAGAGAAACCTTTGACCACGCTTGTCACTGACAGCATCGAGATTTTCAGGGATGAAGTTTAAATAGGAATGCAGAAAATGAATCTTTAGTGACATGTTGCATTTCATGGTCTTGCATGCTTGAAGTATGTTGTCAACCAACTGAACGTAGTTTGGTGCTCTGTAGTTACCAAAAAACTTTTCAACAACATCCTTGAATCCCTCCATGCAATTTTCTCCAGTTCCACTAGAAGTTCTTTGAATTTCCTATCATTGATGACCTGTTTGATTTGTGGATCAACAAAAATGCCTTCTTTAATCTTGTCATCAGTTATTTTGACTGGAATTATGAATTGAAATAACAAACACAGGCAATTTGAAAAAATGGTGCAAGATAGAGAAATTACATGGTGATTTTCATGATCACCAGCCCAAAAGCCATAAGATACACCCAAAAATATTCAGGAAGGAAAATCTTTGTTATCCAGTGTAATCAGCTGATAGATTTCAGCTCTTGCTCTGTAGCAAGTTTATTCTCTATGTTTTATTTTCCACTCAACGTCCTACTTGACATTGATAGTAAGAAAAAAAACTGTGAGAAATAAAGTTGGGGATGTTGTGGATAGTCTGGGAGGCTGTCAGAGGTTGCAGCGGGACAGCAATAGGATGCAGAACTGGGCTGAGAAGTGGCAGATGGAGTTCAACCTAGATAAGTATGAAATGGTTTATTTCGGTAGGTCAATTTGAAGATAGAATATAACATTAATGTGGAGGATCAGCGGGATCTTGAGGTCTGTGCCCATAGGATACTGCACAGGTTGACAGTGCTGTTAAGAAGGTGTATGTCAAGAGCCATGAGGTAATGCTAAAGATATATTAGACCTTAGTTAGAACCCACTTGGAGTATTAAACACAAAGTACACTGCAGATGCTGTGGTCAAATCAAGATGTACGAACAAGCTGGATGAACTCAGCAGGTCGGGCAGCATCCGTTGAAAGAAGCAGTCAACGTTTCGGGTCAAGACCCTTCGTCAGGACTGTTTGTACGTCCACTTGGAGTATTGTGTTTCGTTCTAGTCACCTCACTACAGGAAGGATGTGGATACTATAGAGAGAGTGCAGAGGAGATTTACAAGGATGCTGCCTGGATTGGAAAGCATGCCTTATGAGAATAGGTTGAGTGAACTTGGCCTTTTTTCCTTGGAGAGATGGAGGATGGAAGGTGACCTGATAGAGCTCTATAAGATGATGAGAGGCATTGATCATGTCGATAGTCAGAAGCTTTTTCACAGGGCTGAAATGGCTAACACTAAGGGGCATAGTTTTAAGGTGCTTGGAAGTAGGTACAAGGGGGAATTCAGGGTAAGTTTTTCACACAGAGAGTGGTGGGTGCATGGAATCCACTGCCAGTGATGGTGGTAGAGGCGGATACAATAGGGTATTTTAAGAGACTCTTAGATAGGTACGTGGAGCTTAGAAAAATAGAGGGCTATGCAGTAGGGAAATTCTAGGCAGTTTCTAGAGTAGATTATATGGTCGGCAAAACATTGTAGGTCAATGGGCCTGTAATGTGCTGTAGATTTCTATGTACTATGAAATTAACCATCAATTAAAAGCAATCGTGCAAATTTCCAAGGGAACAAATGAGGCAGGTATGATTCCTGATATCAGCTGATAACTCTAGCTGCTCCTCTGAAGTCTGCCTGCCTGCCATCAACACTCTTACAGGAGAAACTGCTATGATTTTGAGGCCACTACATTTACATTGTCCTGAAAGTCACAGGGGACAAAAATGTGCCTCATGATGCAGCTCACCTGATTAAAGTTGATCAATATTGGGCACCCTAGCTTAGAAGAAAAATAAGATCAACAGACGTTGCTAGAAGTCCTTAGTAACTCACACAGCATCAGCGGAAAGAAAAAAAAGAGTTAATTTTACAGCTGTTTAACTTTTTCTGCCTTTATTTCAGAATCCCAGCATCCGTAGTTCTTTGGTTTTCACTTGGTAGCAAAGTAAGTTTGTGCGGGTTGGGTGAGGGGCTATGTGGAAGGTGGTCTTGACTGAGAAGAAGGGATGTGACAGTTTACCAAGACACCTGAGACTTGAATTATTTTAGTGAGAATTAGAAAACGTATGTTCCTTACTTCCCAGTACAAAAAATTAAACTCACTTCAGATGAGTTTTGTCATTATTGCCTCTGACTGATTGGTGAGTAGGTGTAAGGTACAAATGTAAAATGGTCTGACCTAAACTGGTACTCAGGTTCCTAGAACCCTAAATTGCATATTAAGATGGACTACTGGTTGGCACAGTAGCATTGTGGTTAGTGTAACACTGTTACAATACCAGCGACCCAGATTCAATTCTGTCTGCCTGTAAGGAGTTTTAAGCCATAACAATATGGGTTTCTTCGGGGTGCTCCAGTTTCTTACCACATCTCAAAGATGTATGGGTTAGGGTTAGTAAGTTGTGGGCATGCAATGTTGGCATAGAGGAATGCTGACACTTGTGGGCGCTCTGAGCACATCCAGGGACTGTGTAACCTTTCTGGAGTAGGACCAAAGGAGAGCTCACTGGTAGGTACCTACGGTGGTGGTATAATACTATCAGGCCCATTTTAAGTCCACAGCCTCATTACTACCAGTTGTAACAAGTTAAAAGTTTCCCTGTCTAAGTCTACAAGTGTACCATGATCCAACAAAGGTTCAGCTGCTGAATTTTCACTCAAAACATGTCACGTTCAATTGGGTCAGCTGTCTGCTTTCAAAATAGTTACTGACATTCCAAGGTGATAGGAGAAACCAGACGGTGCACCGAAAAGCCCAAGAAAATCTGTGGTCAGCAAACTATTGCAATCCATCCACTAATAATCTCTTCCAATTTATGAAGAGCTATCCAGCTTCAGTCAAGAAGTAACAGTTTACAGCAACCTCCTGAATATTGGCAGCATTCCGATGCAGTTTTTCAGAAATAAATGTGAACCTCTTGAAAAAATCTTGTGCAAATATATCCTGGTTTGAAAATTAGTATACAACAATGAATAAGCTCAATAACACTACAAAGCAACAAGTTAACTCTTAAATTATACTAACAAAAACAGAAATGCTGGAAAAACTCAGCTATTCAAGCAGCATCTATGGAAAGAGAAAACAAGTTAATAGTTTGGACTGAGAAGCCTTAATCTGAACCATTAGTGAAGAATTTGCATCATTTTGTTCTGCAAATTAAATTCATCTTGAAACCTGCAGTTATTAAACAAATAGTCAAGCACAATTCTCGATAGCCACTGAACCAAAATAATGCAGAAAATAATGGATGAGATTTTTTGCCTGTCATGAAATATGTTACAACCATAGATCTATTTAATGAGCATTTAACCAGTATTAATTCAGTAAGGAGCTCAAGTATAAAGAGAGAGCAACTTAGAAACAAATTACTTTGATTTTAATTGTTGAGCAAATCAGCGTGAACTGCTTGTTCAAGTAATGGACGTGCAGGAGACGATAAAATTGTATTTGTGAGCCTGAGATCTATATGTCTTAGTGGATTATAATTTCCAGGCAGAGAAATGAGCTCCGTGTTCAAGAACATAATACTGGAAAATTGCAAGAAAACTTTTGCAGCTTTTCTCTATACTATTCTTCAATACTTAAACCTCCCCTTAGCCCCTGCCCCATCTAACCTACGTAAAGTAAGACAACTGGGATTTCAGATCAAATAACCAACATATTTTTGCATTCTGATTTCAGCTATAACTTCATTGATCATAGATTCATGTTCAATCACATTCATGTTATATATTTGGTTTGATAGTTTATTCCATATTCCATATTATAACACTACGGGAGGCCTAGATAGGTCTTAGTCTTGTTCCAAGAGTAGGGGAGTCTGAAACATACTGTAGATACTCCATTTGTTCTGAATGTTTCAACTAGCAAGGAATGGTTGAAAACTTGGTGAAATTCAACTCTGGAAGGATGTGATGGATATGTTGTACACTTATCCCAGTCAATGGGTAAGAGAAATGAAAGGGATATGCCTTCCTCCTCATCCTTAAATGGTGCCTTAGGATTGAGGATGACTCACATCTAATCTGTTTTTCTGGGTCTTGAGGTGGATACTGAGTGGGAGCAGCAGGCTAATCCAAAGCTGGAGCAAGTGGTGTCCAACTGAGTGAGTGGATGAGTAAAGCTGGGATACAGTCTCTGTAGTATAGAATTGTAAAGCAATCATCATGTTGACCGTGATGCCTGCCTACACTAATCATTCTTTCCTGCATGTGGCCCATACACCTTCAGTACTTTCCTAACCATGTACCTTTCCAAAAGCTTTTTAAACACTGCCATTGGATTTGCCTCTACCACTTCGTCCAGCTTCTTGTTCCATATACCCATCGCTGTCTGTGAGAGAAAGTTGTCCCTCAGATTGGTTTTAAATATGTTCATCCTCACTATGTCCTTTATGTTTCAGACTCCCCTACTCTTGGAACAAGACTATGACCTATTTATGCCTCTCATAATGTTATAAATATTTATTTGGTTCTCGGCCTCTTGTATTCCAGTGAGAACAATGCCAGCCTATTCAAATTCTCCTTGTGGCCACTCCAGGCAACACTCTGGTGAATCTCCTCTGTACTTTTACTAGTGTTATAATCCTTTCCATGAGTGGGAAGACCAGAACTGTGCAAAATATTCCAGTGTGGCCCAATTGAACAGATCAAACATAATGTCCCTCCTCTTATATTCAATAATCTAGCCTCTGAAGGCAAGTAAGTTAACACATTCTTCTTCACTCTGTCCACTTGCATCACCAGTTTCAAGGAGCTATGAACTGGTATCCAAGGTCCCTCTCTATATCAATGCTTCAAGAGTGCCCTGCTTTTTACCATATATTTCCAGCCAGCATTAGACAAGTCAAGTTGCATTTCCTCACACTTGTCTGGGTTAAATTCCACCGCTTGTACCTTTTCCAAATTTCCAGCTGATTTATGTCTATCTGTACTCTTAGGCAATTATCAACATCTCCACCAATCTTAGGTGTTTTTTTTTATTTAGAGATACAGTGCAGAACAGTTCCTTGTGGCCCAATGAGCCACACCACCCAGCAACACACTATTTAACCCTAGCCTAACCACAGGAGAAATTACAAAGGCCAATTACCCTACTAAGTGGAACCTGCTTGGATTGTGGGAGGAAGGTGGAGCACCCGGAGGAAACCCATGTAGTCACTGGAAGATTGTACAAACTCCTTACAGAGAGCACCGGAACTGAACTCTGATCTTTGATGCCCCCAGCTGTATTAGCATCTGCTCCACTTTCAGATAACTGCTGAGCTGTTTCTCCTTTGAGATAAAGTGGAGCACCCAATTCAGAAACAGGTCATGTTTGGGAGTTAATTAGCTCTTGATCTCCTGGTCAGTCTCATCAATCCAGTCCTAGTTTTACTCGCTGAAGTGAGAAGTCTTTTACAGGGGCCAATTACTTCAGACTTCCAAACAGCCCATACACTGTAGATTCTCGAGTTCCGATGGAATGGTGGTTAACTAGAAGCATTGTCCACGAAGACTAGGTTTTGTGGTGGCCTTGGTGACGTTGATGTTATAGCAATTGTTGTGATGTGTGCTGGCAATATCGGAACCCAAGTACGGAGAAAAGACAAACTCCGATGGTGATGAGAGTTTATTCATAATAGTTCCAAAAGAACATCAGTGACTCAGCTGAGCAACACCATGAGAAGTAATATTCTCAAAACGAGGACCCTGTGATTAACACAAACTGGGCATCTGCTTAAATAATACAAGTAACACAGAATCCCTGAGCCTATCAAAATAAACATAAAAGCTCATACAGAAAGTACCAGGAAACCCCATTACAAGGAGCTCAAGAAAAACACAAGGAACTCTGAATGATTAATGACTCTCATTAAACAACAATTAACTAATTCAGATGCTCTAAAACCTCAGAGTCCAACATTCTCCAGCGTCCAGCGAAGGCCTGAAGAGCTCGTTACAGAAGTGCTCCGTTGATGCTGATGAAGTTGATGGAGATAATAGAACGAATCATTCTGTGGCTGGTCCAGCAGCTACCATTATGCAGTACATAAAGTTCAAGTTCAAAGTTCGAGTTTATGGTAATCTGACTGTACGTACTGTATATACAGCAAATGAAAGAACAATCTTCAGACCACGCTGCACCCAGAAAACATACATAGAAACAAAGAAAACACACAGTACAGTACAGGCCCTTCAGCCCACAAGGTTGTGCCGAACATGTCCCTACCTTAGAAATTACTAGGCTTACATATAGCCCTCTATTTTGCTAAGCTCCATGTACCTATCCAAAAGTCTCTTAAAAGACCCTATTCTATCCGCCTCCACCACCATTGCCAGCAGCCCATTCCACGCACACACCACTCTCTGAGTAAAAAATGTACCCCTGACATCTCCTCTGTACCTACTCCCCAGCACCATAAACCTGTGTCCTCTTGTGGCAACTATTCCACATGGTCAATGCCTCTTACACACCTCTATCAGGTCATCTCTCATCCTCCGTCGTTCCAAGGAGAAAAGGCCGAGTTCGCTCAGCCTATTCTCATAAGGCATGCTCCCCAATCCAGGCAACATCATTGTAAATCTCCTCTGCACCCTTTCTATGGCTTCCACATCCTTCCTGTAGTGAGGCGACCAGAAATGAGCACAGTACTCCAAGTGGGGTCTGACCAGGGTCCTATATAGCTGCAACATTACCTCTCGGCTCCTAAATTCAATTCCACGATTGATGAAAGCCAATACACCGTACACCTTCTTAACCACAGAGTCAACCTGCACAGCTGCTTTGAGCGTCCTATGGACTTGGACCCCAAGATCCGTCTGATCCTCCACACTGCCAAGAGTCTTACCATTAATACTATATTCTGCCATCATATTTGACCTTCCAAAATGAACCACTTCACACTTATCTGGGTTGAACTCTATTTGCCACTTCTCAGCCCAATTTTGCATCCTATCGATGTCCCATTGTAATCTCTGACAGCCCTCCATACTATCCACAACACCTCCAACCTTTGTGTCATCAGCAAACATACAACCCATCCCTTCACTTCCTCATTCAGGTCATTTATATAAATCATGAAGAGTAAGGGTCCCAGAACAGATCCCTGAGGCACTCCACTGATAACCGACCTCCATGCAGAATATGACCTGTCTACAACTACTCTTTGCCTTCTATGGGCAAGTCAGTTTTGGATCCACAAAACAATGTCCCCTTGGATCCCATGTCTCCTTACTTTCTCAATAAGCCTTGCATGGGGTACCTTATCAAATGCCTTGCTGAAATCTATATACACCACATCTACTGCTCTACCTTCATCAATGTGTTTAGTCACATCTTCAGAAAATTCAATCAGGCTCGTAAGGCATGATCTGCCCTTGATAAAGCCATGATGACTATTCCTAATCATATTATACTTCTCCAAATGTTCATGAATCCTGCCTCTCAGGATCTTCTCCATCAACTTACCAATTACAGAGGTAAGACTTACTGGTCTATAGTTTCCTGGGCTATCTCTACTCCCTTTCCTGAATAAACGAACAACATCCGCAACCCTCCAATCCTCTGGAACTGCTTCTGACCCATTGATGATGCAAAGATCATTGCCAGAGGCTCAGTAATTTCCTCCCTCACCTCCCACAGTAGCCTGGGGTACATTTCATCTGGTCCCGGAAACTTATCCAACTTGAAGCTTTCCAAAAGCTCCAGCACATCCTCTTCCTTAATATATACATGCTGAAGCTTTTCAATCTGCTGCAACTCATCACTACAATCATCAAGATCCTTTTCCATGGTGAATACTGAAGTAAAGTATGCATTAAATACCTTTGCTACTTCCTCCGGTTCCATACAGACTTTCCCACTGTCACACCTGATAGGTCCAATTCTTTCACATCTTATCCTCTTGCTCTTCACATACTTGTAGAATGCCTTGGGGTTTTCCTTAATCCTGCCCGCCAAGGCCTTCTTATGGCCCCTTCTGGCTCTCCTAATTTCCTTCTTAAACTCTTTCCTATTAGCCTTGTAATCTTCTAGATCTCTAACATTACCTAGCTCTCTGAACCTTTTGTAAGCTTTTCTTTTCTTCTTGACTAGGTTTATTACAGCCTTTGTACACCATGGTTCCTGTACCCTACCATAACCTACCTGTCTCATTGGAAAGTACCTATGCAGAACTCTACACAAATATCCCCTGAACATTTGCCATATTTCTTCTGTACTTTTCCCTGAGACCATCTTTTTCCAACTTAAGCTTCCAATTTCCTGCCTGATAGCCTCATAATTCCCCTTACTCCAATTAAACATTTTCCTAACTTGTCTGTTCCTATCCCTCTCCAACGCTATGGTAAAGGAGATAGAATTATGATCACTATCTTCAAAATGCTCTCCCATTGAGAGATCTGACACCTGAGCAGGTTCATTTCCCAATACCAAATACATCACACACAGCACATAAAACAAAGTAGGACCACAAATGCGTTATTAAAATATAATTCAAAGTGCATGTAATGCGCAGCACGGGCAAACAATAAGCAGTCAACAGTGGACAGTTCACTGTCCTTGTGACGAGACATTGGTGATAGCAAGGTATTCATTAGTCTCACAGCCAAGGGAAGCAGCTGTTACTAGGTCTGGCAGCCCTAGGCCTGATGCTCCTGTACCTCCTTCCTGATGCTTGTGGGTCAAACAGATTGGGGAATGGCTGGTATGGATCTTCAGAAATGCTTCAGGCCTTTCGTCTGAAATACTCCCAGTAAATTTTGCAAACAGGAGCAAGGGAGATCCTGTCAGCAGTTTGTACTGTTCTCTGGTAGGTTTTTCAGTCTGATGCCTTGCAGCTTCTGACCCACACAATGACGCAGCTAGACAGAACACTCTGTCCTGTAGAAAGTTGTTAGAATGGGGGCAGGGAGACTTGCACACTTCAATCTCCTAAGAAAAATATAGATGCTGCTGTGCCTTCTTTACTAATGAGGAGGTGCTATGGGTCGAGGTTATTTCAGCTGTTATGTGCACACCAAGGAACTTTGTGCTCTTCACTCTCTCCACGGCAGAGCCACTGATGTACAATGCAAAGTGGTGAACCTGCACCTTCATGTAGTCCACAATTATCTGTTTTGTTTTGTCCACATTGACACTCAGAGTGTTGTTTTCTTGCCATTTTACAAGCCTCTCTACCTCCTCTCTGTATGCTGGCTCATAATTGTTGTTGATGAGGCCAAACACTGTCAGCAAAATTGATGATGCAGTTTGAGCTGGATCTAGAAGTGCAGTGGGCTAAGCACACAGTCCTGGGGGGCACCAGTGCTCAGCGCGATGGAGCTTTAGATGCTGCTGCCAAATCAAACTGACTGGAGTCTTTCCATCAAGAAGTCCAAGATTATGTCCTGGCATGAGTGACATGCAGTAATCTTCTTTATCCCTTGCACAATTAATGATATATTCTAGCATGTCATAATACTTGTAGTGCCATCTTGGACTTGTCTCTCTGATGTAGCAGGTGCTTCTTGTAATGAGGCCATGCTCCAAGAATTTGGTCAACAGAAAGACACCGGTTAAGTGAGTCATTACTACTTACCCTTTGCCTTAGGCTTGTATCCCCTTTCCTCAAGGATCAGTTAGTCTCCATTTGAGATGTGGACTAAGGTTTTATCAAGATTGCAGTTAAACTTCTCCTTGGCTTCATCCAAAGCTAAAGGATGTGGTATACACACTGATGACCATGGTGTGTAGATTCAGTGGTGGGATAAGCTAAAGAATCACACAACATTCACTAATACTGTGGGTTTAGTCATTGAGATGCCAGGTAAGCCAATTCATAATGGTTACATCACTTCTTCTTCCACTTTACCCCTCAGAAGGCAATATACCCACTACCTTATTCAAAAAGCACACCTATTATTGCTCATTTTCTACAACTCCAGCCCAAGAGTTGAATTTTGCTCTCCTTTTACTGACAGGACTACATCATTTGCATCACCACAAACCATTTCACTTTCCTTGACCTGATTTCGACATGGAATTGTCTAAAAAAAGTACACAGTGATATTTATAAGTGTCAATAATGGTGCCAATACCTTTAGGGTGTAATTTGGAATTATGTAAGAAAAATCTCACCATTGAACAGTAGGACAGCTGTATTGAGACAGGGAATATTATTTTTAACTGCCTTATAAAAATTAATTAATCACTTTGTCAGTCCTTCCATTTATCTACAATGCTGCTGGTCCCTCATCAACTGGATGAAGTGAATGGTTGCTCGATCTGCAGACAGCATCACTACGTGACTGACAGATGCAAAAAACGTTCTAAATAACGATACAGGTATTGCACAGACTCCTGTCAGTGATGTTGCAGGGTGTTTTGATCCGATGTTGAATCTGATAGCAAGATTGAAATCTGGAAAAAAGATGAATTCGGAGACGTGTTCCAGTATGGCTTCAAATTACTCTCAATAAAGTGAAGATGAACATTAATAGAAATTGGGTCATGTGTGGGAATTTCTTCATAAAATGTTAAACACCAGGTCTGCAGATTACTAGCTATTTTGAGAAGTAATTTATTGCTTTGTGACCAGTGACTATTATTCTATTAGTTGTAAAATTATTATGGGACATTTTAGGGCTGCTCCACAAGTTAAAGCCCTAAATTGGGGCAAGGCTAATTTTGATGGCATTAGACAGGAACTAGCTAGGGTTGATTGTGTCAGACTGATAGCAGGTGAAGAGATATCTGGTAAGTGGGAGGATTTTGAAAGCGGGATATAGAGAGTTTAGGGGCAGGGTTCTACTTTGTTAAGAGTTTGAGGAGATTTGGTCTTTTGCCAAAGGCTTACAGATTTCTGTAGATGTATATTAGCAAACACTCAGGGTTTTAGACTCAGCCAGGTTCATCATGGGCGCAACATTCCATACCATAAAGGACACCTTCAAGAGGCAGTGCCTAAAGAGGGCAGATTCCAACACTAAGGATCTTAACTATCCAGGACCTGCTCTCTTCTCATTACTGCCATCGAGGAGTAGGTATAGGAGTCGGAAGATCCACACTCAGTGATTCAGAAACAGTTTCTCTCCTTCTGCTATCAGATTTTTGAACAGCCCATTAACCCATGGACAATACATTGTTATTCCTTTCTTTTTAACTATTTATTCTGTAATTTGCAGCAATTTAGTGCCTTTGGACTATACTAGTGCTACAAAACAACATGTCCCAAATTATCGGTCAGTAATAATAAATCTGATTTAGAATTCATTACACAATCACTAATGCTCAATTCAACTGAGCTTGAATTGGCAGCAATCAATGCATGATATTGTTATGTCATTATACATATGACTTGAGTCATTCCTCTGAAGTCAGAGGTTGAATTTTCTATTGAGATACAAATACTTATGCAACATTTGAACAACTTGCTTGTAAAGAGAACTTTTTAGAAACCTGAGAAGACATATTGGGTTCTGTTCCCTTTGGTTCAGACCCTTCCCATGCCCTTGATCACCTCAGTAACTTTCAATTCCCTGCCCATGACTGCCTCATCTTCTATGCCCATCAAGAAAGCTTAAAGCTCTCCGCCCCTCTTTTGACAAAAGAACCAATCAACCCCCTCTGCCACCATCCTCCTCCATCTGGCATAATTGGTCACCACCCTCAACCAGTTTTTCTTGGGTTCCTCCACTTTCTCCAAACTTGAGGGGTATTCATGGGCACTTGCATGATCCCTAGCTAAGCCTGCCTCTTCATTGGCTATGTGGAACAGTCCATGTTCGAAGCCTTTTCCAGATATAGTCCCCAATTCTTCCTTCACTATATTGATGGCTACATTGGCCCTGCTTCATGCACACATGCTGAGCTCATCAATTTTATCAACTTCGCCTCTAACTTCCACCCTGCCCTTAATTTCACTCGGTTCATCTCTGACACCTGCTCCCCCTTTCCCGATCTCTCTGTCTCCATCTCTGAAGATAAACTGTTAACCAACTTTCATAAATCTACTGATTCTCACAATTAACTCAAATATACCTCTTCCCACCCTACCTCCAGTAAAAATGCTATTCCCTTTTCTCAGTTTCTTCATCTCAGCTGAATCTGTTCCCAGGAAGTGGTTTTTCATTCCGGGAAATCAGAGATATCCTTCTTCTTTAAAGAATGGGGTTTCCTTCCCTCCACTATTAATGCTGCTCTTACCCACATCTCCTACATTTCCTGTCCATCCATGCTCACCCCATCTTCTCACCGCCTTAATAGTTGTAGAGTTCCTCATGGCCTCACCTAACACCCTACTGCCCACCGCATCCAACAAATTATCCTGCGCAACTCCCACCATCTCCAAAGGGATCCTACCACTAAACATATATTTACATCCCTACCCCACCCCATTTTCTACAGGGATCACTCATTCTTTGATTCCCTTGTCCATTTGTCAATCCCAACTAATCTCTCTCCTGGTACTTATCCTTGCAACTGGCCTAAATACTACACCTGCCCATACTCCTCATCCCTCACCTCCATTCAGGGCCCCAAACGGTCCTTCCAGGTGAGGCAACACTTATTTTTGCTGGGGTTGTCTATTGTGTTCAATGCTGCTGATGCGGCCTCATCTACATTGGAGAGACTGCTCCATGGAACACCTTTGCACCATCCGCCACAAACAGGAATTCCTGCTGGCCAAACATTTGAATTCCGATTCCCATTCTGATGTGTCAATCCATGACCTCCTTATGTGCCAAGGTTAAGCCACCCTTAGGTGGAAGAGCAACACTTTATATTCTGTTGGGTTAGCCTCCAACTTGATGGTATGAATATGGATTTCTCTTTCTGGTGAAAAAATCTACCCCACCCTCTTCCTCTATTCCCTACTCTGACCTTCTACTCACCTGCCTATTACTTCCCCCTAGGCACCCTCCTCCTTCCCATTCTCCAAAGCTCCACTCTCCTTTCCTATCAGATTCCTTCTTCTCCAGCCCTTGACCTTTCCCATCCACCTGGATTCATCTATCACCTTCTAGCTATCCCTGTTACCCTCTTCCCACTTTTTTATTCTGGCATCTTACCCTTTCCTTCTCAGTCCTGAAGAAGAGTCTCAGTCCAAAATGTTGACTGTTTGTTTATTTCTATGGATGCTACCTGACCTGCTGAGTTCCGGCATTTTGTATGTGTGTTGATTTGGGTAATGCAAATTTGACGTCCTCAGAATAAGTATAAATGAAGGAAGCTCACTTTTGCTAATCTTTGGCCTCCAGTTGACACCACGTTGCTGAGTTAAAAGTAATACTTTTAAGCACATGTAACTTCAGAGGAACGGAAAATTTTTGGAGGCATTTGAACTTACTGGATTTGGTGTAAAACCTGCTAAAACAACTTTCACGTTATGTCTCTGAGGAAAAAAAGAACTTCTGCATTGCGACTTTTAGACCTATGTTACATCAGAAATTTACAGTAAATTCCAAGACTAAATATTTCACTATTTTAGCAAGTGTTGTGGCATGTTTCAGCTAATCTTGTTATGTATTGACAAAGCAATTGGCATTTAAGCCTTAAAGTCTAAGCGAAGTATAATCTTAGTGGCCACTTTATTAGGTACACTGATATACCTAAAGTAAATATCTAATCAACTAATCATGTAGCAGCAACTTAATGCATAAAAGCATGTAGACATTGTCAAGAGGATCTGCTGTTGTTCAGACCAAATATCAGAATGGAGGAGAAATGTGATCTAAGTGACTTTGATGATGGAATGATCGTTGGTGCCAGATGGAGTAGTTTGAGTATCTCCTGCAATTTTTATGCACAGCAATCTCTGGAGATTACAGACAATGGTGCAACAAAGAAAAAAAAATCCAGTGAATGAAAACGCCTTGTGAATGAGCGGGGTCAGAGGAGAATAATCACGTGTTACAACAGTGGTGTGTGTAGGTGCATCTTTGAACGCACTATATTTTGAACCCTTAAGTGGATGGGCTACAGCAGCAGAAGATGACACTGGGTTCCACACTTCTATCTAACAAAGTGGCCACCAAGTGTAAATCTCAACTATTCCAAAAGGGTGAAAAAGTTTCTAATGAAGTCATAACTGGAGTCTTCTCTGTCTTAGTCTGTGGTATAGCTTGGAAGAGATTACATAATTATCTAGCACCTTTTCTTTTTGATCTGGTGAATAATGACATATTATTCCACGGCTGCTATTCTTCTCAATTTAACTTTACCAGAAAAGTAAGTCACAAAGGAAGCCTAAAATTCATGTACCAGGTGAGAATATTCCATCTCCACATCCTCCAGGCCAGCCAATCATTTCCCTCATTTTCTTCAGCGTGATGTATTCCAACAGGACAAACACTGGTGCAATCTCATATGTGAACCTGAAGATAATTCACAATAAATAATATTGCATTAGTATGATTCATATTACTTCCTTGTGGATAAATGAAAACTACTGTGGAACAGCAAACAAAGTTAGTGTAGACTCATGGAACCATACAGAGGGTGAGTAGTCAAGTGCCTACTATACTCTGACGAGGACGGAGAAAATGGCTAAGAAAAGCGATTGAAGTGGTAGATGCTAATGATGGTTTTCAAGGTGAATAGAGAAGGAGATTCAGCAATGAGCTCAATTCCAGAATATCAAGTGTTTCAGTGATTCATCTCTGAAATGAAGTGATTGAGATGAGATGATGGCTCTATAATGAAGTAATGTGGATTTTCCCTGAAGAGTTTGAAAGGGGTTGAAAGGTGCACCTGCAATAAGAATGATAAAGTGCACTCTCAACCTATCATAGAAAAGCTACTGCCTCTTTTCCTCTCAAAGATGAAGAGTAAGTCCATGGGGTAAATGTGTACAGCACATATTGAAAAACTTGGCACTAAAGCTTGGAGCGATAGAGCATGAGGGAGGTCACGTGGTCAATCATATCGATGATGACTCATTGTCAGGGCTGCACAATTAGTCTAACTCTCTGTTTTTCTCCACTGAACTGTGATATATCTAACTACACTTTGAAAGCAATTACCAAATCTCCCTTTTGTGTAGTTTGTGCCACATCCAAATCACATTTTTGTAAGGATCAGCACAACTTCTTACAATGCAATGAGAGAATTTAATATTTGTTTACTGTTGAGAAAGTGAGGAGAACCTAAGCTAGTGCCCCTTGATTTCCTAATCTTTACTTTCAACTTTTTGTTAACTCCATGGAAGGATGTAGAACACGATGAGGGCAGATGTACAACATCCAGCATCTTCCCAGAAATCACTGATCCTTAGCCAAATGGTATCTCCAAGTAAACCAAACACTCTGATGATCTGTTACTGACTATATAGAGCTCCTTTTGGTTCAACATCTGCCTCACCGGGTGCTAATTCCTAACTCACTAAGAACTTGGTTGCATTGGGTTCCTCGTTCCCCGGCTCCCTGTAAACTTACCTGGTTTTGCTCCCCACAGTCTCATGAAATCTATTGGAACTGTGTTTTCCAAGCTCTCTCTGAACATAGCATTTCACGGAGAATTTATAATTCTTCATCAGGACTGATGAAGGGTCTCAGTCCGAAATATTGTCTGTCTACTCTTTTCCATAGATGCTTCCTGGCCTGCTGAGTTACTCCAGCATTTTATGAGTGTTGCTTTAGATTTGTAGATTTTCTTTTGCTTGTAATTTATCATTCTACTGCATAACATCTAAAAATAAAGCTGAATTGATCTGAGAGGAGCTGGTGTTTGCTTTTGGTGGCTATTGGTTTTGATTTGGCATTAATCAAAGCATTGCAGTATCTGCATTCAGCTTCTTGGGCTGGTGAGCAAATGTGCTTCCTCTTTTCTAGAGGGGTTGCAGAGAAAACCCTGCCAGTTCCAGACCTGTGAGCCTAATGTTAATAATAAGAAAGCTATTGGGAAAAATTCTGAGGGATACTGTTAACAATTACCTGGAGAGTTAGGGATTAATTAGAGAGAGCTAGCATGACTTCATCTTGACTGATGAATTTGACTGAATTATTTAAGGAGCTAACAGTGTGTATTGATGAGAGGAGAGCAGTAAATGCAGTTCACGTGGATTTCATTAATGTCTTTGACAAGTTGCCACATGGGAGACTGACCCATGGCATTCAGAACCTGTTGACAAATTGGACCTAAAGTAACTTGCCACAGGAGATAGAAGGAGATGGTAGTGGATTGCTTTGTGTTTGGATGCCTGTGATTAGTGGTATTCTTTAGGATCGGTGCTAGGACCCTTGCTGCTTGTAAAACACATTACATGATTCGGGGGTATGATCAGTTCACAGATGACATGAACACTGCTGGAATTGTTGACAGAGTGAGAGTTATCCTTTGGTTACAGGATCATATTGCTGTGTTGGCTAAGAAATAGCAGATGGAAGTTAATCCAAATAACTGTGCGGTAATGCATTTCAGAATACTAATAAAGATTGAGCATAGACAATGTAAGGTAAGGTCTCGGGAGTACTGAAGGGCAGCAGGACTTTCGTGTGCACATCTACTTCTATCACCTCCCGGGCAGTGAATTCCAGGCCCCTGCCAGTCGAAGGAGAGTAGTAAGTCTGTGTCAGCTCTCAAGACAATCCCATCAATCCCATTTTCCCACTGATTTCCCTGAAGCTAATTCCCTCTCCTATAACCATCAACACTGCTCACCCCTTCCAACTCTGCTGTTACCCACCCACAAGTCTTTGGGATGTGGGAGGAAACACGTGCATCTGCAGAACAACCACATTGTCAGATGGCTAAAGAGGAAACTCCACATTGACAGCATTGGAGGTCAGAACAGAATCAGAGCGCTGGTTAGATGGGACAGCATAACTACCTGCAGCAACACTGCATTGACCTGAGATTTATAGTTGTGAGCCATATGTCATTGGACTGTAAATATACACTTGAACACCTGGGGAGCCAGACAGGTAACTACTCAGACAATGCCATTCCGATAAGGAAATACAGATTTCATGCATGTAGCTGTCTCGATGCTTGTAGGTCATCATCACATGATTTATTATGTGCAACTTTTAGACATATGCTACTCAAAATTAGAAGGAACTAATCCCAGGCATCCCATTATTGGAAATACACTGGAAAGTTACTGTAAATCTGGTTTAAGGAGCTATTTCACCTCCAAGGGAATCAATGTCTTCTTCCAAGGTCATTGCAGAGAAATTGGAACCAAAATCTATTAGAAGACATTTTGGAGATACTGATATTTAATCTGTATACATCTGGAAAGAGAAGCCAAAGAACATGCTGTCTTTTGGTTTGATACTGGCTCCTGTACACAGCTGTACATTGTGAGTGAACAAACTCTGGATGGTTTCAGAAGCATGGGAATTCTATCATGCACCTGGCAATAATATAATGCATTCATCATTGTATTTGGCTCAGTTAGATTGACTGGCTTAGTGACTCTTCTAGTTACAAAGCTAACTCCAAACAAAATCTATAAAGGAATCTTGTTTGCCTGACCTAGCACACCACCTGGCAGTTAGTGCAGCATTCTGCAGCGCCAGCAAGCAGAACAGCAGGTTCATTTTCTGTCACTGCCTATAAGAAGTTTGTAGAGCTTCCTCCGAGTGCTCCAGTTTCCTCCCACATTTCAAAGATGTACCCTTTGGGACAAGGAAGCTGTGGGCATGCTATGTTGGCACCAGAAGCATGGTGGTACTTGTGGGCTGTCCCCAGCAAATCTTAGGGCTGTGTTGGTCACTGACACAAAAGACGAATTTCACTCTATGTTTTGATGTACATGTGACAAATAAACTTTAACTTTAGAGAAACCATCCAATAGGGGCAAAATCTAATTTTATTGCCTACCCATGCCTGAAGACCATAAGCAGAACCAAACCTTAAGATACCTTCATATGGTTCTGCTTTAAAGGTATAACATACATGTAAGATGTCTTAAAAGTATATTGATATTAGTATAGAGGTCTTGGCAAACAGAGTGACTGAAGGTTTTAACCAGTTAATGACAAAGTGGAGTAAAAATAATGTAGCTTTGTAGCTAGACACTCCTGCTTGTCCGGGTTAGATATTATTTACAGGGTGATCTGACATGAGTAGGAATCATTCAGTTCCAGAAAGAGATCTCTAAATGTAAAAATAAGCTAAGATTGAAAGCTAGTCATTAATAGTGTCATTGACAAGAGCCGAGTTGTTCTATTGGTGCATTTAAACATCAAAACAACCCCAGATGATTGACTGACTCTGAACGTCTATTGCCAATGTAAAATCCCCAGAGGCCGAAGAGTCTTGTTTTGACCCTCCACAGTATGATATTCCTGTGTTGGTCATTAAGCACTGGGAACTGCTTGTTTCAGCCCGCAGCAGCTAAACATTGGTGTCAAAATTCTCTACAGGCAGTGAAAGTGAAGAGTACCATTCAAAAAATTACGTGAGTTCATTGCTATAATGCTCTTGCCCATAGCAAGGACACATATTTTCCTTCAAATTTATCCCATGGGAAGGAATAAATGCACAGTAAAGTGCAAAGTGCTATAAAATGCCCTATTCCACTTCTGAAATTAGATTTCACTGAAATCAATGGAACTCAATTTCACAGTCTGTTTTGAACATAAGACTGCTCCCTTACAGATGGCTAGTACTCTGAACTTGGATGATTTTCTGGGCAGTTAAATTTGTAGTTACACAATGGTGATTGGAAGTTTACAGCTAACCCTCTACAAAAAATAGTGGTGTGGAAGAGGAGAATCAAATGAGCAAAGAGAATAGCTTGAAAATAAGGTCATCCCTGAACATAGCATTGCAATATGGTCTCAGTCTCTCTCTAATGCTTTTAAGGGAGACAGCATACCAATCTCATAAGACTACAAGACACTGGAGCAGAATTGGACTATTCGACCCATTGAGTCCGGTTGATTTATTATCCCTCTCAATACCATTTTCCTGACTTCATCCCATAACCTTTGATGCTCTAACTAATTAAGAACCGATAACAAACACGAGAAAGTCTGCAGATGCTGGAAATCCTAGGCAACACACACAAAATGCTAAAGGAACTCAGCAGGCCAGGCAGCATCTATGGAAAAGAATAAACAGTCGATGTTTTGGACCAAGACCCTTCATTAGGACTCATAAGAATCTATCAAACTCCACTTTAAATATATCTAATGATTTCATCTCCACAGCCATCCTTGGCAATGAATTCCATGGATTCACCACCCTATGGCTAAATAAATTCCTCCTCATCTCTGTTCTAAATGTATTTATTCTGAGGCTATGTCCTCTGGTCCTAGACTCCCTCGCTACAAGAAACATTCTCTCCACATCCACCCTATCTAGGCCCTTCAATATTAGATAGATTTCAATGAGATCCCCCCTCATTCTTCTAAACTCGAGAGAGTACATGCCCAGAACCATGTTAGGTGCTTTATGCTAAAATTCAACTTTAAGAAAATTGCATGCGTTCACTTTGGATCATATTGCTTATAAGAAAAGACAAAATCCTAAGCATGAGAAAACCAGTTATGTGATGTATTTCCTTATTTAAAATGGATTATGATATAAAAAAAATAGGCCTGCACTGACACTGAATGAATTTCTAACTGAGATATCTCAGTTCTGACTTCACTTCTGACCCACTTCCTAGAAACTTGACCTCAGTCACATAGGATAGGTGCACACGGAGATGATGGACACGATTTGTACATTGCCTCCGAAAGTTAATTCCACTCATTTTAATGGAAGTGAATTTCAAGAGCAGATTCAATGGTGAAGTCACTGGAATTCTACCACAGTGTCAGAAAATGCTCACGTCATGACTGAACAGATTCATGATAAGTAAGTTGTAGACGACATGAAGGTTAGTGGAATTGTGGATAGTGCAGAGGGTTGTTGTAGGTTGCAACACGACATTGACAGAATGTAGAGCTGAGCTGAGAACTGGCGTATGTGTTGGCCCTCATTAGTTTGGGTATTTCAAGAGTCATGAGTTAATGTTGCAGCTCTATAAAACCCTGGTTAGACCACTCTTGGAATATTGTCACAAAATGCTGGTGGAACGCAGCAGGCCAGGCAGCATCTATAGGGAGAAACACTGTCGCCATTTTGGCCCGAAACGTCGACAGTGCTTCTCCCTATAGATGCTGCCTGGCCTGCTGCGTTCCACTGGCATTTTGTGTGTGTTGCTTGAACTTCCAGCATCTGCAGATTTCCTCGTGTTTGGAATATTGTGTTCAGTTCTGGTCACCTCATTACATGAATGATGTGGAAGATATCAGAGAGGGTGCAGAGGGGATTTACCAGGATGCTCTCGGAACTAAAAGGCATGTCTTATAAAGATAGACCGAGTAAGCTAGGGCTTTTCTCTTTGGAGTGAAGGAGAATGAGAGGTGACTTGACAGAGCTTTACAAAATGTTAAGAGGCATTTATAGAGTGGATACCCACAGACCTCTTCCAAGGGTGGAATTGGCTAATATGAGAGGACATCATTTTAAGGTGATTGGAGGGATCCAGACCTCTGGTGCTCTTTGTATTGAATTTGTATGCTTCCCTGTGAGTACCTGAGTTTCCTCTGAATACTCCATTTTTGTCCCAAATCCCAAAGGTGTGTTGTAAGTTAGTTAACTTCTGTAAGTTACCCCCTAGTCAGCATAAGGCCCACGAGGGCAAGTAGACCACATGGCTGAGAAGAACCTGCAGAACCATCTGGGAATGAGATGAGGGGTTGGCTCTGCTGAGTGCTGACAGAGATTAGGCAGGCCAGACATCCTCTTCCTGTGTGCAGCACGTACAAAGAAACTGACTTGCAGAGATACAGTGGCAAAGACTGTTATTGATATTGAGGCAGCATTTGATAGTGTGGACCAGGAACCCCAGCAAAACTGAAGTTAAGTTAAATCAGTAGAAAACCCTGTGTCGACTGGGGTCATTCATAGAACAATGGAATAAAAACAAAGAAATCCTACAGATGCTCAAAGTTTAAAATAAAGAGAGACTGGCAGTATTTAAGAAGTCAGGCATCGTCTCTGGAGATAAAAATAGAGTCACTAAAACTAGGCGTGGGAAGTAGAATTAAAGCAATGGGTAACTGTAAACTTACAGTGACCTTTATTGTAGATATATATATATAGACATTTTGAATTGCTGGAGTGGGTGGTGATGCCATCTGAACAGGTGCTTTGGGAGAATGGAACGTAGTCCTCACAGGAAGCAAGTTGGGAGTGGCTGTGTCAGAACACCTATGGGAGTCCATGAGTTTTTAATAGATACTGGTTGCTAACCTTTCCCCTGAGATAGATGTTACAGAAGTAGAGAAAGGGAAAGGTGAAAGTGAGAGGCGGGTACAAAATGGCTGAAAAAACATTACTTGCATTTTGTAGGAGAGCAGGATGCAGAATGTAACAATGGTACAGCCTTAAGATCATTAACAGGAGGTTTTACTCTGCCTCTCTCTTTGAGATGTTGTTTGACCTGCTGAGTGTGTGTTCTTATCCTAGCACTAAGGGAGCTGTTTGTGTTGAATAGTGATCAATTGTTGGCCACAAACTATTACTACATGAGTTTCTCAGACCAACATCCTCAGCTTAACATGCTTCAGCTGCTTTGTTATTGATCCCTCCGCCATCATAAGCCCAGAAGCAGGGGGTGAGACCACTGATGTTTTCAGAGGAAGTGTGCTTCACCTCCAGATTTGAACGAGGAGTTTGGGATACTGTCATCAGCTAGTCCAGGACTTGATACTGGAGATCCAAGCCTGGAGATTGATTCAGAAGTCTGGAGGTCGAAGCCTGAAGGCTGAAGCTGAGAGACCGGAGCCCCAAGTGCCTGTCCTGGAGTTGTGTATGGGTGCGTCATGTGTGGGTGGTGAGAAAGGAGGAAAGCGGCCTGTTTTGCTGTTGTTGTTTAGTTGCTTGTAGTGGTCTGTTTTGTTGTATTGTGTGTTGTTCTGCTGAACACTGTGGGCATGCTTTGTTGGTGTCAGAATGTGTGGTGACACGTGCAGGCTGTACCCAGCACATCCTCAGTGCAGTGAGAAGAAGCTCAAAGTAAATTTATTACCAAAGTACCTATGTGTCTCCGCATAGAACCCTGAATTTAGCTTTCTTGTGGGCATCCATATTAGAATAATAACCAAAATAGAATCGATGAAAAACCATATGAACTTGTTGTTCAACCAGCGTGCAAAGGACAACAAAATGTGCAATTACAGAAAGAAAGAAATAATAATAATAAATAAATAGACAACATAATATCAAGAACATGAGATGAAGAGTCATTTAAAGTGAATGCATAGGTTGTGGGAACACTTCAATGATGGGGCAAGTGAAGTTGAGTGAAGTTATTCCCTTTGGTTCAAGATTCTGATGGCTGAGGGGGAATAACTGTTCCTGAACTGGTGCTGTGGTCTTGAGGCTCCTGTACCTTCTTCCTGATGGCAGCAGTGAGAAGAGAGCATGACCTGAGTGGTGGAGCTCACTAATGATGGATGGCTTCGTGCAGATGTGCTCAATGGTGGGGTTTGCTTAACCTATGATGGGCTGGGCTGTATCCATTAGTTTTTATAGACAATAGACAATAGGTGCAGGAGTAGGCCATTCGGCCCTTTGAGCCAGCACCACCATCCAATGTGATCATGGCTGATCATCCACAATCAGTAACCCGTTCCTGCCTTCTCCCCACGTCCCTTGACTCTGCTATCTTTAAGAGCTCTACCTAACTCTTTGTTGAAAGGATCCAGAGAATTGGCCTCCACTGCCTTCTGAGGCACTGCATTCCACAGATCTACAACTCTCTGGGTGAAAAAGAGAGTTTTCACCCAGAAGGATTGTAGGATTTTTTGTTCAAGAACATTGGTATCTTTATACTAGGCTATGACGTAGTCAGTCAATATACTCTCCATTATATATCTATAGAAATTTGTCAGAGTTTTAGTTGTCATCACCTTTGATTCGGCCTATGACAGTTCTGTCATCAGCAAACTTGAATACGGCACTGGAGCTATGCTTCGTCACACAGTCATATCTGTAAAGCGAGCAGAGCAGGGGGCAAAGCACACAGCCATGTGGTGCACCTGTGCTCATGGAGATTATGGAGAAGATGTTGTTGCCAATCCAAACTGATTTGGGTCTGTAAGTGAGGAAATCAAGGATCCAATTGCACAAGGAGGTATTACAGACAAGATCTTGAAGCTTATTGGTTAGTTTTCAGGGTATGATGGTATTGAATGCTGAGCTGTAGTTGATAAAAAGCATCCTGATTTATGCACCTCTGCTGTCCAGATGTTCCAGGGTTGAGTGATGAGTTAATGAGATGGCATCTGCTATCGACCTGCAGGCAAATTGGAGCAGATCCATGTTGGTTCTGAGGTGGGAGTTGATATATTTCATCACCAACTCTCAAAACACTTCATCACTGCGGAGGTAAGTGCTACTAGATGGTAGTCATTGAGGCAGATTACCATGTTCTTCTTAGGCACTGGTATAAGTGAAGTCTGCTTGAAGCAGGTGAGTACGTTAGACTGTTGAAGTGAATAAAAATTTTACCTTAACAATTGTGGTATACATTGACAACTTGGGTGTGAATGCAGAAAAGCAAGTTTGTGGATGATATGAAAATTGATGGTATTATGTAGTAGATGGTGTGGAAGTTGTTTTAAACTTCACCATGATATTGTTCAGCTGGAAAGTCGGGCAGGGTGATGGCAAGTGAAATTTAGTCCTGGCTCATGTAAAGTGATGCACTTGGGGAAAGTGGTATGATATACACAGTAATGGTTGGCCCCTACATGTTGAGTAACAGAGGGACCTAGAGTAGATCCATGAAAATGGCAGCAGAGGTGGAGAAGGTGATGAAGAATGCATATGGAAAGCTTGCTATCATTGGCTGTGGTGTAGAATCTAAGAGCTGGGACAACATGGTACAGGCCACATGAACTTTCAGGCCACAAACAATCTGGTGGATGAACTCAGCAAGTTGGCAGCATCTCTGGGAAGAAAGGAATTGTCAACATTTAGATTTTGAAACACTGCATTAGAAAAATGACTTGGATATCAAGGCATAGAAGACTATGGATAAATGGGATTAGTATAGGTGGGTACAATGAGTGATATAAATATGGTGAGCAAAGGACCTCTTTTTGTGCTCTACAACTTCATGACCAGAACAATAGCTGGTGCACAGACTGAAGAGGATTGAATATTAATCAGCGAGGCTTGGTCCAAGAGAAAGTAATTTTACACAATATAGAACATGACAACAAAGCCAAACTTACATGTTGGTGTTAGCTGTGGAGGTAAGCCAATCAGCAGCAAGGCCAACCATATCTAATCCTGTAGACAGCTGGTTGAAATATCTAGGATGACCTGTGAGCAAACAACAACTGATGTTAATTTCTGCATTCTGCTTGTATTCCTAAAGCATGCTGAATTAAAATAAAACAGGAGGGTATGTAGCCCATAGAGTCAATTTAAAATCCATTCTATAAAACCTTAGCTTTTCAACTTGTGCTATTTATATTGCATTGTATGTACATTAACACCCAATCCTTACAATCTTGAATGTGCACTTTTATTTGAAGGTAATGATTTGTAGCTGTTTTACTTCT
This sequence comes from Hemitrygon akajei, assembly GCF_048418815.1. Classification (NCBI taxonomy): domain Eukaryota; kingdom Metazoa; phylum Chordata; class Chondrichthyes; order Myliobatiformes; family Dasyatidae; genus Hemitrygon; species Hemitrygon akajei. The sequence goes on along the minus strand of NC_133131.1, from coordinate 135,840,333 downwards.
GTTGAATTAAGCCTGGAGCAATATTGTAAAGTACTTACAATTTAAGGGTTATTGCTGGGCCACAGTAGCTATTGGAGAAGTACTAAGATTAAGTTCGGTGTCAGGAAGTGAGGAAAACACATTGTGATTTTGACGTTTATGAATCCAAAACATAATTGCAATATAAAGTGTTTTTATATGATACTTCCTCCTTATTATAAAACTACTGTATTTCTAAAATCAAAAACTTACCTATAATATATTAGAATTCGGTTCTATGGAATCTACATTTTTACAGCTATACCACCAAAAGAAAGTTACATGTCCAGGTTTGTGCTTTGAGAAAATAAGACCAATAATACACAAACTAGTGTCAATTACTAACTCCCAAGCTGTAATGGCAGAAATTTGCCACTGAATTTGTATAACTCCCAATAAATTCAGACTGCCACTGGAATACTGGAACATACAGGGCCTCAGAATACATAATCTCTTCTTGAGCATATTTTTGCTTATCAGTTTCAAATGTTCTTTATACACTTTTAACAAGACTGTTATCGTGTGGATAGCTAGAGACTTTTTCCCCAGGGATGAAATGGCTAACATGAGGTGTTTGGAGGTAGGTAGAGTAGGTTATATGGTTGGCACGTCATTGTGCACCAAAGGGCCTGTAATGTGTTGTAGATTTCTATGTTCTATGTTTTTATTAAATAGCTGTTCCAAGGTGATTCTGACATAACACATACCTCCCTTTTGACCAATGTTTCAATAAACTCTTCAAGCGTGCTTCATATACATTTGTCTTTGAGTAATAGCAAGTAAGAGGTTATTTATGATTATTGGACTGACAGTTGTATGTGAAAACTGCAAAATAGCCAATGTGGATAGTGTAGGCTCATTGTGTACTAAGCTGTTTGTGGTGAACTACATATACCTGTCTGGACACGCCCCCCCTGCTGACTGCTCCTGTGGCTCCTCCCACTGACCCCGGTATAAAGGCGATTGGGGCCTGAGCCCTGCCCTCAGTCTCCAGGATGTAGCATGGTGGTCAATTGCTGCTTGTTCTTTCTTCCAGTCAATAAAAGCCTATATCTTGCCTCACGTCTCAGGGAGTTATTAATGGTGCATCACTGTTAAGATTGTTAAGTTCTATTTAAAAATGAAAAATTTATTAGGTAAGAAAGTACATTTTCGATTTTGCATTGAAGTGAAAATCTTCGCTTAGAGAGTGGCTGAACATTTTTCCAACAGAACAATGAGGTGAGGGCCTTGTGTAGGAGGAGAAAATGGAGGAAATTGTTTGATTCTTTTCCCCAGAGAAAGTTTAGGTCTTGAAAAGTATCAATTAACATGGTAGAGTTCTGAACAATTTGATTCATTATCTTATGCTTTACAAGGATTAGATCCATATATTGAATCTTTTAGATCCACAGAAGGTTTGTTGAGAAAATATACAAAATTGGGAGAAGTATAAACAGGATAAATAATCAGATTCTTTTCCCCAAAGTAGAAAGTACTTCCTTAGAAGGTTGGCGTCATTCAATGTCTGTAGTGAGATGCTGAAGATGTTCTATAGGTCAGTTGTGGAGAGCGCCCTCTTCTTTGTGGTGGCGTGTTGGGGAGGAAGCATTAAGAAGAGGGACGCCTCACGTCTTAATAAGCTGGTAAGGAAGGCGGGCTCTGTCGTGGGCAAAGTACTGGAGAGTTTAACATCGGTAGCTGAGCGAAGGGCGCTGAGTAGGCTACGGTCAATTATGGATAACTCTGAACATCCTCTACATAGCACCATCCAGAGACAGAGAAGCAGTTTCAGCGACAGGTTACTATCGATGCAATGCTCTTCAGACAGGATGAAGAGGTCAATACTCCCCAATGCCATTAGGCTTTACAATTCTACCGCCAGGACTTAAGAACTTTTTAAAAGCTATTATTAATGCTTTTTGAGATAGTGATTTAGATGCATATCATATTTTTTACTGAGTTAAGTATTGTATGTAATTAGTTTTGCTACAACAAGTGTATGGGACATTGGAAAAAAAAAAGTTGAATTTCCCCATGGGGATGAATAAAGTATCTATCTATCTATCTATCTATCAAATATCAATTACTAGAAGACTTAGATTTAAAAGAAGGAGGAAAGGTTTCAAGGAGATTTTAGAAGCTCCTTTTTTTTAAACAGAAAGTGGTCTGTGCCTGGAAAGTGCTGCCGCAGGAGGAGGTGGAAGCAGATTCAAAAAGCAACATTTAAGAGGCACTCAGACAGGTGCATTAACAAGCGATGGATGGATGGCCCTCCACCGAGTGCAACTAGATAGGATATTTTAAACCGGAATTATGGTAGGCACAGACATCATGAGTCAAAGGGTTGTATTTCTTTGCTGTACTAAAAAAGACCTTGTGTGCTGCTGATAATAAATGGAATAACTGTCAGCTCTGGATTTTGCAGCCCAGATCTCAAAGTGTCATAGCACACATCTATTTAAAGGAAATGCTGCCACATTTTCCAAGATCTTATGGAACTTAATGAAAATTTTTGAGATCCTTGTTAATGGCTTGATGTTTTTAAGCACAATGTGTAATGCTGTGATTGACATGGTACCATCAATTGAACAATCTTCTAGGAGAGAATCTTGTAAAATATGACCAGCAGTATTTAAAGTAGAGATTGGAGTGCAACAATGAGATTAGAACCTTGGAATAAATTAAGTAAGATCTCATTTTATTAGAATATAATGGAAAATTTTATTATACTCTTTAGTATTTGAAGATTGCATAAGAAAACCCATTATGTTATAGAACAATTGCAAGTATATCAATGCTTATAATTTATCAGCTTTTGTAGCCTTGGTGATGAAATTAATTAACATTCATGGTGAACATTTAGCCCTTTAGTTCCTTTTAATCTGAATGTGTGATAAATAATTGCTATGGTAAAATGACTTAGAATAATGAAATTAGGGCATCCAACGTGTGAAAAAGCAGCAATGTAATTGACATGAGTTATTGTTGGATTATGGTAAAACAGGACTAGATCATTTAAACAAAATCCGTTTGCTGTCTGGTGTACCAATGAGAACCAATCCTAGAAGAAAGCATTATTAGGAAAGAATGTGAACATATTGGAAATGTCGTTCTGCCAGATTTACTGATACATTGTTAACCCCCAGCACTACAGTACTTATTCAATTCTACAACTAAATCACATATGCAACACTTAGTTTGAAATCAATATCAATGCGAAAGTTCATTTCCCTCTTTAAACATTTGAGAGTTCTTTTGTTCATTGATGAATGAGCCAAGCACAAGCGTGAGGTTATTTTTCTAAAACAGAGGAATCAAAGGGAGTACACATGTTCATTGCAGGATAGACTATTCAATCCCTCAAAGCTATACCACCATTCAAGTGAAAATCACAAAGAAAGTTGGAAATGTAAATCTTCTGATTCACCATTCTTTGGGACAATGGAATTAAGAAGCATTTACTGTACACCTGCTTTTCATTGACGAGACACAAGAGTTTTGATTGGAGAGAAAAAATATATCATATAGAGAAGAAATCTACAACAAGTGGAAAGAGTGAGCAATTTCAAATTCCTGAGTGTTGATACCACCAATGATCTATCCTGGACCCTACATATCAATGCAGCTACAAAGAAGGCAGACCAGCAGCTAAACTTCATTAGGAGTTTGAGGAAATTTTGGTACATCATCAAAGGCAATCACAAATTTCTAAAGATGTACCATTGAAAGCATTTTAACTGACTGCATCACCATCTGGTATGGGGGGGGGCAGTGGGTTGGCTACTGCACAGGATCGAAATGAGCTGCAGAGTGTTGTAAACTTAGTCAGCTCCATCATGACAGTGGCTTCCATAGTATCCAGGACATAGTCAAGGAACAATGCTTCAAAAAGGTGGTGTCCATCATCAAGGAGCTCCATCACCCAGGTCATGCCTTGCTCTCAATGCCACCCATCAGGATGCCGGTACAGAAGAAGGAAGGCACATGCTTAATGATTCAGGAACAGTTTCTTCCCCTCTGCCATCCAATTTCTGAATGGGCATTGAACTCAAGACTACTTTTTTAAAATTTCTAATTTGCACTACTTATTTGATTTAACAACTATATATATATATATTCTTACTGTAAATCACGTTTTTCCATTATTATCTATTGCATTGTACTGCTGTCACAGAGACAATAAATTTCACAACATATGCAAGTGATACTAAACCTGATTCTGATTTGAGTTGGAAAAATCACCACGTAAGTTGAAGAGCATGAATGGCAGCGATATGAGTAGCTAAACAATCATACTTACCTGAGCATTGCATAGAAATAGATAGCTAGACTTCTACTTCATTAAGAAAATAACATAACATCATTATCCTATCTCCAGATGGGAGAGGAATGATTAAAAATTTAGTAAACAAAACGCAGTATCATTTAAAAATGGTCATATTGTTAAATCCATTGTGCATATTATTATATATGTTTTTCCATGGAAAACTTCCATTTGGCTAGTTTCTACTATGCAGAGAGATTAAATTATCAATTACTCAGTAACTGGTTAACAAGAGACATGTATCTCTGAACCAGGAACATCTTATTGTTTCTGAAGGTGATAATAAATTATCTAGAAGCCAACAGGTAGAGAGGATGTCCTTTTTTGTGGTTCTACATTCTTCCTACCGTGCCCCTCCTCTGAAAAACATTGGCCATTTCCACAGTCACTAATGACATTCAACAGAATAAATCCCTTGATAGATAATATATCACTGATGCACTGTAGGTTATATCATCTTCACACAACTGTGAATTCAAATCACCAGTTCACACAATAAGTGCTACCCCAATCAAAACATCTGTGTGATGAGTTGAAACACTTCTCCATAATCATATTGCTCTTATCTGTTGCTACCATGTCTGATTCAACTCAAAAGTAGATATCTGAGGTTAGCTTTAAAAGGAAGTGTGAAATGATTGTGATGATCATTTCAAGCACTTCTTCTGTGAATTAAACTATACAAGCAATGCCTAGGCCAAAACTCCATTTCAGAAGTTACAGTGCACTCTGGCTCACAATATCCAAAGAAGAGGTCATGTTCCTTCATACCTGTTTTTACAGCATATTTTAGTGTTGTCCTGCAGGTCAACAAAATGTCTTCTAAAGAGTTTGGCTTTTCATCTAGCATCCAGTTAAATCCCTCAAGGAGATCATCAGGATAGTGGAAATCTATTACTTTTGTAGATCTATCAAATGTTTTCAAAATGTACTCAAGTAGAATGTCCAACACTTGCTCCAAGAATGTGAAAGTGACTCCTTCCCCATTGCATGCTGGCAGAAGATCTGCAGAGATAAAACAGGAAGAAAAAAATAGTTAATGTTTCTTTTTATTCTATGTTCATGTTGTTTTAACAAGATGAGTGCAGGTCAGTTCCCACGATAGGAAAATGTACAAATGATATCAACGTCTGCGCATTATCTGCCAGCTGGAGATGACAGCCACATGGAGTGAATTTAATTATGTCAATTGGTTTCCCCAACTCGGAAGGAATGCTTCTGGCTGAGATCTGACAAAGGACTCAGAATGATGTTGAATGAGCCACGACTCTCATATTTCACCTCACATTTATCCCATTAGGAATCAAATGTCCATTTAGCTGTTTTAACCAATAATTTATCCAACATTAACAGAATAAAGCTTCTGCTTCTAAAAATCTATTTAACTATTATTATAAGTAATATCAAAATAAAGACATAAATCATCCATTAAAATACCTTTTGGCGGTAATAACAGATAAGTGCATAAATATTAACTATTGTAAATGACCCATTTTTGCTTATCTTAAGTTCCCAGTGCACTTGCTGGTAGAGCTGGATGTAATCAGGGAAATATTGGGTTCTTTAGGATCAAAGGACAATTTATTATATACTTATATAGAGATATAACATGGAACAGGCCCTTCCAGCCCATGGAGCTGAGCTGCCCAGCAACCCTTTTGCCCAACAAAACTTTAACTCTAGTCTAATCACAGGACAATTTACCTACTAACTGGTACATCTTTGGACTGTGGGAGGAAACCAAAGCACCCAGGGAAACCCAGACGCACACAGGAAGGAACGTACAAACTTACTTACAGAGGACGCTGGAATTGAACTCCAACTTTGACGTCCCCATGTCATTTCTTTCTATGTCACTGAGTTTCATTTTTTAAACCAACCAACCACCCCACCTCTTTGAACTACCTGTCAGAATCAGAATCAGGTTTATTATCACAGGCATGTGTCATGAAATTTGTTAACTTAGCAGCAGCAGTTCAATACAGTACATAAAACACAAATAAATAAATAAATAAATAAATAAATAAATAAATAAATAAATAAATAAATAAATAAATAACTTACAGTATATGCATATTGAATAGATTAAAAATCATGCAAAACAGAAATAATATACATTAAAAAAGAGAGGTAGTGTTCACGGGTTCAATGTTCACTTTACAATTGGATGGCAGAGGGGAAGAAGCTGTTCCTGAATCACTGAGTGTGTGTCTTCAGGCTTCTGTATCTCCAGCCTGATGGTAACAGTGAGAAAAGGGCATGCCCTGGGTGCTGAGGGTTCTTAATGATGGAAACTGTCTTTCTGAGACACCGCTCCTTGAAGACGTCCTGAGTACTTTGTAGACTAGTACCCAAGATGAAGCCGACTAAATTTATGACCCTCTGCAGCTTCTTTCGGTCCTGTGCAGTAGCCCACCACCGCCCCCCTCACCAGACTGTGATGCAGCCTGTCAGAATGCTCTCCACGGTACAACTATAAAAACTTTTGTTGACATACCAAATCTCTTCAAACTCCTAATGAAACATAGTTGCTGTCTTGCCTTTTTTATAACTGCATTGATATGTTGGGACTAGGTTAGACCTTCAGAGATCTTGACACCCAGGAACTTGAAGCTACTCACTCTCTCCACTTCTGATCCCTCTATGAGGATTGGTATGTGTTCCTTCATCTTACCCTTCCTGAAGTTCACAATCAGCTCTTTTGTCTTACTGATGTTAAGTGCCAGGTTGTTGCTATGACACCACTCCACTAGTTATCAGATCTCACTCCTGTACGCCCTCTTGTCTCCATCTGAGATTCTGCTAACAATGGTTGTATCATCAGCAAATTCATAGATGGTATTTGAGCTATGTCGAGCCACACAATCATGGGTATAGAGTAGAACAGAGCAGTAGGCTAAGCACACACCCTGAGGTGCACCAGTGTTGATTATCAGCGAGGTGGAGATATTATCACCAATCTACAGTTAGGAAGTTGAGGATCCAATTGCAGAGGGAGGTACAGAGACCCAGGTTCTATAACTTCTCAATCAGGATTGTGAGAATGATGGTATTAAATGCTGAGCTATAGTCGATGATCAGCATCCTGACATAGGTGTTTGTGTTGTCCAGGTGGTCTAAGGCCATGTGAAGAGCCATTGAGTTTGTGTCTGCCATTGACCTATTGTGGTGATAGGCAAATTGCAGTCCTGTCTCTACTTTCTATATAATGTACAGTATCCTTGAATATTAAGCTCCCAGCTATGATGTTCTTTTAACCATGATTTAGTGATGCCCATAACATAATACTAATTTCTAATTGTGTTACAAAACTATCTACCTTACTTTGTATATTGCTTGCATTCAAATATAACACCTTCAGTCTGTATTCACTCCTCTTCTTTTCAATTTTGTCTCCAGTTTGCAGAAGTAATTCCTTATCCTTTTCTAAATATTTGTCTTATTCATTGTTCTGGAGAATTCCACAATCTCCTGCACTTTTCTTCTCTTTACTTTATCTATCCTTTTCCGTCCAGCCATGATTGAATGGTAGAGCAGTTTGAAGGGCTGAATAGCCTAATTCTGCTCTTATAGTAAATGCTATGGTCTTACTGCTATTGAGGGTAAACTAGTGCAACTGGAGTGTAATACTTGTATGTACACCAGGAAAACCCTGAATGTGAATGAAGTAAGACAGATTTAATTTTTATTCATGATTCCCATGACTATTATCAGTGTGTTGTTTTGTGATCAAGATCAAGTTGTGCATTAAATGGCTCTTACAATTAGTGTAACTATATATTAATATTGCAGATTAAAATGATCATTGCTGATTGCAGTTGACTGATACTTTGTGCACTCAGATGGCAATCTTCCAACTGGTTCTTTAACAGGGAATAACCTCCTTCTAGCTTGATGCCTCATTAGCTGATACACACTTACGATTGCCCAGAAAACATTTAATCCTGCGACTTTGGTATGACATATATTGTCAGTTTCAATCTTTCAGTAAAACACCTGATCCAGTGAAATCATTGAAATGTTATCCAGTTACTAAGTGCATAGAGATTCCTCGATTCTACAAACAGTATTTCACAGTAGTAATGTAACAAATCACTGCATTACCAGCTGGATAAATGTAACGTCTAGTGGTATTTCTAGTTTGCTCTGCCTATTACTCTGGGCGCTTATGAAAATTTTCTGCCACTTATCTATCTTGGGGTTCTAGTTGCCACTTAAATTCTTCTCACGGTGGGTATGTACATGTTGATTACCTTACACAACTGGTCAGAGCTGGTCCAAGAAATTTCCAACAGAGTAACTGAGACTGCTTTACAGAAAGTATCTGGAAGCTGAGGATGATAGCCGAGCAACACATGATGATATCTAATGACAGGGCTCAACTTGAGTGTGATAGATTTATTTTTGTCTAGTGACATTTTTAATGTCTTTTGTGGTGAACCAAACATTATTCTAGCTATCTTGGCATTTTAACAATGATTATATCTTAATAACTTCTTAATAATGATTATGCCTTAGAGAAGAAGTGGGGTAACTTACTTATTTCCTGACAACTCATGATCTGAGCTATATATTTTCATGGAATACAGACTCTGTGATGAATTTTGCATATTTCAGAAATATAATGATCAGTAATGTGAAACATTTGCAAACAATATCATTGTTCTTGCGTGTTCACAGACACAGAACTCAGCAGAAAAACTGCATGAAAAGTGTTTTCTGACTAGCTCCAGATGGCATCTTCAAACAGGAAGAGAAGTGTGTGATCCTTCCATTAAAATATGAAAAACAATCCGTAGAAAAGTAGATGCTTAAGCACTTTGTCATACTGATTAACACACATTTAAGTAAAAAGATAACAATTACTTTTAGACTTCATCGAATTATCCCAGAATGAACAGATTATAGTCAGATTGACTCTTTTGGTAATTTCTGAGTTAAAAATTTGTTCATAGCAAATTCCTTGCTCCTCAAACAAGGAGGTTTGATGTTTCACTCCTGGCCAAGCAGTCCTGGTGAGGGACTACAGAGCTGATGAAAAGTGGGTACTTGGAAAGATTAAGGACAGAACTGGACCACACTCCTACACAATGAAGATTGTGTCTGATATCATCTAGGTATAACACATTGATCAGTTGAGGAGAGCAGAGTCAGTTGTTATAGAAGAAAGGTGGCCAGAGCTGTCAGAGCCATTTCCTGCAGTCCCAGAGTCAACTCCTACAACCACCACAAAGGAGGTCCCAGAACCTGTGATTGTTTCGCAACCACAAGTCTCACCTGAAGACAGAGTGATATCCCTTGTCAGAAAAGTAGGAAAGAGTAGGAAGTCCTCCACAGCGATTAAATCTTTAGGACTGAATGGAACAATTTAAAATTTACTGTGCTGTGAATGTCTATTTAGCAGTTGTACTGTACATTATACTGTAATAACAGTTATATGTATACAAGTTAGGATGCATTCTATAATGAGTTGGAGTTTATAGCTAAACAGGGAGGAGTATCATGTATTTAATATTTGGATAACATTGTAAAATAATTTGCTTGATTAAGTATGCTTTGTTGTTTACATAATGCATTGCTGATTATCTGTAAAAGTACGTAAATGGGTATATCATCAACCACCATGTGATAAGGTTTATACCCTGGTTCAAAGAAACATTGTCTCATTTCTATATACATTATATGGTTATATACATAATATGTTACATACATTTGTATAGTTAAACCACAATAAACTTGACTTGATATGTGTGCCTAGCTTAAAGTAAAATGCAAGGTTTTAATATTTAATATTTAATGTGAGTTTAACATTTTGGAGTTCCAAAACATAACAGCTTCTGGACAGGTACTTAATGATCAAGGCATAGAGGGATATGGAATTAATGCAGGAAGTGGAATTAGTACAGATGAGCATGATTGGCAAGGATGTAGAGGGCAGAAAGGCCTGTTTCTCTGATGTACAACAATGCTGAAGAACAGAAATGCTGAGGAACAGTTGGTGGAAAGAAGATATGGAGGTTTTAACAGGTCAGAATGGAAAGGGTTAATTGAACTGCTGTAATTCTGAGGCAGATTTAATTGATGTAAATCAGCTACTTCAGCCTTTCCTGGGCCAATTATATATCAGAACTTGTTAATTGAACATTATGGTCTGGGTTAATGATGAGACACCTTGATAAACCAATTTCACAATTGCAGTGGGGGAGTTTAAATTCAATTAATCATTTTATCTTGAATTGAAGACAGGAAATTCATTTCAAAATCCTTTCAAAGGAAAGCCACTGAACCTTTTTAGTTTGTTAACATTTAAGGAAGAAAATCTGTCTTCTTCTATGTAACTGTCCCGATAGTAATATCTACAACTGGTATCATCCCAAAGACACTACACAAAAACATTAAACAATTAGGGCCACACAATAATATCTATGCAAATCTACAGAAAGCCACAATACTAAACACCTTGAGAATAGTCCAGAAGTTCCTAACAATTGACAAATGAGCATTCTTGGTTATGCCAGTACATCAGGTTTTACCAGCTCAAGCTGAGAAAAAATAAAGAGAAATGATAATAAATAAGCAGCAAATATTGAGAACGTGGGAGGGAGTGTCCTTTAAAGTAAGTCCATAGATTGTGAGAACAGTTCAGCAATGGAGTGAGGGAAGTTACCTCTTCTGGTTCAAGATCCCGATAGTGGAGGGGTAATAACTGTTCCTGAACCTTGTGGTGCAGGTCCTGAGGCTCCTGAAGGCAGCAGCAAGAAGAGAGCATAGCCTGGATGGTGGGGGTCCCTGACGATGGATGCTTCTTTCAGGCAACAGCACTTGCTGTAGATGCATTCAGTGATGGGGAGAGGTTTACCCATGATGGACTGGGCTGTATCCAATACTTTTTGTAGGATTTTATGTTCAAGGGCATTGGTGTTTCCATACCAAGCCATGATGCAATCAGTCAATATACTCTCCACCAGACATAGAAGATTGTCAAAGTTTTAGATGTCATGCTGAATCTTTGCAAATTTCTAAGGAAGTCGAGGCACGGACATACTTTATTATAATGTAATGTTGAAACTTCATATAACATTGGTGGGTCCTCACTTGGACTATTGGGCCTCTTACCTTAGAAAGGATGTGCTGAAACTGGAGTGGGTTCAAAGGAGGTTCAAGAAAATGATTCCAGGATTGAATGGCTTGTTTTTTTTAATGTCCTATATACCTTTATTTTGACCATAAACTCATCAATATCAATATGGCTTGACATACCCCTGGTTATTTTCTGTGAGTAATATATTCAGTTTGTTCTTCACTCCACTGCTGAGTTTATTTCCATGAAGACTCAAATACATGAATGAACGGTGAGGATTGGAACACAAGGCCTCGCACAGAGCTAGACCTCCTTCATCTTCAATTTCATTGGAGTCCAGGTCTATTTTACATAAGCTTCCATTAACACAGAGCCTTTCTGCCAAGTATTTTGCCCCTTCATTGCAAAGAACATTTTCATCGAGGAGGACGTGGGAGATGTGCCTACAGTTCTTTAAAATATCAAATAGCTCTTTCCACCCAGTCAAGTCTACAGCATTGTTCTGGGACAATCCCAAATATTTGAGAGGTGGGTTCAAGCTGAGAAACGAGGCCGCGCACTTCAAGCCTTCATTAGTTAATTGATTTGAACCAATGTCAAGTTCTGTTAGCTGCAGCTTCTTTTGCTGGATCACAGCCTGCTCACCACCTTGAATGTCGTTCCTGTTTTCTTCAGTGTTCTCCCCCAGAAAGAGGTCAATGAGTCCATTCATCAAAATGCAAATACCTTTGTCACCCAAATTATTTCCGTGTAATAACAGGCACTTGACTGAGGGCTTGACTTTAAGAAGCTCCACCCGATTGAATGGCTTGTTATATGAAGAGCGTCTGATGGCTCTGGGTTTGTATTCAGTGGAATTCAGAAGAATGAGGGGTGACCTCATTGAAACCTATCAAATGGTGAAAGACCTTGATAAAGTGGATATGGAGAGGTTGTTTCCTATGGTGGGAGAGTCTAAGTCCAGAGGACACAGCCTCAGAATAGAAGGGCATACTTTTAAAACAGAGATGAGGAGGAATTTCTTTAGCCAGAGACTGGTCATTCTGTGGAATTCTTTGTCACAGACAGCTGTGAGGCCAAGTCTGTATGTTTATTTAAGGCGACAGTTGATAGATTCTTGATTGGTCAGGGCATGAAGGGATACGGGGAGAAGGCAGGAGACTGGGGCTGAGAGGAAAATTGGATCAGCCATGATGAAATGGCAGAGCAGGCTCAATGGGCCAAATGCCCTAATTCTGCTCCTATATCTTATGGTCTTATGTGCTGGGCCCAGGACAGATCCTCTGAAATGATAACACGGGGAAATTTAAAGTTGCTGACCCTCTCCACCTCTGATTCCCCCAGTGAGGACTGGCTCATTAACCTATGCTTTGCTCCTCCTGAAGTCAATAATCATGTCCTTGGTCTTGCTGACATTGAGAGTGTTGTGGCACCACTCAATTAGATTTTCAATTTCCTTCCTATATGCTGTTCATCACCACCTTTGATTCGGCCTACAACAGCAAACTTGAATATGACATTGGTGCTGTGCTTAACCTCACAGCCAGAAGTGTAAAGCAAGTGGAACCAGGGGGCTAAGCACACAGTGTTGTGGTACACCTGTGCTAACGGATATTGTGGAGATGTTTTTGCTGGAGTCTGCAAGTGAGGAGATCGAGGATAATGTTGCACAAGGAGGTATTTGAAACTTACAGATTAGTTTTGAGGGGATGTTAGTATTGCATGCCAAGCTGCAGGCGATGATCCTGATATATGCATCTTCGTTATCCAGAGGTTCCAGGGTTGAGTGAAAAGCCAATGAAAAAGTGTCTGCTGTGGATCTGTTGTAACAGCAGGAAATTGGAGCCGATACAAGTCACTGCTCAAGCAGGAGTTTCTTCACCAACCTCTTAATATACTTCATCATAGTCAATATAAGTGATACTGGCTGATAGGCACTGAGGCAGGTTACCACATTCTTCTTAAAATGTCTTAGGTTGGAAGTGAATCAAACAGACAAAGGGATAAAACTTATCTTTGATGGGGAGGAAGATCTAATGGTGGATCATTGATTACTCTGATGCAATTACAATGAAGGCACGGCAATGGAGGAGTTTGAGTAAACTTGGCATGACACCAAAAACTCCAACAAATTACTCTGGAGAGCATTTTAGCTGATTGCATCACAGTCTGGTATGGAGGGACCACAGCACAGGATCGGAAAAATCTGCAGGAAGTTGTAAACTCAGCCACTAGCCCTTCAAAAGTGGATGCCTCCAAAAGGCAGCATCCATCATTAAGGACAACCCCCACCCAGGACATGCCCTCTTCTCATTGCTACTATCAAGGAGGTGGTACAGGAGTCTGAAGACACACTCAGTGGTTAGAACAGCTTCTTCCCCTCTATCATCAGATTTATGCATGGACAATGAAACCATGTACACTACCTCAATATATATATTTTTTCTTTTCTTTGCTCATCTTTTTGCATGACTTACTTAAATTATTTAAAAATATATATTTTCCTATTGTAATTTATAGGTTTATTATTATGTATTGCAATGCATTCCTGCCACAAAACAACAAATTGCCTGACACATACCAGTGCTTTTAAACCTGATTCTGACTACCCTGCCCATCTATGCAGTGATTTTCCTAATGTTGCTCTGACTAGCCTCTCATCTACTGCCTTTATAAAGCACAGCTCAGCCAAAACTTTTCAACTCTTATCTCATGCATTCTAAATTCTTCTCAGGTATCGCAACCTATTTCTCAATATTGAACTACCTTCCTTGGCTTACAATACTCATATTTCTCAATGTTACAGATTTAATATTTTAATTATAAATATACTTCATAGCCTTTACTCCAAGAAAAACTTCTTCCAGCTTCTCTGAACTCTGCATTTGATGGACTGCACTTGTTTCATTCAAGAGTCTGTTCTGACCCCTTGCCAGTTGTGCTTCAACCCCCGCAGCTATGCCCCACCCAAAATAGTGTCCCAAAACCACTTCGGTTCTCTCCAACCAGTTCTTTCCTTCGGCATCATTTCAAAAGCTAAGTCTTTGGCTGGCCTTTGATTATCGCTCCCAATCTTTCCTTAAGTGGTTTACGGAAATATTTGGAAGGTTTTGGATCATGTGTAGGCTGAAGGGATTGGTTTAGTTTGGCAGCGTACCAAGCACAGGCATCATGGGCTGAAGGACGTCCTCTGCTGTACCGTACTCTGATCTACGTTCTATGTTTGAGCATTTTGGTTTAAAGATGTTACATAAATGCTATTTAACTGGTTATACAGTAGATCAATAGGATCTTATTTTCAACATAAAGATAGCACTCTACTATTTTCTCAGAAAGTCATACCATTTTGAATGAATCAATTTTAATTTTGTGCTTATATTTGTAATGGCACCATCAGCCATGACAAAAGTAGCAGATCAAGTATTGACAATCCACTTGCCCTTGGGCTAAATTTAAAGCTGCCAAACGAGCTCATCATTCATTGTTGCACTTGGTTGGATAATTTTAATTATAATCATGGAACCAAGAGAGCAATGAAACACTGACAATGTTTTAGGAGTCTCTCTCTCTCTCTCTCTATATATATATATATATACATATATATATATATATATATGTCTGCTGTATTCAATAGTTGCTTACTGGACCTGATATCCTGATATACTGTAACAATGTAATAAAATTTTCATCTTTGTAAAATGTTTCACTGAGCACCAAATTAGTTGGAAACATAAGGAGAATTGTGCTACTGTATCAAGTCTCATTTTATTACCTTCCGATGAACACACCAGCAAGAAAGGTTGGTAATTACATTCAGTCATTCCTATCAAGGGCTAAACATACTTTAAATGAAATTCTTGTCTTATACAGGGGAAAACTGCTCAGCTTTTCAGTGAATCTGAATGAAGGGAGGGAGGGGGAGAGAGAGAGGGAAAAGGGATTAGAGGGAGGAGAGAGGAGGGAGAGGGGTACAGAGGGCAGGAGAGATGGGGAGAGGGCTGGTGGAAGAGGGGGAAACAGGGGCAAAGGTGAAGTGATCGGGGAAGTAAAAGAAGGAGAAGTAGAGAGAGAGGGGGAGAGAGGGCTGAGGGGTAAGGGGGGTTGAGGGGGAGAGGGGAGAGAGAAGGGGGAAGGGAGGTGGAGAGGGGAGATACAGTGAAGAGAGAGATGAGAAGTAGGCAGAAAGGAGAGATGAGGACAGGGAGTACAGGGGGGAGAGGGAATTGGAGTTGGGGAAAGGGTGCAAGAGGGAGGGTGAGAGACAGGAGGAGGGGGAGAAGGGTTATTGGAGAGGGGGGATGGGGAGTGATCGGGTGAGAGGGAAGAGGGGAGGGAATAGTGGGGAAAGAGAGGGAGCGAGGAGGTGTGCAGGAGAGAGAGGTGTATGGAGATCAGAGGGATAAGTGTGCACTGAGAGATGGAGGGAGATTATGGAGGAGATAGAGAAGGGAGGACAGGGAGCAGGTTACAGGGAGAGAGGGTTGAGAGAACGGGGGACAGAGAGACAAAGGGAAGGAGACAGAGAGAAAAAAGAGACAGAAAGAGAGGGAGAGACAGAGAGATAGAGAGAACAGAGAGAGATAGAGATAGAGAGATAGAAATAGAGATAGATGAGTGAGAGAGAGAGAGAGAGAGAGAGAGAGAGAGGAGAGAGAGAGAGAGAGAGAGAGAGAGAGAGAGTTAGAAAAAAACACACAGGTACCCAGTATCTCCAGCATTGAGATAGTTGACATCCCAGTGTATTTTCATCTTTCAATATTTGCAGGAAAAAGCCTCTTACACTGGATGACCCTGGATAATTGTGTTTTCAGACAACTTTCAGAACAAAACAAAGCCAGTAATCTAAACATTTGAACCTGGTTTGCAAAGAATTTCACAGCATCCGGTGTAGTCAATTTAATAACATGGCTTCATCACTACCGTCCACGAAAGCGGCAAGGGCTCCTATAATCAGCAAGATGATGAAATATAAATAGTTTGAGAGATGCTGATAGGTGGATAAATATTCACTGAGACCTTAGGGGTATCTGCTTACTTTTCTTTGATATAAGTCAATGCAACAGATGGGGCATTAGCTTATCTCTTCATTCAAGGTACATCACGTGCGATGATGCAATGATTTCTCAGGCCTCCACAAAAGCATTAGCCCAGATTTATGAATTCCTTCTCTGGACTATCACTTGAAGCTTTTATCTTATGATGCAGAACTTCAAGTGATTTGAACTGGGTCAGAGTTTACACTAAATTTCAAAATTTATTTTACTTTCACAAGACACTGCAATGACACATTAATTGTACATGAAATTAGGAACAAAGACAAATGCAAATCATTATGTGGAGAGGCCAAAACAGATAAGCACAGAAGTTTTCATTCTATTAAGAAACTCATTAGAAAAAGATTATTTCATGACACAGCATCACTTTCATAGTTACTATTAACAATACTACTTTAAAAATAACTCACTATTTATTTAATTTCTTGAATTTAAATTCCCAATTGCCATTATGTGAGTTAAACATGTTTTATTCTAGATTGATAACCCAGACCTTCAGAACTTACACACACACAAAATCTGGAGGAACTCAGCAGATCAGGGAGCATCTATGGAAAAGAGTAAGCAGTTGACATTTTGGGCTGAGATGCCCAAAACGTTGATAGTACTCTTTTCTGTAAATGTTGCCTGGCCTGCTGAGTTCCTCCCGCATTTTGTGTGTGTTGCTTGGATTTCCAGCATCTGCAGATTTTCTCTTGATTGCCTTCAGAAGTTAGTCAAGATAATTAACCGCTATGCTATCATACTATTTCTTCTGCAATTAGGATATGTGGGTCACATCCGCCCTTTCCTATTTTCCTGCTTCCTTCTAATGACAATTTTTCATTTGCTTCAGTTTTTTTTCTCTTCTGCCTTCAAAAACCACTAAAGGGCTGTTAATGTGAACTGATAATTGGTGCTGCTTGCCAAGTATTTCCAGTATTCTCTAATTTGTTTAATTTTATTCTTCTTGTCTCCAAACATTAAAACATTATTTAAACCATAATTTCTATGATAAATCAACCTGGCACTTTCTGGCTGATTTATAAACATGAAAATTGATAATTATACTTTGTTTACCATTCAGACACTGAAATGACCCATTAAAGCAGTTTAAAATGAGGTGTAAAGGGAGTCCTTGTGCAGGATTCCCTAAAGGTTAATTTGCAGATTGTGTCTGTGGTGAGGAAGGCAAATGCAATGTTAGCATTCATTTCTAGAGGACTAGACTATAAGAGAAAGGATGTAATGTTGAGACATTGTAAAGCACTGGTCAGGCCACACTTGGAATATTGTGAGCAGTTTTGGGCCCCTTATCTTGGAAAAGATGTGCTGAAATAGGAGAGGATTCAAAGGAGGTTTACAAAAGTGTTTCCAGGATTGAAAGGCTTGTCATATGAAGAGTGCCCAATGGCTCTGGACCTCTATCACTAGAATTCAGAAGAGCAAGGGTTGACCTCATGGAAACCTATTGAATGGGGAAGGCCTTGATGTGGAGAGGATGTTTCCAATAGTGGGAGAGTCTAAGACCAGAGGACACAGCTTCAGGGTGTCCTTTTAGAACTGAGATGAGGAGGAATTTCTTTAGCAGAGAGTGGTGAGTCTGTGGAATTTTTTCTGCCACTGGCAGCTGTGGAGGCCAAGTCTTTATGTATATTTAAGGCAGAGATTGATAGATTCTTGATAGGTCAGGGCATGAAGAGATACAGGGAGAAGGCAGGAGATTGGGGCTGAGAGGGGAATTGGATCAGCCATGATGAAATGGCACAGCACACTCAATGGCCAAATGGCCTAATTCTGCTCCTGTATCTTGTGGTCTAAAATTGTAAAAGTATATGTTGAAATGTAGAGAAGATACTTCAGTACAGATGGAATGGAAATGAAGTGGATGGAAGTGGAAATGAAGGAAGAGGGTAAATGTTCATATTTGTTAGGTATGATCAAAGAAAAAAATGGCTGGAGTTGTTTAGCACTTTAGTGCAATGATATTTATCAGGTACATCAATCATCAAACTTTCAAAAATTGGTGAAAAGAAAATTGCCAATATCACCAAGAAAACATAGTAATATTTCAGTACTGATTCTTGTCCAATGTGAACTTCTGGCAGCCCCAATGCATCTCTATCTATCTATCTATCTATCTATCTATCTATCTATCTATCTATCTATCTATCTATCTATCTATCTATCTATCTATCTATCTATCTATCTATCTCTATCTGTCCCTCTCTCAGTCTCTCTCTCTAAATCTCTATCTCTATCTCTCCCTTATACTGAGGGTGATGAGCTCCTTTTTATTTGGGGCTAGGATATGCCATCTTTAATTACCCACAAAGTTAACTTACGACCACAGATGAATTAGAATATGACGCATCCCACAATGGAGTTACAATAAGCATAAGCATCTACCTTGAATACAGAATACAAACAACATTTATATATCCCCATTACCAATGAAATGGAATATTCAGCCGTGTACGGTGGGAAAGGCACCATCAAGCCCAACGAAGCACATCAGCTTATTTTAGGACCCAGCAGTGAAGCAGCAGAGAGCTCAACACAATTGTACACTACAGGTAAGCACAAATAGAGAACAAAATTAAACTAAACTTTGGTGTCTGACTCTGAACGCAGGTAGCAATGCAGAGGGAAACCATTGGGTCAAACATGAGAACAAACTGGGATGATATTGAAGTGTGTGTACTCACGGCAACAACAGCAGAATGACAAAGGAGTGGTTGCGTTTGAGTGTACAGTGTGTGTTTGCAGAGTGCTCTCTGTCACCTTACCACCCTCCTCTCCTGCGACGACGATGCTCGGCAGCTGAGACAGGGAGTCAGCAGTAACACTTCCTCTTCTTGCTTTATAGAACTTGAAAGGCTGGAGCTCCAGTTCCCACCGTTTCACTCTGGCATTGCAGTCCTTCGTTGTCTGAATCCATGCTAACATTCCGTGGTCTGTGTAAAGACCAAACTTCCTGCCAAGGATGTAGTACCTGAGGCTGTCAAGAGCCCACATAATGGACAGACACTTCTTTTCAATGGCGGCATACCTACTTTCCCTCGGCAACAGTTTTTGGCTCAGGTAAAGGACTCTTCTCCTTGAGCCAGCCCTGCTCTAAAGCCTACTCCTGAGGCATCAACTTCTACCTGAACTGTTTGTCAAAGTCTGGGGACTAAAGGAGAGGTGAAGAATACATTTTGGCTTTACGGGCTTGGAAAATGTTTTCACATTCACTAGTTGATGTCACTGTGTTACTTACAAACCTCCCGGTAAGATTAGTCAGAGGTAATGCCAGAGTGGTGAATTGGGGAATAACCCTGTGAAACCCCCATAGCTAACCCAGGAAGGACTTCACTTCTTTCTTGGTGTGTGGTTGAGGAGCTTTGAGGATTGCTTCCATGTTGTCCACCTGTGCTCGAAGCTCTCCATGTCCCAGCTGGTAGCCAAGGTGTCTGGTTTCCCCATTTGTCCACTCACATTCTTGTAGATTGAGAATGAGACAGGCAGCATGAATACTCCCCAGAACCCTACAAAGATGGTCTAGGTGCTCTGACCACATCATCTAGGTGGGCCACACTGCAGCCCTCACAACCTTGGAGCACCTGGTCCATCAGCTGCATGAAGGTTGGTGGTACACCATCAAGATCTAAAGGCCTCACGGTGAACTGAAACAGAGTGGAACTGGGGGGGGGGGGGGGAAGCAGTGAGGGATTTGGATTGGTCATCTAGGGGAACTTGCCAGTAGCTTTTGCAAAGGTAAAGTAGTTCGCTGTCCAATCTTTTCTAGTAGGTCATCAACATAGGCGTAGGGTAAGCATCAAAAAAAGAAATGGGATTCGACTTCCAGAAATCAACGCATGCCATCAGAGTGCCATCCTTCTTGAGGACACTAATGATAAGACTGCCCACTCAGTGTTTGAAGGCTCAATGACTCCCGTCTCCTGTATGGTCCAAATCTCATCCTTCCGTACCCTCACAAGTCACTCTGACACTCTGTAACAGTGTTGATGTACTTAAACTGGTCAGACCTGATCCTGATGGAAAGTTATAAGGCTGTTATCAGCCCTGAAAACCTGTGGAAAGTCAGCAAACACTCTCAGCAGCTCCACAGGTTGGTGGCCATTGAAGTGGGAGAGGTCAACCTTCCCAGGCCTCAATGACCCCTTCCGTGTCATCATCAAAGGGTGCATCATCTGTACTAATATCAACAGAGGCATGAGAACGGGCATATTTGTCAAGGCACCGTTGCTGGCGTGACTTTCTAGACTTTTTGGTTCCTCCCTCGCACAGACTCCAAATCAAGCCACTGGCCACTGCTTTGGTTTTAGCATCAATTATGACAAAATAAGAAACAATGCTATCTACTTTTGGATTAACAGACTGGCTATTCTCATTTTGCAGTAACCCATGTAGCACAGACAAATCAACATGGGGACAGCTGATAGATGTTTGGTGACTGAAGTCAAAACCAAAGACATGGGCAGGACTTTTCTTAATAAATGAGTGAGCTACCAGGATCTAAAAGAGCTTTCCCAGGCTTTCCATTAACCTTGACTATTATAAACATGGGCTTTTTCTCCACACATTCTGCTTATTTTCCATTACCATAATCACCATCATTACAGTCACTATCATCATCATCACATTCTCCCTCTCTTCGTACATAGCACATACCTGATAGTTCGAGCCTCTTATGAGGACACACAGAGGACTCATGACCTGACTGCTAACAATGGTAGCAAATAAAAGTCTTAGACAAAACCACAAAAGGTTCATTGCCCTCGTTTCTTCCACTCCTCAATTCCGCAGTTACCCTGAGAGTCTCTAGGAGGGTTAGAGTCTCCGTTGCTTCAGAATGACAGCTGTGATTGCGCCTCTTTGCAGGCATTGAGGTAATGCAGGGCAAGTCAGGCTACCATGAGTCCATCTGCAGGCTTATGCTCTTGGACCAATGTTCTGGTGTCTGTAGGAAGAAGCTGCAGCAGCTGCTCAAGAACAATGGCCTCACCAATCTCCTCCTTGGACTTTTGCTCTCATTGAATCCATTGGTGTAGAGACCCCTCAGTTGATGATACATCTCAGTGGGTGACTCTCCTGGTGGCAGAGTACTGAAATGCAATAGGTTCCTGCTGAGATATCAAATTTAGCCAGCAGAGGTTGCTTCAGGTTAGGATAGTTGTTTGACCTCTTTTCACTCGTTGCAGTGTCAGCTTTCAGAGCTTTACCTGTTGACATTGGCACTAGCTGACAGGCCCACTCCGTCGCTGGGTATTGCCATATCCAGGCCATCCTCTCAAACCTGAGGAGATAATTCCCAACATTGTCACCTTGTAGATAAGAAGGCATCTTGGGACACTTCTGCAAGCTTTGAAGTTCCTTTCTAAAAGCATCACCTCTCCTCTGCTCGGCAGACAAAGAGTCTCTGAGCAGGCTTTCCAGGGAAGCTTCAGAGGTGGTGCCACATGAAAGCCCTTTTGCTTCTGGCCTGAGTTTGGCCCTGGGCTGAAGTTCTTCTTCCTCTGAGGTCTCCGCTGTTTCATTTTCAGCCTCGGGGGTTTCCGGACATGGGACTGCAATCCCACTCTTGCCCGGGTTGAATGCACCCCTTTGCAATTGGCCATCGTATGTCAGATACATGGGTTATGGCCAAAGAAGAAATGGCTGGAGTCACCTTGCACTTTAGTGCAAGGGTGTTTATTAGGTGCATCAAAAATCAGACTTACAAAAAATAGTGAAAGTTAGTGAAAAGAAAAATGCCAATATTTACAAAATTATATATATATCCATGAAAATGCAGTGGCAGCTCTGTACTTATCCTTGTCCAATGTGAACTGCTGGCAGTCCATAACCCTATCCCAATCCTTATCCCTATCCCTATCTCCATCTCGCTGTCTGTCTATTTATCTCTCTCTCGTTGTCATACTGAGGGTGATTTCCCAATTTCCCAATTTCCCCTCGGGATCAATAAAGTATGTCTGTCTGTCTGTCTGTCTGTGATGAGCTCCATTTTATTTGGGGCTAGGACATACCATCTTTAATTACCCACAAAGTTAACTTACAACCACAGATGAGTTAGAATATGATGCATCCCACAATGGAGTTACAATCATTTTACCTAATAAACAGAAGTATCTACCTTAAATACAGTGTACAAACAACATTTACATATCCCCATTACCAATGAAATGGAATATTCAGCCGTGTACGGTGGGAAAGGCACCATCAAGCCCAACGAAGCGCATCAGCTTAGTTTAGGACCCAGCAGTAAAGCAGCAGAGAGCTCAACACAATTGTACACTACAGGTAAGCACAAATAGAGAATAAAATTAAACTAAACTTTGGTGTCTGACTCTGAACGCAGGTAGCAATGCAGAGGGAAACCATTGGGTCAAACATGAGAACAAACTGGGATGATATTGAAGTGTGTGTACTCACGGCAACAACAGCAGAATGACAAAGGAGTGGTTGCGTGTGAGAGAAGGTGAGTGTGTACGGAGTCTGCTTACTGAGTACTCTCTGTCACCAAGGACAGTAAATATATTTTAAAAAACTCAAGACTGGGTGAAGAGTAAGGAAGATATGGGATGCTGCACTGATTTTGTATGTGTAGTGTATCGGAAACTAGCTGTGTCAATGAGGGAAAATGTCGGATGAGACAAAATAGGAGGAAGGGTGCTCAATGTGGAAAACGACATGGTTCTAGCATAGAGCAGAAAGTGAGCTGCATCTGTGCAGGTCCTCTGCCTACTCCACAGGATGTAATCTATTGAGTGTCTCTTCACAAGCATTCCGCACTTGGCTTGATCTGATGGTAAAGTTGATACGCTGCCTTTGATCTTTCTTATTACCATCTTTTATGACTGCAGTGTATACGTGAAATCGGCAAACTTGGGGTTGTTAGTGTATATGACAGCTTCCTATGATTGGTGAGGGGTCACATCCGAGTAAATCAGACACCACGTATTAACTTGTTTGTCAATCCTCTCAATCTATAATATCTCAATGTAGATATATCTGAAAAATAAACAGTAGGTTGATATAAGTTCCAACCATTTGTGTCATAATAATAAATGTCTTACCTTCATCACTATGATGAAGACTTAGCCAGAAGTTTATTCCAAATGGTACAAGTGGTACATTGCACTTAACTGCTCATTGCATTTTCTTCCATTAGTAATGAAAAAAAGAGTATTCTCTGAAATTCTTTTTGGCAGAAGGAAAAATGAAGATTTAAAACAAGATTTACACTTCCTATTATAAAGCTTACTTTACAATTGAACTCAAGACATTTAAGGAATTTTCCCCAAGTCACCGCAATATAAGAATGTTTTTCTAGCCTTTCATCAAGATTATTACTTTGACTGATATGACCTTTCAGATGCCCCTAGCTTAAGGAAATCCAGAAGCTAATTAATTGCAGGCTCAGGCTTCTTGGATTGGAAACTCAACCATGCCTCAAGGGAAAAGAGAAACAACTTAAGGCAGAGGTCCATCAGAATTCCTGTGACTGAAAGAACAGATGGTGGATGGAAAGGGTGCAGGAGTTCCAGCAGCTGACTAATAACCATGGCAAGTCCAGATTTTTCTAAATGTCTCATGTCCTATCCTGCTGTAGTTCAGCTTATCAAGGACAAGAATAAAGTTAGTAGCTACTGAAAGGAAAATTACAAATAAATCCTCAAACATGACTTTGATCCAGACACTGTTGTCCTTGACTCTGTCTCGCAGCAAACTATCTGACTGAGCTTGATCACCACCCCAGAATAACTAGAAGTTATAAAGGTCATAGAACAACTGCCAAATAAGATTACTTGACCAAGGGATATTGCTGCTGAAATTCCAAAACTTGATGGAGACTTTTCAACCTCAATTACCACTACTGAGAAGAGAACCTAAGAAACTAGAAAAAAGACAGATTTGACTGTGGTAACTCCAACAGATATAGTCATTACAAGGATTCCCCTCGAACACTTTCTCTCAGAGTATGGAGTGTTGCTTCAATCCTGTCCATCTGAATGCACAATGCACATGATCTTCTCTGCACATCTCCAAGAAAACAGCACCACCCTTTATACATTTTGACCCTTTTTGACTATATCATCTGAGAAGCTTTATATCTATCTGAAATTTGGCACCCTGAAAATTTCCTCCTCATCCTATGACTGTGGTGTAATGCCATGTAGGGCCAGATTTCAACCACTGAGTTTGCAAGAGAGCAAATCTCAGGGCAGACTTGTGCCAGGCAAGGCTTCACCTTCACCCAAACATTTTTCTCAACACAAACCAGCTTCCCAAGTGGAGATAATTTACTGTAGAAATGGGAAGCAGTTTACCCTATGTCACTCTCTCCAGAACCACCCTAATCGCCACTGGAGTACAGAAGCAATGAATGAAAAGCAGATATTCAGAAGGTAAGCACCAAATCATTGCTGATTTGGCTACTGAAACATCTGAGAGATTGGCTCTACAATTAGTATCTATAAAATGTATATTCTCCACCAATATGTCTAACTTTATGATCACCAGATTCATTTCTAACCAGATATTTATCCTGTTGCCTTGAAAATCATTAATTGTAATGTATTCTCCTTTAGTTACATTACTTTTCATCCATCATACCGGTCCACTTCCTTAACTGCTATTGGTCCATTGCATTGCAAACCATGTCCTGTGTAATCATCACAAGATTAAATGGCTTGATAAACCCATTTCCTTTCAGGAATTTTAAATATGTCCTCAGTAACAATAACCTCCAGAATATTTCCTGAACAGCATTAACTGCAGGAGACCAAGAATAGGAACCTTCATAATTATGCAGCCTACACAATGTTTTCAATCACTTTTTCTAAGAATCATCAAATGTACCATTAATTTCTTGTCACTGTCAACTGTGAAATATTCCCATGTGTAACTTCATCAAATACCTTTTGAAAATCGTAAGTACACAACATCCTTTTGGTTAAATTTGTCCATCAAATTATTTACCTTCTGAAATGTTAGATTAATGAGGTGATTCTTTATCTTTTTTATAGTACATCAGCTTGAAGAAGACAACTGTTTATACCCTCTATAATTCCCAAATTCTTTCTCACTTTGGTTCTGAAATTCATAAAGTAGTTGAAGGGTAACTTTCCAATTCTGGAAGATAGCAAAGGGTTCACTTTACCAGCTCTGCATACTAGGTAGTCATGTATAAACAACCTCAGGGTCTGCTTGATACACTGATCTTCTCTTCTCACATATCAATGATTGATACCAGAGATTCAAATATTTCACTGCATGCACACAAGCAGACAGAGACAAGCCTACACACTCACACACATGTGCATATGCACATGCCAACATGCACAAGCATGTAATAGCTGTGGTCTCATACCATATTTCATAGTCACATTCACATCACACTACGGGTTGATGTAAAACAGATCTAGCAGCTCACAAATGGACATTCATGAGGGACTGAGGACTATGATTAGCACGAAAAACAGTCTGGACTAATATATCCTTCCTTCTACATTTACTATCAAGCCAAGTTGTTAACTCTGATTCAAAGAGGAATGCCGAAGAGCATGCTGGAATCAAGACCACTTAATGCTAAGATACCACCCTTGTGAAGCTGCAATACTGTAGTACATGTGTGCTAAGCATCAAAAACTGTTACGACACACACCCAGCCACACCAGCTTCTGAGGCTTAGATAGACGCTCTAACTCTCTGGAGTATGGATAGCTGGCCTGGCCCCTTTAAAGTTTCCAGCCAGCCCAGTTCCCTACGGAGCACAGAAAGGTGGCCTTCATGATTTCTCTCCTGGTTGGTCGCCATGAAGAGAGTGTTCCATCATCCCGCTGGAGCTAACTGAGCACCAGACCTTCTGATGAAGGTGCGCCAGCAGCTGACCATGCCCCTGAGTTTCGGACTTTGGCCCAAGAGAGTGGCTCGAACGGGGCCTTGGTCGCTCTGCACCGCCAAGGATGTCCTTACCTTGGGGAAGCTGGTAGAGTCTCTGATTGATCAGTCCGTCTGCCTTGATAATGCCTGCCGGAGTGAGAATGGTGCTAACTCATGAGGATGAAGAGGGCTAGCCCCAGCCCAGCCTCAATGCATCACAGTTCCATGCCCCATCCTCGGTCAAAGACTAGCCCGTCTGCTGCTCAGGATCCTGTTGAGCCTATGCAAATTGGCTGCATAAGAAATTCCGCTGATGAAAGT
This sequence comes from Hemitrygon akajei, assembly GCF_048418815.1. Taxonomy (NCBI): domain Eukaryota; kingdom Metazoa; phylum Chordata; class Chondrichthyes; order Myliobatiformes; family Dasyatidae; genus Hemitrygon; species Hemitrygon akajei. Next base: position 135,813,683 of record NC_133131.1, on the reverse strand, counting down.
TTCTGTTGTTGGAGTCGAGGTTGCTGCTATTACTGTGGGAGCAGGTCACCTGCAGTCCAAGTGTCCGAAGCTTTTGCCGTCAGGGGAACTGTTAGACCGTCTGGTGTTGGGAGGACTGTGAAAGTAACTATTCCTGATCTCAGGGATTTTGGTGTCACGCAGAGGGTGGAGATCTCCTGGGGTATGAACCGACGAGAGGTGATTGCTTTTTTGGGCTCTGGGGCAGCTGGTAATTTCCTGGACTTGGGGACTGCCCGTCAGCTCAACATACTGCTGCAGGTGTTGAGCCAGCCTGTGCCCGCAACTGTTCTGGGCAGCTGCCTGCTTGGTTCCGACCAGATCCAGCAGCAGACTTTGGTTTAGTGTTTGTGGATAGAGGATCACGCGGCGGACATTAGCTTCTCTAACATTGAGTCTCCTCACATACCCCTGACTCTCGGGCATGTTTGGCTGTCCTGGCAAAACCCATCCATGAACTGGAAGGAAGGGATGATCAATGCGTGGTCTAGTTGCTGCAAGAAGGTATGTTTTCAGCTTGGTGTTCTAAACCCCGGACTCTCCCAAGACCAGCGGCTGATGAGGGGACAGACTTCTGTTTGGGCTAACCTGAGGCCTTCAGGAAACCCAGCTCTGCCTTCAATGGCTGACATGCCAGCTGCAGCCAACAGGCCTGTGCGGGTCCTGACTCTATCCAGTCAGGGGTGTGCTGGAATTAGGGAGAGAGGTTCTCCAGTTCAGGAGCAAGCCAAGGAGGTGTCCAAGCAGACTGAAACTCTACCAGCTAAGACAAGGGGCTCCAGTTGCCAGGTCCCATCTAGGGAGAAGGCTCCAAAACGGAGACCCTCAGAGCCTAGTCTCAGGAGCTCAAGGACCACTTGTCGTGCCTCACTGCCAATGTCTAAGGATATGGGTGAAGATTTTGACTTTGGTTTGGCCTCTGTTTTTACTAGAGTCTTGTGAGCCTGTAGAGGAGACTCTGGGGTCTGCCAAATCATCCCCATTACCTAAGGACCCTCAGGAGTCATCCTCAGAGGAAGGTTTGGGGGTGATTGCAGCATCCAAGCCAGCAGGCATCCCTTCTGTCTACAAGGATTTGGAAGAAGTCTTCAGCAATGGAAAGGCCTTGACTCTTCAGCTGCACTGACCCCATGACTGTGCTATAGACCTACTGCCCAGTACTGTCCTCCATGGTGTTGATGATGCATGATCTCAGGCCCAGAACCAGTCACCACAGAGGACTATATAAAGGAGGATCTTGCTCTGGGATTCATTTGGCCCTCCATCTCTCCAGCTAGCGCGGACTTCTTCTTCGTACAGAGAAAAGACGGGAACCTGCAGCCGTCTTTTGATTATGGAGTACTGAATCATGTAACAGTCAAGAATTGTTACCCTCTTCCACTCACAAACACTGCCTTCGAGATTCTTCAAAGGACAAGGGTATTCTAAGAGCTAGACTTGTGGAGTGCGTACAATCTGGCTTGCCTGAAGAAGGGTGATGAGTGGAAGATGGTATTCAACACATCAACAGGGCACTACGAGTACCTGGTCATGCCCTTCAGCCTTGTCAATGCACCAGCGGTTCTCCAGGGCTCATAAACAATGTGCTCTGGGATTCTCTCCATAAGTACACTTTGTCTACTTGGATGACATCCTAATTTTCCTCAAAGTGCACAGAGAAGCACATCGCTTATGCCTGTCCGTTCCTAGTTCCATCCGGTCTCAATGGCGAGGGTCTCACAGCCTGGAATGGTAAGGGAAGTCCGTCAATACATGTAGGCATACGAGGCATGTGCCTGGAACAAGGAGTTCCACACTCAGCCTCGAGGGCTCCTTCACTCTCTGCCTGTTCCACGCAGAATTGGGCACACATCTCAATGGACTTTGTCGCTGGTCTTCCTGCTTCCAAGGGGTCGTTCATTATCATGGTAATTGTGTATCTTTTTCTGAAGGCCTGCAAATTCATCGCCTCGGACAAACTGTGGCAGAGATGGCTGAAATTATCCTGCACCAGTTCTTCAGGATCCATAGTTTCCTGATGCACACTGTGTCGGTTCACGGTCTGCAACTTAATCACATATTTCAAGGGCATTCTGTAAGCTGATCGGGGCAATAGCAAGTCTTTCCTCTGGGTTTCACCCACGGTCCAACAGCCAGATGGAACCTTGCCAGAATACCCTTGCCCTTTGAGGAATCTCAAAGGCAGTGTTCATGAGTGGAAGAGGGTAACCAAGTTTTGGAACAAAGCCTAAGATGTCTGGCCTCTGAAAGACTGGATGAGTGGTGCAACCATTTGATGTGGGCAGAGGTCGCCACAACAATTTATGGCATTCAGCGCACAGGATGTCCCCTTTCGAATACCAATTTGGGTATTCTCTGTCATTCTTTCCCGAGCAACAGGCCGAAGTTGGGGCCTGAAGATCTCGGCTGGTGCTGCAAGGAGAAATGGATTAGGGCAAAGGAAATTTTGTTAGCTTCTACCCGGAAGGCTGAAATAAAGGCTAACCACAAGACAAGGCAGGGAACCGTTTTGCAGCCTGGGGAACAGGTTTAGCTGTCAACTCAGGATTTGCTTCTCCAGGTGGAATCTTGGAAACTGACGTAGAAACATAGAAACATAGAAATGCTACAGCACAATACAGGCCCTTCGGCCCACAATGCCGTGCTGAACACATACTTACATGAACACGAACGTGACACTCAAGTTCATTGGACCCTTCAACATTCTCAAGAGAACTTATACCTTGCAGCTGCCTTAGAATCTCAAGATTAATCCCACTTCCCATGTTTCCAAATTAAAACCTGGGATCACCAGCCCTTTAGCCCCACCACCATTAATCCCGTGGCTGCCCAGATATTTCAATGGGGAGCAGGTCTTCACCGTAAGAAGAATTTTGGATTCACGTACTTTTCTGGGTGTCCAGCAGCATACAACTGGGAAAGATTCAGACCCGAGGAATGGTGCTGGATTCCTGAAAGGGACATCTTGGATCCAGCTCTCATCCACAGCTACCATCATCTCTCCGAGCAGCCAGGGCTGTCAGGAGTTGGCCGTAGGGGAGGGTGTCCTGTTATGACACACACCCGACCATGCCAGTTTCCGGGGTTTAGATGCTCTAACTCTCTGGAATGTGGATAGCTGGTGTGGCCCCTTTAAAGATTCACAGTGCCTCACTCATTTATGGCCATGTTTTGGCAGCAGGATTTAATATTTAAAGAGCACCTGAACTGTCCAGTGCTCAATCATCAGCTCAGTTTTGTATTCTTGTCCAGCATCTCGTTTAGAACCCTGTGTTCATTTCAGTCATGTACAGTCCCTCAATTCTAGTCTGGGATACTCCAGCACTTGGGTCCTAACCATCCATGCCTCAGCCTGTCTTCACTAAGACTGCACGCAACAGACAAAACTCTATAGTCCTCCAGCAAACAAATCAGATCCAATTTCTGAAATCCTACTGTAATGGCAGTGGGCAAGTAGGGACCTAATAGGAGAAAGAAGAGGCTGGAATGGGGAATTGCTGATTGATGCTCCTGGATGGACACATGCTCCTACTCACAGAAGATTTACAGCACAGAAGGATACCACTGACCCCATTGTCCAGCCTAAACCTACTTTCCAGCATGTCTATAGTTTTCAAGTTATGGCTCATCAAGAACTCACCACCAAATACTGTTTAAATGTGACTGGGGTTTAACCCATGCTAGCCATTCCAACAGTGAGTTCCAAACATCCACTTTCTGGTTGTCTCATATGCTCTAATCTTTCTTCCAATTACCTTAAATCAATGTCCCTACTTTTGACTCCTTTGTAAGCAAGACATGAGTCATTTGAGCAATACCCTTCCTATTTGCTCAGTTCAGGTCTCGCATACTTTTATATACCTCAATTAGGTCTGCCCCTAGCTGTCTCTGTTCCTTAGAAAGCAAACTCAGCTTATTGAATCCTTCTTCCAGCTACCATCTTCTAGTCTTGGCAACATCCTTGTGAAATGAAGAAATAAAAGACTGCTGACGCTGAATTCAAAGTTGCAGCCTTGGGCAATCACAGGGGCTCTAGCTAAACCCGCCTTTTGTTAGTTTTGTGAGGTATTCTTTGTAAATCATAGATAAAGCACTCACATTCACTCAAACTACACCTGTCTTTTGATCAAATGTATTATCACAGACATATGATGTGAAATCTGTCTTTGTTTCAGACCTACTCTGAATCCACCCCAACTCTTTCCCTCCAATATTGACAACTGCATTTGTGCTGCCTCCTGCACCCATAAGCAACTCATCAATCTCATCCACTAACTTCCACTCTGCCTTCAACTTCACTCGGAGTACTTCTGGCACCTTCTCCCTTTATGATCTATCTCCATCTCTTGCTCCAACCCTTACCCTCACCCTCACCCTTTCAGTCTATTGAACATCATCTGTACAATTCGTTACACAGATGCTGTCTAACTCATTGAGTTCTTCCAGCAGTTCTTCTTATTTATGTTCTAGCTTCCTTATAAATCCACTTTGCAGCTTCTCCAGTGCAAGCACATTTTTTTCCTAGAATATGGTGGTATGCTGATTGAACAGTGTTCAGTGTACTAGTACTTCTCTGTTTCGTGGCCTGTCTGATTCTACTGTGCAGAACTGAAAGAGAAAATGCCTACCGTCCTATCTATTTAGATGCACAAAGCCATTTGCAAGACATCAATCCCTATAGCCGTTATCAAGGTCAAAGAAATATAAAGACTTGTAGAATGGTAAGAACAACCAATAGAAATCATTCATCAACCAATCTGTAAGAAGCTGATGACATGGTACTGATTGAGATCCTATTGCTGAAGTTGTGTTCAGCTGTGCAAGATTAACAATGGGATAAAATGGAGCTCTGATCACCAATTTGACATTCTTGGTGTCAAAGCAGCTGACTGACTTGCTTACACAGCATAGTTCTGATTCACAATAGTGTACCATTTCTAATGCCCTTTGCAGCGTGATGGAAGATGTGACTCATGTGATACTGTATGTGCAATGGCTGATATTTTGGAACAAAAAGCAGCTACATGTAGTCAGAATTTGTAGCCCTGACTAGTTCTGCTCTCAGTTTCCTGTGATTTATAAAGTTCAACTAACTAGTTGGGCATTTGTTTACTTTCCATTTATTGAGCTTATCCACATTAAATATTTTGCTGATGCCTGCATAATGTGTTGAAATAATATGGCTATAGATTTTCTTTATGAAGGCTGAAATGAAAATTTCATTATTTAAATCCCCGTTCATTACCCTGTAATATGTTCTCCTCTAATTTTCTCAGAAATTATGTTGTGTTTTGCCTTTTTTCTGCTATAGATTTATTGAAAAAAATATCCTGATTGCTCTTTTGCTAATTATTTTAAGTATCAACTAAGATTATATCTGTTTAAGGTTAGCATCCCTTCACTTTAAGGAAGGAAGTGCAGGATTAGATTTTTAGAGTTTGGTTTTCTGACACAAATCAATATACGTATTGTAATAAGGATCTGTATTGATTTTTTTTTACAAAAACAAACTCCTTAAGTCTATTTACCAGCATTGCAAACTCATTAATTCTTATTGATATTAAAAATAAGTACATAAATTAAATGTTCAGTGATTCGCAAAGTACTTCACTCTCTCTTATTGATTCTCATACAGTTCTTTCAACAGCTAGCAATTCTGTTGATCACTCTAATTTTTGCACCCTCTTATATCTGTACAGTTCAGCCAACCTGGGTTCAATTCCCACCATTGCCTGTAAGGAGTTTGTATGTTCTCCCCACGTCCGCATACGTTTCCTCCCACAGTCCAAAGGCATACTGGTTAGTAGGTTAATTGGTCATTGCACTTTATCCCATAATTATGCTAGCATTAAATCGGGGGTTGCTGGGTAGTGCGGCTTGATGGTCTGGAAGGGCCTGCTCCACACAGTATCTTAATAAATAAGTAAATAAATTTCCTTAGGCTCTTTTCATATACTTCTGCATTCCCACCACAGTTTCATTACATTCTTTTATTTCTCCAATATTGACATGTAAAAGCATCCTAAGACACTTTATGTGACAGTTCCAAATAAAAAGTTACTTGTTAATGAGTATTGGTCAACAAAATCATTATTAAAACAATTATAGTTTTCCAAGTTGGTTTTACATGTAATTCAGCATTTATATTGTAGTACAAAGACCAATAGGTTTCTACTTTTTGGGAAGCCTGTGATACAAATCTTACAAGATATTTCCAAATAGTTTCAAATGGCAACAGAGGAAAATGAGTCCATGAATATATTCAACTCCCTATTAAACCTATTGAATTTATGACCTGAGACTTAGTTCTGTAAGTGTGTCTCTGGCACCTTTGTTACAATGGAATAAACACAAGTATGATAAATATCTTGATAATGTCTGACAACAAAATCATGTTGATTTAGCTAGTCTTATATTGAAGCTGAAAAACTAATAGTTTTCAGAAATGGCTTCATACTCATCTCTTTAAAAAGACTGGTCTGAGGCACTCAACAGAGTTCAAAATCTGCAATGTTTTGCATTGCACTAAATTAGATTTGCAATTGCAATCAGTCTATCACAATACTGAAATTACTGTATTCATATACATTGCAATTTAATCAAGGCTGAATAATTCAGTTCAAAGATTAAGTTTTATAAATTAAGATAATTTATCTTACCTGTTGAATGCAAGACAGAAAAGTTGATTTGAACTTTCTGACAAGTACATGGAGTTTTGCTGCAGGTACAGGTCAGGATGGTTTCCAGGGGTGGTGCTTCTTCCTTAACAACTGCATCCTTGGGTCTCTGGCCATCACCATACAGGAATGCTGTCATTATCAACAAAAATTGCAGTATTATTTATGTTCTTTTTCATTTCTAGTTTTCGTACTCCCCACTTCTTCAACCCTGAACCCAGCAGATCAATATTTAGCATTTTAGCAAGAAATACAATTGCTAATCATAGTTATGTTACTCATTTATTATTCTAGAAATGTAGGCGAAACCCTTCCAAGTTACACTATTTCTCAAAAGAAATCTGGCAGTAGTATAAGCCCCTCTGTCTTGCAAACTGTAACCACATCTACAACCAGTTTTCCACCCCAAGGTCCCCTAAATTGTGCTCATCCATCCCAGACTTACACAAAATAGCCAATTGGGACTATATTCGGGTGCTTCTATTTGTATTTATACAGTCATAAGCAATAGACCATCTGCAATATTTTTTTCTTTTAACCACTGGAGTCCTTATACATTCTAACCTTGGCCCTGTATAATTTCTCATCTAAATGTAATCTCCCAAGGATAGCAGCTAAAACATTGTTTCAATTTTCATATGTATGATGTTGAGTCCTAGCTCTATCTAACCGTCTCTTCTTATGACATCTTCACCATTTCCAAATTGTTAGACATCAAACAATAAATGAGCAAAAATTTCCTCCAAGTTCTCATTGGAAAGGCCAGGCCATTGCTTTTTGCATCCATTCCATAGCTACTGGACCGATTCCTGTCAGTAATGAACTATTCCATTTGTAATTTACAAGTTGTAGTTGTAACATCTGAAGGATGAACTTTAGATCACTAATACAAAGTGAAGTTAAGAACTCCTAGTTACCATAACGTTACCCAGCTTCATCCACATTTCAATTCTCAGCTCATGAAAATCTCATCCATTGTGCTGTCACCCCAGACTTGATAATTCCGCTTGCTGAAATGTCTTGTTCTTTTCTCCATAAAAGACCATCAAAAGTTCTACAGGCCATCACTTGCAGACTATCTCTAATCCATCATTTTTATGCACACTGGTATACATTATTTCCAGGGTTAGCAAAAAAAACTTCCTTGCTCTCAGTTTCCAACATGACTTCCCTCTATATTTTCTCTGTAATTCTACAAGTCCTGCGAACCTTTGAGAAATTTATGATTTTCAAGTCCTTGCCTCTTGATCATGCATAATTTGATTTGCTCCATGGTGGGTGGCAAAATCAGGTGGTCAACAACAAATTCTAGAATTCCTTAACTAAACCTTTAGAATCACAATCATAAAGCCATACAACTTGGAATTAAGCCCATCAGCCCAACTGGTCCATGACAACTCAACCAAGATTCACATTTAAGTTAGACTCTTTTCCCCATGTTTGGTCTACATGCCTCTAAACATTTCCTATTCCTGTACCTGTCCATGCATTTTTTAAATATTGTTGATGTACCTGCCTTAATCACTTCCTTTGGCTGTTCATTCCATATAGTGACCACTCTTAAAAGGTGAAAATTTGCCCCTCAGCTTCTTATTAAGACTTTTCCCTCTCATCTTAACCTATGCCTCTGGGCAAAAGGCTGCATTCATCCTATCTATGCCCCTTATAATTTTATATGTTTTTGTATATGCTCCTTCTCCTATGCTCCAATGTGAAATTCCCAAACTGGTCAAACTCTCTTCATAATTCAAACCCTCAAATCCCAGAAATACCCATGAAAATCTCCTCTGCACTTTTTCCAGTTCTCTACAACTCCCCCTTTTCTCATTGATCCTTTTGCTCAACAGGTCCTATGGCCCAAGTTGTCCATGTTGGCCAAGATGTCTTCCAGATCTAATTCCATTTGCCTACACTTGGCCCATATCCCACTAAACCTTTCCTACCTACACTTTTCCTTCCTTGATTCCCCTTAAAAGCTGAAATAAAATCTGTCATGTAGTCATACAGCATAGACACAGATCCTTTGATTAACTACGTCTTAGCCAAATATCAAATACTCATTAACATTAATCCCAGGTATCAGCTCTTAGCTTGTAACTTGTTATGCCTTAACTATTAAAGTGCTGGTCTAAATACAGTACATTTTAAATATTAGGACAGTACTTGTATCCACCCTGCTCTCAGGGAAAGTGTTCCAGATTTAATGAGCCAGTGAGTGAAGAACAGCTTCCTCACATCTCCTTTGAACATCCTATCTTTTGCCTTAAAGCTACATCCTCTGGCTTTAGACATCTTCTTCATGGGAGAAGTATTTTTTACAATCCATCCTATTTATATTTCTCAGGAGGTTGTTTATATAATTCTCCCTTCAAAACTGAAATGTTTTATCCTAAACCACATACTGGTGAATCTCCTGTCTTGAGTAATCACCTTCTTCCTATAGAGTGATGCCCAGACCTGCAAAGAGCATTCCAGCAGTGACCTGATGATTTATAAATCTGTACTATCATCTCCATGGACTTATGTTGGTTAATAATGACAAATATCTCATATGCATTCTTACACACTGCCTTTGAGGATTCTTGGGCATATATTAAAGTCTATTTGTACCACAATACTTCCTAGGCCCTTACCATTCATTATGTATACCCTGGCTTTATTTTTCACCCCTACGTGCATTACCACAAATTCCATCTCCCATTGCTGTTCCCAATTTAACATCTCAGCAACAGCCATCATCAGCTCTCACATCTCCTTATGTAAACTGGCATAATTTTTTATTTGTTAATTCTCACGTAAAGTGCCTTAGGATGTTTTCACATAGCAATGATGCTGTATGAAAGCATGCACAGTGAACCACACTGTTGATGTTCTTTCAACTGTTTAGTGTAGATCTGAGCATTGTTATTGGATGGATCTATTATCCTGGTTCATATTGCTTCTGTTGTTTACATATAGAAAAGGGAAACATTCATTGTTCTGTTTTCTTCATAGAGATATAGGAAATATAAATAATTCTTGTCTAGGAAATATGAAGAATTATATTTCTTCATATTTCCAGCATAAAGTAGTGAAGTAGAGAGAGTGAGCAGCTTCAAATTCCTGGGTCTTAAGATCTCTGAGGATCGAACCTTGTCCCAACAATTTAATATAGTTATAAAGAAGGCAAGACAGTGGCTATACTTTATTAGGAGTTTGAAGAGATTTGGCATGTCGACAAATACACTCAAAGACCTCTATAGTTGTACCGTGGAGAGCTTTCTGACAGTCTGCATCACTGTCTGGTATGGGGGTGTGACTGCACAGGACCGAAAGAAGCTGCAGAATGTTGTAAATCTAGTCAGCTCCATCTTGGGTACTAGCCTACAGAGTACCCAGGACATCTTTAGGGAGCAGTGTCTCAGAAAGACAGCATCCATTATTAAGGATCTCCAGCACCCAGGGCATGCCCTTTTCTCACTGTTACCATCAGGTAGAAGATACAGAAGCCTGAAGGCACACACTCAGTGATTCAGGAATAACTTCCCCTCTGCCATCTGATTTCTAAATGGACTTTGAAGCTTTGAACACTACCTCTCTTTTTTAATATACAGTATTTCTGTTTTTGCACATTTTAAAATCATCTATTCAATGTATGTAATTGATTTACTTGTTTATTTATTATGTCTTATTTTATTTATTTATTTTTCTCTCTCTGCTATATTATGTATTGCATTGAACTGCTGCTGCTAAGTTAACAAGTTTCACGTCACATGCCGGTGATAATAAACCTAAATCTGATTCTGATTCTAAATGGATAGAATGTCTTTTTCTATTTAGTGTATAGTTTTGCAACATAACTTTTTCTGGATTATTTGTAATGATACAATAATTTACAGGTATGGCATTAAAGTCAGTTTTAGTATAACGATATTTTTGTGAATGTGCAGACATAAAATGTGTCTATATAGACTCTCATTATGCTCTGTGTGTGCATTAGGTTGTAATATAAAATTGATTATGTTGGGGAAAAAATTTTGATATAAGAATAACATGGATATATCAGAAAGGGTATGAAGAAATTAGATAAGAATAATGGTTTCTTGAATTAATGTTTTATTTTATACACAGGATATGATTAGCACTGATGAAGAGGCCACTTATTGTTCATCTCAAAATACTTCTAGAACTTTTTCTAGTTAGGCCATTTCAGAGAATATTCATAATTAAAAATACTGGGGATCTGAAATCACGTAGAGCCCAAACTGGTAAGACCAATAAATTTTGTTGATGGAGATCAGTGAACAGAGTATTACTTTCAAATGACAAGCCAATATTTTGTTAAATACCAGATGATTTAATCATTTGATTTTAAACTCCTGAACTGTCATGTTCAGTATTTCTAGCGTGTGCTTATTGGTCTAGCCATCATACCACAGATTCTTTGGATGATCAAAATGATTTTCTCCTCTCTGTAATGGAAGTACATTATTGTGTCATGTTAGGATAATGGTTATGTGTAAGTATGAACAGAACAGTGGTAATTGAACCATGAGGCTTGAAAGCTTGTAAAAAATATGATGGACAATTTTAGCATTGGGGTAAATTACATCTCAGTTGGCAGCTAGACTGCTAATATATTCTGATATTTGCATGACTGGTTTGTGAAACCCAAGATGTCCTGTACTTGACAATTTACAAATAGAAAAGATTCTCTTTTGCTACACTCTACTTAAAGCATCTTACAGAAAAGTAGAATCAGTTAGACAGATTAACTCAAATTATTGCTTACCATCTTAAATAAAACAGCCTGATATATCAATGACAAGGAACAGATTTTTTTTTCATTTTCATGAATAAATGATATACAGTAAATTTGAAAAGAAATGCTTTTTAACACATACCCTTTGCACAAAAAAAAAACGTTTTTTAATGTTTGGATGCATTAAAATATTAAAAAGGGAACAGTGCCCAACAACTTTATTATCAGTAGCATTATATGATGCACCCAAACATTACATTATAAAAGGAAGCAGAGCCTGGCAATTTCAAGCTCTTTGTTTCATGTTCTGTTCCTAGGCAAAGGTTTGGAGATGCATTGGACAATAGCAGCACCAATCAATGGCAGGCGTGTTCAGAATAATGAACCCATTACAACATCTCAAACCATTGGTCTGGGCTGATGAAAGATCAAGGAAATGTTATCAGTTTCGTTGAAACATCTGCTTTGTCTTCATGAGCCCATAACAAGTACATGTGGGCCTGCTGATCCTTTACGAGTTTGCCTGAAACCCAACTGCTTCGACATCAGGTCCCTTCACGCTCTCCCCGAGGCGGATGAAGATTTTTTGGTGTTCACTATTGGTACAGAGGAGTGCGCAAATGGAGAATGAAAGGGGATCCCTCCGGCCACTCCATCTCGTTAGGATCTCCTATCCCAAAAGCGGATATACAGTAGGTGCGCATTTGTAAACATGTGTTGAATATTACCCCTCCTTGACCCGACCCCCATAAAAAGCGGCCAAATTTAAAGTCCTAGTCATGCAGGTAACATAAACCTAGCCCATTCGCTTCAGAAACTGCGAAGATTCCACTCGGCTTGAAATTACACAGCACAGTTCGAACAACCCCGTAGGGGTAGGGAAGATTGCTGTAATTTTAAATAATCTTGCTGTTTGTCCGCCTACCCGCACTCTCCCGCTGGGGGGAGAAAACATTGATCTTGCAATTTTCTTTTCAATTGGAGCTTTGTGTCAACTCACCGCAAAGCTTTGTTCCAATGCCGCCAGTGAACTTTTGGGCCATCTGACACCAAGCTGGGGCTGTAAGACATGTAAAATGTTAACAATGAATGGAGTCTTCTCACTGATTTTGACCGAGTCAGTTTGGTGTGACTGGGCTGAGGAAAAAGCTGAATGAAAGCTGTCCTGCTCATCCTATGCGTTCTCACTAAAATCTGCACATTGAAACCCCTCGGTGAACGGCAGTAAGAGGTCAGCGGGTTGTTAGTGTTCCAGCCGTTCTCCGGGCTGGATTGAGGCACTCGTGCAGGATTTATGACCGTGAGTCTGGCCTCTTTGGAAAACAATCATGTGAAAAAACAATAAACCGAAAGAACAACTATTATCGACAGATGATTTTCTTCAGATTGCGAGCCCAATTAGATTATTTACAATCAGTCTTCCATCCTGTATACAGTCGTATGCGTATAATTGGAACATAGTGCTTTACGTTAAAAATAAGCGATTAGTAGCTAATCAAGTTCCGATAAAGGTTATGAATTTTAAATATAAACATTAACCAAAAGCCGCCATAAAATGTGTTAACGCAGAGTGTGAATAATCCGTGCAGACAGAATTGAAAGCAAATAAAAACGTGCAAATTGCAACCACGATAAAGAATTTGAGCTTCTTATTTCGCACAGTTAATATTGTTTTTCTTCCTCCATTTCATTGCATTGGGTTTCCTGTTTATCTTTTGGATTATTCATTCCCGAATCCGAACAACCTGTTTCATTCAAGGTTGGAACCAAATCTACTACATGTTGTTTTCGGTTACCACATTACAAAGTCGGAGCTTGTCAATTTGAAAGCATTCAATATCCAAATCAAGTCCAGGGGGTAGATATCTTAAATTATTTGGTGATCAGGAAGCCCAAGATGTTGTCTATTCCTAACTGCCGCCCCCCCCCCCCCCCCAATCCCGTGACTCCGGGGACCAGAACCTTCAAAGTCATAGCATTCCGTGCCTTCCAGTTCCGTGAACTCCCCCAACTACCCACCCCGCCCGGTCTCTCCCTCCCCGCCTCCTTCAGCGGTTGCACGTGCTTTCTTATATTTACCTGCCGCTGAATTGTCTCCGGCGCCGGATCGCTGTCCCGAATCATTGGAGAAGAAGCCGAGAGATGCCATTTGCTCACTGGACGTTCCTTGCAGGGAGGACGAAACTGGCTAGAATCGCGGAGGCCAATTCACAACCAGAGCTCAAAGCCTCATCCGAGCAAAAGGAAGCTGTCCGATGCTCGGGTGTTGAACGCTGAGGCGGACAGTCTAACGCGAGCTGTCCGGAGTCCAAATACAGAACACTGGTCACGCAGTTCCCAGGCGGGAGGGAGCTGTCCGGGATCCGGGTGCTGAATGTACAACCACACGGCTCCCAGACGGGGAGGAGTGTGGGAGGAGCTGTCTAGAGTTGAAGAGACGGAGATGATCTTGTTATCTCTTCCAGAGCCCTGATCGCGCTGCTGCGAGCTGCTCCATCAAATGATACTCGGATTGAGCGTGAGAAGAGGACTCCTGGTTAAATTACCTTCTCTCTGAAGCATAGGTCAATCAGGATCCCAGTTACTTTGCCACAAAAACTGACAGAGAGAGGAGATGGGATCGGGATGGACACCGTTGCAGGAATGTTTCCTGGTCTGCAACACAAACTTTCTTTTACTGAAAAGATTTGGAGAGGGTGGAATGTTGGGGGGGGGGGGAGCTCTGACGTAATCCAGGAAGGGGGTGCGAAGGATTACAGTTGGTGATGAGTCTGAATGAGTCACCCTGTCAATGTTATAGTAAATGTGAAAAGACAGGCTAGCGGAGTACAAAGTCCGCCACAGATGTGGAGGTCCCCCGGCATCCTGGTGAGGCTTCACTCCTCCCTGCTTTTCCGGCTGTCTTTCTTTCTTTCTCTCTCTCTTTCTCTCTCTCTCTCTCTCTCTCTCTCTCTCTCTCTCCTCTCTCTCTCTCTCTCTCTCTCTCTCTCTCTCTCTCTCTCTCTCCCCCCCCCCCACCCCCCCTCCCTCTCTCTTTCTGTCTGTCTCTCTCTCTCTACACACACTCTCTCACTCCTCTCTCCCCCAACTCCCTGTCCAAAGGAGGGGAATCAAAGGGCAGCCGACCGCATCTGTCTCCTCTTTCCATCTTTTCCCCGATTCCGGCGCGCGCTTTGCTCAATCACTGTTCATTTCCGACTGGATAGAAGTCCAAACTTCAACACCTTCATCGATCGCATTCAGATGTTGCGCCACGGAATCAAAATTAAACGAAACAACAGGATTGCATCTGGTTGATTCTTTGCTATTCATCTACTCTTGAAAGGAGGAAACCCGCCACGGGGCGCGATCTTCCTTTGTTAAAGTTGCCATTCACATTTCTATAAAGGTTTAGAAAGAGCATGCCTGAATGGGAATTATTGCCTTTCTTTGTCGAGCTTGTACTATAAATTGAATTCTATATGGATTTCGAGCAGTCACTGACAGCTATGTATAAGTGGGTAATTCAGAGAGGGTGCATTTGGATCTGCTTTGGGAAGAAAGTGCAGTCGTACCGCGATGCTAAAGGTTTAAGTAAATTATTGAGAATTTTCACAAAATTTATTCAGGACTTTACAAACGGCCAACCTCACGAATTGCAGCTTGATACAAGTGTTTGTTTTATTTTACTGGCTCATGACTTGTCTTTTTTGTTGTATTACATTTGGTAAATCCTTTCCCAGCGCGCCACGACTCAGACTGCATGGACTATTGAAGCAAGCTATCCAAGCGTTACAGGTGGCAATGAACTGGAGAGAGGTAATTGTCAGCTGGCCTTTGAAAATAGCTTTAAATCAACAAGGTTATACGGGTACTAGAGAATTTTTCCAGAGTATTGATAAATTCAGAAGTAATCTTTTTAACCCGTTGTAATCCAGACGAATGACAAATCCGGAAACTACACTATTTCTATGTTTTTAGTCATCTGATTTGTATGGAATAGATTACAGAATAACATGGCATTCAGGTACCAGAAACTTGATGTAAACAAAAGAAAGCTGACGTAATTGCATTTCCACTGCAAAGCAAGGCAAAAAAAGCATAGAAATTACAGCACATTACAGGCCCTTTGGCCACAATATTGTGGCCGACCATGTAACCTTCTAGAAACTGCCTAGAATAGCCCTCTATTTTTCTAGGTTCCATGTACCCATCCAAGAGTCTCTTAAAATACCCTATTGTATCTACCTCTACTACCGTTGCTGGCAGTGCATTCCACACACCCACCACTCTCTGTGGGAAAAAAACATACCTCTGACATCCCCCCGTGTACCTACGTCCAAGCACCTTAAAACTATGCCCCCCCCCCCTCCAGTCAGACATATCAGCCTTGGGGAAAAGCCTCTGAATATCCACACAATCAATGCCTCTCAAAATCATATACACCTCCATTAGGTCACCGTGTATCCTCCGTCATTCCAAGGAGGAAAAGGCCATTCACTCAAGCTGTTCTCACAAGATATGCTCTCCAATCCAGGCAACATCCTTGTAAATCTCCTCTGCACTCTCTCTATAGCATCCACATATTTCCTGTAGTGAGGTGAACATAACTGAACACAGAACTCCAAGTGGGGGTCTAATTAAGGTCTGATATAACGTTAACATTACCCCATGGCTCTTAAACTCAATCCTATGGTTGATAAAGGCCATCACACCCAACGCCTTCTTAACAGAACTACCAACCTGCCACAACAGTCTTGAGTGTGCTTTGGACATGGACCCCGAGATCTCACTGATCCTCCACACTGCCAAGAGTCTTACCATTAATGTTATTTTCTGTCTTCAAATTTGACCTACCGAAATAGACCACTTCATACTTAGCTGGAGTGAACTTCAGCTGCCATTTCTCAGCCCAGTTCTGCATCCTATTGATGTCCCACTGTAACCTCTGACAACCCTCCAGACTATCTACAACAATTCCAACTTTTGTGTCATCAACAATCTTTCTAACTCACCCTTATCTTCGTCACCCAGGTCATTTATTAAAAAAGTCACAGAAAGGAGGGGTCCCAGGACAGATCCCTGCAGAACAACACTGGTCACTGACCTCCATGCAGATATGAACCATCTACAGCCACCTTTTGCCTTCTGTGGGCAAGCCAATTCTGGATGCACAAAGAAAGGTCTCCTTTGATTCCATGCCTCATTACTTTCTGAAGAAGCCTTGCATGGGATACCTTATTAAATGCCTTTCTTGAACAAGGGAAAACATTTGCAATCTTTCAATTCTCTGGTACTTCTCCCATCCTTGTTGATGATGCAAAGATCATCACCAGATGCACAGCAATCTCCTCCCTTGCTTCCCACAATAGCCTGGGGTACATCTCATCTGACCTTGGCAACTTATCTAACTTAGTACCTTTCAAAAGCTCCAGCATATCCTCTTTCTTAACATCTGTATGCTCAAGCATTTCAGTCTGCTGTAAGTCACCCCCCCCCCCACAAAATTACTAATGTCCTTTTCCGTATCACTCCTGATTGGTTCTATTCTCGCACTGCTCATCCTCTTTCTTTTCACATACTTGTCGAATGCCTTGGGGTTTTCATTAATCCTGCTCACCAAGGCCTTCTCATGATCCCTTCTAATTTCATTCTTGAGCTCCTTCCTGGTACCCTTGTAATTGTTTAGAGCTCTAACAGTGCCTACTTCTTGAACCTTTTTCTTAGCATTTCTTGTTTTCTTAACTGGATTTTTTCTACATCCTTTGTACACCATAGTTCTTTTACCCTACCATCCTTTCTGTGCCTCAATGGAACATACCTATGCAGAACGTCATGCAAGTGTTCCCTGAACATTTGCCACATTTCTGCCATGCATCTTCCTGAGATTATCCACTCCTAATTTATGTTCCCAAATTACATAGGAACATAGAAAAACCTACAGCACAATACAGGTCCTTTGGCCCACAATGTCGTGCTGAACATATACTTGCTTTAGAAATTACCTAGGGTTACCATAGCCCTTTATTTTTCTAAGTTCCATGTGCCAATACAGGAGTCCCTTAAAAGATCCTACTGCATCCACCTCCACCACAGGTCTCGCTGGCAGCCCACTCCATGCATACACCACCCCTTGCATAAAAAATGTACCCCTGACATCCCCTCTGTACCTACTTCCAAGCAGCTTAAAACTGTGCCCTCTCGTGTTAGCTATTTCAGCTCTGGGAAAAAGCCTCTGACTATCCACATGATCAATGCCTCTCATCATCTTATACACCTCTATCAGGTCATCTCTCATCCTCCGTCGCTCCAAAGGAAAAAAAGCCGAGTACACTCAGCCTATTCTCATAAGGCATGCTCCCCACTCCAGGCAACATCCTGTAAATCTCCTCTGCATCCTTTCTATAGTTTCCACATCCATCCTGTAGTGAGGCAACCAGAACTGAGCACAATACTCCAAGTGGGGTCTGACCAGGGTCCTATATAGCTGCAGCATTACCTCTCCGCTCTTAAACTCAATCCCACGGTTGATGAAGGCCAATGCAGCATATGCCTTCTAAACCACGGGGTCAACCTGCGCAGCATCTTTGAGTGTCCTATGGACTCAGACCCTAAGATCCCTTTGATGCTCCACACTGCCATGAGTCTTACCATTAATACTATATTCTGTCATCATATTTGACCTACCAAAATAAACCACCTCACACTTATCTGGGTTGAACTCCAACTGCCACTTCTCAGCCCAGATTTTCATTTTATCGATGACTCACTGTAATCTCTGACAGCCTTCCACACTATCCACAACACCCTCAACCTTGTGTCATCAGCAAATTTACTAACTCATCCCTTCACTTCCTCATCCAGGTCATTTATAAAAATTATGAAGAGAAGAGGTCCCAGAACAGTTCCTTGAGGCACTCCACTGGTCACAAACCTCCGTGCAGATGTCCCCTTGGATCCTATGCCTCCTTTCTTCCTCAATAAACCTTGCATGGGATTCTTTATCAAATCCCTTGCTGAAATCCATATACAGTATATCTACTGCTCTACCTTCATCAATGTGTTTAGTCACATCCTCAAAAAATTCAATCAGGCTCATAAGGCATGACCTGCCTTAGACAAAGCCATGTTAACTATTCCTAATCATATTATGCTTCTTCAAATATTGATACATCATGCCTCTCAGGATCTTCTCCATCAATTTACCAACCACTGAAGTAAGACTCACTGGTCTATAATTTCCTGAGCTATCTCTACTCGCTCTCTTGAATAAGGGAACAACATCATCAGCCCTCCAATCCCCCGGAACCTCTCCCGTCCCCTTTGATGATGCAAAGATCATTGCCATAGGATCAGCAATCTCCTCCCTCACCTCCCACAGTAGTCTGGGGTATATCTCATCCAGTCCCAGTGACTTATTCAACTTGATGCCTTCCAAAAGCTCCAGCACATCCTCTTTCTTAATGTCTGTATGCTCAAGCTTTTCAGTCCTACAATGACCAAAGTCTTTTCTGTAGTGAATACTGAAGCAAAGTATTCATTACGTATCTCCACTATCTCCTCTGGTTCTATACACACATTTCCAGTGTCACTCTTGATTGATCCTATTCTCTCACATCTTACCCTCTTGCTCTTCATATACTTGTATAACTCCTTGGGTGTTTCCTTAATCCTGCTCACCAAGGCTTTCTCATTGCCCCTTCTGGATCTCCTAATTTAATTCTTAAGCTCCTTCCTGCTAGCCTGATAACTTGCTATTATTACCTAGTTTTTTGAACTTTTCATAAGCTTTTCTTTACTTCTTGACTAGATTTTCAATAGCCTTTATATACAGAGCAGCTGAGGTTATGCGAGAAGTGAGGAAGGTGCAAGACAGATATATTCCAAAAAAGAAATTTTTGAATGGAAAAGGGATGCAACCATGGCTGACAAGAGAAGTCAAAGCCAAAGTAAAAGGAGAGAGCATACAAGGAAGGAAGCAAAAATTAGTGAGAAGACAGAGGATTGGGAAGTTTTTAAAAGCTTACAAAAGGAAACTAAGAAGGTCATTAAGAGGGAAAAGATGAACTATGAAAGGAAGCTAGCAAATGATATCAAAGAGGATACTAAAAGGTTTTTCAAGTATATAAAGAGTAAAAGACAGGTGAGAGTAGATATAGGACCAATAGAAAATGATGCTGGAGAAATTGTAATGGGAGATAAGGAGATGACGGAGGAACTGAACGTGTATTTTGCATCAGTCTTCACTGAGGAAGACATCAGCAGTATACTGGACACTCAAGGGTGTCAGGGAAGAGAAGTTTGCGCAGTCACAATTACGACAGAGAAAGTACTCAGGAAGCTGAATAGTCGAAGGGTAGATAAATCTCCTGGAACAGATGGAATGCACTCTCATGTTCTGAAGGAAGTAGCAGTGGAGATTGTGAAGGCATTAGCAATGATCTTTCAAAAGTCAATAGATTCTGGCCTGGTTCCAGAGGACTGGAAAATTACAAATGTCCCTCCGCTATTTAAGAAGGGGGCAAGGAAGCAAAAAGGAAATTATAGACCTGTTAGCTTGACATCAGTGGTTGGGAAGTTGGTGGATTTGATTGTCAAGGATGAGGTTACGGAGTACCTGGAGGCATATGACAAGATAGGCAGAACTCAGCATGATTTCCTTAATGGAAAATCCTGCCTGACAAACCTATTGCAATTTTTTGAGGAAATTACAAGTAGTTTAGACAAGGGAGATGCAGTGGATGTTGTGTATTTGGATTTTCAGAAGGCCTTTGACAAGGTGCCACACATGAGGCTGCTAAACAAGATAAGAGCCCATGGAATTATGGGAAAGTTACATACATGGATAGAGTGTTGGCTGATTGGCAGGAAACAGAGAGGGGGTATAAAGGGATCCCATTCTGGTTGGCTGCCGGTTACCAGTGGTGTTCCACAGGGGTCCGTGTTGGGGCTGCTTCTTTTTACATTCCATATCAATGATTTGGATTATGGAATAGATGGCTTTGTGGCTGAGTTAGTTGATGATACAAAGATAGGTGGAGGGGCCAGTAGTGCTGAGAAAGCAGAGAGTCTGCAGAGAGACTTGGATAGATTGGGAGAATGGGCAAAGAAGTGGCAAATGAATTACAATGTTGGAAAGTGTATGGTCATGCACTTTGGTAGAAGAAATAAACTGGCAGACTATTATTTAAATGGGGAGAGAATACAAAGTTCTGAGATGCAACAGGACGGGAGTCCTCGTGCAGGATACCCTTAATGTTAACCTTCAAGTTGAGTCGGTGGTGAAGAAGGTGAATGCAATGTTGGCATTCATTTCTAGAGGAATAGAGTATAGGAGCAGGGATTTGATGTTGAGGCTCTATAAGGTATTGGTAAGACCTCACTTGGAGTACTGTGTGCAGTTTTAGGCTCCTTATTTAAGAAAGAATGTGCTGATGTTGGCGAGGGTTCAGAGAAGATTCATTAGAATGATTCCGGAAAGAGAGGGTTAACATATGAGGAACGTTTGACCACTCTTGGACTGTACTCCTTGGAGTTTAGAAGAATGAGGGGGGACCTCATAGAAACATCTCGAATGTTGAAAGGCATGGACAGAGTGGATGTGGCAAAGTTGTTTCCCAGGGTGGGGGAGTCCAGTACGAGAGGGCATGACTTGAGGATTGAGGGGTGCCCATTCAGAACAGAGATGCAAAGAAATTTTTTTAGCCAGAGGGTGGTGAATCTGTGGAATTTGTTGCCACAGGCGGCAGTGGAGGCCAAGTCATTGGGTGTATTTAAGGCAGAGATTGATAGGTATCTGAGTAGCCAGGGCATCAAAGGTTATGTGAGAAGGCGGGGAAGTGGGACTAAATGGGAGAATGGATCAGATGATAAAATGGCGGAGCAGACTTGATGGGCGGAATGGCTGACTTCTGCTCCTTTGTCTTATGGTCTTATGGTCCTACAATGGTTCCTGTACCCTACCATCTTTTCCCTGTCTCATTGTAAAGTACCTCTGCAGAACCCCACGCAAGTGTCCCCTGAACATTTGCCACATTTCTGCTGTACATTTCCCTGAGAACATCTGTTCCCAATTTATGCTTCCAAGTTCCTGCTTGATAGCCTCATATTTCTTCTTACTCCAGTTAAACACTTTCTTAACTTGTCTGTTCCTATCCCTCTCCAATGCTATGGTAAAGGAGATAAAATTATGATCACCATTCCAAAATGCTCTCCCATTGAGAGACCTGACACCTGACCAGGTTCATTTCCTAATACCAGATCAAGTACAGCCTCTCCTCTTGTAGGCTTATCTACGTATTGTGACAGGAAAACTTCCTGAACAGACCTAACAAACTCCAATTGACTGTTCCTATCCTTCTCCAGCTCTGTGGTAAAGGAGATAGAGTTGTGATCGCTACCTCCAAAATGCCCTCCCACAAAGAGATCTGATTCCTGACAAGGTTCATTTCCCAATATGAGATCAAGTACAGCCTCTCCTCTTGTTGGTATACCTACATATTGTGTCAGGAAACCTTTCTGAACACATCTAACAAACTCATCCCATTTAACCCCTTGCTCTGAGGAGATGCCAGTCAATATTAGGAAAGTTAAAATCACCCATCACAACAACCCTATTAATGCACATTTTCAGAATCTGCATCCCTATCTGCTTCTTGCTGTCTCTGTTAATATTGGGGGGGGGGGTCTACAGAAAGCACCCAGTGGGGTTATTGCCCCCTTCCTGTTTCTGACTTCCACCCACAATGAGTCAGCAATCACTCCATGACTTCCTCCTTCTCTGCAGTCGTGGTACTATCCCTGATGTGCAATGCCACTCCCCCACTTTTTTTGCGTCCTTCTCTGTCATTATTGAAACATATAAAGCCTGGCACACTTTGCAGCCATTGAACCCCCCCCCCACCGCCCCCCGAGACATCCAAGACGTTGTAATGGCCACAATATCATGGTCCTCTCTGTAATGGCCACAAGGTCATAGATCAAACCTGGGAGAACATTTGTAAGTCATTAAAATGAGGAGATATTTTGGGATTTGTGAGCAGTTGTAAGGGACTGAAATTGTGAGAACTGCTCTAACCCCTCACTCATCCTTTCCACCTCACTTAATATAACACCCTTTGCTCATGTCATTGTGTACAAATGTCTCCTCAGTGCAATGAGTGTAAATGCCATTAAGATTCTCTTGTTGTCAGGGGCTTCTTGGACTGTCATCTTGTTTCCCTTTCAATGAAGTATATAGATTAATTGAATTGACATTAAATTAGTTAAACAGAAGGTTAAATGTCATCATTTACATTCCTTGGATTAGCACTAAACAACTGCTCAAGCTACAGAGAAAAATCAGTTGGAAACTTGAAAGACTTTATACAAATGCAAATACATCCTTCTAGATGTGGCTCATTGTAAAAAAAAAATATTGCCAAGACTAGTATTTCCAATGGCAAGGTACTGGTTATTGGCATGTACATAATATTATATTGTTCCCATTTCAAAGAGTGAGGCTGTGCAGTGGACTGGTAGAGCTGGCAGGATGTCTGCAGGGAAATGTTATAGGATCTACAGTACAGAACTCTGGGAGAAGTGCACGACAGATCACGTGGTCACAGAGATCCAGAGAGTTAGTCTAACCTTAGTGATCCTTACTGTGAAGTCCCTTGGTGTCGACAATGTTATTGGGTGATGTGGTTCAGATACAATTTCAGCTTTTTAACTGCCTTCTACAGGGGTAAAGATGTTTTATTGCCTCTGTACTTCTATGTACGGATGATATGTAAGCAGACCTGATGTTTGGAGTGGTGCTAGAAAGTTTGTGAACACTGTAGAATTTTCTCTGTTTCTGCATAAATATGAACTAAAATGGGATCAGATTTTCACATCAGTTCTAAAACTAGATAATAGAACCCAATTAAATAAATAACACAAAACATTATACTTATTCATTATTTATTGAGAAAAATGATCCAATATTACATGTATTTGTTGGAAAAAGTATGTGAACCTCTGGAATAATGCCTTACACAAAAGCTATTTGGAGTCAGATATTCTAATCAATAAGATGAGATTGGAGGTGTGGGTTGTAGAGCTGCCCTGCCCTATAAAAATACAGACAAAGTCAGGTTACTGACAGAACTGACTCTTCTCTAGAAAGATCTGTTTATGTGCACCATGCCTCAATGAAAGCAACTTTCAGAGGACCTTAGAAGAAGAACTGTAGAGATACGTGAAGCTGGAAAATGCTACAAAAGCATTTCTGAAGAGCTGAATGTTCATCAGTCCACAGCAAGAGAAATTGTCTACCAATGGAGGAAATTCAGTATTGTTACTACTCTCCCTATGAGTGGGCTTACTGCAAGGATCACTCCAAGAGCACAACATGCAAAGCTGAAAGAGCTGAAAGACAACCCAAGGGTAATAGTAAAATACTTGCAGAAATCTCTGGAACTTGCAAAAGTCTCTGTTCATGGGTCTACTGTAAGAAAAACACTGAACAAGAATGGGTGTTCATGGAAGGACACCATGGAGGAAACCACTGCTCTCCAAAACTAACATTGCTGCATGTCTCAAGTTTGCAAAAGACCACCTGAACGTCCTACAATACTTCTGCGACAATGTTCTGTGGACAAATGAGACAAAAATTGAACTATTTGGCAGAAATGCACATTGCTGTGTGGTAGAAAATGGGCACTGCACACCAACACCAAAACTTTATCCCAACTGGGAAGCATGGTGGAAGGAGCATCGTGGTTTGGGGCTGCTTTGTTTCCTCAGGGCCTGGACAGCTTGCAGTCGTTGAGAGAAAAACAAATTCAAAATTGTATCAAGACATTTTACAGGAGAATGTCAGGGTGGCAGTCCATCACCTGAAGCTTAATAGAAGTTGAATAATGTAACAAGACGTTGATCCAAAGCCAAGAGTAAATCAACAACAGAATGGTTTAAAAAGAAGAAAATTTGTGGTTTGGAATGACCAAGTCAAAGTCCTGACCTCAATCCTATAGAAATATTGTGGAAGGACAAGAAGCAAGCAGTTCATGCAAGGAGGCCCACCAAAATCCCAGAGTTGAAGCAGTTTTGTAAGGAGGAATGGCCTCACATTCCTCAATGTCGATGTGCAGGATTGAGCAACAGTTACCAGAAACATTTGGTTGAAGTTATTGCTGTACAAGGGGTTACACCAGTTACTGAAAGTAAAGGTTCACATAATTTTTCCAACAGACACATATAATAATGAATAATTTTTCTCAATAAATAGATAGTGTGGAGGGCTGTCAGAGGTTACAATGGGACATTGATAGGATGCAAGACTGGGCAGAGAAGTGGCAGATGGAATTCAACCCAGATAAGTGTGAGGTGGTTCATTTTGGTAGCTCAAAAATGATGGCAAAATATAGCATTAATGGTAAGACTCTTGGCAGTGTGGAGGATCAGAGGGATCTTAGGGTCCAAATCCATAGGACACTCAAAGCCGCTATGCAGGTTGACTCTGGGGTTCAGAAAGCATATGGTGTATTGGCCTTCATCAATCGTGGAATTGAGTTTAAGAGCCAAGAGGCAATGCTGCAGCTATATAGGGACCTGGTCAGACCCCACTTGGAGTACTGTGCTCAATTCTGGTCACTTCACTACAGGAAGGATGTGGAAACCATAGGAAGGATGCAGAGGAGATTTACAAGGATGTTCCTGGATTAGGGAGCATTCCTTATGAGACCAGGTTGAGTGAACTCAGCCTTTTTTCCTTGGAGCGACGGAGGAAGAGAGGTGACCTGATAGAGGTGTACAAGATAATGAGAGGCATTAATTGTGTGGATAGTCAGAGGCTTTTCCCCAAGGCTGAAATAGTTAGCATGAGAGGGCATAGTTTTAAGGTGCTTGGAGGTAGGTACAGAGGAGATGTCAGGGATAAGTTTTTTATGCAGAGTGGTGAGTGCATGGAATGGGCTGCCGGCAGTGGTGGTGGAGGCAGAAACAATAGAGTCTTTTAAGGGACTCCTGGATAAATACATGGAGCTTAGAAAAATAGAGGGCTATGGGTAAAGCCTAGGTAGTTCTAAGGTAGGGAAATGTTCGGCACAGCTTTGTGGGTTGAAGGGCCTCTATTGTGCTGTAGGTTTTCTATGTTTCTAAATAAATGAACAAGTGTAATGTTTTTTTGTGTTATTTATTTAATTGAGTTCTCTATCTAGTTTTAGGACTTATGTGAAGATCTGATAACATTTTAGTTCATATTTATGCAGAAATAGAGAAAATTCTACAGTGTTCACAAATTTTTTAGCACCATTATGTTCCCGATGAAGGATCTTAGCCCAAAATGTCGACTGTTTATTCCTCTCCATAAATGCTGCTTAACCTGCTGAGTTCCTCCAGCATCTGCATAAACACCCCTGTTCCAGCTATTTAATGATAGGCAGATAGGATTACATGTTAGCAAGTAGGGAGATCCTGGAGTGATAACTCTTTATATCTCTCCTTTCTGATGTAATGACTTAATAAGCCACATGCATTAGACTTTATTTCCTTCACGGAGAATCCCAATGGACCTGACTCCTTGCCGTTCTGCTGAATGCGGTTGTGCTGTGGAGTGGTGGGGAGAAAACTGAGTGATTATTTCAAATTGTGGCAGATATTTTATTCTCATTTTTCAGAACATTTATATTGTTTGCATGGCCACTATTACTTGCATATCCCTTATTGTCCTTGAGAATGTCACAGAGTCACATGATACTGAAATGACCCTTCAACCCATTCTGTCTGTGCTGGCCATCACATATACCATTCACACTTTGAGCCAATCATCCTTCTGGTGAAGGCACTCCCATACCACTTTCAGAAGGGAGTTTCAGCAAATTGACGTCAAAGGTGGACAGGGTGGTGAAGGCTTTGTCATGCTGGCTTAGCTCAGTCAGGGCATTGAGTAACACTGCAGTTTGGAGAATTGTACTTAGGTTTACTCACCCTGCTATAAATAAGTTGCCATTAAGCTGGAAAGAGTGGAGAACAGATTGACAAAGACGTTGCCAAAATCGGAGGGATTGTGCTATAGAGAGAGGTCAAGCAGGCTAGAACTTCATTAATCAGTGCAAAGGAGAATAGAAGTCTATCACTGAACTCTATCAAATATTGAAAGGCCTGGATAGAATGGATGTGGAAAGAATGTTCCCTGCTTTTGGGGAGCACAGACTCAAAATAGAAGAACATCTCGTTAGAACAGTGATGAGGAGGAACTTCTTCAGCGAGAGGGTGGTGCATCTGTGGAATTCATTCCCACTGGTGGCTGTGAAGCCCAAGTCATTGGGTATATTTAAAGTGGAAGTTGATAGTTTCTTAATTAGTAAAGGCTTCAAAGGTTGCAGGAAGAAGGCAGGAGAATGGAGTTGAGAAGGATGATAGGTCAGATATGATGGAATGGCAGAGCAGATTCGATGGGCCAAATGGCCTAATTCTGCTTCTATGCCTTATATCCTGAAATGAACAAATAAGGTACAGCAGTGATGCCCTTAGTTTCTCTGCCATATAAGTATATAATTGGCAATGAAAGTATTTTCTAAAGTATAAGTGTATATGTGAACAATTGATGTTGTATAATGCAAAGAAGACAGCTGTAGCAACCCCAAATATGTATCATTACAATACCTCATTATTTTTAATACTTGGAGAAATAATTGATTGGTTCAGATCTTGTATTCATTTCATTTTCCTTTTACAAAATGGGCAAAAATACCATTAAAATCTCAGATTCTCACTAACTCATTACTTTGTGGACTGTCATCTTATTTTGCATAATTTATAAAATCTTTTTTCATTATCATTTATGTAAATTGCCATTTATTTTCATACAGCTGCCTAGCCATGCTAATCTAATTTTCACTTTCAGACCTCTGGCATTACTTGTGTTATCTCTTTTCCATTATTTGCATATTTTATCATATGCAATAATCTTGTATAAAATATTGTATATACGTTTATGCATGAAAATTTGGACTTTGGAGCACCACACCAAAAGAACATAAGAAATAAGAGCAGGAGTAGGTCATCTAGTCTGTTGAGTCTGCTCTCTCATTTAATATGTTCATGGCTGATCTGGCTGTTGTCTCAGCTCCACCTTCCTACCTCTTCTTCATAATGCTTCATTTTTTTGCCATGCAAAAAATCTACCTAATCCAGTCACAGATATGTTTAATGAGGTACTCTATTGCTTCCCTGGGCAGGGAATTCCACAGATTCACTACTCTCTGGGAAAAGCAGTTTTTCCTCACCTTCAGCCTAAATCTAGTTCCCCAAATCTTGAGGCTATATCTCCTAGTTAAGCTCACTTAACAGTGGAAACAACTTTTGTGCCATTATCTTACTCACTTCTTTCATAATTTTAAATGCTTCGATAAAATCTCCTCTCATTCTTTTGAATCAACTGAGTATAGTCACAGGTGACTCAAACTTTCCCGAGTCTAACCTCTTCATCTCTAGAGCTAACCTGGTGAACTTCCTCTACACTACCTCCGAAGCCAATATATGTTTCCTCAAGTGAGAAGACCAAAGCTAGATACAGTAATGCAGGTGCAGCCTCACCGTTACCCTGTGCCTTTGCAGCATAATCTCCCTACTCATAAATTCAATCCCTCTAGCAAAGAAAGTCAACATTTGCCTGCTTGATAACCTGTTGCACCTGCTAACCTATCCTTTTGTGGTTCATGTACAAACACTCCCACATCCCTCTGCACAACGACATACTGCAGCCTTTCACCATCTAAATAATAATCTGATCTACTTTTCCTTCCAAAGTGGGTGACCTTACATTTACCAACATTGTATCCCATTTGCAGACCCCTGCTCGCTCATTTAACCTAATTACATCTCTCTGAGAAACTCTTCAAATCCTCTGCACAATTTTCTTTTTCACTCAATGTACTGTCATTAATAAACTTATGTAACCCTCTCACCAGGGTTCACACACCAACTTGGCTCATTAGCTAACAGCCACGTGACTTTGCCGCCTTTTGGATGCAATATACGTCTAGGGTCCGTATGATTTGGGGTTCAACCCAACAGGAACATTGGGATGTTCCAATTAAAGGAACCTTGATTTAAATGAATGCTGAATAAATACAGCCCATACACAAAGTTATCAGTAGCCCAGAAATGACAAATTGTACATCAGCATAAAATAATAATATTGAACAATTTTCAACTTTATCAAACAATTAACAAAGAATGGGAAAAAAAGATAAAAGGCCCATTATGATTAAACCAGTCTAATATGTACATAAACATTGGAGCTCATTTCTGTAGTAGCTGGGTAAATCACTTTTCTCACGTGCTGAACTCCCATTCTGCATGAAGGATACCAACCACAGTTCGAATTTCCCTCAAAGACTATCTCAAACGAACTAGCTCTCTCAAGAGTATTGGTACTTTCTCCTTGGAGCCCTCCATCTGCACAAAGCAGTTCTTACAACGGTGTCTCTCCGTCGAATGACTTTCTGCGGCTTCGTCCCTAGCACTCAGCATCTCCCCCCCAGACAACCCCAAAGCAGACTACTGTCCTTCAGAAATCTGATTCCCACCCACCTCTCCCAAGTCTTCTACTGTGCAGAGAGTTACAGCTGGCTGACACAACATTCCTAAATTGGACAATGTGGCGCCTTATCTTTAGTCTAAGCCAAAACACTATTGCTAACAGGACACACTGCTTTTGCAGAAAGCTGCTAAAAATGCCTCACAGCATAGCACTAGAAATCTTAATCAGGGCATTATACTTAGATAAGCTATGCTTGATCTCCTCTTCAAAATCATTAAAGTATGTCATGAACAGTTGCAAGTCCAGCACCAGCCCCACAGCACTCCACTCACCATGACTTCAAACCAGAGAAGAACCCATTTATCTCATCTCTCTGTCTTCTGTTGGTTAACCAATCCTCTATCCATACTAATATAGAGACATAGAAAGCCTACAGCACAACACAGACCCTTCATCCTAGAAAGCTGTGCCGAACATGTACTTACCATAGAAATTACCTCGGGTTACCCATAGCCCTCTATTTTTCAAAGTTCCATGTGTCTATCCAGGAGTCTCTTAAAATACCCTATCGTATCCACCTTCACCACTATTGCCGGCAGTCGATTCCATGCACTCACCGCTCTCTGCATAAAAAACTTACCGCGACATCTTCCCTGAACCTACTTCCAAGAAACTTAAAACTGTGCCCTCTCATGCTAGCCATTTCAGCCTTGGGAGAAAGCTTCTGACTATCCACATGATCAATGCCTCTCCTCATCTTGTACATCTCTATCTGGTCAACTCTCATCCTCCATCACTCCAAGGAAAAAAGACAAAGTTCACTCAACCTATTCTCATAAGCGATGTTCCCCAATCCAGGCAACATCCTTGTAAATTTCCTCTGCACCCTTTCTATGGTTTTCACATATTTCCTGTAGTCGGGCCCAGTACTCCAAGTAGGGTCTTACCAGGGTCCTATATAGCTGCAATATTACCTCTCGGCTCCTAAACTCAATCACACAATTGATGGAGGCCAATGTACCGTATGCCATCTTAACCACAGAGTTAACCTGCGTAACAGCTTTGAGTGTCCTATGGACTTGGACCCCAAGATCCCTCTGATCCTCCACACTGCCAAGAGTCTTACCATTAATACTATATTCTGCCATCATATTTGACCTACCAAAATGAACCACCTCACGCTTATCTGGGTTGAACTCCATCTGCCACTTCTCAGCCTAGTTTTGCATGTTATCAATGTCCCGCTGTAATCTCTGACAGCTCTCCACACTAGCCATAACACCCCCAACCTTTGTGTTATCAGCAAATTTACTAACCCATCCCTCCACTTCTTCATGCAGGTCATTTATAAAAATCAAGAGAAGAGAACGGGTTCAATAACATATCCCTGAGACACACCACTGTTCAGCAACCTCCATGCACAATATGACCCGTCTACAACCACTTTTTGCCTTCTGTGGGCAAACCAGTTCTGGATCCACAAAGCTATGTTCCCTTGGATCCCATG
The DNA here is from genome assembly GCF_048418815.1 of Hemitrygon akajei. Lineage (NCBI taxonomy): Eukaryota > Metazoa > Chordata > Chondrichthyes > Myliobatiformes > Dasyatidae > Hemitrygon > Hemitrygon akajei. The sequence continues at coordinate 135,783,249 of NC_133131.1, read as the reverse complement.
CCTCCTTACTTTCTCAATAAGCCTTGCATGGGGTACCTTGACAAATGCCTTGCTGAAATCCATATACACTACTTCTACTGCTCCTACTTCATCAATGGGTAATATATTACCCCTATCTCCATGCATCCTTATGGATAAGTCTTTTATGCAACACATTATTGAATACCTTTTGAAAATCTATCATACTTTCTATCCATTGCACTCATTATATCTACAAAGAATGTAAATTCATCAAACAAGACCTGCCCTTCATGTATCCACGCTGTATCTCCCAATGGAACCACTTCCATGTATTTCTTTCTTAATGATGCCTTCAAGCATTTTCCTGATTACAGACATTAAATTAACTGGTGTTTGGTTACCTGTCTCTTGCCTTCATCTTTTATAAACAGTGTATGACATTCACTGTCCTCCAATCTGCAGAGACCTGACCTGGGATTCCAGAGAATTTTGACAGACAGACAGACATACTTTATTGATCCCGAGGGAAAATGGGTTTTGTTACAGTCGCACCAACCAAGAATAGTGTAGAAATATAGCAATATAAAACCACAAATAATTAAATAATAATAAGTAAAATATTCCAAGTGGAAATAAGTCCAGGACCAGCCTATTGGCTCAGGGTATCTGACATTCCGAGGGAGGAGTTGTAAAGTTTGATGGCCACAGGCAAGAATGACTTCCTATGACGCTCAGTGTTGCATCTTGGGAATGAGTCTCTAGCTGAACGTACTCCTGTGCCTAACCAGTACATTATGAAGTGGATGGGAGACATTGTCCAAGATGGCATGCAACTTGGACAGCATCCTCTTTTCAGATACCACCGTCAGAGAGTCCAGTTCCACCCCCACAACATCACTAGCCTTACGAATGAGTTTGTTGATTCTGTTGGTGTCTGCTACCCTCAGCCTGCTGCCCCAGCACACAACAGCAAACATGATAGCACTGGCCACCACAGACTCATAGAACATCCTCAGCATCGTCCGGCATATGTTAAAGGACCTCAGTCTCCTCAAGAAGTAGAGACGGCTCTGACCCTTATTGTAGACAGCCTCAGTGTTCTTTGACATGTCCAGTTTATTGTCAATTCATATCCACAGGTATTTGTAATCCTCCACCATGTCCACACTGACCCCTTGGATGGAAACAGGGGTCACTGGTGCCTTAGCCCTCCTCAGGTCCACCACCAGCTCCTTAGTCTTTTTCACATTAAGCTGCAGATGATTCTGCTCACACCATGTGACAAAGTTTCCCACCGTAGCCCTGTACTCAGCCTCATCTCCCTTGTTGATGCATCCAACTGTGGTAAATTATTGCAAGCATGTCTACCATAACTTCACCATTTCTTTTAGTACCTTGGGAGGCATCCTATCAACCAGACAACTTGTCTACTTTTAGGTACACTAGTTTGCTCCTCACTGTCCCTTTAGTGACAACAATTGTGTCGAGGCCCTCATCTTTCACTTCATCTATAACATTTCTTTGGCATGTTAGATGTATCCTCCGTTATGAAGAATGAAACAAAATAATCTTTCAGTCTCAGTTATTTCCATATTGCCCAATAATAATTCCCCCTTCTCATCTTCCAATGGACCTACATTCACTTAAACCACCCTTTTCTGCTTTACATAATTTTAAAAATCTTTTATAAACTGTTTTTATATTTTGTGCTAGTTTACTTTCATATCTATCTTCCCTTTCCTTATTGCTTGCTTCATGTTTCTTTATTGCTTTCTGAGGTTTGCCCAGTCTTCCAGTTTCCCACTAATCTTGGCAACTTTGTGCATGAGCTTTTATTTCAATAACTTGTTTTACTTCCTGAGTTATCCAAGGCTGGCTTTCTCCACCTTTACTGTCCTTGCTTTTAACTGCAAAATACTTTTGTTAAGTACCATGAAATATCTCTTTGAAATCTTCCACTGTTCCTTAACTGCCCACCATATAGAATCATATCATATACCTATGATTGTTTATTCATTATTTTCCCTATTTAATTAATATTTTTCATTTTCTTTTAAAGTCCATATCTTGTCTTTCAATTTCATTTTCTCCTTACATATTGTGACTGTAAACTTAATTAAATACTGATCAATGACCCTTAACATTGAGGTCATTTGCTTGCCTTGGTTCATTACACACAGCCAAGCTAAGCACTCTATCTCCTTTCACGGATTTTATAACATGCTGACTCAGAAAATAATTTTGAAGCTTATTCTACGGATATGTCCTTGCATCTTGAGTGCATTCTTGTTTTCAATCCAGTCAATTTCTGTGTTACACACAGATCTCTGATTTATACCCATTTCTCTCAGTCTGAACTTTAGTCTCATAATTTTGTGGTCTACAATAAAATGCTGAATATTACTGTGAGACACTCATGCAAAAGCAGAAAATGCTGGAAGCACTGAATGGGCCTATGGTAAGAAAAAATGTGTTCCTTTTAGTTTTTGTTTTAGATTTCCAGCATCTTCTGATCATTAGATATTTGTAAAACTTTTATTGCTTTACAGTTCAGTCCTGAGTGTTTCTGTCTGGAAATCATCCTCTGTGATATCATTTCATTTCATTCTGCAGTCTTTTACTTTAGTAGTGCCATTCACTGTTCACTGTTTTCACTATAAAAGACTTCTATACAAACTATGATATCTTTGGAACTGAACTGGGATTGGCTTATTATTGTCACATGTATTGAGGAACAGTGAAAAGCTTGTGTTGCATACTGTTCTTCGGGTAGATGGAGCTCGTCAGCCTGGGAAGGCAGTCCATCTAAGAGAGGGAAAACTCTGATTTCAAACCTCCGCTGCCTTGCGGCCATACCCACTCATGGGAAAGGATTCGTAAGTAAACCCTGAGGCCAAATCTGGAGCTGGAGTCCCTAAGCCAGTCCGACGTTGCCTTCAACCTTGCTCTGGCAAATCCTGCGACGTCATTGGTCCCAAACTGTATCGGCCCTTGTCCTTCCCTTGGACAACATTGGTGGCATGGAGAGGGGAGACTTGTTGCTTAGGCAACTGCCGGTCTTCCATACAACCTTGCCCAGGCCTGCACCCTGGAGAGGACACTCCAGCGTCACCTCACCTCGATGGCACAACACAGAAAGCAGCAGTTTAGCCACACCAGCATCACTCGCATTCTATTCATTGTTCTTGCAGTTTACCCCGATTGAATTAATACTCCTAACTCCATACCATTATTTTCTGTCATTACCTTCATTCCTGTATTTTCTCAACATTACCTTTACTAAATTTTTAGAGAAAGTTTTCAGAGAATTTTCAGAGAAAGTTTGGCATCTCCCTTTGCATCTCACCACAAGTTTCAAGCTTATTAGTTTAAACTCTCTCATTATCAGTTCTATACCATTTTGGTAGTACTTGGTATATTACTTTTCTGTCCTGTAGAGTACAACTCAGAGCCTAAGCTCAGTTAAACTCAAGATTCCTCCTTAGAGTCACAGAGTTGTATAGCATGGACACAAGCCCATTTGACCAGCTGGTCCATGCTGACCAGGGTACCAACCTGATCTCATTCCATTTGCCTGCATTTGACCCATATCCCTCTAAACCTTTCCTATCTACGAACTTGTATAAATGCCTCTTAAATAATGTCATGAGTACCCATCTTTACCACTTCCTTTGGCAGTTCATACTATATACCCAACACACTCGGTGTGAAAAACCTTAAACTATTCCTCTCTCATTGTAAGCCTCTGTACTCAAGTTTTAGACTCCCCTACCCTTGGAAAAAGACTGTGATCATCCACATTTTCTATGCCCTCCATGATTTCATAAACCTCTAGCAGGTCACCACTCAGCTTCCTTTGCTCCAGGGAAACAGTCCTAACCTATCCAGTCTTTCCCCATAACTCAAGCTCACAAGTCATGGCAAGATCCTAGTGATCTTTTCCGCATCTTCTCTAGCCTAATCACATCCTTCCTGTAAAATGGCAACCATAACTACACATCATATTCCAGATGCGGTCTCTCACCAACATCCATGATATCCTAACTCTTGAACTTAAAATCCTATCCAATGAAGGCAAACATTCCCCATGCTTCTATTAAAGCATTATTGTTCCATTCAATTCATAATACATGATCATTTGTCGACACCTTCTATGAAAATGCAAGATCAGAAAGTAGATTTCATGCTTTGTCATCTGCTAAACCAACATTGTGTGTAGCTTTAACACTTATTCGGATTGTGAAAATGGCCAAACATTTTGCTAGAATGCTTTACACTCAGTGTATGCACTACAAGATCAGGACCTGCACAGTTCCTGACAGAGTCCCACTTACTTGCCATGTTTTTAGCATCCTGCTGCATACTCATCAGGGAAATTTTCCATTTGTAAAGGCATACTCTGTGTGGCAGTCAGACATCAACAAAATGCACTGTGACTACTGTGGGAGGGACAGGAGTTTCAGTAAAGAGGGAGAGGGACTCTAGATTTCATGATGGATGTAGATCAGAACATCTTCATTGAGGAGATAATTAGTAGGAGGGAGTGACATAATGGGAGTGGGGGTGGGGGAGGGTTTGAAGAAGCTGGATACTAACTAAGAATCGTATGGGAAAAGGCAAATGGCTCTGTCTTCCTCCATCATGTGTGAGAATTGCCACTTAGACACTTACCAATATTTTAAAGATAAACCATAGGAAGCTTCCTATCCGGATGCATCACAGTTTGGTATGTCAACTGCTCTGCCCAAGACTGCAAGAAATTGCAGAGTTGTGAATACAGCCCAGTTCATCATGAAAGCCATTCACCCCTTTACTGATACAATCCATACGTCCTGCTGCTTAAGGAATGCAGTGAATATAATCACAGAGCCTTTCCACCCTGACCATTCTGCCTTCTCCCTCCTCCCATCAGACAGAAGATACAAAAGCTTTCAAGCATGAGCCACTGGACTTCAGGGCAGGTTTGATCCCTGACTCATTGAATGGACTTTTTGTATACAAAATGCTTGGATTCCTGAACTTCCTATCTATTGTCATGGCCCTTCCACTTTATTTGTCTACCTGCACTTTTCTCTGTTCCTGGAACAGTATATATTCCACAATACCCTGTCTGTCTATGTTCCTTGTCAAAAGCCTTGTTCCCCGTCCATATACCACTATCATATAGTAATAATAATAACTCAAATGGGATCATTTAAAACATTTAAAAACACACTTAACTGTGTGCAGACTTAACTAATAATAAAGTACAGAATAATAATATACACAGTAATAATGTACCAATGCGCAATAGTAATGTACAAAATAATAAAACAGAGACTATTGTACTATGGTGTGGGTTCTCCTGTTGCACAGAGTTCAACTACTCTACATGCTTATTGCATTTGGTAGGAAAGAATTTCTGTAATGATCCTGATGACAGCGGAGCTGAATGAGTCTATTCGAAAGAGTTCTCTGCTGCTTATTCAGTAGGTCATTGAGAGGATGTGCCAGATTGTCCATAATGGATAATAGTTTATTTAGTAATAGTCTCTCCACCACTAACTCAAAAGAGTCTGCGTTGTAGCCAACGACGGATCCAGCCTTTTTGATGAGTTTATTTAGTCTTTTTGTATCACAAGCACCAAAGCTACTCCCCCAACATAAAGCCACAAAGAAGATTGCATTTGCAACAACAGACTGGTAAAAGATCTACATCCTACTGCACACATTGAAGGATCTCAACTTCCTTAGAAAACAGAGTCTGCTCGTCCCCTTCTTGTAAACAGCCTTGGTGTTGGCTTTCCACTTGAGGTGAACACCCAAGTATTTGTATTCCTCCACCACTGCAACTTCTTCTCCCAAAATGTATACAGGACTCATCACAGTCCTCTTCCTCCTGAAATGAATCACCATCTCCCTGGTTTTGGCCACATTCAGGAGCAAGTTATTCTTCTGACACCACTCCACAAACTTGTCCCCCAGTCCTCTGTACTCTGAATCCAGCCCATCTTCGATACACCCAACCATCGCAGATTCATCAGAGAACTGCAAGTGACAAGACTCAGATTTTTACCGAAAGTCTGAGGTGTACAGTGTGAACAGAAACAGAGAAAGGACAATCCCTTGTGCGCTCCAATGCCACTCACCACCACCTCAGACAGAGAACTACCCAGCTGTACAAACTGGGGTCTATCCAGGAGATAGTGAATTTGTCTACACCCGGTCTTTGCAGCTTCTCACTCAGAAAAAGTGGCTGAATTGTACTGAAGGCTCTAGAGAAATCAAAAAAAAATGTGATTCTCATATTGCCACCAGCATCATCCAGGTGGGAGTGAGCTCTCTGCAACAGGTAGACGATGGCATCATCCATTCCCCCAAGAGGTTGGTAGACAAATGGAAGAGGGTCCAATGAAGATCTCAACAGACAGGAGGTTTTCTCAGCCTGATAAAGATAGCCAGGTGTGTTGCCTCCCAGGTACTAGGGTATGGGATGCCTCAGATAGGGTGTGGAGTTTTCTGAAGGGAGAGGGTGAACAGCCAGAAGTCTTACAACACAATGGTACCAATGACATAGGTAGAAAAAGGGAGGAGGTCCTGATGAGAGAATTCAGGGAGTTGGAGAGGAAGCTGAAAAGCAGGACGTTCAGTGTAGTAATATCAGGATTGCTGCCTGTGCCACATTCCAATGAACACAAGAATAGCATGGTCGAGCATATTAATGCGTGGTTGAGAGACTGGTGTAGGGGGCAGGATTTTGTATTCCTGGATCATTCAGGCATCTTCTGGGGGAATGTACAACCCTGTACAAAAATGATGGGTTACCCCTGAACCCAAAAAGGGTCCAATATCCTAGCAGACAGGTTTAATAGAGCTGTTAGGGAGGGTTTAAACTAATTTGGCAGGGGGGTGGGAAGCAGAGCGATAGGATTGAGGAGGGGGAATACAGAAACAAATCAAAGACCGTGTACAACAGACGTGCTAGAAAGAATAGGCAGGAGATGAGGCATAATCACAGCCAGTGGGATAAGTTACAGGGCAATAGAGGCATGGTGCAGTTAAAACAGAAAGCAACAAATACTGATCTGAAAGTGTTGTATTTGAATGCATATAGCATAAGAAATAAAATAGATGATCTTGAAATTCAGCTACAGATTGGCAAATATGATGTTGTGGCCATTTCTAAAACTTGGCTAAAAGATGACTGCCATTGGGAGCTGAACATCCAAGGATATAGGGTATATTGGAAAGACAGATTAGTAGGGAGAGGAGTTGGTGTGGCCCTGTGTGTAAGAAGTAATATTACATCATTAGAAAGGGATGACATGTGATTGAAAGGTGTAGCGTCTCTATGGGTTGAGTTAAGAAATAGCAAGAGTAAAAGGACCCTAACGGCAATTGTATACAGGCCTCCAAACAGCAGCTGGGATGTAGATTACAAATCACAGCAGGAGATAGAACAGGTGTGTCACAGGGCAATGTCATGGCAATTGTTGGGGATTTTAACATGAAAGTGGATTGTGAAAACCAGGCCAGTGCTGGACCTCAGGAGAGAGAATTTGTAGAATGTCTAAAGGATAGCTTTTTAGAAAAACTTGTTGAGCCCACTAGGGGATCAGCTGTGCTGGATTAAATGTTGTGCAATGATCCAGAGGTGATATGAGAGTTTAAGATTAAGGAACCCTTGGGGAACAGTGATCACAATATGATTGAGTTCACTTTGAAATTTGAGAAGGAGAAACTAAATTCTAATATGTTGGTATTCCAGTGGAATAAAGGAAATTACAATGACACGAGAGGAGAGCTGGCCAAGGTTGACTGGAAGGGACACAAGCAGCAAGACAGCAGAGCAGCAAAGGATGGAGTTTCTGTGAAAAAATGAGAGAAGTGCAAGACAGATATATTCAAATAAGATGAAATTTTTGAATGGAAGTACACTACCATGGCTGACAAGCGAAGTCAGAGCCAAAGTAAAAGTAAAAGACAGGGCATACAAGGAAGCCAAAACTAAAGGGAAGATAACACATTGGGAAATTTAAAAAAACTTGCAGAAGAAACTAAGAAGGTCATTAGGTAGGAAATGATGTGATGAATTATGAAAGGAAACTGGCGAATAATATCAAAGAAGATACTAAAAGCATGAAGTGTAAAAGAGAGTGAGGGTACATATAGGATCAATAGAAAATGACATTGGAGATATTGTGATGAAAGATGCAGAGATGGCAGAGAAACTGAATGTTCCTCAGAACATTCAATTCTGAGTATACACTGTGAATATATGTATACTCTTGTATACACTGGAATTTAGAAGGATGAGAGGGGATCTGATTGAAACATATAAGATTATTAAGGGATTGGACGTGCTGGAGGCAGGAAGCATGTTCCCGCTGATGGGTGAGTCCAGAACTAGAGGCCACAGTTTAAGAATAAGGGGTAGGCCATTTAGAACAGAGATGCGGAAAAACCTTTTCACCCAGAGAGTGGTGGATATGTGGAATGCTCTGCCCCAGAAGGCAGTGGAGGCCAAGTCTCTGGATGCTTTCAAGAGAGAGTTAGATAGAGCTCTTATAGATAGCGGGGTCAAGGGATATGGGGAGAGGGCAGGAACGGGGTACTGATTGTGTATGATCAGCCATGATCACAGTGAATGGCGGTGCTGGCTCGAAGGGCCAAATGGCCTACTCCTGCACCTACTGTCTATTGAATGCATATTTTGCATCAGTCTTCACAGTCAAAGACATTCGCAGTATACTGGACATTCAAGAATGTAAGGCAAGTGAAGTATGTGCAGTAAAAATTACAACTGAGAAGGTGCTCAGGAAGGTTAATGATCTAAGGGCGGATACATCTCCTGAACTTGATGGAAGGCATTAACAATGATCTTTCAAGAATTGACAGATTCTGACATTGTACCAGATGTCTGGAAAACTGCAAATGTTCCATACTATTCAGGAAGGGTGGGAGGCAGCAGAAAGGAAACTATAGACCTGTCAGGGATGAGATTATGGAGTACCTGGAGGCACATGACAAGTTAGACCAAAGCCAGCATGGTTTCCTGAAAGGAAAATCCTGCTTGACAAACCTACTGCAAGGTTTTGAGGAAATTACAAGTAGTGTAGACAAAGGAGATGTAGTAGATGTGATGTACTTGGATTTTCAGAAGACCGTAGACAAGGTGCCACACACGAGGCTGCTTAGCAAGTTAAGAGCCTGCGGAATTACAGGGGAGTTACTAGCTTAGGTGGAGAATTGGCCGATTGGCAGAAAACAGAGAGTGGGAATAAAGGGATCCTATTCTAGATTGCTGCCAGTTAACAGTGGAGTTCCACAGGGGTCGGTGTTGGGACCGCAGATTTTTACAATTTTAGTATATGTGCTGCCGAAGCGAGCACAACCGCTGATTTTTACAATGTATGTTAATGATTTGGACTAAGGGATTAATGGATTTGCGGCTAAATTTGCTGATGATACAAAGATAGGTGGAGGAGCGGGTAGTGTTGAGGAAACAGAGAGCCTGGAGAGAGACTTAGACAGTTTAGGGGAATGGGTGAAGAAGTGGCAAATGAAATACAATGTTGGAAAGTGTATGGTCATGCACTTTGGTGGAAGAAATAAATGGGCAGACTAGTATTTAAATAGGTAGGGAATTCAAAATGCAGAGATGCAAAGGGACTTGGGAGTCCTTGTGCAGGATACCCAAAAGGTTAACCTCCAGGTTGAGTCAGTGGTGAAGAAGGTGAATGCAATGATGGCAATCATTTCTGGAGGTATAGAATATAAGAGTAGGGATGTGATGTTGAGGCTCTGTAAGGCACTCATGATACCACACTTGGAGTATTGTGTGTAGTGTTGGGCTCCCTATTTTAGAAAGGATATACTGACCTTGGAGAGAGTTCAGAAAAGATTCACAAGAGTGATTCCAGGAATGAAAGGGTTACCGTATGAGGAATGTCCGGCAGCTCTTGGGCTGTATTCCCTGGAGTTCAGGAGAATGAGGGATGGATCTCACAGAAACATTCTGAATGTTAAAAGGCCTGAACAGATTAGATATGTCAAAGTTATTTCCCATGATAATAGAGTCTAGGACAAGAGGCCATGACTTCAGGATTGAAGGAGGTCTATTTAGAACAGAGATGCGGAGAAATTACTTTAGTCAGAGGGTGTTCAGTCTGTGGAATTTGTTGCCATGAGCAGCTGTGGAGGCCAAGGCATTGCGTGCATTTAAGGCAAGATAGATAGGTTCTTGTTTAGGCAGGGCATCAAAGGTATGGAAGAAGGCCGGGGAGTGGGGATGACTGGAAAAATTGGATCAGCCTATGATTGAATGGTGGAACAGACTCGATGGGCTGAATGGTCTACTCTTGCTCCTATATCTTATGGTCTTATTTGCCGTCTAAGGTAAATCAGGACCAGCATCACCAGCACCTTTATCACATGAAATATGAGGGCAATTGGTCTGTATCTGTTTCCACCATAACGCTTGGTAGTGCATTCAAAACACACTCCACACTCTGTGTGAAAAATCTACTCTGCCCATCTCCTCCACTTACCTTAAAAAACACTATCTTGCCATTATAGGTGTGGACATAGAATATAAGAGTTGGAATGCTACGTTACAAGTCTGCAAAATGCTGATTAAGCTGTGCTTAGAGTATCATGTGTTGTTCTAGTCACCACACTATAGGAGGGATGTGATCGTGCTACTGAGAGTATAGAGGAGATTCTCCATGACGTTGCCCAGACTTTAGTTTTGGCAGATATTGGATAAGCTAGATTTCTCTTCCCTGGAGCAAAGGATGCTGAGAGGTGACCAGATACAGGCACATTATGTTATGAGCATCTGATAATGTTGATAGTCAAAATATTTCTCTATGATAGCATTATCAAAATAAATGGAACAGGTTGAAGGTGAGAGGAAGAACTTTTAAAGGGAATTGGAGAGGTTTTTTAACACAGAGAAGTTAATATCTTGTGACCAAAGTAGGTGGTGGAATCTGATACAATCACTATATTTAAGAGGAATTTATTCAAACATAGAAAGATAGAGTCCTTATGCAGGCAAATGTGATTAATATACCCAAGTAAAGAGATCTACATGGGTGTGATGGGCTGAAGGGATTCTTTTTTAGCTGTATGTTAAATTTGATTCTATGACTTGATGAGATATAGAAAAGAGCTACTTGGGCTATTTGGAAAATTCCTTGAGCAAGGAACAAGAGGAGGTGAGTCTCTTCAGGAAGGGAAGGTGTGAGAACAACAAACATCACTGAATAGTCAGTGATGGAAAGGGTGAGCAGCTTAAGTTCCTGGGTGTTTACATCACAGAGGATCTATCTTGGGCCCAACACAATGATTCAAGCATGAAGAAGGCACATCAGCAGCTCTGCTTTGTTAGGAGCTTGAGGAAGTTTGATATATTACCAATGGCATGCAGATTTCTATATATGTACAGTGAGACGCATTTTGACTGGTTGTATCACTGCCTATTATGGAGGCACAAGGTAAAAAGAGGCCGTGGAGGGTTTAAGACTCAGCTAGCTCCATAATGGGCACAAACATTTCCACTATTGAGGACACCTTCAAGAAGTAGTGCCACGAGTAGATGGCATCCATATTAAGGACCCTCACCATCTGGAACATACCCTCTTCCTGTTACTAGTATGACGGAGGAGGTATGGTCAATATTTTAGGAACAGCTTTTTCTCCTCCTCCATCAAGTTTCTTATTGGTCCATGAGCCCTTGAATGCAACCTTGTTATTCTGCTTTTGCCTTATTTAGTTATTTTTGTCACATAGTAATTTTTATGTCTGACACAAAACAACAATTTTCATGGGATCTGTCAGGGATAGTTAACCTGATTCTGATCTTGACATCATGGGAAATGGAGTCCAGGCACAAAACTACAGCCTAAGGTCTTCGGGCAAGATCTCATACACTTCAGTTGTGACAGCTTTGATACACCTCAACCTTTGGGTACTTTATTCATTAGGGAAGTCTGGAGGGGCAAAGTTTGGCTTCTTTCCACAGGTTTCCATTAAGCGATTGCTGCCGGGAATGTCACTGCTGAGGCACCCATGAATAAGCAGGTTAGCAGCTGAGTGCTGTATTAAACATTCCCAGTTATGTTGTGGACTTTAGAAAGTCTTTTCACAGTCATTTCTGCAGCTGCACTATATCAGCAGAACATCCCTTTAAATAATAGGAAGAGTAACACAGTTACACTGTGCTCAATGAACAAAGGCAATCCTTCTACTTGGCTTTCATAGATTTGACAAAATCGTTTGATGCAGTAGATCGCCAAGCTTTCTGGCATATCCTATCAAGACATGGCTACCCTCACAAGTACTTATGAATACCAAGGCTACTGCCAGACACAATCTTCAGCAACGGTGGCGCTGAATCAGAACCCTTCACTGTCAAGATGGGAGTCAAACAGGGCAACATCACTGTGCCCATCCTATACGCCATCTATATTGCAGCCTTCCTTCACCCCATTGGTCAAGACCAGCCACAGGGAATCCCAGTTGTGAATGGAACAGACAACTGGCTTTTCATCCTCAACTGGTTCAAGGCCTGGAATAAGGTCAACATCACCACTATCAAGGAGCTTCAGTACGAGAATGCCAACACCATTGCAGCATGATCCAAAGAAGATGTCCAATATATCCTAAATGCCTTTGGCCAAGGCATATAGCGCCCTGGGCCTTACTTTCCTTATGAAAATGACACAGGACCACTCATTAACTAGAGCCCTCTTAAAGGTTGACGATACCATACTTGAAAATGTAGACTACTTTCCCCACCTTGGCAACATTCTCTCCTCAAAATCAGATACTGACGCCTCAACCATCACCTTAGGAGTGCTAGTGGAGCCTGTGCAGGATTAAGGAAAAAAGTCTTTGAAGACTGTGACCTACAGGTTCCAGATGCACTAACATCAGCATCCTGGAGAAGGCCAACATGAGTAGCATCTCCAGCATGCTAAGCATTACCAACTCTAATGGAAAAGTCATGTCTTCTGTACAGCCAACTCACATCTCCCCAAACAGATCCTTAACTCCCAGTTAAAGGAAGGCTAGTAAGCCCCTTGTGGATAAAGAAAACATTTCAAAGATAACATCAAAATCAGCCTGATGAAATTCAACATTACATCTGAAAACTGGGAAGACATTGTACTCAATAGATGCCCCTGGAGGAAATCTGTTCAAGAGGGAGCTGTGTTACTCCACCGTGCTAGAGAGAACAAGCAGCAGCTGCAAAAGGAGAGTCTGGAGAGCCAAAGGACCACAGCCACCACTTACTTTTACCCACACTGCACCAGAATATGTGGATCCCAGATCGGCCTCTACAACAACTTGAGGAATCAGCAATTGACAACCCTTTAGAAGAACATCTTACCCAACTCCATTGGTTCAATGGTGGTTATAAATTACATCTTATCATGCAATTTACACAAGCAAGAATCAAAATAGGTGCTATATAATAATGCTGTGATCAGGTGGGTGTATGATTTTGTGATAAAATGTCAGTCTCACTGATATGAAAAGCACATAGCTTTGTTGATTTTCATGATGGTCAATATTTCACCTGAAAATAATCACTAATAGATTTTGACCTTATAGTTGAGCTTTGACATCATTGCTTGGCTTTTCAAACAACTCATATTCTCAGAGCATATTTTAATTCCAATTAACTCTTTTGTAAGAGGTTTTGTGAAAGCAATGTCTTTGCGTTTCTTTAATGACTGGGGTTAGTTAATTCTCATGATACTCTCAGTGCGCTAAGTGCTAAGTGCCAAGAATATCACAATGACTGAAGACCCAATCTTGTGGTATTGAGTGAAATCAGCCCAGTGGGGAGCTGCTGCAGCCAACATACAATTACATACTGACCACATAATCAGCTCACTCGTTTTTTTTCAGACATAGCCTCTGATTGTACTACAATCATCTCACTGCCTTCTAAGCTGACAATGAAATTGACTCATTTACTGCATAATTATACAGTAAAACAGTTTGCTATGTTCAAAATGCAAGCACAATCCTTAATGTATAAATTCACAATGTATAAAATGTGCTTCCATAAATTAAGATAAGCAACTTCTTTAAGCAATCAAAACTATTCATTAAAACTTTGATTTTTTAAAAGTATGAAAGTCTAGTGTATATAATGGAGATGAGAGATTTACAGCCTCCAATTGATGTAAAGGTTGATGGCTGTAACACTGCATTACACTGCATGTTTCACATAAGGGTATTAAGAAGAACAACCATTTGGTCAGATTTACAGCTTGTTGAGGGTGGAATCATCCTGTTTAAGGAGATCTGGAGCCTGAAAGGGGTAGCACAGTGGAACGGCCAGTAAAATTGCTTCCTCACATGGCCAGAGACTAGGGTCCAATCCTAAATTCAGGTACTATCTATGTGGAGTTTGCATGTACACTCCATGATGGCTTGGGTTTCCTCTTGGTACTCCATTTTCCTCCCACACCCAAAGGTGAGCAGGTTGACCACTATAAATTGCTCCTCCTGTGTAGATGAGATTCGGTGCATGTTGGTAAGGGGGCATGGAGGGATGAGTTGGTAAGAATATGGGGAGGATAAACAACAACACCAACCTGTTGCTCAAGGACAGCAAGACCAAGGAGCTGGTTATTGTCTTCAGGAGGAGGAAACCAGAGGTCCATGAGCTGGTCCCCACTGGAGAAACAGAGGTGGAGAGTGTCAGCAATTTCTAAATCCTCGGTGTTAGCTTTTCAGAGGTTATGTCTTGGGCCCAGTACATAAGTGCAATTACACGGAAAGCATGGCAATGCCTCTACTTCCTTAAGAGTTTGAGAAGATTCAGCATGATATCTATAACTTTGACAAACTTCTATAGATATCTGATGAAGAGTATTGATTGGCTGCATCACAGCCTGGTATGGAAACACCAATGCCCTTAAACAGAACATCCTACAAAAACAAATGGATACGGCCCAGTCTATCATAGGTAAAGCCCTCCCCAGCACTGAGCACATCTACAGGGAGCATTGTCACAGGAAAGCAGCATCCATCATCAGGGACCCACACTGCCTAGGTCATGCTCTCTTCTCACTGCTGCCATTAGAAACAGAGCACAGGAGCTTCAGGACTCACGTTCCACCATTCAGGAACAGTTATTACTCCACAAGCTTCAGGCTCTTGAACCAAAGGGATAACTTCACTCAGCTTCGCTTGCCCCATCACTGAAATGTTCTCACAACCTAGTCAATCTCACTTTCAAGGACCCTTCATCTCATGGTCTCAACATTTATGGCTTATTTATTATTATTATTATTTCTTTGGTTTTGTTTTTGCACAGCATGTTGTCTTTTGCACACTGGTTGAATACCCAGTTTGTGCAGGCTGTCATTGATTCTATTATGGTTATTCTTCTAATATGGATTTATTGATAATGCAGAAGAAAATGAAGCTCAGCACTGTGTATAGTGACATATATGTATCTGCTTTGATAATAAATTTTCTTTAAACCTTGAAAAATGTTGGATTGATAGTTGGAATGGTCCATTGGTTTGAAGGGTGTGTGTCTGTCTGTATCTCTCAATAAGTCTGTAAACTCTGTAAGAGCTTTGTACTTTAGATTGGGCTGGATTGTACTCATCTTCAGTGGGAGCTTCTCTAGAGGAATGTTGGGTAACTGTCTTGCACATTTGATGCAGTTTCTGACTGCTGTACTTGGCAAACCAGAAGGTCAGCGGTGCTCAGAAGGTCGGAGGTCCGATCTACCATTTCACTGCTCATCTCACCCATGGTAGAGCACCAGCCTACTGACCTGAGGCCAGAGGGGGTGGATGCACTTCATGTTTGGACTTTCAACTTTATGCCAAGATGTTTGGTATGTTATTTGGTAACCAAGCTTGATTGGGAAATAAACACAGATCTTGATGAAGGGCCTCAGTCCAAAAGAATCCTGCTGAAGAGTCTTGTCCTGAAACATTAACAGTTCATTTTCCTCCATAACTGCTGCCTGTTCACCTGAGTTCTTCCATCTTTTAGTGTGTGTTGATGTAGATGTCTGGCTTGTTTTGTTTTGCTATATCTTACTTCATCTTGATGATTCTAATTAATTTATAATACTCCAAGGTGATTTTAAATTAACATAATAAGTTTATTAAAATAATTTTGATACTTTGAATTATTTATTTAAACCTGTTTGAACAAGCAGACACTTAATTGCTATCTACATCCTTCTCAGTGGAAGCTGAGCTGAAGATGACTGACTGCAGATCCTTAAAAAGTAAATGTGTCTATGGTAAAGCCTGAGGTCTGCTGTCTGAGCCAATTCAGCCACAATCTCATCCTTTTTTAAAAACATTTCTTCATGGTATATTGCATCAATGGAAATGAGAGCAATTACTTACCATTCCTAAAAGCTCCCCTGACAATTTCCAAGGGCAGTTTAGTAAACCACATTGATAGATTGCAGTCACTTATGGATCAGGACACATAAGAATGTTAGGTTTCCTTTTTTGATTGTCATGAGTGAAACAAATGAGTTTTAATGGCAATCCTGAGGCTTAATAGTGCTCCATTACTGACGCTAACATTTTGTTGCAGATTTATTCATTTGAATTTAAGTTCTTTGGCTGCAATTAAAACATTTAAAATTACGGATCTGGAGAAATAATCCACACCTTTGAGGACAAGTTCAGTAACTTACTGTGCTACAAAAGGTTTTATAGAATATAGAACATTACAGCACAACACAAGCCACGATTTTAGCCTACTCTACAATCAATCTAACCCTTCCCTCCCATATAGCTCTCTGGCATCTATTATCCTGGTACTTCACTGAACTGAAAGGGATCTACACATTCAGTATATCTGTTCTCACGTCTGGGTGATGAAAAGTGTTCATTATTAAAATCTGGAACAAGAATAAAGATTTGTGTGTGACTAATGACTATTTATTATCTACTCTCCATTGTGCGTCTAGTATCAGATTTTCTCCAAAGTTACTTGATAGAGGAAGGGTTATTAGAATAAAGGCATGCTCAGAATATTTAGCCTTGTAGAGTTCACAAGAAGACTACTTGGGAAGAAGTTAGACAGCAGGGATTGTGATTCTCCAGAGATTCTCAGAACAGTGCACAACTACTCCTCTGATTGCTTCTCCAAAAACAAGAAGACCTCCACACCAGTCTTCCCAATGTGTGCAATGAAATTGCAGAAATAATGTCAACATGCAGTTATCTCACCTGATCTTCTGTTCGTGTAAGCCTGCTACACATAATTTAGTGTTCGCGTTTCTTCCATTACAAGAGTGCCTTCATTGTAAAACTATGAGTTGGGTTTGATGACCTGTGAACATGCCAATACTTATCTTATCCAGAGTATGATTTTAAAATAACTTTGAATTATTGGAGGATATCAAAACAACTAATTATTGAATAAAATATCACCAGTTCTGTCTGATGTCACTGTAAAATAAAGCAAGTTTAGATTTTGTCATTCTCAGACATTGTATTGCATCTGAATATTTAAAATGTAGAAGATTGTGTTCTGTATCATGTGTTGGGGTTATAATGGGGAGTTAAATCACTGCTCACTCACATCTTTAGTGGTTACTAAGTTATGGACTTGAAAATAAATGCCTTATGTAAATAATTGATCCCTAATACCAAAATGCTTCAAACATTTTCTATAGTTTACTGAATACTTTTGTATTGCATTAACATATTTATATGTGTGTGTGTCTGTGTGTTTTAGTTAAAGAAAGACATTTAGAGATTCTTTGTTTTCTGACACATCAGAGAGGATCATCTTAAGTATGGTATAGCATGGGACACATTATTAACTAAAAAGTTAAAATTTATTTCTTCTTTCCATTAATGTTTCATACTTATATTGCTGTAATATGAGTCAGCTGGCTTCATTTCCTATCTATTTTTGAAATATCAACATATATCAATATTTGGCTTTATATTTTAACAAAGAGCATTAATTATGATCTTCAAAAGATCCAACATACATTTTAAACACAAAATATTTTACCACCTGTGTCTGGAACACTTTTAAGAAAACTACAAATGCAAATTTTTAATACTGTTCAAGTTGACCTATGTACCGCAGTTGACTTTTAGTGGTACTAGAAATTTGTTTTAATAGTACTCAAGGCAATGGGTTCCATGATCATAAACTAGCAAGGCTCAATGAGACGATTCCTTTGGGAGGTTTTACGAAGCAGTTTTCTATAGTCATATGGATTATCTTCATCTTGAATTTCTTCTTGTAGAATGGATGTGCTGAGGATTAAAGTCAAATGTAATAATTAGCAATACTTTTTTTGCTGGAAAATATACCAATATATTTAAAATGCTTTATCTTCCTGCAACTCTGCATGAGTTGACCTTAATAAACTACTTTGCAAAATTATATTCCTTCACATTTCCGATTTCTTGGGAAGATTACGCATTGAACATTAATGCCACAATAGGTAAACAGGTGTTGTTTGCAAACATGATGAAAATGATTTACAAAAGGGAATTCTGTCCGGTAAGCACTTCCATTAACTTGAATTGCAATGGGAAATATAAACAGAGCATAAGAGGCAACAGTATAAATGTAATTAGGATAGAAATGAACTAAGTAACTTACTTTCTCTGTGCTCAGTCTAATTCAATAATTATGCCCACTTGAAAAAGAAGCAGTGCTGACCTGTCACAGTATTGTGTAATTTTTGCCCATGTCATTATTGGTCATGTTTCATGGCTGTCTCACTCAGTGGTACGGATAAACAGAGCAAATTAAGGCTGAATTTTGTAGTACAGCATGATAGAAAATGAAGACTGCTTTCAGAATCTGCTTTTAGGTGCAATGGTATGTTTGGTACTGATATGCAGGGGTAGAAAATAAATACAGAACACCTCAAACAACAACACCAGCAAGTTACAAAGTATGTGTTTAAAGGAAGGAAAACAGAAGAGTAATAATTTGCTATTAAACACATCATAACCAGTAACACTGGACAAGAAAGCATGCCAAAGGATTAGTTGTTTCTCATTTGTTCGGGAATTTGAATTTAAGAAACAAAATGAAATACAATCTGGCACAGTGCTTTCGATTTCCACGATAATCTGAGAGAACTGAAAACATTTGGAAGGGTATATTGAAATGTAAATAACGGTGATGTTATTGACACATTAGCTGCTTAGAACAATAGAACCATAGAACATTACAGCACAGAAACAGGCCTTTTGGCCCTTCTTGGCTGTGCCGAACCATTTTTCTGCCTAGGCCCACTGACCTGCACCTGGGCTATATCCCTCCAAACCCCTCTCATCCATATACCTGTCCAAGTATTTCTTAAATGTCAAAAGTGAGCCCGCATTCACCACTTCATCTGGCAGCTCATTCCACACTCCCACCACTCTCTGCGTGAAGAAGACCCCCCCCAGTTCCCTTTAAACTTTTCCCCCTTCACCCTTAACGCATGACCTCTGTTTTTTTTTTATCCCCTGGCCTCAGTGGAAAAAGCCTGCTTGCATTCACTCTAATGCCAATCATCATAATTTTATACCCATCATAATTTTATACACCTCTATCAAATCACCCCTCATTCTCCTACGCTCCAGGGAATAAAGTCCTAACCTATTTAACCTTTCTCTGTAACTCAGTTTCTCAAGTCCCAGCAACATCCTTGTAAACCTTCTCTGCACTCTTTCAACCTTACTAATATCCTTCCTGTAATTAGGTGACCAAAACTGCACACAATACTCCAAATTTGGTCTCACCAATGTCTTATACAACCTCACCATTACATTCCAACTCTTATACTCAATACTTTGATTTATAAAGGCCAATGTACCAAAAGATCTCTATACAACCCTGTCTACCTGTGATGCCACTTTTAGGGAATTATGTATCTGTACTCCCAGATCCCTCTGTTCTACTGCACTCCTCAGTGTCCTACCATTTACCTTGTATGTTCTACCTTGGTTTGACCTTCCGAAGTGCAATACCTCACACTTGTCCGCATTAAACTCCATCACCATCTTTCAGCTCATTCCTCCAACTGGTCCAAATCCCTCTGCAAGCTTTGTAAACCTTCCTCTCTCTTCACTACACCTCCAATCTTTGTATCATCGGCAAATTTGCTGATCCAATTTGCCACATTATCATCCAGATCATTGATATAGATGACAAATAACAATGGACCCAGCACTGATCCCTGTGGCACACCACTAGTCACAGGCCTCCACTCAGAGTAGCAATCCTTCACTACCACTCTCTGGCTTCTTCCATTGAGCCAATGTCTAATCCAATTTACTACCTCTCCATGTATACCTAGCGACTGAATCTTCCTAACTAACCTCTCATGCGGGACCTTGTCAAAGGCCTTACTGAAGTCCATGTATACAACATCCACTGTCTTCCCTTCATCCACTTTCCTGGTAACTTCCTTGAAAAACTCTAATAGATTGGTTAAGCATGACCTACCATGCACAAAGCCATGCTGACTTTTTCTAGTAAGTCCCTGTCTATCCAAATACTTGTAGATCCTATCTCTTAGTATTCCTTCCAACAATTTACCTACTACCAATGTCAAACTTACCGGCCTATAATTTCCCAGCTTTGTTTTGAGCCTTTTTTAAACAACGGAACTACATGAGTTATCCTCCAATCCTCCGGCACCACTACCCGTGGATATCGACATTTTAAATATTTCTGCCAGGGTCCTTGCAATTTCAACATTAATCTTCTTCAAGGTCTGAGAGAATACCCTGTCAGGTCCTGGGGATTTATCTGCTCTGATTTGACTCAAGACAGCAAGCACCTCCTCCTCTTTAATCTGTATAAGTTCCATGACGTCCCTACTTGTTTGCCTTGTTTCCATAGACTCCATTCCATTGCTAAATAGGAATTCTGGTTAGTATTACCAAAGAGGTGAAATAAAATTTAAAATTTAAAGCTGTCTCTTCTTTTGAAAAGTTTTGTACCGAGCTCCTGTTTTTCAGCTGGTAAGTCGAGTTATTGTACACAAAAATAACTATTGCATTCACTTTTCAAACAGGTGCTCTAGCTCTGACAGTTAGAGTCAGTAGAGATCCACCCTGGTCGGTCAAATATTACTTCAATTGTATTTTAGACTAAATGTAAATGAGAGGAGAGAGGAAAATAAATGTTTGGCTAATCTAATGTTGATGCTGAATTCAAACAAATTGTGGCCTAGATTATAAATTGAATCAATTAGAACAAGAAATGGATAGTTATATTTGACACCACCTTGGAATGAAAAGTTACTCAGTTGTCCCAAAGGACATTGTTCAAAATATATATAGTTTTTAGAAATGCAGCATGGTAACAGGCATTTCCAGCCCAACAAGTCCATGCCGCCTAATCACACCCATGCAAACAATTAACCTATTACCCGTATATTATTTGAATGTGAAAGAAACTGGAGTGCCCATTGGAAACCCTTGCGGTTAGGGGAGAATGTACAATCTCCTTACAGAGTAGCAGGATTTGAACCCGGCATCGGCACTGTAATAGTGTTACTTTAACTGCTATGCTACCAGGCCACAATAAATATCTTACTGTTCCCATAAAATCTGACCTTTACTCTATGATAATTGTAGAGAGAAAAGGCCAAGATTAGGGGTGGAGGTAGGTAGAATGAAAATGTCACACAAGTCTAAAAGGTGTACAAGGGACTCCTGGCAATGCCAGGGTGTAACTCATTGAAAGCTTCAATATAGTGTTTTGAGGAAACAAGTAAGATCTTAGGATAGGTTGACAGAATAATAGGAGTTCTCAGGGATTATAGTGAAGATGCATGCAGCATTGTTTCCTTCTTGTCTATAGTTAAGAGCACAGTCCATAAGACCATAAGCTATAGGAGCAGATGTAGGCCATTCAGCCCATCAAGTGTACTCTGCCATTCAATCATAGGCGGATCCAATTCTTTCAGTCATCCCCACTCTCCTGCTTTCACCCCATACACTTTGATGCCCTGGCTAATCAAGAACCTATCTGTCTGCCTTAAATGCACCCAATGACTTGGCCTCCACAGCTCCTCATGGCAACAAATTCCATAGATGTACCACCCTCTGACTAAAGTAATTTCTCCGCATCTCTGTTCTAAATGGATGTCCTTCAACTCTGAAGTTGTGCCCTCTTGTCTTAGACTCCCTTACCATGGGAAATAACTTTGACATATCTGTTCAGGCCCTTTAACATTCAAAATGTTTCTATGAGATCTCCCTTCATTCTTCTGAACTCCAGGGAATACAGCCCAAGACGTTCCTCATACAGTAACCCTTTCATTCCTGAAATCATTCTCATGAATCTTCTTTGACCACTCTCCAATGTCAGTATATCCTTTCTAAAATAAGGAGCCAAAAGCTGCAACACAATACTCCAATTGTGGTCTCACAAGTGCCTTATAGAGCCTCAACATCACATCCCTGCTTTTATATTCTATACCTCTAGAAATGAATACCAACATTGCATTTGTCTTCTTCACAACTGACTCAGCCTGGAGGTTAACCTTTGGGGTATCCTGTAGAAAGACTCCCAAGTTCCTTTGCATCTGTGCATTTTGAATTCTCTCCCTATCTAAATAATAGTCTGACCATTTATTTCTTCCACCAAAGTGCATGACCATACACTTTCCAACACTGTAGTTCATTTCCCACTTCTTTGATCATTTCCCTAAACTATCTAAGTCTGTCTGTTTCCTCAACACTACCCGCTCCTCCACCTATCTTTGTATCATCGGCAAATTTAGCCACAAATCTATTAATCCCATAGTCCCAATCATTGACAAACATTGTAAAATGCAGTGGTCCCAACACTGACCCCTGTGGACCCTTTATTCCCACTCTCTGTTTTCTGCCAATCAGCCAATGCTCCACCCATGCTAGTAACTCCCCTGTAATTCCATGGGCTCTATTCTTGCTAAGCAGCTTCATGTGTGGCACCTTGTCAAAGGCCTTCTGAAAATCCAAGTACACCATATCTACCACATTTCCTTTGACTATCCTGCTTGTAATTTCCTCTAAAAATTGAAGTAGGTTAGTCAGGCAGGATTTTCCTTTCAGGAAACCATGCTGGCTTTGGCCTATCTTGTCATGTGCCTCCAGGTTCTCTGTAATCTCATCCCTAACAATCGATTCCAACAACTTCCCAACTACTGATGTCAGGCTAACAGGTCTATAGATTCCTTTCTGCTGCCTCCTACCCTTCTTAAATTGCAGAGTAACATTTGCAATTTTCCAGTCATCTGGTACAATGCCAGAATCTATCGATTCTTGAAAGATCATTGTTAATGCCTCCACAATCTTTCCAGCCACTTCCTTCTGAACCCAAGGGTGCATTCCATCAGGTTCAGGAGATTTATCCACCCTCAGACCATTCAGCTTCCTGGGCACCTTCTCATTCTTAATTTTTACTGCACATATTTCACTTCCCTGACACTCTTGAATGTCTGGTATACTGCAGACATCTTCCATGGTGAAGACTAATGCAAAATATGCATTCAGTTCCTCTGTCATCTCTGTGTTTTTCATTATAATATCTCCAGCGTCATTTTCTATTGGCCCTATATCTACCCTCAACTCTCTTTTACCCTTAATATACTTAAAAAAGCTTTCAGTATCTTACGACGGGTGATTGATAAGTTCGTGGCCTAAAGTAGAAGGAGTCAATTTTAGAAAACCTAGCACATTTATTCTTCAACATATTCCCCTCCTACATTTACACACTTAGTCCAGTGGTCGTGGAGCATATGGATCCCTTCTTTGTAGAAGTGGTCCACAGCAGGGTGATTGATAAGTTTGTGGCCTAAGGTGGAAGGAGATGAGTTATACAGCTCTTGTTACATGCACATGCAGTTCAACTCTTTGAGTGATTATGCAAAAAGTTTGAAGTTAATAACTCATCTCCTTCTACCTTAGGCCATAAACTTATCAATCACCCCATGCTGTGGACCACTTCTGGAGGTCCAAGACACTGACTTCTGCAAAGAAGGGATCCGTACGCTCCACCTCTACTGGACCAAGTGTGTAAATGTAGGAAAAATAAATGTGCTAGGTTTTCTAAAATTGACTCCTTCTACCTTAGGCCACGAAGTTATCAATCACCCCTCATATTATGGTAATAACTTGATGGATAGGCATGAGATAACTGAAACAACAGTCTGTGTGTGATAATACTTCAGCATCACGTACTCAAAGGGATCATTAGGATAACTGAGGTGACTCTGTATGGAGGTTAAATATGTATCTGCATTCCTTTGGTATACACCTTCATGATATCACCACTACTATTCTGCTAAGACTTTTGTCTTAGCTAAGGCTGATTATTTTTGCCTGCTAGCCCAGCCACTTGCTCTTCATGTGAACTGGAAATAGTATAGGATTAGACAAAGTTCATTACTTGGGATATGGGTAGCTTTGCTTATAACCTCAGCTTAGATTGTTTATTTTGTGTTGGTTTTATCTTTACATTGTGCTGCATGGGAGCTCCAAAAATCAAAGTTTTAATCTACATCTGACTTAACTTAAAAACTCTTGAAAACAGAGGAATAACTTGGCCTTTATACTGATATGGCAAAGATCAAGGTCAAGATTAGATGTGAAACTTCTGATAAGGAGTGAATTTGTGTGTAGTTATTGGCATTGCAATTTTTTGAGATATTTGTGAATAAGTCTATTCCTTCTTCTTTCTAGTTGCTCACTTTAAGGCTGGAGATAAGGGGTGAACCTTTATCATCCCCTGCATTAATCTTGAGATTGGGTCTGCTCAGTATCACAGAGCTCCTCCAGATCAACCCCGATAATGGAATCTTCCTTACAGCATGCTGGTAGGCATTTCCACCAGATGTTGGGCTGCTATGCATGCATGCATTAGTTGTGCACTCTGGTCAGATCTCCTGTTATCTTCTGAGAGGCCTTGCTATATAGGAGCCATATGATGATCAGTGAGCATTTCATTACAGAAACTGCCACATAGCTTGACTATCTGCTCCATGAATAACTGGATCAGTGATTGCCTTTTTCTCAGAAGTGTAAGCAAGCATGGGATGAAGTATCCATGCAACTGAATACTCCAATTAGGAATAGAAATAATCTTTTCTATGTTATTCATCCATATCCTTCCAGGAGAAGTAAGAACTAATCACTTTTCCTGTGGAGTGGAGGCATCAATGTAAAGAAGGTAAAGTTTTATCTCAGTGACATTTTACAAAAACCACAGTGCAGTGCACAAGACATTTATCCAATTAGGTAAGGCTACTGACCCAATAGCCTTAATAACCAGAAAGAGCATGTACTTCTGGTGTTGTTAGGCATCATCTTGCATGTCACTGGGCATCACTCAGGAGTAGCACAATGCAACCATCCTTACTACCCAAACTAATTGAAGGAAAAACTTGTGGCAAGACATGGTCAGAAACCAAAACCTTGATCTGTATTCAAGACTTCTGATTCCTTTGAAAAAGCAGATGAGTAACCGATTCTAGATCACTAAGTGTATGCTGCTCCATCTTGTTCAAACAATGTCTGCCATAAGGAGGAATATGATTCTGCACAACTATTCATGATCACTCCCAAGAAGCTCCCACAATTACTGAGATAATAGTACACAAAGATTGTTGGCACCAATGAGGATGAATAGAAAACCAAGGAATGCAATTGTTTTCCCCTTTGTCCTGAAGCCAACACACAGCTTCATATTTTACAAATGGATACAAATGTCCCAAATTAGTATATTCATTTCTTCATGCAGTTTCCCTTGATGAGGTTTTCATTTCTGCTTTTCCATCTGAATGGACTTTACACCTAGTTAGAGTCAATCTCCTTTGCTGCAAGTCCTGCAGTTAGATAGCAGAAGAAACGGCCTATATTCCTCTATGACACAGCTGTGACAAATTCCTGTTACCAACACAATTTCCCCTTGAACACGGGACTGCAGTTCTGTAATAGAGGTTAACTCAATGGACTTTTGGTTCCCTCTGCAAGTATGCCACCAGCTCAGACTCTCCTGGGCAACACTGGTTACAATCAGTAAACCAGGACTTAGATCTCTTTGGAAGTAAGCATTCTGAGGGATGGTCCCTGACCCAAACAGTAACCATTTTCCCTCTCCACGGACGTTGCTCAATTGGTTGAGGTCTTCCAGAATTTTCTGATTGTATTTCAATGCTATTCACTTTAATGGGCTGATCACTTTAAAATATAGAAACGTTGATTCTCTGATCAGGTGCTCCTGGAGGAAATGTGGTGTGTGCAAGAAAGACTTGATGGTTAGGGAATTAAGAGCAATTAAACCCTGATTATCTTGCAGTTTAAATAAATTAAGATGGAAAAATAATCTGCAGACCTGCAATTCCTTGACTGTGGCCATTATTTTATGCCAAGCACTCTAAATAAAAATCAGGCCAAACATTTTGTATCTTGTTAAACTCAAAACAACATTTGCTAATTCCTTCTTTTGGTAGTTTCTCCATCAGTTGTCATTGTTCACATTTTCCATTTCCATCCACTGCAAAGAGACAGAAAACCTGGAGAAACTCAGGCAGTCAAGCAGCAGCTATTGAAAGAAAATCAGAGCTCATCAGATGAATCTTTGACCTGAAATGTTCAGTCTTCCTGACTCAACTGAGAACTTCCAGCATTTTCTGTTTTGATAGCCATTTTTCCATTTGGAGCAAAAAGTGAACCAATGTTTAACTCTTGGTACTATTTGAGTTCTATCTGAATACCATTTTCCCGAAACAGCAAGATTGAACAGAGAATAACTGAACCATTACAGGCTAATGAGTCCAATGATTCAATCCCAAGAAGGCTGATTTCAGCTATAACATTGATACTACTGCCCTTTCTCCAGAGTCAGGTGGGAGTTATTGGAAAGGAAGGGGATGGTGTGCCTTGTGGAATTACATCTTTTACGTCTCTTGATAGCTTTTACATCTGTTGCTGGTAGAAACAATGATTATTGGTCATCTAATAAGAATTGACTTGTCTCCTGATAGATTTTACATCTTTTGCAAGTAACAAGAAAATTAATAGTCATCCAATAAGAATAGATTTAGAAAAAAAACCCTTTTATACTAACACTCATTGGATACTTTATTAAGTACCCATGTATACACACCTCGCCAATGCAAATATGTAATTAGCCAATCATGTGGCAATACCTTAATGCATAAAAGCATGCAGGCATGGTGAAGAGGTTCATTTGCTCAGACCAAACATCAGAAAGGGGAAGAAATGTGATCCATGTGACTTTGATTGAGGAATGATTGTTGGTGCCAAACAGGGCAATTTGCACATGTCAGGAACTGCTGACCTCCCGGGATTATCGTGCACAACAGTGTCTAGAGTTTACGGAGAATGGGGCAAAAGATAATAAGACATTCAGTGAACGGCAATTCTGTGGGCAAAAGCGCCTTGTTAATGACAGAGGTCAGAGGAAAATGGCCAGACTAGTTCAAGCTGACAGGAAGGTAACAATAACTCGTATAATCATGTGTTATAACAGGGGTGTGCAGAAGGGACTCTAGGAATGCACACCATGTTGAACCTTGAAGTGGATGGACTACAGCAGCAGAAACCATTAACATACACACAGTGGCTACAATATTTGATACGGGAGATATCTAATGAAGTGGCCACTGAGTTTATAACTGATCCTTAGTGATTGAGCCAATGGAATTATCCCATTGACTGAAGACTCTTGAACTTCACTTATATTCCAGGATGGAACAATGGCAAAGTGAAGTGAAAACTTTCTTTCTTCCACACTTCACAGCTCTGCACTTGCAATCTGTTAAAACCAAGAGATGGTGTATTAACTCCTACTCAAGTTCTTTATTTTCCGAAGGCCTCATTACCTCTATAAGTTCTCTTTCCAACTGTATTCGTGCTTTCAAAAATGCAAGTTGTTGGTCATCTAATTATTACATTCTTGTTTATATTTTGTTTCCTCTTGCATCTATTTCAACTGTGACTGGACTATTGATTTGAATCATATCTTTGTAGTTATAAATGGAAGTTTAAACTGGACTTTAGCAGTAAGTACTGTAGTTATAAAAGATTTTAATCTATAGACTTGATCGAATAGAAATGACATAGGTATCTGAGAAACAGGTTCTGCATATGCTGCCCAAGATAATAGATCTATATATCTACTTCTCCCCCAAACTCTGCCTCTCCTGGGCTTTATGACATGTGTAATGATCCTAAATCAAATGTGCTGCCATCCCAGACTCCAGATATAATAAATGAGCTAATTATATTATGCTGAGACAAATCTGATACAATCGAAGAAAAAGGACTTTTAAATTTAGATTAAGATCATATAATAGGCACAATAGTTGCTGCAGTCATCTCAAGTGTATAAACTAGCCTACAATATATCTAACTGCAGACAGCAGGGGCCTGAAATTCCAGGAATCCAATCATTTGAGTTTCACCCCAAATCCCATTCAATATTTTCTTCTGGTCGGAACGTTGGTCCATTCCTGTATCAGCATGTTTAAATTGGCTCCTGCAAGATTAAGTCCATTCTCTGTTACATGTTAAGTGGTCTTATGTCTTACGCTTAAGAGTGATTTTAAAGATTATTGTGGTAAGAAATTTCTTTGCTTGTGAGCCATAGCAACAATATTTGTAGTTTTCTGGTAATAGGTGTATGAAGGCAGGATATGGCAGCTTGGCCAATGTTACATTACTGGCAGACATGAACTCAAATCTCATCACGGCATCATTAATTAAATCAGGAAATAAGAAAAAAAAGGTTCAGTAACATTCCCATAAACTTGCATGATTGATGTAAATATCAGTTTGGAGTCAGAGGAAACTTTTGACATAGATGAGGTGTATTCTGCCATACAGTCATAGTCATTTAACAGAGGCACAGGAACGCCTGCCCACCATGTCTATGCCAACCATCACCTATCTATATGGACATCATTTAACTGCACTCGGTCTATAGCTTTAATGTCTGAGCTTCCTAATCAAAACCATTAGACCATAAGTCATAGGAAAAGCGTTAGGCCATTCAGCCTATTGCGTCCACTCCAGCATTCCATCTTAGCTGGTTTATTATCCCTCTCAACCCCATTCTCCCACCTTCTCTTTGTATCATTTGATGACCTGGTTAATCAAGAACCTGTCAACCTCCCCTATAAATATATTCAATGACTTGGCCTTCATAGCCTCTAATTTTCCATGATTTTTTGCAATATTAAATGCCCTCTCTCTCACTTTTATATTGTCTTTTACCTCCCTTGTCAGCAACAATTGCCTCATCCTCCATTTAGAATACTTAATCCTTGGGATGTATCTATCCTGCACCTTCCAAGCTGCACAGGAACTCCAGCCAGAGCTGTTCTGCCTTCATCCCTGTTGGTGTTTGCTTCTAATCAATATTGGCCAGCTCCTGTTTCATAAGAACAAAAGTAGGAGCAGGAGTAGGCCATCTGGCCCTTCAAGCCTGCTACACCATTCAATAAGTTCATGGCTGACTGACTATGGACTCATTTCCACCTACCTGTCTTTTCCCCATAACCCTTAATTCCTCTACTCTGCAGTAAGCTATCCAACCTTGTCTTAAATATATATACTGAAGTAGCCTTCACTGCTTCATTGGGCAGAGAATTCCACAGATTCACAAATTTGGGAAAAGCAGTTCATCTGTACAATTT
The DNA here is from genome assembly GCF_048418815.1 of Hemitrygon akajei. Classification (NCBI taxonomy): domain Eukaryota; kingdom Metazoa; phylum Chordata; class Chondrichthyes; order Myliobatiformes; family Dasyatidae; genus Hemitrygon; species Hemitrygon akajei. The sequence continues at coordinate 135,753,617 of NC_133131.1, read as the reverse complement.
GCTTTTCCACCCAATTTAGTGTCATCAGCAAACTTAGATACACTCGGTCCCTTCTTCCAGACTGTTAATGCATATTGTGAACAGCTGCGGGCCCAGCACCAACCCCTGCGGCACACCACTCACCACTGATTGCCAACCAGAGTAACACCCATGTATCCCAACTCTCTGCTTTCTATTAGTTAACCAATCCTCAATCCATGCTAATACATCACACCCAACTCTCTGCATCCTTATCTTATGGATAAGTCTTTTATGTGGCATCTTATCGAACGCCTTTTGTAAATCCAAGTAAATAACATCCATCTGTTCCCCTCTATCCACTTTGCTTGTTATATCCTCAAAGAACTCCAGTAAGTTTGTCAGACAGGACCTGCCTTTGCTGAATCTATGTTGTGTCTGGCTGATGGATCCATAACTTTCCTGATGCCTTGCTATTTCTTCTTTAATGATAGCTTCAAGCATTTTCCCAACCACAACTAACTGGCCTATAGCTATCTGCTTTTATGCCCACATCTTTTTTTTAAACAGTGATGTGACATTCACCTTCTTCCAATCCACCAGGGCCAGGGAATATTGGTAAATTATCACCAAAGCCTCAACTATAACCTCTGCCATTTCTTTCAGTACCCTGGGATGCATTCCATCAGGACCAGGGGACCTGTCTGTCTTTAGGCACACATGTTTGCTCTGCACTATCTTTTTAGTGATGGCTATTGTATCAAGGTCCACACCTCCCACCACATCCATATCATCTCCCTTCAGTGTGATAGACATGTCCTCCACTGTGAAAACCGACACAATGTAGTCATTCAAAGTCTCATCCTTTTCCTCATTACCCAATATCAATTCCCCCTTCTCATCCTCCAAGGTACCTACATTCACTTTGGCCACTCTTTTCTGCTTATATAATTATAAAACTTCTACTACCCATTTTTATATTTTGTGCTATTTTCATAATTTATCTTCATGTTCTTTATTGCTCACTTAGTGGTTCTTTGTTGCTTTTAAAGTTTTCCCAGTCGTCCAGTTTTCCACTGCTCTTGGTGACTTTGTACTCATGCCTCTGTAATTTCATTCTCTCTACTGAAATACTGATATATCTGACTTTATCTACTCTCTCTCTCTCTAACTACAGGGTAAATTCTATCATATTATGATCACTGGCCCCTAGAGCTTCCTTTACATTAAGATCCCAAAATAAATATGGTTCATTACACAACATCCAATCCAGAAATACCTTCCGGTAGAGGACTCAACTACAGCTACTCTAAAAAGTCATCTCTTAGGCATTCTACAAATTTCCTTACTTGGGATGCAGCACCAACCAGATTTCCCCAATTTACCTGCATGTTGAAATCCCCCATGATTATCGTATCATTGCCCTTATTACATGCCTTTTCTATCTCCCGTTATAATTCATATCCCACACCGTAGCTACTGTTCACAGGTCTTATATAACTCCCATTCAACCCTCCCTGCTAATCTCCCTTCTGGAACTTATCCCTGCAAATGGCTAAAGTGCTATACCTGCCCGTATACTTCCTTCCTCACCTTCATTCACAGCCCCAAACAGTCCTTCTAGGTGAGGAAATACTTCACCTGCATATTTTCTGCGGTCTTCTATTGTGTCTGGAGCTCCTGATGTGGAGTACTCTACATTGGTGAGACCTGTCATAAATTGGGGGACCTCTTCAACAGGCACCTCTGCACCATCTGTCATAAGTGGGACTTCTCGGTGGTCAAACAGTCCCTTTCCAACATGTCAGTCCATGGCCTCTTCTTGTGCTAAGATGAGGCCACCGTCAGGGTAGAGGAGCAACATCTTATATTCCATCTGGGTAGCCTCCAACTTGATGGCATGAATATCAATTTCTACTTCTGGTGAACAAAGTCCCCACCCGCCCAACTTACTTTATTCCCCACTCTGACCTTTTACTTCTTCTCACTTGCCTTACTTCCCCCTGGGATCCCCCTCCTTCCCTGCAACACACACAAAATGCTGAAGGAACTCAGCAGGCCAGGCAGCATCTATGGAAAAATTACAGTCGACATTTCGGGCTGAAACCCTTTGGCAGGTCCCCCCTCCTTCCTTTCCTTCTATGGTCCACTCTCCTCTCCTATCAGATTCCTTCCTCTCCAGCCCTTTACCTTTCCACCCATCACCTCCCCCTGGTGTTCCTCCTCCTTCCCTTTCTCCCACAGTCCACTCTCCTCTCCTATCAGATTCCTTCCTCTCCAGCCCTTTACCTTTCCACCCATCACCTCTCCCTGGTGTTCCTCCTCCTTCCCTTTCTCCCACGGTCCACTCTCCTCTCCTATCAGATTCCTTCATCTTCAGCCCTTGACCTTCTCCACTCATCTGGCTTCACAAAATCACCATCCATCTAGCCTCCTTCCCCTCCCTTACCTTTTATTCTGGCATCTTCCCCTTTCCTTTTCAGTCCTGAAGAAAGTCTCTGCCTGAATTGTCGACTTTCTATTCCTTTCCTGCCTGACCTGCTGAGCCCCTCCGGCATGTTGTGTGTGCTGCTTTGGATTTCCAGCATCTGCAGACTTTCTTGTGTTTATGAACTCCCATCAGGGTTTTTCTTACCCTTACAGTTTCTTAATTCTATTCAATAAGATTCTACTTCTTTCAATCTGATGTTACCTCTTCCTAAGGATTCAATTTAATTTTTTTACCAGCAGAGCATCCCCACCCCCTCTGCCTGTCTGTTCAATACAGTGTGTACCCTCGGAGGTTAATCTCCCAACTATGATCTTCTTTCAGCCACGTCTCAGTGATGCCCACAACATCATACCTGCCAACCTCTAATTGCTTTACAAGATTATTTATCCTATTCTGTATACTGCACACATTCAAATATAACACCTTCAGTCCTGCATTCATCACTCTTTTTGATTTTATCCCCATGATACTCTTCAATTCATCCCACTGACTGCAATAATACCCTAAGATTTGCCTGTCCTTCCTTACACCCTCACTACACAATGCATCTATTTGCATATCAACTGCCCCATCCTCACCCCTATTACTCCAGTTTCCATTCCCCTGCCAAATTAGTGTCAATCCTCCCCAGCAGCACTGCCCGCAATGATAATTCTCCTCTGGTTCAGGTGTAATCCGTCCTTTTTGTACTGGTCATACCTTCCACAGAAGAAATCCTTATGATCCAGAAATCTGAAACCCGCCCCCTGTACCACTTCCTCAGCCACCATTCATCTATGCAATCTATTATGCTAGTTCTGCCCTGACCAGCACATGGTACTGGGAATAACCCAGAGATTACTATCTCGCTCTTCAGTATCTTTCCTAACGCCCTATTCTGACTGTGCTGGACCACACCCCCTTCCTAACTATGTCATTGGTGCCAATGTGCACCATAACCTCTGGCTGCTCACCCTTCTCTTGAGTTTATTTTGCAGCCACTCTGAGACATCCTAGATGCTAGCATCTGGGTAGCACAAACCATCCTGGATTCTTTATTTCAGCCACACAATCTCCTGACTGTCCCCCAAACTATTTTGACTTCTATCACTATCATTCTGCCTGACCTTACCATGTAAGCCCTACTCTGGTTACCCTCCCAAACTGCAACACCTCACAGTTATCTGCATTAAATTCCATTTGCCTTTCTTCAGCCTATTTTTTTCAGCTGGTCCAGATCCCCTACTGTAACATTTGATAGTCTTCTTCACTGTCCACTACACACCCACACGGTGTCATCTGCTAATTTATGGATCCAGTTTACCACATTATTATCCAGACTATTGATATAGATGACAAAGAGCAATGGACCTAGCAGCAAACCCTTTGGCACACCATTAGCCACTGCCCTCCAGTCAGAGAGGTAATCATCCACTTACGGCCACTCTCTGACTTCTCCCGCAAAGTCAATGTCTAATCCAATTTATTACCTCATCTTGAATACCAAACATCTGAAACTTCTCAGCCTCCCATGCGGGGACCTTGCTAAAGTCCTTGGAGACAACATCCACTACCCTGCCTTCATCACCTTTCCCGGTAACTATCTTGAAAAACTCTATAAGATGGGTTAGACTCAACACACCAAGCACAAGGCCATGTTGGCTATCCCGAATCAATCCCAGTCCATCAATCTAGTGCCGTAGAATACCTTCCAATAACTTACCCACGACTAATGTCAGGATCACCAGCCTATAATTTCCTGGCTTATTCTTGCTACTCTTTTTTGCGTCTTGTGGCACATTGGGTGGCATTTTTCCTGTTTTCGTAGCATTTGACTGTTTTTTATGAGGTTGAGTTGCTAGCTCAACTCTCATCCCAGCACGAATGGAAAACATGCAAGCAACTGGCTAGATTTGAACTTGGGACCATTTTCCTCGAAGTCCAGTGCTGATGTCACTAAACCCCTAGCCAGCTATTGGCTTATTCTTAGAGCAATTTTAAACTATGGAACAACATCAGTTTTCCTCCAATCCATAAGCACCTCACCACCAGCTAAGGGTGTTTTAAATATCTCTACTGGGGCACCTGCAATTTCTGCACTAGACTCCCATGGGGTTTAAGGAACACCTCATCAGACCCGGGGATATACAGACCCTAATTTGCCTTAAGATTGCAAACACCTCCTCCTCTCTAAGGTGTATACAGTCCATGACCTCATTGCTGCTTTGACTGTATCTCCTGAGTAAAATACAGATGCAAAATTTCCAGTTAAGATTTCCCCCATCTCTTTCAGCCCCATGTAGCGAGGACCACTTTGAGCTTCCAGTGGACCAATTTTGTCCCTTGCTATCTTTTTGCTCTTAATATATGTGTAGAAGCCCTTGATTCTCCTTCACCTCATTTACAAGAGCAATCTCATGCTTTCCTTTAGTCCTCCTGATGAGATTCTTAAGTGTTTTCTTGCATTTCTTATACTCCTCAGGTACCTGATTTGTTCTTTCCTGCTTTTACCTGAAATGTACTTCCTTCATTTTCTTAACCAGAACCTCAACATCTCTTGAAAACCAAGGTTCCCTAAACCTTGCCTTTTATTCCGGCAGGAACATACAAATGCTGCACTCTCAACATTTCACTGTTGAAGGCCTTCTACTTACCAAGTACACTTTTGCCAGAAAGTAACCTGTCCCAATCTTCACTTGCTAAATCCTTCCTGATACCTTCAAATTGGCCTTTCTCCGGTGTAGAATCTCAACCTGAGGTCTAGGCCTATTTTTCTGCATAATTACCTTGTTCCCTAATAGGAGATCTATTATTGCTGTCTCACGAGTTGGGACTTCTACGTTCTGATTAAAGAAACTTTCTTGGACACAGTTGACGAACTCTTTCCCTTCCAGATCTTTTACAGTATGGTTGACCCAGTCAATACTATACGCAGAGAGTAAAATCACCTATTATTACAACCACAATCTCTCTACAAATTTGTTCCTCTAAATCCAGTGGACCTTTGGATGGTCCATAATAAAATCTGATTAATGTGGTCATCCCTTTCTTATTCCTCAGTTCCACCTATAGACCTCAGTAGACAAGCTCTCCAGCCTGTCTGTCTGAGCACTGCTGTGGCATTTTCGGTGACCAGTAATGCTACCCCTCCCTCTTTAATCTGTCCCATCTAAATCAATGGATCCTTGGAGCCTTGAGCTGCCAGTCCTTCCCCTCCTGCAACCCCTCATTAATGGCTACAAGACATAATTCCTAGAGTAGATCCATCCCCAAAGCTCATCTGCATTTCCTACAATACTTCTTGCATTGAAATATACACAACTCAGAACATCAGTCCCACCATGCTCAATCTTTCAATTCCTGACTTTTGTATTTCTCCACAACCAATCCATTATCTGCTTTGGTACTCGTTCCAATCTTGCTGCAACTCTAGTTTAAACCCCTCCCCATGCCATATAGCACTAGCAAACTTTCCCACAAGGGTATTAGTCCCAGTCCAACTTAGGTGATAATCACCCCTTCTGTACAGGTCCTACCTTCCATGCAAGAGAGCCCAACGATCCAAAACTCTCAAGTCCTCTCTTCTGCGCCATCTTCTTTGCCACATATTAAACTGTATGATGGTCCTATTTCTGACCTTGCTAGCATGTGGCATGGGTAGCAGTACAGAGGTCACAACCCTGCAGGTCCTGTCCACTAACTCCCTGAACTCACTTATTAGGATCTTGTCACTCTTTGTATCCATATCATTGACACTGATGTGGCCCATAACCTCCTGCAGCTCTCTCTCTCATGCTTAAGAATGCTGTGGACTTGATCTGAGATGTCCCTGATTTTGGTACCATATCATCCGGGAATCACGTTCTTATCCACAAAACCTCCTGTCTGGTCCCCTAACTAATGAATCCCCTGTCATTACAGCTTGCCTCTACTTCCCCCTTCCCTTCTGAGCAACAGAGCCAGCCTCAGTGTCAGCGACCTGACCACTGTGACTTTCCTCTGATAGGTCATCCCCTCCAAAAGTCTCCAAAATATTATACCTGTTGTTGAGGGGCATGACCACAGGGATACTCTGCACTAGATGCCTATAGCCTTTCCCCTCTTGACGATCATCCAGTTACCTGTATCATGCACCTTGGCTGTAACTATCTCCCTGTATGTCCTGTTGATCAACCTTTAAGCCTCCTTAATGATCCATAGTTCATCCAGTTCCAGCTCCAATTCCTCAACATGGTCTGAAAGAAGCTGCAACTGGATGCACCCTGCAGGTGTAGTCATCAGGGATCACTGGAGGTCTCCCTAGTGTCTTCCCACATCCCACACGAGGAGCATTCCACTATCCTACTAAGCATCCCCACTGCTCGAACTGTGCAATAGGAAGAAAGAAAAAATAAGCAAACAAATCTACCCACAGCCTTCACCTCTCTTTGCAGAAGCATCTATGAGCCAAAGCCTGAAATCCCCACTCTAACACTGGCTCACTTACACAATGGCCACTCCACTTAAGCCTAACTTCTTTTTATTGGATCTTGCTAAGTGCTTATGTAAGCACACTCCAACATCTCCTCAGCTACTGTGGCATGCAGAATGTCCCGACTGCCCCGCTCGTTGCTTTTGAAATCTCTCTCCTGCTACATCTTCTTGGCAACTGTCCTTGACACCAAGGGAACTCTTGACCAAGAGCTCCAATAAAACTGAATTTAAGGGGAATCAAGGAGTTAGAGTAATTTCTAGCAAAAAGGAAACCAGCCTAATCCAAAATAAAACTATGTTTCTTCCTTTAGGGCAATTTTCTGTATCCACTCAACTTTTGGTATTTTATCAATGACCTTCCCAACATAATGAGAATCAGATATGATAAAGTTCAATGTGCCACTTGTCATATACGGATAATGTCCATGCTTATATGCAGCTAGACATAAAATACTCAGGCTTCAGCTGATAAGTGTGAAGTGAAATTTATGCCAGAGAAGTGCCAGGAAATTCCCATGTAGAAAGGAGTTTTCTGAACAACTTCCTACAACATTCAAATGTACAACCATTAGCAACTCCCCCCACTAAAATATAATCAGGGGAAATACAACTGAGCAGAAAAAAGTCATGAGAGAGCAACATAAGTACAGTAGGCACAAGGATGAATCAGTTCCACTTCTCCACCCCACCAAATTTTACCACCTGTAACAAAAAACTAAATATATTGGATTAACTCAGCTAGTTAGAAAAATGAAACAAAGTTAGTGTTTCAAATTGATGGTCTTTCATCAAAAATCAAAAGTTAGTAATAAAATGCTTTAAGTATGATTATGCTGAAGTGAGTTAAAGGAGATTCCGTGGAATGGTGCCTGGATTATAATTATAAGGAGAGATTGGGTAGGCTTTTTTTTAGGTGAATGAGGCTGAGGACTGACCTGATACAGCTACATAAAATAAGGAAGGGGTAGGTAGAATAGACAGTGAAGAACTTTATACCGTGTCGTGAGTGCACGGTAGAAGGTGTAGTAGAGGTGATCTCAGGTGGATTTTTTCATGAAGGGAGTGGTTGCAGAGTGGTGGCAGGTGCTCTCTCAACAGTTAGACAAGGCCTAGAAGGCTTTGGGCCTAATGTGGACAAATGGGACTAGTGTAGGTAGATATGTAAATTGGGTGCCATGGATACTGGCGAGCTGAAGGTCGGTTTCTGTGCCTTACAACTCTACAACACCATGAATACAAGTTTGTGGCTGTACTGGAAATGGAAAGTGTGACGAGAATAAAAGGAAAGATAGCAGGTGCATGGAAACTACATGCCACACAAACTCACACACCATCCTAGCCAGGACACACATCATCATTCCATTGTCAACACTAAGTTAAATTTCAGATGTCACTGGCTAATAATGTCCTTAAAAAGCACACTGTTGCAGATTCAGAAGCTAGCTCACTACAAACCTATCAAAATGAGTAGGGAGAGCTTCTTGGCAACCTCAGTATTCTGTACTTGAAAGAAGAATTGCAGCATAGCTACATTCTTTTGCATTAGTTGCTTATCTAGCCGATTATTTCAAACATTTATCATCCATGAGTTTAGAAATTCTCTGTGACATTTCTTTTATATTACCTTTTATCTCTTGGCTTACATTGATATACTGATCTGGATTTTTATCAGTATTTAATATTTAACTCACTTTCTGACATTGCCCCGTTTTAAGCACTATTTTTTCTAGGATGCATATCATCCTTAGCAACATATTAGTTTTCAGTGGTCAATTTTTCTGTGACTGAAGTGTCCGTCAGTGATCTGTACAAGGTGAACAAAATAAATGCAGTAGAGTCTTTCTTGTACTTGTAGACAAAGAAATTTACTGTGGAAACTAGATTTTTTTGTGTTAACATTGTGAAGTATAATTTTAACCCCTTGGGAGAATTATTACTTTCTTTTATAATTCTTAGTTCCTCACAATAAGCCTGTAAATTCTTCTTTTCAAAGATTAGAGATTATCTAGAAAGAATTAGATAATTGGACAGGTGCAGCAGTTGGAGAAAGGGCATCAGCCCAATGAATATTTTTTCAATATTCTAATTCTGCAGTGCACTAAGCTAAAGAGAGTGAGAATGACAGAGAGCTGGTGAAGATCAGAAACTTAAAGAAGTTTAGGTGGATTATTGCAATGGGGGCAGGAAGAGTGTGCAAGAGTCAACAGGGATTCTGAGTCTCAGTTGTTGCAGGGTATCAGACATAAGATAAGTTGAGCTAGAAATCAGTGGTAAGATTGGGTTGAAGCTCAACTAGGTAGTGGAGGAGAAATCTGTCTGTAGATTGATAGGAGAATAGGCCTGGTGATCATCACATGGGTGGGGTGAGAGTTGTTGAATGGGAGATTGGTAGCATGGTTCAAGCTGGAGATTAGAACAGGGAGCAGCATAGTTGGTTAGTGGTAGAGTGGTGGTGCTTGAGATCAATGACAAGGGAACATCGTTGTCTACTAGAGCAAAGGGCAGGCTTAAGATCAGTGATGCGGTGGGGCTGAAGATCACTGGTCAGTGGTGGGGAGCAACGTAACTGCAGGTTACATAGAAACATAGAAAACCTACAGCATAATACAAGCCCTTCAGCCCACAAAGTTGTGCCGAACACGTCCGTACCTTAGAAATTACTAGGCTTACCTATAGCCCTCTATTTTACAAGTGGAGGCCATTTGTCCTATAGTGTACACACTTATTCAAAAAGATATATTTAGGGTATTCTTACTCCCTGATACTTAGAGAGACATAACCTTCAGGGTGATGGACTAAGTCTTCATTCATGAATACTGTCTACAGGCATGGACCTAAATCTCTGAAGTGTGTATTGGCATGCCATACACTCTGCTGGACATTATGTGCATGTTTGCTTGTCTCCTTGTCAAATACATAAAGGATCATGGCAAGTTGACCAAGCGAAGACAGTGAATGTCTGGGCCCCTGGGGAGTGGTACTAAATATCAGTACTTTGGGATACAGTAAGCAGTTTCCTTAAAGTGGAGAGACAAATAGACAAGGTGATGAACAAGTATAAAGTATGCCTGTCTTTAAAGGCAAGGCATTGAATATAAGAGTTGGGACATCACATTACAGTTGTCTAAATTGTTGACTATCCTGCTTGGAGTATTGTATGCAGTTCTAGAAATAAAAGAAGTAAAGTGATAACTTACAAAGGGTGCTGAAAAAGCACACAGAACTGTTGCCTGGAGTGGAGGGATTGAGTTACAAGAAGAAATTGGTTAGATTGGGACTGTGTTCCCTGGAGTGAAGGAGGCCAAGGGGTCATCTTATATAGGTGTATAAAATTACCTGTACCTGTGTTCTTGAAGACAGCCAAATGGCACCAATTTTTCCTCAATATCTTTTTTGTAAGTCTGCTAAAGATATGACCAACAAATCAATAAACCAGAAATATGAGAGAAGAGGCATACTGTACAAAGGCAAAAGTAAGCTGGTATGAGTCAGAACAAATAGGTTACGTTGGAAATTAGACCATGCCAGTAAAAGAATTAAATTACATTCATGGCTGTCCAGCTGATTAATGGATCAGCAATCATATAAGCTGCTGGGCTGATGTCAGAGAGAATGAATGAGCACCCATGAGCAGAGCCAGTAGAGCATCTGCCTTCCACAGTCACAGAACCAGACCGAACCATGGCCTGCCTGTGTGGAGTTTGTATGTTCTCCCTGTGGCCACATGGGTTTCCGCTGTTGACTGAGTGTGTTGGTGAGAATACGTTTAGAAAATGAGGAGGCAATAAAAAAAAATCAGAGAAATATAGCATTAGTGTAAATGGATGGTTGATGGTCCACGTGAACTTGGTGGGTCAAGGTCCTGGCTCTCTGTGGTATTTATCTATGACTACAACTCTCTGTGTTCACGCCACCAGCTGGGTCCCCATTCATTCATAGTTTGGCATTCCATGTGAAAGGCAGCTCCAGATCATCCAGGAAGAAATGTAATCCCCAAGAGTTTTTATTCCTTCAAAGCGCAGTTAGTGTAAGTGTGCCGTTGCAGACAGCAATAGAACAGAATAGTAGCATAGCCACTAGCGTAGCACTATTACAATGCCAGGGACCCAGGTTAATTCCTGCTCTGTCTGTAAGGAGTTTGTATGTCCCCCTGCGTGATTTTCCCCCGGATGCTCCGGTTCCCTCCCACATTCCAAAGATGTACAGTTTAGTAGGTTAGTTGGTCATGTGGGTGTAACTGTGTATGGTTTTTATTTTGGCCAGAAGGGCCTGCTACCATGCTGTATCTCCAAATAAGTAAACAAAAATAAATCTTCCTGCAATTGCAGCTGGATTCATGGAGATCAGTGACATTTTCTGACACATTCATTCACTATTCCTTGTCTGAAGTCCTCCACAAAGAAAAAGAACCCATCACAGGCTTCTTATGGAAATAATCCAAAGATAGACCAACAGGCAATCGGAAGGCGAAATTCAGCAGAAAGGAGGTTGGAGATTTAGCCTTCTAGTGAAGACACTCATGACATCAGCTCAGTATAACTGAGTGTTGCATGAAATATGCATACATTTTGCCAGCAGGTAGTTGACAAAATTTCTTTGACCTGAATCACTGAATCTATTTGTTTTTCCATAGATGCTACCCAAACTTTGTGTGTTATCACATGCTCTGTTTGATATTTGGTTACAGCCAGATGTTGCACCAGATGTTCTATCTTTGAAGTTTTGCTGCAGTGATGTCAACGGAACTGAATATCAGAAGTTGCTATGTGAGTGAGTGGGGAAAATTCCTACCCTTAATTATCTGATGATTCTAGTACTATGCGACTAATTATGTTGTTTCATTTCACTCCTGCACTTCTCACACATGTAATGTAATGGTCTAACCTTGGCATGTGATAACACTCAAACTCTGGGTAGTGTTGCAATCCTTTATTAATGCAATGGAATTGGGGAACCAAATATGGTTAAAATAAGGAGATCAATACCAAACTCCTCTAAACCTCCTTACAACTGGTTTAAGTAGCTGCTTTGAGGAGGACTAAACAACCTAACCTAAAAGAGGGGAGTGTGCTTGTAAAGTGTTATTGAATCCATCTTCTTCAAGTTTTGGGAACTTTTTGAATGTAGTGCCTGTTGGATGGATTTCCTAAGAAAAACAGAACAATGGCAAAAGTACGATGGATTATAACTGTACTAAATACTGTTCTAGCAACCTTTGTAGACAGAAAGAACAGGTATGTTCCTCACTGGCTTTGGAATAAATCCATAGATCATAAGAACATATGACATAGGAGCAGAATTAGGCCATTCAGCCCATTGAATCTGCAGCTCCACTTTCTGCATTCTGTGATGCACTTCCAACCCAGCACATCACCCATGATCTTTCTGCACCCTATTTGGTGATACTGTCAGAAATTACCTGACTGCCACCCTCTACCACAAATAGTCTTCTCTAAGTGCCAGGATCTGCCAGCAAAGTTTTCCCAGGTAGCAGTAGGCCAACGTCTGGGAAAGAAAATTTCCTGGCCACTGGGCAGAAAATGGGGAAAATTGCTAAAGAGGTTTTAGCACCAAATTTGACAGAGCCCCTGTTTTCCAGGCTACTCAGATACAACCTCAGAGTTCTGCTCTAATTGTGTCTCACCATAACTAATGAGGTTATAGGTCTGATCATTAAAAAATTCCTGATGGCAGCTACAGTCTACACTTGCCATCAATTTCCCCAAACCTTCTAACCTCACTTTCTATGTTTCCAAAAAATTGCTGAGCTTGAGACTGTCTCAATGGCTGAGACAGTCTTGCAGATGAGTGATTAGATCTGGAGTAAAGGCCTCCTAAACCATATTTGGGTGATATGGATGGGCTAGTGAAAGTTGCCCAACACTAAAACCACTGACAGGCAGCAAAGCCCTTGCTCTCAATATTACCATTTGCTAAAGCTGCCAGTGCTTATCTAAAGTGTAAACAGAACATTCTGCAAACACTCAGCAGGGCAGGTAGCATCTGTGGAAAGGGAACATAATCAGAATTAGGATTATTGTCGCTGACAAAAGTCATGATTTGTGTAGTGGCAGCAGTACAGTGCAGGCAAGCGATTTACTATAAGGTACAATAAAAACAAATAGTGCAAAGGGGAATAGTGAGGTATCATACATGAAATAAATATTGCAAAAAGAGAGGAAAAATAGTGAGGTAGTGTTCATAGGTTAAGGGCTATTCAGAAATCTGATGGCAGAGTGGAGAAAGCTGCTCCTGAAACACTGAGTGTGGCTCTTCAGGTTCCTGTACCTCTGCCTGATGCTAGTCATGAGAAGAGGGCATGTCCTGGGTGATGAGAGCCTTTAATGATGGAATCCACCTTCTCGAGGCACTATCTTTTGGAGATATCCTCAATGGTAGGGAGGGCTGCGTCCATGATGGACCTGGCTGACTATGCGCCACTTTGAAGCGTCTTACAATCTTGTGCATTAGTACCTTCATAACAGACCGTGATGTAACCAGCCAGAAAGCTCTCCACAGAACATTGAGTCATTGGTGACTCCTGAAACATCTAATGAAGTATAGCCACTGCCATGCCTTCATCAATATGTTAGGCCCGGGGTAGATCCCCTGAGGTGTTGACGTACAGGAACTTGAAACTGCTCACCTTTTCCCCTGCTGATCCCTTAATAAGGATTGATGTGTGTTCTCCCAGCTTTCCCTTCCTGAAGACCACAATTAGCTTAGTCTTGCTGACAATGAGTGCAATGCTGTTGTTGTGACATGATTTCACCAGCCAGTCCTTGACTTTGAGACTTGGCCAATACCAGTGAGGTTACAGGTGAATTTACAGGCATGCTTGAGCCGAAGTGTTAAACACCGATAAAATTTCAGGTTAGAAAGCCTTTGTTTTATGTTTGTTTTTTACTTCAGGTTTCCTGCATCAGCAGGTTTTTTGGTTGTCATGGTTTATCAATGTTTGTGAATGTTAAATATTAAGCCACAGAGTCATGCAGCGTGGAAACAATCCCTGTGCTGATCATCAACCACTCATTTAAACTAATCCTACATTAATCTTAATCTTTTATTCCCCCCAGATTCTGGCACTCACCTATACTAGGGGCAATTAACAATGGCTGATCTTTGGGATTTGGGAAAAAACAGGAACACCTTGAAGAATCCCACGTTATCAAGGAAGATGTGCAAGCTCCCCACAGAGAGCACTCAGAGTCCGGTCTCTGGCAACACAAAGTGATTTAAAAATAATTCGAAGCATTAATCCAAATCCAAATAATGGAAAGATCGTAACTTACCTTATTCTTCCCTGTCTGCCCCACAGCCTTACTCTGCTTATTCCAAGAGCTGGCTTGTGGATCTGAGAGGAAACCTCTCAGCTGGGATGCTAGTGGACTCACGTAAAGGAGTGCCAGACAGCACAGGGGATCTTGGCCAGTAGATTGATGAAAAGAGGCCCTTTGGCATAACTTGTCCTCACTAACCTAAATACCTGTCTAAACTAGTCCCATTTGCAGTGTTTGGCCTATTTCACTCTTAACTTTTCCTATCTATGTACTTGTCCAAGAACCTTTTAAATGTTGTTATTTTACCTGCCTCTACACTTCCTCGAGCAGCTCATTCCCTATATTCACCACCCTCTGCATGAAAGGCCCCTTTTAAATCTTTCCCAGTAAATTAGTACTTGCACATTCACATGTCAGTGTTGGAATATTATGGGCATTTATAGCAAGAAATGTTTGCTGTTATATATGGAACTGTTAGGGCATATTCTGGAGTTAGGATATATAGCAAATACAAACTTCAACAGGAACCAATTTTAAGACATGAACATGGATTTTAGATTGAATTAAAAATGCAGCCCTGAACAATAGTTTTCCTGGAGCTGTAGACTGGAGTTGATTTCAAACCAGAAAATGCTGATTAACATTCATTTTGGGTGTCTGGAGTGTGGGTGCGAAAAAGGAAGTTTGTGAAAACTTTATGAATTCAAAGCAAGGTTTGCAGATACATTGTGACTATAGAATTTAAATAAAAGATTGGAGATGAGTGACGATGGTGCTAAATGGCGATTCCTTAGTTTGCATCTTTAATATCTCTCTTTTACCCTTCCAGGGTTATTTTGAAGACCCTGACCTGGAGTTACACTCTGACTTCAGTTCTTTGCGGGAATGGACCTGCTCTCAAGGCCTCACGACTGGCCGCTTTTCGATATGCCAAGGACGTGACCTGGAAGACTAGCGCGCCTTCAGGGTGCTGGACTTTGGTGGCTCTGCAGATGGGCGGATTCAAGGCTGGTGCTGCCGCCACTGACTGATGCATTGTGGGAGAACAAGGAAGACTGGAAGCAGTGGGCTTGCTGCTGGCTGTCTGCCTAGCAGCACAGAACTCGGAAAAAGTGATGCAACAGACTCTTAACACCATAAATCAGCGAGTTGTTTTGTTATGTCTCTCTTATCACTGTGAAATGGGGACACCTCTTTTTCCCTTATTAGGGAGAGAGAGAGAGAGCCTGTGGTATGTCGAATTACCAGGTGAATGAGTAGTCTTTGGGGTACTGCAAGTCTGTGTCTTTATTGATGCCTTGCTGCACACATGAGTGCTTGGTAGGGAGTGCCAATGCTTTTATGCTGGTGGACAGGGGAGGGGGCATTGCCTCGCTGTTTCTTGTGCATGGGAAGGGGAGTTGTTGGGAGGAATCTTTGGGGTTCTAAGTTATAACTGTCATTCATTCTTTGGGGCACTCCTCTGTTTTTGTGGATGTTTGTGAAGAGGAAGAATTTCAGGATGTATATTGTAGACATTTCTCTGACATTAAATGTACCAACTGAAACCTATTGAATTGCCCTGCTGTTACATTTGATCTTTAGTGTATAAAAATGTCATGTAATATTGGGTTAGGGAGGCCTCTTCCTCCAAGAGTGTCTCAATACGATGCCTGTTGGTCATTTTCGCTCAAAAAAAAATATATCCACTAGCTTCAGTGTCTCTTTGGTGACTTTGTTCATGTTGCAACATTTGGGGGCTTGTCTGGGATTATTTCATGACACATCATGTGGCCAACAATTTCAGCTGTCTAAGTGGGTGAGTATTTTTAAAACTGGCGTGCACACTGTTCAGGTCAGTGGCTACGGGATCACGAGGATCAGGAACATGACGGAGAGCTGAACTAGTAGATATAAAAGAAGTGTGGTGTGTTTGTGTATACTTGTGTGTTAATGGAAGGAACTAAACTTTTGTGTGCTAATTTGGTGAGATAGGGCCACCGTTTGTGAAGGATGGTTACTGACTGTTCAGAATGATAGTGGAATTGTTAGTGAATGATAGGGGATTGTTGCTTGCTGATGCTTATGCATGGGAGGGGGGAGCTGGGGCGGACTTTGGGGTTCTAACATTTAAATGTCATTCATTCTTTGGGGCACTCCTCTGTTTTCGTGGATGGTTGCGAAGAAAAAGCATTTCAGGATGTATATTGTATACATTTCTCTGACATTAAATGAACCTTTGAATGGTCACGGGAAGGTAAAGGAAATGGTTTGTTACAGCTGCAGCTTCCCGGGCCATGGTTGGAGGCAGTGTCCTGAAAAGAGACTGAAGTATGAGAATCACACAGCAGGAACCACAGCACTGTCATCTCTTTTTGATTTGGCTTCTGACCTGATTATAGAGCTGGTGAGGTCGGACACTGCTTGATAGCAGCCTCTGGAGGCCCAGTCAGCGGCAGGAGCAGAGCACAGTGATGAGGTTTCTCGCATGTTGGCGGTGCTTGTTTATGAGGAGAGCTTCGTGGGTGTTTGAATATTCTGGAGGCCCAATCAGCGGTGGAAGCAGAATTCAAAAAACACAGAATGGGCAAGTGGTGCCGTCATCGTTGGGAGTAGGCTAATGGCGAGTATCAGGCTACGGCTCGAAAGAGGCGTTAGCTCTGGGTAAGCTTCTGTTAAAGTTCCCTTTTTCTCTCTCTTGCTGTACTTAATGTAGTAAATAGCCATTGTGTGTTCTTCATGTTGGATGTTGGAGTCCTGGGAGACGCAGAATCTACCAGGGAAGTACATCTGCATGAAGTGCATCCGGCTGCAGCTCCTTGAAGACTATGTTAGGGATCTGGAGCAGCAGCTTGAAATCTTTGGCTTGTACGGGAGAGTGAGGAGGTAATCGATCAGAGTTACAGGGAAGTAGTTGCAGGAGGCGAGTAGCTGGGTGACCGTCAGGAGAAATGGAACTGTGAATAGGGAGTTAGCACAGAGCACCCCTGTAGCCATTCCCTTCAAAAATAAGTATACAGGTCTGGAAACTGTTGTGGGGGATGACCTCCTGGGGAAATGCCATGGAGACCAGGTTACTGGCACCAAGAATGGGTCTGTGGTGCAGAAGGTAAACAGGGATAAGAGGGGAGCGGTAGTGATAGGGGACTCAATTATCAGGGGAACTGACAGGAGGTTCTCTGTACGTAAATGGGACACCCGGATGGTATGTTGCCTCCCAGGTGCCAGGTTAGGGATGTCTTGGATCGCGTCTGCAGCATTTTAGAGAGGGAGGGGGAGCAGCCAGATATCTTGGTACGTAATGGTATCAATGACATAGGAAGGAAAAGCAATGAGGTCCTGAAGAGAGAACTTAGAGAGCTAGGCAGAAAGCTGAGGAGCAGGATCTCCAGGATAGAAATTTCTGGATTGCTGCCTGTGCACATGCCAGTGAGGGTAGAAACAGGTTGAGTTGGCAGATAAATGCATGGCTGAGAAGTTGGTGCAGGGGACAGGGCTTCAGAATCTTGGATCATTGGGATCTCTTCTGGGGGAGGTATGACCTTTTCAAAAGTGATGGGTTGCACCTGAACCCAACGGGACCAATATTCTTGTGGGCAGGTTCATTAGAGCTGTTGGTGAGGGTTGAACCTAATTTGACAGGGGGTGGGAACCAGAATGAAGGGACTCAGGATAGCAAAAAGCAAAGATAGCGTGCAGTCAGACTGTCAGGAAGGGCAGGCAGATGATAGGGGAAAATTGCAGCCAGCAGGGTGAGTATCAGTGCATTAGGGATGCAAGATCAATAAGTGTGGCCAATACATCAATCAAAAGTGTTATATCTCAATGCACGGAGTATAAGAAATAAGGTGGATGATCTTGTTGCGCTACAACAGATTGCCGGGTATGATGTTGTGGCCATCATTGAATCATGGCTGATGGATGGTTGTAGCTCGGAGCCGAATGTCCACGGTTACACATTATATTGGAGAAATAAAAAGGTAGGCAGAGGAGGTGGCATTGCTCTCTGCTGGTAAAGAATGGCATCAAATCAGTAGAAAGATGTGACATAAGATCAGAAGATGTTGAATTCTTGTAGATTAAGTTAAGAAACTGAAAGGGTAAAAGGACATTGATGGCAGTGATATACAGGCCTGCCAACAGTGGCTGGGAGGTGGACCACTGATTACAACAGGAAATAGAAATGGTGTGTCAAAAGGGCAATGTTATGATAGTCATGCGAGATTTTGACCTGTAAGTCGATTGGGGAAATTAGGTTGGTAATGGATCTCAAGAGCATGAATCTGTTGAACACCTACAAGCTGGCTTGTTTGGGGAGTTTGTTGTTGAGCCTACTTGGGTATCAGCTATTGGGTGTTATATAATGAAGTGGAGGTGATTACGGAGCTTAAGGTAAAAGACTCATTAGGAGCCAGTGATCATAATATAATCAAACTTGAAATGTGATAGGGAGAAAGTAAAGTCTGATGTAGCAGTATTTCAGTGGAGTAAAGGAAATTACAGTGGTATGAGAGAGGAGTTGGCCATAGTAAATTGGAAGGAGATGCTGGCAGAGATGACAGCAGAGCAGCAATGGCGTGGGTTTCTGGGAAAAATGAGGAAAGTGCAGGACAGATGTATTCCAAAAACAAAGAAATACCCAAATGATGAAATAGTACAATTGTGACAGACAAGGGAAGGCAAAGCTATGTAAAAACAGAAGAGAGGGCACGCAACAAAGCGAATTTTGCGGGAAGAAAGAGGACTGGGAAACTTTAAAAAACCTACAGAGAGCAACTAAAAGAATCATTAGAAGAGAATAGATGAAATATGATAGTAAAAGCTTTTTCAAGTATGTAAAAAAATAAAAGAGAGATGAGAGTGGATATAGGACCACTGGAAAATGAAACCAGAGAAATAATAACAGGGGACAAGGAGATGGCAGATGAACTAAATGAGTATTTTGCATCAGTCTTCACTGTGGAAGACACGAGCAGTGTGCCAGATGTTGTAGTGTGTCAAGGAAGAGAAGTGGGTGCAGTAACTATTACAAGACAGCAGGTACTCAAAAAGCTGAAAGACCTAGGGGTACATAAGTTATCTGGGCCAGATGAATTTAAAGCGAGAGTTATGAAAGAGGAAGCATTAGAGATTATGGAGGCATTAGAATTGATATTTTAAAAAGTATCTGACTCTGGCATGGTGCCAGAGGACCGGAAAATTGCAAATGTTACTCCACTCTTTAAGAAAGGAGGAAGGCAATAGAAAAGAAATTATAGACCAGTTGGCCTGATCTCAGTGGTTGGGAAGATGTTGGAGTCAATTGTTAGGGATGAGGTTATAAGACCATAAGACTATAAGAGCACAAAATATAGGAGCAGAAGTAGGCCAGTCGGCCCATCGATTCTGCTAGGCCATTCAATCATGGACTGATCCAATTCTTCCAGTCATCCCTGTTCCCTTGCCTTCACCCCATTCCCTTTGATGCCTTGGCTAATCAAGAACCTATCTATCTCTGCCTTATGACTTGGCCTCCACAGCTCTCGTAGCAACAAATTCCACAGATTTTCCACCCTCTGACTGAAGTAATTTCTCCACATTTTAGTTCTAAGAGGATGTCCTTCAATCCTGAAGTCATGCCCTCTTGTCCTAGAATCCCCTAACATGGGAAATAACTTTGTCATACCTAATCTGTTTAGGCCTTTTAACATTCAGAATGTTTCTAAGAGATCCCCCCTCATTCTCCTGAACTCCAAGGAATACAGCCCAAGAGCTACCATAACCCTTTCATTCTTGGAATCATTCTCGTGAATCTTCTCTGAACCCTTTCCAATATCAGTATATGCTTTCTAAAATAAGGAGCCCAAAACTGCACACAATACTCCAAGTCTTGTCACACGAGTGTCTTATAGAACCTCAACATCACATCCCTGCTCTTATATTCTATACCTCTAGAAATGAATGCCAACATTGCATTCGGCTTCTTCACCACTGACTCAACCTGAAGGTTAATCTTTAGGTTATCTTGCACAAGGACTCCAAAGTCCCTTTACATCTCTGCATTTTGGATTTTTTCCCTATCTAAATAATGGTCTGCCCGTTTATTTCTTCCACCAAAGTGCATGACCATACACTTTCCAACATTGTGTTTCTTTTCCCATTTCTTTGCCCATTCCCCTAAACTATCTAAGTCTCTCTGTTTCCTCAACACTACCGGCTTCTCCACCTATATTTGTATCATCAGCAAACTTAGCCCCAAATCCACTAATACCATCATCCAAATCATTGGCATACATCGCAAAAAGCAACGGTCCCAGCACCGACCACTGTGGAACTCCACTGGTAAATGGCAGCCAGCCAGAGTACGATCCCTTTATTCCCACTCTCTGTTTGCTGCCAACCAGCCAATGCTCCACCCATGCCAATAACTTCCCTGTAATTCCCAACTCTTATCTTGCTAAATAGCCTCATGTGCAGCAGCTTGTCAAAGGCCTTCTGAAAATTCAAGTACACCACATCTACTGCATCTCCTTTGTCTAACCTGCTTGTAATTTCCTCAAAAAATTGCAGTAAGTTTGTCAGGCAGGATTTTCCTTTCAGGAAACCATGCTGGCTTTGGCCTATCTTGTCATGTGCCTCCAGGTACTCTGTAATCTCATCCCTAACAATCGATTCCAACAACTTCCCAACCACTGATGTCAGGCTAACAGGTCTGTAGATTCCTTTCTTCTGCCTCCCACCCTTCTTAAATAGCGGAGTAACATTTGAAATTTTCCAGTCATCCGGTACAATGCCAGGACCTATCAATTCTTCAAAGATCATCGTTAATACCTCCACAATCTCGCCTACTAATTCCTTCAGAATCCGAGGGTGCATTCCATCAGGTCCAGGTGATTTATCCACCCTCAGACCATTAAGCTTCCTGAGCACCTTCTCAGTCGTAATTTTCACTGCACATATTTTACTTCCCTGACAATCTTGAATGTCCGGTATACTGCAGACATCTTGCACTGTAAAGACTGATGCAAAAAACGCATTCAGTTCCTCTGCCATTTCTGCATCTCTCATTACAATATCTCCAGCGTCATTTTGTACTGATCGTATATCTACCCTTGAACTTCTTTTACCCTTTATATACTTGAAAAAGCTTTTACTATCTTCTTTGATATTAGTCGCCAGTTTCCTTTCATAATTCATCTTCTCCTTCCTGATGACCTTTTAGTTTCCTTCTGCAAGTTTTTAAAAGCTCCCCAATCCTCTGTCTTCCCACTAGCTCTGCCCTCCTTGTATGCCATCTCTTTTGCTTTTACTTTGGCTCTGATTTCACTTGTCAGCCACGGTAGTGTCCTTCTTCCCTTTGAAAATTTCTTCTTATTTAGAATATATCTGTGTTGCACCTCCCTCATTTTTTGCAAAAACTCCAGCCTTTGCTGTTCTGCAAATGTCCCTTTCTGTCAGCTTATGGAGGTTCTGGAGTACTTGGTGACACAGGACAAGATAGGCCAATGTTAGCATGGTTTCCTTCAGGGAAAATCTTGACTGATGAACCTGTTGGAATCCTTTGAGGAGATGACCAGTAGGACAAATAAAGGGGATGCAGTGGATGTTGTATATTTGGGCTTTCAGCAGGTCTTTGACAAGGTGCCACACATGAGGCTGCTTACGAAGGTGGCCCTGAGTAAATGGTTTTACAGGAAAGTTATTAATGTGGTTAAAGCATTGGCTGATTGGTAGTAGGCAGTGAGTGGGAATAAAAGGATCATTGTCTGTTTGGCAGCCAATGACTAGAGGTGTTCCGCAAGGCTTAGTGTTGGGACCACTTTTTCTGCTGTATATCAATAAGTTAGATGATGGAATAGATGGCTTTGTTGCTGAGCTTGCAGATGATACAAAGATTGGTGGATGGCCAGGTTGTGTTAAGGAAGCAAATAGGTTGCAGAAGGATTTAGACAGATTAGGAGAATGGGCAAAAATGTGGCAAATGAAATACAATGTTGAAAAGTCCATGGTCATGCTTTTTGGTAGAAGAAATAAATGTGCATACTATTTTCTAAACAGGGAGAAAACCCAAAAATTTGAGATGCAAAGGGATTTGGGAGTCGCAGAAACCCTAAAGGTTAACTTGCAGGTTGAGTTGGTTGTGAGGAAGTTAAATGCAATGTTAGCATTCATTTCAAGAGGTCTAGAATACAAGAGCAGGGATGTGATGCTGAGGCTTTATAAGGCAGTGGTGAAGCCACATCTTGAGTACTGTAAGCAGTTTTGGACTCTTTATCTAAGAAAAGATGTGCTGGCATTGGAGAGGGTTCAGAGGAGGATCACAAGGATGATTCCTGGAATGAAAGGATTATCATACAAGGAATGTTTGATGATTCTGGACCTGTAGTTGCTGGAATTTGGAAAGATGCAGGAGGATCTCATTGAAAACTTTCGAATGTTCAAAGGTCTGGACAGAGTAGATGTGGTAAGGATGTTTCCCATGGTGGGAGAATCCAGGACTAGAGGGCACAGCCTCAGGACAGAGGCTGCCCATTTTAAAATAGAAATGTGGAGAAATGTCTTTTGCCAAAGGTTAGTGAATTTGTGGAATGTGTTACCACGTGCAGCTGTGAAGTCCAGGTCATTGGGTGAATTTAAGGAAGAGATTGGTAGACTCTTGATTGGATATGACATTTAAGGTTACAGGGAGAAGGCTTGGGAGTGGGTTTGAGTAGAGGAAAAAAGGATCAACCTTGATTGAATAGCAGAGTAGACTCGATGCATCATTGGCCTAATTCTGCTCAACCGCCAGGAGTAAGATATGTTAAAGTGCCGGGGTTAGGACTCAATGTATTTAAGCAAACTACTTAAGAACTTTTTAAAAGCTATTATTAATGCTTTTTGAGAGGGTGATTTTAGATGCATATCATATTTTTACTGAGTTAAGTATTGTATGTAATTAGTTTTGCTACAATAAGTGTATGGGACATTGGAAAAAATGTTGAATTTCCCCATGGGGATGAATAAAGTATCTATCTATCTATCTATAGCCAGTGGTGCTAATCCATGGATGTACACAAGAGGTTTATTAGTGGGCCAGCAATGTGAAACATTAGTGGACTCAGGATTGTCAGTATCGGTAACTGATCAATCCTTGCCCATGACTGGGAATCATGTCAGGAGGTCCCAGGGTTTGGGGCCAAGCAGAGTCAGGAACTGTTACAAGTAGCGCAGCTACCTAAGAAGGTAGCGGTGATTAAAATAAAGGCTCACCTGAAAGGGGGCAGTCAGGAGCAGAAAGGGAATGAGGGGACAGGACAAAGGACAACAAGAAACAACAGAGATTATAAATGTATGGGAAGAAACTACAAATGCTAAATTAGTAAGATTAACTGGGGATATGAAGGACCACTGTAACCAGGGTAACACATTGAGTGATCGAGCAAATCAGGAGCAACATATTACAGGTCAGAGAGAGCCAGAGGGAGAGAAGAGAGTCCTCCCACAGCCTGGTGACCAAGTGGTGGTAAGGGAGCTGGCTGATAAGACAGGTTTCGCTCTCAGGTGGGTAGAACCACCGGTGGTGCTCTAGACGAATGTCACCTGTGCTGGTGTACAGTCCCAGTAGGGCAGCCAGTGGAAACACTGAACTCAGGTAAAGCTACATTACTCACCTTCTTGTCACCCCCACAGACAGAGTGAGAGATCAAGTGTGCCCCATAACAGCGTCTTTGCAGAAAAACCTTAGCAATGAACAGCAACCGGCTGCATCACCTGATGGAAGCAGACCCACAACAAACACAAATGCAGAAGGCGTGACAGTATGTTGAAGTATAATGGTAACTGTACTCTGTATTGAAGGTTGGTTGCTGAATGTGGATGATTAGTTATATGGAAAAATTTGGGGAAAATAGATGGGAAGGGATCCAGGTTACAGCAGAGACATCAGCTTCCACAACTGGTGGCATGGCAGATCAAGAAGGAAAAGAAAATGAAGCTGCATTTTAAAGACTGTTTGTCAAACTTCTGAAACAATCTCTGCCATTAATAATGGCAGCATAGATGCAGATGCACATAAGGATGATAGGTAATTGTGGAAGGGGTTCTGATGTATAGGACATTTTTTGCTGCCCTATTTGATTAGAAACTTCTAACAGTTTGGTCTTTATAAGCAAGAAATGCTGGCTGTTGTATATGGAACACAGTTACATTCAACATTACTTGTACACAGATTGTCCTGATGTAGATAATGCTTATTGGGAAGGGATAGATCCCTGGCATCTACTTGCGGAAAATTAGTGATGTAGGAGATCAAAGCATTCTTCAGGAAAAAAAATGATGCTGATTTAGAACGTAGACAGACTTTTCAACAACTGTACAGCCAAATGATGTGATTGAACAATGCAAACCAGAGCTGAAGCAGAGAACAAAGCACCTGGATGTTTGAGAAGCAAATATGCTTCTGCATAAACTGTGTATAAGGTAATGTTTCCTGTTTCTCACTTGTGAAGTTGTCTCCTGAAGACTCCTGTACACCAGCTATGACTGGCAGTGTCAGTCAGACTCGATGATCCAGCTGATGCAGGGAAAGACAGCACTTTTCTAATGGACCATGTCTGCATGACATAAATAGCGTGTTCTTCTGTCTCAAATACAAAAGAAAATGCTGGAAATAATAAGTCAAGTAGCATCCATGAAGACAGAAATGAAGCTAATTTTATCAGGTCATTAACATGAAATTTTTCCTGTTTCCTTTTCCACAGATACTGCCTGGCTGATGAATTCTTACAGCATTTTGGAGTTTTATTTTAGAAACATAAAAAACCTACAGCACAATACAGGCCCTACGACCCACAATACTTACTTACTTTAGAAATTACTTAGGGTTACCCCTAGCCCTCTTTTTCTAAGCTCCATGTACCTATCCAGGAGTTTCTTAAAAGACCCTATCGTATCCGCCTCCACCACCAGCGCTGGCAGCCCATTCCAAGCACTCACCACTCTCTGGGTAAAAAAACTTAACCCGATATCTCCTCTGTACCTACTTCCAAGCACCTTAAAACTGTGCCCTCTCGTGCTAGTCATTTCAACCCCGGGAAAAAGCCTCTGATGATCCACACGATCAATGCCTCTCATCATCTTATACACCTCTATCAGGTCACCTCTCATCCTCTGCTGCTCCAAGGAGAAAAGGCCAAGTTCATTCAGCCTATTCTCATAAGGCATGCTCACCAATCCAGGCCAGACAACATCCTTGTAAATCTCCTCTGCATCCTTTCTATAGTTTGTACATCCTTCCTGTAGTGAGGTGACCAGAACTGAGCACAGTACTCCAAGTGTATGGAACCTCTGGAACCTTTCCCGTCCCCATTGATGATGCAAAAATCATTGCCAGAGGTTCAGCAATCTCTTCCCTCACCTCCCACAGTATATATCGTCCGGTCCTGGTGACTTATCCAACTTGCTTTCTAAAAGGTCCAGCATATCCTCTTTCTTAATACCTACATGCTCAAGCTTTTCATTCTGCTGTAAGTCATTCCTACAATCACCAAGATCTTTTCTGTAGTGAATACTGAAGCAAGGTACTTATTAAGTACCTCTGCTATGTCCTCTGGTTCCATACACAATTTCCCACTGTCAACTTGATTGGTCCTATTCTCTCATGTCTTATCCACTTGCTCTTCACATACTTGTAGAACGCCTTGGGGTTTTCTTTAACCTTGCTCGCCAAGGCCTTCTCATGGCCCCTTCTGGCTCTCCTAATTTCCTTCTTAAGCTCCTTCCTGCTAGCCTTATAATCTTCTAGATCTCTATCATTACCTAGTTTTATGAACCTTTCATAAGCTTACCTGGATTTTTGAACATTTTGTAAACCCTTTAGTTAACTGACATCCACAATTTCTTATGGATACAGTTTACCTCACTCCACACTCTCTCATGCACAGGCACTTCCCAGTGGAGCACAAGTGGACTTATGACTGCAAATCTATTCAGTCTCTAGATCTAAGAGTTTTAGTATGAAGCAATGCAACATTACTATAGTTTTATTGTACGATAGCCACCAGTAACTCTCTCAATATAGTGCAATGTAGAGGTATTTCCATGTTAGATCGCTCAGAGGAATGCCAAGTCAGCACTTGAAGTGGATGAAAATACTGTCCACACCAGCCAAAGAATCAGTCACTGTTTTCATTCATTAATGAACAGCACGTTAGCTGATACTGCAGTGAAACTAGCTGCAGGTGTAACTGTGTGATCCGTATGTTGCAGTTTAACTGAAAGCTGTTTTGGCTACAGATGGCAAAGAGCTGCAAATAGCTCCCTGATGACTCACAGCAGGTTGAGACAAATGTCCTTGATCTTTACTGATGTCAAAACCAGCAAATGGCGTCTGGGGCTTGCTGATGGTGGGGGTGGAATTACACAACTTCTTGGTTATATTTCACGTTGGATTGTTTTAACCATCAACTACTGCATTTAAAAATGCTGGAAACAAAATTACCTTTTGGAGCCAATCAAAAGGTACCAAAGGGTGTCTTTTTGTAAAAAAGAAAAGGAAGAAATTGGGGACAGAATCGCTTATGAAACAGAAGTGGATTCCATTGTAGAGCTGCAGTATCAAAGGGGATTCATGTGCTCTCATTCTCAAGGAACGGAAGAAATCAGATCAAAATTGGGGCTAATCCCATTATTTAAACATTTTTGCATCAAATTTTTGATTTAATGAGGCTCTGGCAAGAAACAAATCTGGCAAAAGTGGCACATCAGATGCGGCAGATTGCAGAGCTCCCCCACCTGTGTATCTCTATAGACCTGTAAGCTTTCATCTTGCTGACCTGGCAGAATTTCCTGTATAGCACCATCAGACGTGTGCATTTAGGAAACTGCAAAACATTTGTTAGGTAATAATCCAGTTTCATGTAGAGACAGCTGCAAAGAATGATCTAACTTCCTATAGACAAGTTTATCAACGATTAACGACAACCCTCCGAGGATCAAGAAAGAATGAATTATGACAATAGCAATTTGTTCCCCAATTTTCATCCAGGGGTTTGGACTACTAATCTTGAGGCATGGGTTCAAATCCCAGCATCACTGCTGGGGAATTTAAATTATGTAATTAAATAAAAATGATAATAACATTTAGAGTGACCGTAATACTCCTGGATTGTCATTAAAACCCATCTGGTTCACTAATATTCTTCAGGAATGGAAATCTTCCATCTTTGCCTGTGTGGCCCTTGTGTAACTTCAGACACACTGCATTATTATTGATTCTTAATTACCCTCCTGAAATGGTGGCACAAGCCATTCAGTATGGGCAGTTAATGTAGATATAGCCAGCAGCAGCAGCAGCCATGGTTGGTTGGCATCTGTTTGTCTCAAAGGACAATGGGTGATGATGATCATCATTAGAAGCCTGGGCAGAAGGTGTGGAGATCCTGAGATGCCCATTTGTCAAGATCCCCCTCTCGGCCTCACCAGTGTATTGAAAAGGAAAGCTTATGAAGCAATATGTTTAGCACCAGCTCGGTTGCAGGAACTGCAGGAAGGATGTTGAATGACGTCCAGCTGTCTTAGGGGTTCCACTCCAGATTTGCTATCTGGGTTTACTCCTCGGGGAGCCTTTACCTCTGCCGAGGCTGCCCCCAAGACAGTGGAGATATTTACCCATAGCTGGGGATCTGTTCAGGAGCACCAGGGCACATCCACACACCAGTGGGCTTGCGTGCTGCGTGTGAAGGGGCCAGACCTCCTCCTCATCCTGAATGCAAAAGGAGTTCAGTTTTCACATGTCACCAGCGAGGAGGCACTACATGAGGCTTGCTGTTGGAGAGGCTATGTACTGGCAGGCAGACAATTACACATTCAGCTCTCCTTTTCACAAGACTGCTCGCCAGAGGTGGAATCTGAAAGCAAGAGCGATAAGCACTACCCACTACATTACCACACTAGATGCGTCACAACAACCATTTTGACACAGCAGCAGCCATATCATGTTAATAAATACATTAAAGTATATCTTGAGAACAATATGATTCTGAGCACAATACACATTTAAGCATGTGTTTGATTAGGATTAAAATTGATGTTTGCAAACAGATACCATGTTGTAATAGATATTGTTATGTACAGCTAAAGAGATATGGTTATATCTTTTTATAATTAGTATATATATGTAATCTATAGAAAGCCCAAATATTCACTTGAAACAGCAAGTCTGATTGACAGAATAACTTATTACTTCTGACAGCAAAATAGACTTCATTATCAATGACTCACAACTTGTCCACACGGAGGGGAGTCTAGGATAGGAAATGTGCACTTTGACAGGGCAACATTTACAGATAACTAAGGAGATTACTGCAGAGTATATTTTCCTTTCTCTGTGAGAGGAATTAAATTATTTATTATTTTCATGAAACAAAATATACAATACATACACTCAGAAAACAAATAGAAAGCTCCAGCTTATCTGACTACTACAGTGGAGATATCAGGGCCCACGCATAACAGCTGATGGCATTTATGAGCAAACAATTACTATACTTTTAGATTCTTCGTGATCTCCCATTTCAGCTTGGGCCTTAAGCATTTGATGATAAATAAATGGTTCAATGACTGTGATGAAGTAGCAGATCATGGAAGGGGTTGCAACCTTTCCTATGTCTGCCTGCTAAGATACGTCTGTGGATTTTCTAATATAACTGAATCAATAGCAGTTAAAAGGAAAGTAAGTACAATTTTGAATGACTATAAGCCTTGTCCTCAAGTGGGAGGAAAATAAAATTTTTAACTACCTTCAATAAATTTGGTGTGCTTTATTAACATACAATAAGATAATAACAGAAAAGCTCTGAAGAAAAAGGAATATAAGACTCCTCTCACACCCTACCACAACTTTCCATAATGTAGGATACTGCAAGTTTCTGCTAATCACTCATTCTGGGAAGATGGAGAGTGCCTCTTGACAGATTAATGAGCAGGTTTTCATCTCTATTGCACTTTTGACATTGCAATGCTCCTTACAATAAACTAAAGTTAAATTATGCATGATCTGAGTCTGCAAGTTTTTCATGAAACTGGCCTTAATATTTCTCCAACATTTAAAACTATTGGCTTAAATTACACTACTGATAATGTTACAACAAAAGTATTATGAATTAATCTATGAACTAATGAAATATATTAGGCAAAGTTTGATACTAAAACATGTAAATATTCTTGCCACTGAAATGAATATACTGTATCTAAAATCAAGGTTATTAATTGTTTTGAAGTCTATTGAGTAGAAATAAAATTTCACAAAATATATCCATTTGACAAAAATTTCAAAACTGATAATATTATAAAGATGGCTTTTATGAATGAGTTAATATAATTCATGATCATCATTTCTCAACAAGTGGAATTCTGCTCTTTGGAGGTAATTCCATTTCTCCAAATTGTGAATTAATTTGAGTGGATATCACATTAATTGGAAAATATGTAACATTAACAGAAGTAGGTATCAATTCCAGGCAATAACTAGACAAGCAGTGAATAGAATTCCTACTACTGTGTTCAGCTTGAATCCCACATCTCACTGTGTTGCTGACAGTAAGCTCACACCCTGACTGGGCATCCTCCTGCATGTATGTTGATGGCTTTGAACAGTGGCAATATCTGTTTCCTGGAACCTAATCCAGATAACAGGTAAGTTAGCCCAATAGGGTAGGTTGAAGCAACTGATTGTAGGGAAGGAGGAGCTCACAGATAGACTGGCCAATGTTAGTCATGTAAACACCAAGGAGCAAGTCTTGTTCCAGAAAGATAACTATTTGCTATGGCTTTGGGATCTCTTCATCTACACCCGAGTTTATCTTCTAATCTATACTGTAGCCAAATTTATGTCGAACAAACACTTTCCTTCGCCTGTAGCTAATGGAAGTGTAGCTTAATTTCTGGTGAACTATGAATAGAAGTCCTGACTAAATAAGGAAATGGCGAAAAGATTTTAATACCTTCTTGGCCCTGTTGCGGTTGGGGAAATTGAGGTTACCGAGTCAAAATAAGTCTTCTGATTTGGATTGCCAGTAAATTGTACAGAATAGTGAAATTGAAGGAAGTGTAGACTTGGGACCTGGATAAGAATTTTAGCGGGGACAAATCTGACATTAGACTTGGTTTCTCACTATTGGCCATGTTAAAGGAATTTTATATTTTCACAGTTGTGACAATTGTTTTCACTACGTATGTAGGTCTACCTGTTGGAGTGGGTGGGGTTTGTGGATCTGGGCTGTGATGAAGAAATTTTCCCTGTTGTTTTAGTGTTATCCTTGGTCGTGGAATCACCAGGAGCAATTTCTCCGTAGTAGCGATCATCTTCGTCCAGCAACTTCACTTGGCTATAAAGAAAATAATGAGCATATTAACTGTAATTAAAACACCTTATTTAATTTGCTTCATTCATCACATTGGATTTCACTGCTTCCCCAGGGCAGAGCTAATGCACACACTTGAATAAGTGAAGCAAACAATTAGAAGTAGGATTGTAAAATGATCTAACTGTTTAGAATTTTAACCAGGGTTAATCACACAATATGGAATGAGCAAATGGGGATCAAATTGAATTTGACAATGATGCAAAATGTGAGTCAGTTGTTTGTTATCTGTTCTGACAGACTGAAAACTATGGAATGGAAATAAGAGAATGGTTCATATAGCATGGCTAATGTACAGTAGTTATGCATATTTTGTTTCCTGGAGCAGAATGGAGTGGTTGAGATCCACCACCATAATGCAAATAGCAATTTACCATCCTCACTCAAGTAAACACCAGATAATTAATGATTGGAATGGAAAACACTGCATGCTAGTACCATAAATTTTTTTCTGTGTGGGTAGAGGCAAGATGCATCATTGGGTAAAACGAGAGGAAATTTAACACAGTACCCTTGCATCATTGCCTGTTTGGAGGCTAGCAAATGCTGATGGTGGTGAGCTAGCAAATGTTATCAACTTTTATGTTATCAGCTAGCAATCACGAAAAAAATTAAAATCAAAGTAAATTTATCATCCTACAAGCACTCATTTTCAATGAAATAGAGTTAAGCAGAATACATTTACATTTAAAACACTTTGTATTCAACAATTACCAGACACACACAATCCCTTTATTGATTTTGTGTTTCTATAACTGCCCAGCATATTGTTGATTGTTCATTAAATGTTACAGTTCTGATGTTCTTTTGAAGAATAATGATAATTCTAAGATAGATAATTAGAAATCCATTAATTAAAAAGTAAGCTTATATTTTGCTTATTTTGTCTCATTTTTCTCCATTTCATATCTTGAGAGTTTTGATTTGTTTTGACTGACCTCAGATATTTCTTCTGATTGGCTCTTCTTCCAGTGTCAGTCAGAATGACAATGGGAGATGTCATAGATCATAAGACATTGGAGCAGAATTAGACTATTTGGCCCATCAGGTTTTCTCCACCATTCCATCATGGCTGATATATTATTCCTCTCAACTGTATTCCCCTGTCTTCTTCCAGTGACCTTGGACACCCTTACTGATCAAGAACCTATCAACCTGCACTTTAAATATACCCAATGACTTGGACTTCACAGCCGTCTATGGCAATGGATCCACCGATTCACCACCCTCTGGCTAAAGAAATTCCTCCTCATCTCTGTTCTAAAGGGATGTCCTTCTATTCTGCAGCCGTGCCCTCTGGTCCTAGAATGAGGAAGGAGTAAATATGGAACTGTAAACTGAAATTGATGTACTTCATCTCTTTTTGATGTCCGTGACTCCCTTTCTTGGGTTATTTCCCTGAACCTACTCACTCTAAAGGTCTCCATGTTAATTAAATGTGCAAGATTTGTTCTATTGCACATGATGCCTTGGGCCACGGTTAACAC
Source organism: Hemitrygon akajei (assembly GCF_048418815.1). Lineage (NCBI taxonomy): Eukaryota > Metazoa > Chordata > Chondrichthyes > Myliobatiformes > Dasyatidae > Hemitrygon > Hemitrygon akajei. The sequence goes on along the minus strand of NC_133131.1, from coordinate 135,721,588 downwards.
AGACCTCCGAATATGGACAATTTATTTGCCAATAGTTTCGCAGCTTCACTGCAGATGGCAAACATTACATTTCACTTTATTCACAGAGGGCAACAAATTGAACAAACAGAATCAACCTTATTCTCTTACTTCGGCAGAGGGATTGTCACTGGACTATTTTAATATTGGAAACTATTGCAAATTTCAAAATACTATATGAATATGTTTAATTGATGAAAACCTTATATTTATTCTGAATGGAATTTAGAATCCATACTTAGATTTTAGGAAAAAAATGCTAAGTATTTAGGGAACATCATGTTCCATGAGCTCACTAAACTCATTAAATAGAACTGCAATTTCTAAAAATACAACTCCGATTAACTGTGTCAGTTCCCCCATGCTGATATCTGGCCTTTGTGAGCCTTGTGTTTAGCTGTGTGGGAGAAATGTGCTGGTGTTCATCCGCTGTGTGTTCCTGATGGAAGCTTGCTTGCTTTTATGCCTTTGTATGAACTCGCACATGGGGAGAACGGCAGGAATGTGACATGAACCCTGGGTCACCGAACAATTAGCAGTGTGCATTCCTATTATTTGTGTAAATTCGAGAGGAAATGGCACAGCATGTAGCAAAGGGAAAAAGAACTGATGATGACGTTTGATAAGAGTTGCAAAATAGAAACGTCTATGTTGTAAATGTAAACACCATAGAACACTCGTGGGTGCTACATAATAGTATTTGTAGGAAAGTTGGAGATTCAGCAAGGTCCAGCACTAACTGCATCTATTCCAAAGTCTATAAATTTGGTTTTGTACCCACTAATGCTCTAAAGTGACAGGATATGTGTGTACCAATGCACATCTGAGAGATGCTTCCACAAACGTCAGTTTCGCATGAATGGCCCTAAGTCAGTATGGGCATTCAGGAGCATCACTTAACTGTGAGAGTGAGAACTTCCTCAGCAATTTTTCATGAAAACTAACGTAAGCAATTCCTTTCTTCTGGAGTTCAGTTTTGAGCTTAGCTTGCAGGTTAAAAAAAATTGGCTTTTGAGTTAAAAAACAATTTATTATTGCATCTTGTATTGGGTATCCAGATTCGGTGCTCGTGTCTCACGTCCTGTGCTAACCATTGGACTTATTCCCTGCACTCCAATTGACGCACCGTTACTCTACTCTGCCCTCACAATGCCTTGGGCCTCGTGTGCACTAGGATTTGGTCTGCCACCATTGCACATTTAACATATACCTCACAATGAAGACTACTATATAAACCAACATATTTACAGTTCCACCGTCAAAGGCAAAAGGAGTCATTGTCCCTCAGATAACAGGATGTGAACTAAGGCTCCAGTTAATATAATCTGGAGCAAAAGCAAAATTCTTACTTGTTTTTTTTTTGCTTTGAGTTAAGTTAGTCTGGAAGAAAGTGAGCAATTACCTGTCTCTCCGGGGTCTTCTCTTTCCATCCTGCACTGACCTCTGTTTAAAAAGAAACATTAAAAATCATTTGTAATAGTGTTGCATCTCTGCTGATGTATAGAAGGATAGAAATGGCTTTAGATCTGCTTATTACTCATTGCCTCAGTTAAGTGAAATCAGAAGCAAGCTGTAGGGAGTCTCATGGGTCCATACAGAACTTTCCCAGTTTGAAGAGGGTTTGTGTTGACTATCTGCATCATTTTCTATTTTTGTTTCGTAAATCCAGATCTTGCAATAGCTGCTACAGTTTAGGAACCCGTACTCTTCTATTTTCCCTGCTACTAAAGGTTATCAGGTAATGATGAGGTGGGGCACTGGGAGTCAATATTGGTGGAGTGGTGCCAGCACGTTCATGGAGTCCTCCTCTGCAGATTTTCTTCTCTAATTTTCACCTGCTGATCAATACTTCATAATGCTTAAGCAGCAGAGATCAAAAATCTGTCTTCAGTGATCTAATTATGCAAACCACTATATGGCAGCACTGCTAATCAGAGTCCAATAAAGCTAATCTTTTCAGATATCAAATTCTCATAACATAGTTTCTGCCCTACACAAGCGGTGTAATTACTAGTAAAATATTAAAAGAAAAGGTCAGAGCTATTTTTAAGTTTGTCTCTATCTTGGTTTGCATCTGAGTTAGAATGAAGTTATTTGTTACTTTTACAATTCATTGTGGGAACCTTACCAAACTTGAGTGGGATCTTTCCATGCAATGTTCTAAAGCCCCCATCAATTTTACAGCAGCTCAGGAAGGTGATTAAACATTGTTCATTTCTATGACAAAAGGCGGAGGGGCAGGTAGTGTTGAGAAGCAGGGTGTCTGCCGAAGAATTTAGACAGACTGGGAGATTGAACAAAGAAGTGGCAGTTGGAATATAGCATAGGGAATTGTATGGTCATGCACTTCGGTAGAAGGAATACAAGTGAAGACTATTTTCTAAATGGGGAGAAAATTGAAAAATCAGAGGTGCAAAAGGACTCGAGTATCCTTACAAGATTCCCTAGAGGATAACTTGCAGTTTGTGTTGGTTGTAAGGAAGGCAAATGCAATGATAGCATTCATTTCGAGAGTAGTAGAATATAAAAAACAAGGATGTAACACAAGGCCTTTATAAAGCATTGGTCAGACTGTACTTGGAGTATTGTGAATAGTTTTGGGCCACTTTTCTGAGAAGGTATGTGCTGGCTTTGGAGAGAGGGTCCAGAGGAGGGTCACAAGACTAATCTTCAGAAAGAGAGGGTTAATGTTTGAGGAGCATTTGATGGATCTGGGTCTATATTCACTGGAGTTTAGAAGAATGAAGTGGGATCTCATTGAAACCTATTTAGTATTGAAAGGCCTAAAGAGTGGACATGGAGAGGATGGTCTCTATAATGGGACCAGAGGGCACAGACTCAGAATGGAGTGACATCCCTTTAGACTAGAGATAAGGAGGAACTTTTTTAGCCAGAGGGTGATGAATCTGTGAAATTTATTGACACAGATGGCTGTGGAGCCCAACCCACCGGGTACATTGAAAGCAAAAGTTGATAGGTTCTTGATTAGTAAGGACATGAAAGGTTACAGGGAGAGGGCATGAGAGAGGGGTTGAGAGGGATAATAAATCAGTAATGATGGAATGGCAGAGTGGACTCAATAGGCTGAATGCCTCATTCTGCTCCAATGTCTTATTTTCTTGGAGTTTTGGACTAAGTGATGTACAGTAGAACTTTTTGCTGGAGTGTTGATTATAGATTGCAGTTGTAAAGTAGACTGGTCCTTAGCAGTCTACCTACAAAAGTGTTCAAGATTCACTGGACAGTACGGATAGATCAAATTGCTCTAGTAATGGCAAGAACTGAAAAAAGCCTGCAATAGGAATGTAGCTGCACTGAGTGATCTTTTGTGTCACAGGTTTCGTCCTGAGGTCCTTTGAGGAAAAATATTCTGATTGGTAAATCTGATTTGGTGTGCTTACTTATGAGAAAATTCCATCTAGCATCTTAAGTATCCTTGTGAATATGAACATTAGTATTGACATCAATGGTCAAATTGTTGAGTTATTTATTAATGGTTCAGTGCTTGCACCCACAGTCATCAATCCAGAAAATCAATATTGAAGTTCTGATTAAGTTCTACCTTTTGAAAGTCTGAAAATTGGAGAAAACTAGTTAAGCTTCTGAATAATATACATAGAGAAATCTGTAAAAGTCATGAGCATTTTAAAAGCATTTCCTCTTATATCAAACACGAGGAAATCTGCAGATGCTGGAAATTCAAACAACACACACAAAATGCTGGTGGAACACAGCAGGCCAGGCAACATCTATAGGAGAAGCACTGTCAATGTTTCGGGCCGAGATCCTTCGTCAGGACTAACTGAATGGAGAGACACTAAGAGATTTGAAAGTAGTGGGGGGAAGGGGGAAATGCGAAATGATAGGAGAAGACCGGAGGGGGTGGGATGAAGTTAAGAGCTGGAAAGGTGATTGGCGGAAGTGATACAGAGCTGGAGAAGGGAAAGGATCATGGGCCGGGAGGCCTCTGGAGAAAGAAAGGGGGAGGGGGAAGCACCAGAGGGAGGTGGAGAACAGGCAGGGTGATGGGCAGAGAGAGAGAAAAAAAACAAACAACTAAATATATCAGGGATGGGGTAAGAAGGGGAGGAGGGGCATTAACGGAAGTTAGAGAAGACTCTTAGCTTCATCCCACCCCCTCCGGTCTTCTCCTATCATTTCACATTTCCCCCTCCCCCCACTACTTTCAAATCTCTTAGTATCTCTCCTTTCAGTTAGTCCTGATGAAGGGTCTCGGCCCGCAACGGCGACAGTGCTTCTCCTTATAGATGCTGTTTCCTCTTATATCACCCCTATTTCCAGCATCCTACATCACTATTTCACGTCTTGGCTTGTGATTTATTATATCATATCAAACTGAGAAGTAGTGATGCTGGGATACAAGGTTCAATTTACCAAGAGATTTTAAAAAACTTTCAAATTTTGGCTTTAACCATGCAGACAAAGGCAGCTGGTGGGACGAGTCTAATAACCCAAGGATTGCTTGCAGTGTCCATACACCTGTTTCTCCTTATCTGATGTTCCATTATGTATCGTCATGACATTCATGTGCTGACACAAGACAAGGATTTTGGTATTGTGAGATAATAAAGGTCATTATAATGATTACTGAATAAGATGTCAGTTGTCTAATACTGTTGTATTGTTACAAAAAGACAGTTAACACTACATTTCTTTAAGGTTATGAGAGGTAACCATATAAGGGATTTTGTTCCCTTTAGCACACAGCTGCTTTTGTTAAGTTTTCTTGCAATCACTTAAATCAAAAATATCTAAATATACACTTTGCTTTAAGCCAAAGTGACTTTAAATCCTTCGAGCATATATTTTGTTCAATGAACATTACACTGTGTAAAGTCCTTAGGCTAATATTAAATCTTGGTTCTTGCAAATAGCTTAGATAGTCAGTATGGGGTTTGTACATACATTTAGGTGGTAAATGGATCTTTTCACGGTGAAAATGTTTTATTTTGTAGCATATTCTCTGGACACTCGATTAGCTGACAATGATAAGTAGGGTGATGAAGGACTTGGGCATAAATCTCAACCTCTTTCGTATGTGTTGTGTGGCACAAGAGGCCAAATTTAGCATCATTCCCTGGTGTATACCTGAGAGGCAACTTCTATGCATAAGATAATGGTTGTGCAAGGTTGGGACATGCAGATGAATGTTTACTTTTCCAAATATCCTGCAGAAATTAACTTCAGGACTTTATAAATGGAGTTCCTACCCTTAGTTGACTTGAATGACATTCCTAAGATCATTCACATAGGCAACCTGCTTTTTAAAGCCAAAGCCAAGAAGAAAAAGTAGGCAGATTGGTTGAGAAAAGAGCAAATGAGGGCATGGTTGGGTCATAGGATTTCAGGATTAGGTGGGTGATGGTTATCATGGAGGGAGAACGAGTTTGCATGGGGCTGTTTGCTAACTAGGAATGCTCACTGGATGGTTGATGGAATCATAAGGAGTCATTCTGCCCACTGCATTCATGCCAATAAAAAAGAAGCTTTCCAACACATGATTCATTGCCCAGTAGGTCAAATTCATATCCAGGGACTATGGTTTTGCATTTCAGGTTGTAAATTTCAAGACCTCTGACACACTCTGAGCAAGAAAAGAATTCTTCCTTCAACCCACTTTATATAATTTACAACTACACCCAAATCCATGGTTTGGTTCAAGCTGAAGGGATAAGTTTATTCCAAGAGTGGTTTCACTATTGGCTGGGATACTTGTGGAGTCAACAGTAGAATTTGAGTTTGAAAATACAGGGGTGTTTAAATTGCAAGGATGTTCTGCTGGATAGAGATTGTCTCCTGGGTGGTTTAATGGCCTGAAAGAATTGCTGCTTTTCCTCATGGCCCAAAGGAAGTCCAGTAAAAGCGGATTTTTCCATCAAGAATTTAGTTTAATTTTAAATATTGCAAATATATAACATAATACCTTTCAGAGTGGAAAATTCAGAATTCTATCACCTGATTGTATTGTGACCATGATGGCTTGCAACTTTAATGGAAGCCCTAACTAGATCTGAACACATAGATCAGCGGGTCATTGACTTACATGAATGATGTTGTAGTATGTGTTGTCTTCAGGTGTATTTACAGTCTTTGGTGGCTGAGTCCTCCTAGGCGTTCTTTGCTGTTTCTGCTCACTTACTTTATTGGGACCTGAAGAAATGGAAAAAAAAAGTTAACTTTCTAACAAAATTTTCTTGAACACATATATTTTCGAAGTGATGAAAACATTGTTTCCCTAATAAATTTAAAGCATGCGATTGTAAAAGTTCCTCACAAAGAAACTGGAATTGAGGATCACATTTTGCAATTCATACCTCTCCAGATTAGTCTAGTACCTTGTTAGAAATTGGACCTGATCCTGACCTACTTGGTCCTATTCCTCTTTGAGCCTCATCTTCCACCTGGCCCTTTCAGACATTTTGTTCTATATCTAAACTTTAGCTCTGCCTTGGCTAAATGCTCTATTATTGTTTGAGTCTGGTATAACAAAAGTACTGTACATACTGGAAATAAAATATTTTTTGAGTGAGCTTGATAAACAAGAATTGTTTGTGAACAAGTTATTAATTTAAAATACTCTATTTCTGGTTTTGATTTCCCTTGTTATATATTGACCATATTAAATATGCCCTTTGCTAATTGATGTAAAGAGAAAATTAACTTTATATGTCACATGTACTGTGCATTGAAACGTAGAGTGAAATGCATCATTTGCATCAATTGTGCTGAGCAGGCTGTAGGTGTCAACACGGCATTTAACTCACTAATCCTAACAGTATGTCCTTGCAATGCAGGAGGAAACCTGTATGGTCATGTGAGAATGAACAAATTCCCTACAGGCAGCGCAGGAATTGAACCCCATTCAGTGATCGCTGGTACTGTAACAGCATAATGCGAACTGTCATGCCACTGTGTCACACAAAAGAAAGCTACTAAAGTTGTTATTTATGGTCATGTATGATGCAACTCATCAGTCTTGTGATGCATTGTGAATAAATAAAGTAATTCACTATAAAATATTCTGTAAGTATTATGAACAGGTGAAGTAATTTATTATAAAATATTCACCTACTGCTCCAGGTCTTTGTCAATACCACCTTGTGACCATGTGTCAAGAGATACATGGATAATCCTGCAATATTTGGCTGTTTCATTAACATTATTTTTACTACAATACCTATATCCAATTCTTCTGTGCCTTCCACCTACATTAGGAGCAATTTATAGCTAGTACAGCTATGGTATAAGACCATAAGCTATAGGAACAGCATTACACCCTTTGGGCCATCCTCTCAGCCTAAAACTCCTGCCTTCTCCCATATTGCTTCGTGCCCTGACCAATCAAGAATCTTCCAACTTCTGCCTTAAATATTCAAAAGGATTTGGCTTTCACAGCTGTCTGTGGCAAAGAATTCCACAGATTCACCACTCGCTGGCTGAAGAAATTCTTCCCCATTGTCATTCTGAAAGGATGCCCCTCTATTCTGAGGCTGTGTCTTTTGGTCTTAGGCTCTCCCAACATTGGAAACATCCTCTCCACATCCACTCTACTATTGACCTTTCAATAGGATCTAATGAGGTCACTCCTCATTCTTCTGAGTTCTAGTGAATATAGGCCCAGAACCATCAATCACTTTTCATGTGACAAGCCATTCAATTCTGGAATCATTTTTTTCTGAACACCCTATGAACCCTCTCCAGTTTCAGCAAATCCTCTCCAAGATAAGGGGCCCAGAACTGTTCACAATACTCCAAATGAGGCCTTACCAGGGCTTCCTAAAGTCTCAACATTAAATCCTTGCTTATATATTCTAGTTCTCTTGAAATGCATGCTAACATCGCATTTGCCTTGTTCACCACAGACTCAACCTGAAAATTAACCTTTAGGGAAACCAGTACAAAGACTCCAAAATCCCTTTCTGCTTCAATTATTGTATTTTCTTTCCATTTAGAAAATAGTCAACCCCTTCATTTCTTCTACCAAAGTGCATGACCATACACTTCCCGAAACTGTATTCCATCTGCCATTTCTTTGCCAATTCTCCTAATCTGTCTAGGCCCTTCTGTAGTCTCTCTACTTCCTCAAAACTACCTGTTCCTCCACCTATCTTCATAAGGTCTGCAAACTTTACAACAAAGCCATCAATTCCATTGTCTAAATCATTGACATATAAAGTAAAAAGAATTGGTCCCAACACTGACCCATGTGGAACATTTCTAGTCACCACCAGCCAACCTGAAAAGGCTCCCTTTATTCCCACTCTTTGTCTCCTGCCAATCAGCCAATACTTCATCCATGCTATAATCTTCCCTGCAACACCATGGACTCGTAGCTTCCTTAGCAGCCTCATATATGGCACCTTGTCAAAGGCCTTCTGAAAATCCAAGTACACAACATCAATTGATTTTTTTCATCTATCCTGCTTGCTATTTCTTCAAAGAATTCCGGACTATTTTTCAGGCAAGATTTTCCTGTGCTGACTACGGCCAATTTTCTTATGTGTCAAGTACCACAAAACCATATCTTTAACAATCGACTCCAACATCTTCTCAGTCACTGAGGTCAGACTAACTGCTCTATAGTTTCCTTTCTTCTGCCTCTCTCCCTTCTTGAAGAGTGAGTGATATTTGCAATTTTCCGGTCTTCTAGAACCACTCCAGAATCTAGTGATTCTTGAAAGATCATTACTAATGACTCTTCAGCCACCTCTTTCAGAACTCTGAGGTGTACACCATCCGGTCCAGGTGACTTATCTACTTTTAGAAACATAGAAACATAGAAAATAGGTGCAGGAGTAGGCCATTCGGCCCTTCGAGCCTGCACTGCCATTCAGTATGATCATGGCTGATCATCCAACTCAGAACCCTGTACCTGCTTTCTCTCCATACCCCCTGATCCCTTTAGCCACAAGGGCCATATCTAACTTCCTCTTAAATATAGCCAATGAACTGGCCTCAACTGTTTCCTGTGGCAGAAAATTCCACAGATTCACCACTCTCTGTGTGAAGAAGGTTTTCCTCATCTCGGTCCTAAAAGGCTTCCCCTTTATCCTTAAACTGTGACCCCTCGTTCTGGACTTCCCCAACATCGGAAACAATCTTCCTGCATCTAGCCTGTCCAATCCCTTTAGAATTTTATATGTTTCAATAAGATCCCCCCTCAATCTTCTAAATTCCAGTGAGTATAAGCCTAGTCGATCCGGTCTTTCTTCATATCAAAGTCCTGCCATCCCAGGAATCAATCTGGTGAACCTTCTCTGTATTCCCTCTATGACAAGAATGTCTTTCCTCAGATTAGGGGACCAAAACTGTTTAGACCATCTGTTTCCCAAGATGCTGCTCCCTAGTAATGGTAACTTCACACGTGTCATGACATCTGACACCTTGAACTTCCACCATTCTGCTGGTTTCTTCCTCAATGAAGGTTGCTGCAAAATATTTACTCAGTTCACCTGCAATTTCCTTGTCCCCCATTACTACCTCTCCAGCATTGTTTTCCAGTTGTCCGATATCCACTCTTGCCTCTCTTTTACGTTTTATATATCTGAAGAAACTTCTGGTATCCTTTTTAATATTATTGGCTAGCTTACATTCATATTCCATCTTTACCTTCTTAATAACTTTTTAGTTGCCTACTATTGGTATTCAAAAGCTTCCCAGTCCTCTAACTTTGCACTAATTTTTGCTCAATTATATGTCCTCTCTTCGACTTTTTTGTTGGCTTTGACTTTTCTTGTTAGTCCTGCCTTTAGAATACTTCCTCCTCTTTGGGATGTATATTAGCCTGTGCCTTCTGAATTGTTTCCAGAAATTCCAGCTAATGTTGCTCTGCCATCATCCTGGCCAGTGTTCTTTTCCAATCAATTCTGGCAAACTCCTCTCCCCTGCATGAGGATTGAGGGATGAAACTGGAGCACCCATATAGGCACAGGAAAATGTGCAAATTCCACACATAAAACACATAAAGTTGGTTTTGAACATGGGTCTCTATCATATGTTTCACTGAGGGAGTCAACCATAGCTGTCATGGTCCTGTCTGGCTATCCCCCATCTCGCTTCTATCTCCTTGATTGTGCCTCAATTCCCATCATCTGATTCACGTTTGCTGCTAGCTCCATTAATTACAGCACACCTGGTTTCCATCAGAGAATAGAGGATAAGAACTCTGGCATCACAGTCATGGGTTGCCAGTTCGTTGGTCGATTCTAGTGAGTGTTAACCTTGTTTCTTGATCCCTTATGACTGTTAGTTCCAAGCCCTGCTCCATTCTCTAGAGATTCTACAAAAACCTTGTCTTCAAGTCCAGACTCCCCTGGTTATCTGTTCCACGTTTGCGACTGTGCTAGTGCCTTTCTACCCTGCCTCCATGCCTGTGTCCTGCACTTGGGTTCGTCCCCAGGCCCTCCCTTGCAACAGAACGAACTGGCCAAGAATGAACCCAGCGGACACGAACCTCCTAAACAGGCCCTCGCCAGCCGGGGCTCCCTACTGGGCGTCCACGATCAACTGCTCAGAGAGGTCATGGAAAACCTTCGTGCTCAACTGGGTGTCTGCTCCCCTTACTCCGTCCCTTCCAAGATCCAAGTCTGACCAACCCGCTCTGCCTGGGATGACAACACAATCACCAGGAGAGCCGCACGTACCCAAAACGGAACCCTACGCTGGGGACCAAGGGAAATGCTGGGATTTCTTACTGCAATGCTCCTTGGTTTTTGAGCAACAGCCATGTATGTACACCACTGACAGATCGAAGATAGCAAACATCATGGGGTTGTTGCAAGGGGATGCCTTAGGATGGGCCACCGTGATCTGGGACAACCAGGCAGAGATCTGCTCCTCCTTCTCCACCTTCGTCTCCGAAATGAGGAAGGTTTTTGAACATCTCATTCGTGGTAAGGACGCCGCTAAACACCTACTGACTCTCCGTCAGGGCTAACGGAGTGTAGCAGAATACTCCATAGAGTTCCGAACATTAGCGGCTGACTCGGGGTGGAATGACGAGGCTCTACGGGAAGTATTTCGACAGGGTCTCTGTGAAAAGATGAATTAGCGGTGAGGGATGACGCTAACAGCCTGGACTCTTTGGTCCCACTAGCCACCGGGTTAGATAACTGACTTCGAGAGTGTCAGAGAGAGAAAACCGGTCGCCCCACTCCTCGGGTCACCCCACGGCTTGTTTTACGATCTTCAACCAGCCCTAACCTCTCTCCCCCTTCTGATCCTAGCATAACTCCTGCTCCGACTGTTCCCACTACGGTGAGCCAGATCACGCTCCCTTCAGTCCCCCAAATCCGGATGCAGATCCAGGCTACCATGAACTACCTCCAACAATCCATGTCTCTATCGGCCTTGGTGGACTCCGGTGCCGAGGGAAATCTGTTGGATGAGGACATAGCCTCCCGGGCTGGAATTCCTCGGGAGTACCCCTCTGGAGGCCCGGGCACTGGACGGGAGCTCGGGTCACCCACTGTATGCCACCCCTGACCTTGATTTTGTCTGGAAACTATCGAGAGCAGGTATAATTTAATTTAATCCAGTCTCCTGGAGCCCCTTTTGTTCTGGGATACCCCTGGTTGAACCACCAAGTCTACTGGGAGGATAGCCAGCTGGAGCCCATTTTGCCATGCCACCTGTCTGCAGCTGGCCCGATCCCCTAGGGAGGCTACCACCACCTCACCTGTTTTGGAACCCCTCCCCAACCCCCCAACGTCCAGAGTTCCCGTAGAATACCACGACCTGGGACAGCAAACAACGGGCTCTTTCCCTGCCTCCACACCGCCTGTATGATTGCGCTATCCACCTTCTCATCGGGGCCTTGTTACCCACAGGTCACTTATATAACTCGTCCTTGCCTGAGTGAGAAGCCATGGAGAAATACAATAGTGAGTCCCTCGTGACGGGCATTATTTGACCTTCATCCTCCCCAGTGGGCTCAGGTTTCTTCCTTGTAGATAAGAAGGATTTGTCGCTATGTCCCTGTATCGATTACCGAGGCCTTAACAACATCACCGTTAAAACAAGTACCCACTGCCCCTCATTAACTCAGTATTAGAACCACTTCACGAAGCCACCATCTTCTCGAAGTTGGACCTTTGAAGCGCCTACCATCTAGTCAGGATAAGACAAGTGGAAGACAGCATTTAGTACACCACAAGGTCACTTTGAATACCTAGTCATGCCGTTTGGCCTCACCAGTGTCCCGCCGTTTTTCAAGCCCTGGTTAATGATGTGCTGAGAAACTTTATTAACCCCTTTGTGTTCGTCTATCTAAATAGCATCTTAATATTCTCCAGCAGCCTCCAGAAACACATTCATCATGTCCGTCAAGTCCTACAGAGACTGTGGGAGAACAAGTTATTCGTGAAGGTGGAGAAGTGTGAATTCCACGTCCCTTCGGTCAACCTCTTGGGCTACATCATTGAGAGCGGGCAAGTGAGGGCAGATCCCGAGAAGATCATGGCAGTGGTGGAGTGGACCAGACCCACGACCTGCAAGCAACTTCAGCAAATTCTGGGGTTTGCGAACTTCTATTGCCGGTTTATCAGGGATTACAGTCGGGTGGTGGTGTCCCTTACCCGACTTACCTCACCTTCAACACCATTTCTTAGGGACTCCGAGGCCGACTCAGCATTCGCTGAACTGAAGAGGCGTTTCATGGCTGCTCCCATCCTGGTCCAACCGGATCCCTTCTGTCAATTTGTTGTGGGGTTTGACACCTCCGATTCCAGGGTGGGAGCAGTTCTGTCCCAACGTTCAAGTTCTGACAAGAAGGTTCATCCCTGTGCCTTCTTTTCTTGCCAGCTGTCTCCCGCTGAATGAAATTACGACATGGGGAACCAGGAGCTACTGGCGGTCAAACTGGCGTTGGAGGGATGGAGGCACTGGCTGGAGGGTGCGGAACACCCGTTTATCGTCTGGACCGATCATAAGAACCTCGCATATATCCAAACTGCCAAACGCTTGAACTCTTGCCAAGCCCACAACACACACAAAATGCTGGTGGAACACAGCAGGCCAGGCAGCATCTATAGGAGAAGCACTGTCGACGTTTCAGGCCGAGACCCTTCGTCAGGACTAACCGAAAGGAAAGATAGTAAGAGATTTGAAAGTAGTGGGGGGAGGGGGAAATGCGAAATGATAGGAGAAGACCGGAGGGGGTGGGATGAGGCTAAGAGCTGGAAAGGTGATTGGTGAAAGTGATACAGAGCTGGAGAAGGGAAAGGATCATGGGACGGGAGGCCTCGGGAGAAAGAAAGTGGGGGGGGGGGGGGAAGCACCAGAGGGAGATGGAGAACAGGCAAACAACTAAATATATCAGGGATGGGGTAAGAAGGGGAGGAGGGGCATTAACGGAAGTTAGAGAAGTCAATGTTCATGCCATCAGGTTGGAGGCTACCCAGCTGGTATATAAGGTGTTGTTCCTCCAACCTGAGTTTGGATTCATTTTGACAGTAGAGGAGGCCATGGATAGACATATCAGAAGGGGAATGGGATGTGGAATTAAAATGTGTGGCCACTGGGAGATCCTGCTTTTTCTGGCGGACCGAGCGTAGGTGTTCAGCGAAACAGTCTCCCAGTCTGCGTTGGGTCTCACCAATATATAAAAGGCCACACCGGGAGCACCGGACGCAGTATACCACACCAGCCAACTCACAGGTGAAGTGTCGCCTCACCTGGAAGGACTGTCTGGGGCCCTGAATGGTGGTGAGGGAGGAAGTGTAAGGGCAGGTGTAGCACTTGTTCCACTTACAAGGACAAGTGCCAGGAGGGAGATCGGTGGGAAGGGATGGGGGGGGGGGGGAACGGGTGGACAAGGGAGTCACGTAGGGAGCGATCCCTGCGAAAAGCAGAAAGAGGGGGGGGAGGGAAAGATGTGTTTGGTAGTGGGATCCCATTGGAGGTGGCAGAAGTTACGGAGAATTATACATTGGACCCGGAGGCTGGTGGGGTGGTAGGTAAGGACAAGGGGAAACCTATCCCGAGTGGGGTGGCAGGTGGATGGGGTGAGGGCAGATGTGCGGGAAATGGGAGAGATGCGTTTGAGAGCAGAGTTGATGGTGGACGAAGGGAAGCCCCTTTGTTTAATAAAGGAAGACATCTCCTTCGTCCTGGAATGAAAAGCCTCATCCTGAAAGCAAATGCGGTGGAGACGGAGGAATTGTGAGAAGGGGATAGCATTTTTGCAAGAGACAGGGTGGGAAGAGGAATAGTCCAGGTAGCTGTGAGAGTCTGTAGGCTTATAGTAGATATCAGTAGATAGGCCGTCTCCAGAGATGGAGACAGAAAGATCAAGAAAGGGGAGGGAGGTGTCGGAAATGGACCAGGTAAATTTGAGGGCAGGGTGAAAGTTGGAGGCAAAGTTAATGAAGTCGACGAGCTCAGCATGCGTGCAGGAGGCAGCGCCAATGCGGTCGTCGATGTAGCGAAGGAAAAGAGGGGGATGGATACCTGTATAGACTTGGAACATGGACTGTTCCACAAAGCCAACAAAAAGGCAGGCATAACTGGGACCCATGCAGGTGCCCATGGCTAACAGGCGCCAATTTTTTCACCAATTCAAGTTTACTCTCACTTACTGTCTGGGTACAAGAACGGGAAGCCTGATGCGCTGTCCTGGCAATACAATTCCAAGGAGGACCTTTCCAGCCCGGGGTCAACCCTCCCACCATCCTGTGAGGCGGCAGCCCTCACACGGGAAATCGAGTCCATAGTAAAAGAGGCCCAACGGGATGACCCCAACCCCAGCAAATGGACCCGCTAACCACCTTTATGTGCTCAATTCTGGTCGATCTCAGGCACACATCTTGGTTCGCCTGCTATCCCGGGAGTGATCAGACACTGTCCCTCCTGAAAAGACACTGTTGGTGGCCTTCCATGGAGGTGGATACCCACTCCTATGTCTCTGCATGTTCTGTCTCTGCCCACAGAAAAGCCTCCCACCTGCTGGATTACTTCATCCCCCACCTGTTCCTACTTGTCCTTGGTCACACAAAGCCCTAGATTTTGTCACGGGACTACCCCCTTCACAGGGAAACACCACCGTACTGACCGTGGTAGACCGGTTTTCCAAGACTGTGCACTTTGTAGCCCTCCCTAATCTCCCTTCTGCTCAGGAGACCACAGACCTTCTCGTCCACCATGACATCCACCTCCATGGAATTCCTGCGGATATCATCTCCGATCGGGGTCCCCAATTCATCTCACAGGTGCAGAAGTCCTTTTGTCAAGCCCTGGGTGCCTCAGTTAGCCTATGATCTGGCTTCCATCCTCAGACAAACGGACAAACGGAACGGGTCAACCAGGATATGGAGGCGGTGCTACGTTGCATAACAATCGACAACCCATCTACCTGGAGTGACCACCTCGCGTGGGTAGAGCACGCCCACAACTCTCTGGTTAGTACTGCCACCAGAAGATCTCCTTTTGAATGCTCCCTTGGGTACCAACCCCCGCTGTTTCCCGTTCAAGAAGAGATTGTGGTGCCGTCTGTTCAGGCCCATATCGGCTGGTGCCGCAAGGTCTGGGAAGACACATGCATAGCCCTGCTCCGCTCAGCAGACCGCAATCGGACTCCTGCACCTGAGTAGCGACCTGGGCAGAAGGTGTGGCTCTTTTCTAAAGACATTCCTCTCAAGAATGAGCTGAAGAAGCTCGCTGCTTGCTTCCTGGGACCTTTCGAGGTCAAAAGTATCATCAACCCCACAGCAGTGCAACTTAAACTACCTAAATCTATGCACATCCACCCTACATTTCACATTTCCCAATTAAAAACAGTTTCTGTCAGCCCCTTGTGCCCTCCGACTGAAACTCCTCCACCCACCCAAATCATCGACAACTACCCAGCGTACACCATTCAGCGGCTACTGGATGTGCGTTGTCAGGGCAGGGGCCTCCAATACCTGGTCGACTGGGAAGGATATGGTCCAGAGGAACGTTCCTGGGTTCCCCGCTCCTTCATCCTGGATCCTTCTCTCATCCGTGACTTCCTACAGGACCATCCAGATAAGCCTGGGGGATTGCCTGGAGGCTTCTGTTGGGGTGGGGGGGAGGGTTACTGTCATAGTCCCATCTGGCTGTCCCCCATCTCGCTCCTATCTCCTTGATTATGCCTTAATTCCTGTCGTCTGATCCCCAATTGCTGCTAGTTCCATTAATTACAGCACGCCTAGTTCCCATCAGAGAATAAAGGATAAGAACTCTAGTGTCACAGCCATGGGTCACCAGTTCGTTGGTCAATTCCAGTGAGCATTAACCTTGTTTCCTGATCCCTTATGACTGTTAGTTCTAAGCCCCGCTCCATTCTCTAGAGATTCTACGAAAACCTCGTCTTCGAGTCAAGATCTGGTTATCTGTTCTACGCTCACCATTGAGCTCGCATCTCTCGACCCTATCTCCGCGCCTATGTTCTGCACTTGGGTTCGTCCCCAGGCCCTCCCTTGCAACAATAGCTTAATATTGGCTTCTGAATGTAAATGTAGATTTGAATCATCTGCACATTGACAACAAAGATTGGAGTGATGCCAGTTATGGCTTTCAGTGCACCAAGGGTTTTAAAGATTCAAATCACAAATACATTCTATTGGAAGTTGTGATTGCTCTTCTCCAGTATGCTTTTGAATCCTGGGTAACCTACAGCAAGTAGCACAAAGCAGTGGGCAGATATCCTCTTTAAGACTTTCCAAAACAACTGGTAAAATAAATAAACTATGATCAGAATTCTGTCCCAGGCCAAGATCCCCAGTGTTGATGCTCTAAATACATCCAGTCAGGCCATGTTGTCATGGAGTCAATAATGTACTTCTGAAACTGTCACTCTATTTAAAGAGGCCATAAGACATAGGAGCAGAATTAAACCAATTGGTCCATCAAATCGGTTTGGTCACTCGATCATGGCTGACTGATTCCAAAATCTCTCACAGGAACAAGTTACTGGGAGAGCAGATCAAATGATTCAAGGACAGCCAAAAACTCAAAGTTTCCTTGAAAAGAATGGAACATCTGCACTGATGTCTGGGAACCTGTCGAGATTACTGACAACCTCAATCCCGTGTATTGGGAGCACACAGAAGCACAGTGCAAAGGGTAAAAGGAGTGTACCATCTCCCAAACTACCCACTCATTTAAAGCACTTACTGTACCACTTGTCACAAAATTATTAGCTTTATGAGTTGTACCAAAGCTCAGCGGACTGGAAGGGAAACAAGTTATCCTCAATCCTGAGAAAGTGGATAGCTATCTTCAGTTTACATCTCAACCACACCATTCTTGGGTTTGTCATTGTTCATTCAGTACTGATTTGTCTCTGCTCCCTATTTACCAACTCATTGTCTGCATTAAATTTATTCGCTGTGTTTAATATCATTGCTTTCTTTAATAATTAGATTCATAACAGACACAATGATGCTTTGACAGATGACGGTAATTTAAGCTTACATTCGTGTTAAATTATTACATTCCTTTATCAAGTTCTGTGTCTGCAATCCTGGACTTTCAGAAGGGATGAAAGGAAATGCAATAATACACTAATCCAATTAAGCAAGTTTTCTGTTGGGGAAAACATATTGCCTTTCCATGTTATTTCTAATTGAGTGAAACAGTTAAAATACAATTAGAATGAATAAAATGATTTAATATTAATACATTATGTGGAGATTGGAAATTATACAAAAGTATTTGTTTTTAATCAGACTCTACAGTTCCCACAAGGAATTGTAACTTCCAGAGCTTTCCTTTCATGAAATCCCAGTCTGGGAAAGGAAGAAAATTATTCATGGACTGACTAAAGGAAAATCCTAAATTCAGCTTCCATTTCCATACCTCACAGGAAAATGGTGGCTGTAAGGGACAATATATCACCTTGGGTGACAGTAACGAGCTAAACACAAATAGTCAAGTCTCAGGAAGCAATGAAATACATCCATGCAGCATGTAGTTAAATGCAGGGTGATGGTAAAAGGTTGTTTTTCAAAATGGAGGCTGATGGCTAGTGGTGTGCTGCAAGGGGTTTGTACTGGGACCTTGTTATTTGCTATTTATATAAATGATTTTGGATGTGAATGCACAAGGCTTGATCAGTAAGTTTGTAAATGACACAAAATCAGGAAGAGCTGTTAGCAATAAAGAATGTTATCACTGAAAGCAGTGTCATGTGTAGACAGTGTGGTGAATGCATAAACAATAAACATAAATATATATGCTGCTCATATACATAGATTGAGTGTATGTCCATAAAATGATGCTAGGCACAGGAGTGTCTGTACATAACATTGCTGATAGGAAATGACAAAGTAGTGGTGGTGGGGGTTGTGGAGGGATGGGTTAGTGGGTGGAGGTGTTGATCAATCTGACTTCTTGGGGAGAGTAACTAATTTTTGAGTCTGGTGGTCCTGGCTCAGATGCTACATAGCCTCCTCCCTGCTGGGTCCTGTTCTGTTAGGAGTTTGAGGAGAATTGGTATGTCACCAAAAACTCTTGTAAATTTCTATAGCTGTACGATGAGGAATTTTAACAGGTTGTGTCACCGTCTGGTATGGAAGGGCCACTGCACAGGATCGGAAAAAGCTGCAGAAGTTTGTAAGATCAGCCAGCTCCATCATAGGCACTAAACTCCCGAGCATCGAGGACACCTTTGAAAGGTGATGCCACAAAAAGGCGCCATCTGTCATTAAGGACCCCCATCACCCAACACATGCCCACTTCTCATTGCCACATTCAAGGAGGAGGTACAGGAGCCTGAAGACACACACTCAATGATTCAGGAACAGCTTCTTCCCCTCTGCCATCAGATTTCTGAATGGACAATGAATCCACAAACACTATCTTGCTATTCTTTCTTCTTGTTTAGCACTACTTATTTAATTTAACTTATTTTTCATAAACAGTGCAGTCCAGTTAATTAGCACACATTAGACCAGCATATTTTGGCCCAATTAAATGGCTGTCCAATATACATAGAACATAGAAATCTACAGCACGTTACAGGCCCTTCACCCCACAATGTTGTGCCAACCATGTAACCTACTCAAATGTCGTGGCAGTTTCATGGAAATAGTTAAAAAGTATAAAAGAAACAAACTACTGTTTAAACAACAACACACACAAAATGCTGGTAGAACACAGCAGGCCAGGCAGCATCTACAGGGAGAAGCGCTGTCGACGTTTCGGGCCGAGACACTTCATCAGGACTAACCGAAAGGAAAGATAGTAAGAGATTTGAAATTAGTGGGGGGAGGGGGAAATGCGAAATGATAGGAGAAGACCGGAGGGGGTGGGATGAAGCTAAGAGCTGGAAAGGTGATTGGCGAAAGTGATACAGAGCTGGAGAAGGGAAAGGATCATGGGACGGGAGGCCTCAGGAGAAAGAAAGGGGGGGGGGGAAGCACCAGAGGGAGATGGAGAACAGGCAAACAACTAAATATATCAGGGATGGGGTAAGAAGGGGAGGAGGGGCATTAACGGAAGTTAGAGAAGTCAATGTTCATGCCATCAGGTTGGAGGCTACCCAGCCGGTATATAAGGTGTTGTTCCTCCAACCTGAGTAACTGAGTAACTAATTATGTTTTAAAATGAAATACAGAACAAATTAGAACACTACCAATACTACCGATGGTTGCTTGTTGTATCCAATGATGACAGGAAATCTCTGCGGGTGAGTTTTTAAAGTGGAAAAACTGCTGTACTGAGGCAGTTCCACATCCTTTGAACTCGGAAATTCGGGTTCTGGTATGAAGAGACGTCACAACTGGGATCTTCCCTGGCTGCAGTGGATGACCACGTCTCCTTCCATGCATCTCCATGTAATGTTGCAAAATCACCTTCCTGGCCGTTAGATCTCTCTGTAGCTGGAACTGACAGTGCATGTGAGGACAGGCATGTCCGTACCTCACCGGGATATGGGACATGATGGCTGCTTTCACCTGGTTTAGCCCACCTGTCGAAGTGGTGTACTGAGTTGTAGCTGCTGTCGCTTGCAAACAGCTACTCGGAGCCTCAGGTAAGAGCTGAGTGTCCAGTGGGGACCAAAAATTATATTCGAGATGATTATTGACACCTTCAAATTCTTTGCAGTGCCTAAATAGTTGAAGTAGTGAAATCATTTCATTTTCACTCCTGGCTGTGTTTTGGCATTTCCAAATATGAATACTTGACACCACATTAAGCAAAACAGTTCTGAATTGTCTTATCATTTATTCTCACCAATTATCAATGACAACATTTACTGCTTTTTGGAAACAAACTACTCTATTTAAAAACTGCTTGCTCTAAGCATGGTGCAGGGTCTAACGGCCACACGACATGCATATGACTGACGCTAGTTAGAAAACGTTTGACAATGGTCTCCTGCCTGAATTAAATGGCATGATGTCCCAAATAAACAGAGGGAATCCCAGCTATTTTCTTGATTTATTTTTGTCCTAGATAAGCGGTGCCCTGATCAACTGATGGTCCAAATTAACCAGAATCCGCTGTATATATTTTTATTGCAATTTATAGTTGTTTATTATTATGTATTGCAATGTACTGTTGCTGCAAAGCAACAAATTTCACAATGTATGCCAGATTCTGATTCTGTGCTTTCCTAATTGTGTGAATGTGTTCCAGAACCATGAAGGGTTGTGTGAGATGAGCTCTCCCTGGAGTTTGTAACTGCTCACAACTGTGTCTCCAATATACAGAGGGGTGAGTGGTGCAAGTTCTCCTGAAGTGGATAACCATCTCCTTTGTCTTTTTGACTTTATTTGCCTAACACAGGGCCTTGAGCTCTTCCACCTGCTCTCAGTAGGCTGTCTCATAGTCGTTGGTGATGAGTCCCATGACTGTTGTGTCAGAGGCAGACCTGACAATCCGATCGCTTGGGTGCTTGGCCGTGCAGTCACGTGTGAGCAGAGAGTACAGCAATGGGCTTGGGTGCACCCGAGTTTAGGACGATGAGGAGGGAGGAGTGCTGGTGCATCCTCACCGTCTGAAGTCTGTTGGTTAGGAAGTACAGCATGTTGTTGTTCAGCCACGTTTTGGTGAAAACCAGAATGCAGCAGTTTCTCGTCTCTTTCTGCATGTTCACTCTCAGTCTCAGTGCGCCCATTTTGTTATCTAGTGCCTCGTTGGGTTAGATCTCAGCCTAGCCAGTGCCCTGGCTCATTTGCCATGTTCCTGTTTCCTCTCGCACTGCTCGCTGGGCTGAGTCGCCTAGGCCAGGTCACTGTCGCTGGGTCTGCTGTCTGTAGAATCCCGAGTCTATTGAGCACTGCTATTAACACTGCTGTCGACAGATTAAATGTAACTTTGTCTAAGAGTTCAGTAGTGCTGTATTTGCGGAGCTTTGGTTGACTGAAATCCCCTGTCTAGAAACTTTGAAAGATTAGGAATTTAAAACTAGCGGCACTTTTGAGAGCTGGAGAAGTCACTGTGTTTCTGTGAGCTGCTATTATATGAATTATAGGAAGGATAGGTTGGCAAGACTAGGTCTTTATTCCTTGGAATGTCGGAGAATAAGGAACAACCATACAGAATATTTAAAATTATGAGGGGCATAGAAAAGGTGAATGGTAACAATATTTTCTCAGAGGTAGGAAAGTTCAAAGCTAGAGTGAGAGGGGAAAGATTTAACAGGGACCTGAGGGGCAACTTCTCCAGATAGGGAGAGCATTTTGAATGAGTTGCCAGAGGAAGTGGTTGAGGCAGGTACAAATGTAACACTTAAGTTGCATTTGGATAGGTGCAGGGAGAGTTAGGGCCCAGAAGGATATGGGCCAAATGCAGGAAATTGGGATTGCCTGGGTGGTCCTTGTGGTTAGAAGGGACTGGATGGGTTGAAAAGCCTGCATCCATACTGTGTGGCTCTATGAGTCTCAATAGACCAAGGAGTTTTATAGAAGGAGCATTATATAACAATGAGATTGTAAAGAAATATTAGAATAGGTGCCAAAATCTTGGTGAAATAGGAATTTCTTAGAGCAGAAAATGTAAAAAAAATGCAGAAGGTTAAGGAGAGGAAGCTGAGGGAAGCATCGTGTATGGTGGGGCGATTAGCACCACTTCACGTAAAGCCCTTCACTTCATGCATAAAGTGCCATAGGAATTCAAATATCCCATTCATCCCTCATCTATGGAAATAAATAAACAGTCAAAGTCTCAGGCCGAGATCCCTGAAAAAAGGTCTCAGCCCGAAACGTCGACTGCTTATTATTTCCAGATGCTGCCTCACCTGCTGAGGTCCTAGAACTGCTCACAGTACTCCAAATGATGTCTCACCAGTACCTCATGAGTCCGGTATGGGACAAGCAGAGTGGCCCGAGAGTGAGGAAAGACTCGA
This sequence comes from Hemitrygon akajei, assembly GCF_048418815.1. NCBI lineage: Eukaryota > Metazoa > Chordata > Chondrichthyes > Myliobatiformes > Dasyatidae > Hemitrygon > Hemitrygon akajei. The sequence continues at coordinate 135,699,237 of NC_133131.1, read as the reverse complement.
GGTTTTGAGTGATTTAATTGCCGGGCTGAAATGGAAAGGTTGAGTACAGGCCAATTTGAGGCAGAGGGGCCCGGGTTCGTGAGCATATTGAAATGGCAGGGCCCAGGTCTGACAATGGGGAACAGCCCAAGGTCTGGGTGATTAAACTCAATATATAAGTTTGCTGATGACACCACAATTGTAGTCTGTATCTCGGGTAATGATGAGTTTGAGTACAGAGAGGAAATTAAGAATCTGGTGGCATGGTGCGAAGACAATAACCTATCCCTCAACATCAGCAAGACGAAGGAATTGGTTGTTGACTTCAGAAGGAGTAGCGGACTGCACGACCCCATCTACATCGGTGGTGCGCGGGTGGAACATGTCAAAAGCTTTAAGTTCCTCAGGGTGAATATCACAAATGACCTGACTTGGACTAACCAAGCAGAGTCCACTGCCAAGAAGGCCCACCAGCGCCTTTACTTTCTGAGAAAGCTTAAGAAATTTGGCCTGTCCCCTAAAACCCTCACTAATTTTTATAGATGCACCATAGAAAGCATTCTTCTAGGGTGCATCACAACCTGGTATGGAAGTTGTCCTGTCCAAGACCAGAAGAACCTGCAGAAGATCGTGAACATAGCCCAGCACATCACACAAACCAATCTTCCGTCCTTGGACTCACTTTATACCACACGCTGTCGGAGCAGTGTTGCCAGGATAATCAAGGACATGACCCACCCAGCCAACACACTTTTTGTCCCCCTTCCCTCCGGGAGAAGGATCAGGAGCTTGAAGATTCGACGGCCAGATTTGGGAACAGCTTCTTTCCAACTGTGATAAGACTGCTGAACGGATCCTGACCCGGATATGGGCCGTACCTTCCAAATACCCGGACCTGTCGCTCGTTTTTTTTTGCACTACCTTACTCTCCCTTTTCTATTTTTTTTTATTTATGATTTATAATTTAAATTTTTATTATATTTACTATCGATTTGTACTCCAGGGAGCACAAAATGCAGAATCAAATATCGCTGTGATGATTGTACGCTCTAGTATCAATTGTTTGGTGACAATAAGGTAATAAAGTAATAATAAAGCACTGGGCCAGATTGAAAAGGTCAGGGTGTTGGCGATGGAGGTGAGGGACAGGCCAGTTCAGCTTGCTGCTCTGCAAGGTTCACTCATCTCTGTGCTGAACAGAGGCTGTGGTCTGAAACTAATGGGGCTCCAGAAATGGCTGCAGTAATGATTGGCTTTGTGGCTGTGGACTCAATTCTCAATGTTATTTGTACACTTTCATTGTTTGCATGATTTCGGGTATTTTTCTGCACACTGGGTGTTTGACTGTCTTCTTTTAAATGGGTTCTATTGGGTCTCTTTGTTCTGTGCTTGCCTGCAAGAAGTTGAATCTCAAGGCTGTATATATATATATATATAGCATACATACTTTAATAATAAATGTACTTTGAACTATGAATAAAAATGGATTTATATCACAACTGTCAAGCATTTTGAACGTATTTTTTTCTGTTTAAGAATTAATCAATGCAAGACATTGTTGTTCTTCAAAACCAAATTTGTCTCCTCTGCAGCTGTCAGGTGGAAGCATAATTTAGGCCTTTTAGTTTTCCTATCATGTTTTTTGAGAGCTTTCTCTACTGGTGCCAATTACACATTAATACTTACAATCATCTCTCCCACTGATTTGACTTTTACCATCAGCATCATGTCATTTTATTTTTAAATCACCTGAAATAAGCATTTCTCTAGATTGTCACTGATCGTTTTAAAAATTATTTAACGGATAGATGAACTGATCTCATGTTCTGGAAATATTCTCATCAACTTACACTCAAAACAGAAGTTATTCCATGAGATTTTTGAGCCAGTGTCAACTGAGGGATGAGCACTTCTGTGAATATTTTTAATTATCTGGAACAGTACTAAGCCTGGTGTAAATAGTTTTACTTAACACTAATAGATGCAAACTTATTCCTTGGCTTAGTTTGGTGTGAATCAATGCTCTGCTGAGCACTGAAGAACATATAACTATTACATTGCAAAATTTTGCAAGAAAGGGAAATTATAATTGTTAATTTATGTAAACAGCTAGCATAACTCATTTCGCAGACAAGAAAGTCCAACTAATTTAAATTTAATGTTGAAAAATCCAGCCAAACCATTGTGACAGTGAATTCATAAAACTAAATCTTTCGAGGGAACAGCAAAGTGGCTCTGTCTTTTTTAAGATCTGCATCAACTGGTGCAATTTATGCCAGTGGGTAAACTGCTAACAATGAAATAATCTTTATCAAGCATTTATCAGTTTGAATAACTTATCACCTGAATTGTCATTAAAAAGCTTGGTAGCTGGAAGTTCACTGCCTCGTGCCAGAATAGGAGAACATTGGCTTGTGCCATAGTAGGACGTTATTACAGCACAGGGCGTCGGAGATGGAGTTCAGTTCTGATGTCATCAGTAAGGAGTCCATACATCCTCCCTGCGACTGTGTGCGTTTTCTCTGAGTGCTCTGGTTTCTTCCCACAGTCCATAATTGTATCGGATAATAGGTGAGTTGGTCAATGTAAATAATTCCATGATTAGGGTAGTGTTAAATCAGGGTTTGCTGGGTGGCGTAGCTCAAAGGGTCTGAAGAGCCAATACCTCACTGTATCTCAATAAATAAACAAACAACAGTGGCCTCATGAGAATGTAAATATATAGCCATTTCAGAAGACGATCCTAGAACTGACCCTCATTCTGACCAGAGTTGCTTCAGGGCCCTTTGTTTTGAACTTAATTGTAAAACAAGTCATCTTAAATATAATTGGAAAAAAATGGTTTTCCACTCTATTTAAAACAATAGATGAAAAAATAAACCTTGACTGTTTTCATATCACATCTGCACATAAGTGTTATCTATGTGCTCTAAATCAGTACAACTTTTCTGTGCAGCAAAGTAATATTTGACATTAGTATTAATGAAGTACAAATTGACAAGATTTGCTGTGCTTTAAACTAGATTAACACCCATTCGCCAAGTCATTAACTTTGATTTTATTAAACAGTTGTGAAATGAAACACAAAAGTCTTTGGTCTTTAGCCATAATATAATTTTGAGGACCTTCAAATTACCTCATGTTTTATGAAGTAATTACCTCATAAAAAGACCACATATTTGGTCTTTAGCCATTTCATAATATTGAGGATTCACACTATGTTGAACACTTTTTTAGACCATTATTCTTTCTAACACATTGAAAAGGTTCCAATTTAAATTCTGATGTTTTCAATGTTTTTCTTGCGTTTTCTTACATATACTGCTTAGTGACATTATCTCCCACTGTGCACCAACTGTACTGGTTAAAAGGCTGATTTACTCAACAGGAATCCGTCCTGCTGATGCTCCTTAATTTGCCATATAGATATATTAGTGCATTCTTTCAGAAAACAGAATAAATTTAAGTACTTCTTGTGATTACTTACACAAAGAAAAAAAAAATCACAAGAACTGCAAACTCAGTATCAACGTGCGACTTGTGTTGGACAGAGGAATCTTATTCCATTAGCTGTTATTTCATAATGTCCCTCCAAACTGTCATTGTTTGAAATAAATGGCTTGATTCATGTCATTGAAAGTACAAGTTGGTAAAGAAAACAGATGGCTCAGAAGGAAGTTAATCTTTGATTCCCTCCCTACAGCCCGAGGGATCTGTGATATTTTGTGTATGACAGAGGCTCAGAGCCTTTCCACTGCCAAGAGCTTGTTGATGGATTTCTCCACATGATGCACTTGCACTAGAATCCTTTCCAACAACAGCTTCTTGCATTTATTATTATAGCACCCTTAAGACTGTGAAGCACAACAACTACAAGCTGCAATGGATTGTGAAGTTTGCTGAGTGAATTTCTTCTCACCCTCCTCCACTTCCTCATTCCAGGACAGATACCAGAAGCACTGCATTCACAGAGCCCTCCGCGTTGTGACGAAACCCTCCCATCGCCTGAGTGGATATAGTCAGAATGGTGATCACTAGGCTTTAGCTCTTCGAGACTTCTGCAAAGAGAGGCTTCACTCAGGGAAAGAAAAGCTCAAGTTATTTCCTTCTCTTTTTTTATATCTACTCAGCTAGGTAGAGATGCCAGGCAGGATAGTGCAATGCTCCTCTTGCAGAATGTGGGAAGGAAGGGAGACCGCCAGTATCCCTGACAACTCCAACTGCGAGAAGTGCATCCAACAGCAGGTTCGAACAATCTGCGTTAAGGAGTTGGAGCTGGAACTAGATGGACTCGGGAGGCTGAAGGAGTTAGGACATATAGAGAGGTAGTTACACCCAAGGTGTAGGACACAGGAAACGGGGTGACAGTCAGGAAGGGGAAAGGGGTTAAGGAGCCAGTGCAGAGTACCTCTATTGCCATCCCCCTCAACAACCGGTGTATCACTTTGGATACTGTCGGGAGATGACCTAACAGAGGAAAGTCACAGTGGCTGGGTCTCTAGGACTGAGTCTGCCTCTGTGACTCAGGCAGGAAGGAAGAAGAAGAGCACACTGCGTGATAGGGGATTTGTTAGTGGGGGGAATGGACAGCAGGTTCTACGGGCGAGCATAAGATTCCCAGATGGTATGTTGCCTCCCAGGTGCCAGGGCCCAGTATATCTTGGTCAGTGGTGAGGAATGCAAATGGAATGTTAGCATTCATTTCAAGAGAACTAGAATATAGAAGCAAGGATACACTGTTAGGCTGATTTACAGCTTCTTCTCCTAGGCTGTAGGACTTCTGAAAACCCTGTGACCACCCAGTACACATTATGTTTGACAGTGCCAGTAGTGTTATACTGTTGTATATTTAACTATATTTTGTCACTTTATGTCAACTTGTACATCTACAGAATTATTTAATATCTGTTAATATTATCGTGTTAATATTATGTTTGTGCTGTATATGATACTGTGGTTTGCACTTTGGTCGCTGAGGAACATTGTTCCGTTTAGATGTACAGTATACCAGCGTTTGGTTGAATGACAATAGACAATAGATAATAGGTGCAGAAGTAGACCATTCGGCCCTTCGAGCCTGCACCGCCATTTTGAGATCATGGCTGATCATTTACTATCAATACCCGGTTCCTGCCTTGTCCCCATATCCCTTGATTCCCCTATCCATAAGATACCTATCTAGCTCCTTCTTGAAAGCATCCAGAGAATTGGCCTCCACTGCCTTCCGAGGCAGTGCATTCCAGACCCCCACAACTCTCTGGGAGAAGAAGTTTTTCCTTAACTCTGTCCTAAATCACCTACCCCTTATTCTCAAACCATGCCCTCTGGTACTGGGCTCTCCCAGCATCTGGAACATATTTCCTGCCTCTATCTTGTCCAATCCCTTAATAATCTTATATGTTTCAATCAGATCCCCTCTCAATCTCCTTAATTCCAGCATATACAAGCCCAGCCTCTCTAACCTCTCTGCGTAAGACAGTCCAGACATCCCAGGAATTAACCTTGTGAATCTACGCTGCAGTTCCTCTAAAGCCAGGATGTCCTTCCTTAACCCTGGAGACCAAAACTGTACACAATACTCCAGGTGTGGTCTCACCAGGGCCCTGTACAAATGCAAGAGGATTTCCTTGCTCTTGTACTCAATTCCCTTTGTAATAAAGGCCAACATTCCATTAGCCTTCTTCACTGCCTGCTGCACTTGCTCATTCACCTTCAGTGACTGATGAACAAGGACTCCTAGATCTCTTTGTATTTCTCCCTTACCTAACTTTACACCATTCAGATAATAATCTGCCTTCCTGTTCTTACTCCCAAAGTGGATAACCTCACACATATTCACATTGAACGTCATCTGCCAAGTATCTGCCCACTCACCCAGCCTATCCAAGTCACTCTGAATTCTCCTAACATCCTCATCACATGTCACACTGTCACCCAGCTTAGTATCATCAGCAAACTTGCTGATGTTATTCTCAATGCCTTCATCTAAATCGTTGATGTAAATTGTAAACAGCTGTGGTCCCAATACAGAGCCCTGTGGCACCCCACTAGTCACCACCTGCCATTCCGAGAAACACCCATTCACCGCTACCCTTTGCTTTCTATCTGCCAACCAGTTTTCTATCCATGTCAATGTCTTCCCCCAATGCCATGAGCTTTGATTTTACCCACCAATCTCCTACGTGGGACCTTATCAAATGCCTTCTGAAAATCGAGGTACACTACATCCACTGGATCTCCCTTGTCTAACTTCCTGGTTACATCCTCGAAAAACTCCAATAGATTAGTCAAGCATGATTTACCCTTGGTAAATCCATGCTAGCTCGGCCCAATCCTATCACTGCTATCTACATATGCCACTATTTCATCTTTAATAATGGACTCTAGCATCTTCCCCACTACTGATGTTAGGTTGACAGGTCGATAGTTCTCTGTTTTCTCCCTCCCTCCTTTCTTAAAAAGTGGGATAACATTAGCCATTCTCCAATCCTCAGGAACTGATCCTGAATCTAAGGAACATTGGAAAATGATTACCAATGCATCTGCAACTTTCAGGGCCACCTCCTTTAGTACCCTAGGATGCAGACCATCTGGACCTGGGGATTTGTCAGCCTTCAGTCCCATCAGTCTACTCATCACCGTTTCCTTCCTAATGTCAATCTGTTCCATTTCCTCTGTAACCCTATGTCCTTGACCCATCCATACATTTGGGAGATTACTTGTGTCTTCCTTAGTGAAGACAGATCTAAAGTACTTATTAAATTTTTCTGCCATTTCTCTGTTTCCCATAACAATTTCACCCAATTCATTCTTCAAGGGCCCAACATTGTTCTTAACTATCTTCTTTCTCTTCACATACCTAAAAAAGCTTTTGCTATCCTCCTTTATATTCTTTTATAAATTGAACTTGAAGTTGTTAGGTGTTACCAAACAAAATTCAACACCAAGGTACATGTGATAGTATTCAAACAGGTTACTCAAAAGTTTATGAAAAGCTATATTCAGGAGCATCTGAAGGGGGGAAAGAGGCAAGAGGGTGTAAAACTTAATGGAAGAAATTTCAAAACCTGGTGTGTAAAAGCTAAAGTAACAGTACCAGTGATGAAAGCCATGTTTCCTCAGAAGAGTGGATCCATGCTCTTCAGAGATTTCAATGTCTAAGATATAAACTCATTCTGCAACACCTTTACAAATAGAAATAATCAGTAGCGTAACTTCCCAGAACTCTTCCAAAGCTATAAGCTGGTAAATTCAGATTTCTGAGTGAAAGCCCTGAGACATTTTCAGGTCAGTACTATAATCACTGATCCATGCTGGATGATTTGCTCTTAGATGGTCCAGCAGTGAATTGATGTTTCAATTTGATATACTGCCCTTAAGGTACAAACTGGATTTAAAAAAAATGCAGCAAGGGCTTTTTTGTGCCAATCACTGTCCAGTCACCATAGTGACTGACTCAAGTATAAGACTGTTAGTGGGAGCTCAGAACTGGAGTTGCCTATAATATCTCTGACAGTGAAATTGTGCTCCAAAATATAAAGGTTTGAAATTTTCTGTGAAGAAAGTAGTCAGTTCTGGGTGAAACTGCAAACACGTATCCCTACAGCTGGCAGAAGGCACTGGATTCCCACTCTTCTCTTCATGAACAGAAACACCAATCTCTTTTGTCACTCTGACTTCAATCTAACATTGGAAACATCATAAAGACGTATGATGGCTCCAAAAGCCTGCAGTGAAACAATAATTACATGGGCAAATCTACACACTAAACCTTTGCCAGTTAGACCAAGCCAGGTTCAGCAACTCTATCCACTTCAAGGGAGTGAAACAGTTCTAGGTGAGAGGGCGTCTGATAATTTGCATTATCTTCATTTGAGTTCATTTAAATCTACTTGTTTTCAAATGTTATCCATCTTAATAGTACTTAGTTTCATTTCTTTATATATTTTAATTTTTAAAACAGTGTGACTTTTAATTTTGGATATCTCTAACATGCATACAAGGTCAACTTCCTCTATAGCTCCTGCAGCCAGTACATCTCAGGGGAGTGGTCTATCTCATTCTCATAGCACTTCTATGTGAGTTACATTGCTCAGTTAGATCACAGTCAACTTCAGGGTACCGGATTTGAATGATCAGGTATGACCTGAACTGCCCGTTCAAAAAGAAACTGGGATTTCTGCATGGTCAGACAAACAGAATTGAAATGAGAATGTATTACCTCACCTAGAGCATAGCGAATCTTTGGAATTCTTTGCCCATGTTGGATTTGGAAGCTGAACATATTTTAGATAGAGGTCAATAGATTTTTGAATATTAAGGAAATCTAGGGATGTGGGGTTTGTATAAGAAAGTTTTGCTGAGGTAAAAATCCTCATGTTGTTATTGAACAATGGAGCAAGAACAAGGTACCATTTTGCCCCGTTACTGCTTCTATTTCTTGCATTTTATTCCTTAAGAGTCGTATCAGGGAAATGTTCACGTGGAGAACATAGGCATCTATGAAATAATGAGACAACAAACTGTATTCACTGAACAGAGGACAGTTAAGATATACAGCTCTTTGCCAACTATTATTCATTGTGCCATGTTAATTATAAACATAAGGATGTGGCCTATATTGCTGGTGTAAGATTGATTAAACTTCTGATTAATACTTTAGCTGTAAGGAGCACTTGCCAATGGGAAAGCCCAGGTGAAATTGTAATGGACAATCTTGTAGCCTTTCCTGATTATTTCAGTATTGTATTATTCATCCATCTGATCATATTGCTATCCTAAATAGGAAATTATCTCTTAAACAAGCTATAATACCTTTGGTCCACTGCACAGTGAGGTTTAAGGATTTATTTGGATAGCTGATTAGTCCATGCTTCTTTGCTATCAGAACCAATTTGTTCACAAGCCCTTTATTGTGTTCAATTCTGGTCAACTGTGTTCAGTTCTGGTCACCTCACTATAGGAAGGATGTGGAAGCTATGGAGAGGATGCAGAGAAGATTTACCAGGATGTTGCCTGGTTTGGAGAACAAGTCATATTAAGCAAGGTTAGCAGAGCTGGGACTTTTCTCTTTGGAGCGTAGAAGAATGAGAGGGGACTTGATAGAGGTCTACAAGATTATGAGAGACATAGATAGGGTGGATAGTCAGTACCTGTTTCCCAGGGCACCAATAGCAAACACCAGAGGGCATATGTACAAAATTAAGGGAGGGAAGTTTAGGGGAGACATCAGGGATAAGTTTTTTACACAGAGGGTTGTGAGTGCCTGGAATGACTTGCCAGGGATGGTGGTGGAGGCAAAAACATTAGGGGTATTTAAGAGCCTCTTGGACAGGCACATATATGAAAGAAAAATGGAGGGTTATGGGGTAGTGTGTGTTTAGTACTTTTTTAAAGGATTATATGGATCAGTACAACATGGAGGGCTGAAGGGCCTGTACTGTGCTGTAGTGTTCTATGGTTCTACAGTCCTCTATTTAGATTATCTTCACTCACTTAGCACATATGCCTTCATTTCACAAACACGCGCTCAGAAATGATTACAGCTCACCTAACTGGGTTGTCTGAAAATCTGTGTGAGAGTCAGAGGGGGTGAGGTTGGATGGGAAAAGTCAAGATGATTAATGTCTCCTCAGCAGTTAGAAATGAAAAGATTGAGAGAGGGATCTGCATATTTGTCTATCTTTACATTTTCCATCTAAAGTTTCAGTTTACTCTCTTTCTTGCTGCTTAAATTAGCAACTCTATCACCACCTATTTCAGGATGTCTCGGTCCTTGCACATTATGTAGATTATACCAGAAATGCGCGATTTAACAGATCTTTAGGGTGTCACTTAACTGTAGTCAGCACCTGCTTTTTGCTATCTTTAGATTTTTGTTGTTAATAAAGATGAGAGAGAGAAACAAAACATACTAAAGAGTTTTAAATGATATAATGAAAAATAAAACACTTGCCTCAAAATTAGAATAAAATTAAACACTTGAACCTTTTTCTCTAGTGTAGAGCATGCAAAAAGAATTGTTTTGGGTGTGCTTTGAATATTTGGGCCCATATGCTCTGAAGACTTGCTATTAGGAAGTTGGATTAGTCAGTTCAATGTGATTCACACCAAAGTGGATCTCTTTTCCCCATCACAGCTCCAGGACATGATACTGTTACCAACTTGGGCAATGGGTAAATCTGAATTACTTTGGATTAAAAAATCATAATCTAATACTTTAGTTGTTAACTCACAGTTAAACAAGATGTTTTCAATAGCGCCTAGGTCTAAATAGTACAGCCTCAGAATACAAGGACATCTCTTTAGCCAGAGCATGGTGAATCTGTGAAATCCATTGCCACTGAGAGCTGTCATTGGATATATTTGAAGGGGAGTTTGTTCTTGACTAGAAAAGGTTACTGGAAGAACAGAGGAGTATAAGGTTGGGAGCAAAAGATAAATCAGAAATAATTGAATAGTTGAGCAGACTCGATGGGCTGAATTGTCTAATTCTGCTCCTATGTCTTATGTTCTTTATGGATCTCACATGACAAACAATATCATATTGATTCTCTCAGTTATACCTCTGCCTCGGGCAAATTTATGGTGATAATTAACCTAAGAACCAGAATGTTCTGGTGATATGGGAGGAATCTGGAACATCCCACTAAAACTCATATGGTCAGAGGGAGAGCACGTAAGCTCCACACAGACAGTAATGGGAAAAATAAAACATGGATTGCTGGACCTGTAATACCCCAGCACTACCTGCTGCACCACTCAATGCACCCTGAAATTTTCTTGTCAGATTATTTCCACTTTGCTCAGTCTCTCATCACCTCTGAAAGCTTTTCTAATCCAATGTTCTTAGCGGCTCTGCATCCTGCATTTTGATACTGCAAAGACCACATAGAAGAGTAAATGCCTGTTTCAACAGGTTCCAATTTCATTCTAAACATTTATAAGGGAACATGGACAAACCTGGCTGTGACTGCTGTGACAACGAGCTCCCATTTGATTGCTTATTCACAGATTGTCGATCTTGGCTCATAGACGTCAGATAGTGTGAGGCGATGACATCATTCAGCTTCTTCTGGGCAATCAAGAATTCACTGGAGCGTTTTGCTATCTGATAATAAAAACAATTAATAAACAGCTTTTAAAATGAAAATCAAAAAATAAAGATGCTGGAAATCTGAAATTTAAAAAAATAGAAAATGCTGAAAAAAAAATCAGCAGGTTCTGGTGAAAAGTCTTTGACCTGCAAGATTTAATATTTATCTTTTTACAGACATTGCCTGAGCTGCTGACTGCTTCTAGCATTTTTTGTTCATGCTTTTAAATGATGATTGGACATGATTCAGAGAAGAAAATCATTTTTTTTCTGACATAATACTTTCCACTAAAATATATTTCCCAACTATATAAAACTGTATCAAAATAATTTTCTGGTTGAAAATGTGAATGAAATTTAGAAAAATAATAATGGTAATTGGGTTTATGCAAAGTTATATTTCACAGCCTCCTGGGTATATGGCATGTAGTAACATACGAGTGAGTTCAGACAGATACTCCTACATTTGGTTATCTTTTTTTCTTTTAAGGGAAATCAAGAGGAAACTCGGTATAATCTTTACACATGGAATTCCATCACCCTGAATGTCTCAATAGGTAAACATTAATGTTCCAGAGACAACTGAGGCAACACATTCACTGGAACCAGCTCATAAGGATGAACTCATAAAAGTTAATAAATTCAGGATGTTAGCTTAGAGTGGATGGACAAACTAATCACATTACTTTATAAATATTTGTAGAAGCCAATCCTAAGCACATCTCATTAAATTGACATTAATCCCAGCCATTGATTTATAATCAAGCCAAATGATTGTGACATCCCAGAATTGTTTTCATTCATATTTTCAATTAATTTGACCTGTAGTTATTCTGTCACTTACTTCCTTAGTTAAAGCGCTACACTTTCTGATTTTTAGAGGTAACAAGAAATTTTCTTTGTACCTTAGAGAGTTATCCAGCCATCATTTCCATTGTCTGTGATAAAATTTAAAAATTAATGTCCCATATAGGAAAAGGAACAAAATGCTTAATATTCCTTACCTGTTTTGAAAAATTTGCAACCATTTCTCCTTCCTTTATAGTACATTCTTGAATTTGTTTCCTTTCTTTAAAGCCTCTGTAATTGCTTTGAATTTTCACTGCTGCTTGGTCTTCATCCCCTTTGGCCGTGCCAGGCTGTATACCGGACCCTTTGTCTGAAAGAGTTTCCTTTCGTGGTTGAAGTGATTCATTGATAGTTTTTCCTCTTTCCACAGTTTTACCCGGCATCTCGTTCCTTGCTCTGTTCTTAGGGTGTACTTTCTCGTGATATTCCTGTGGAGATTTTCCAATATTTTTTCTTTGTTCAGGAAGCTTTCCCTCATTCTCCAGGTGTTTCCTCTCTTGGTGCCCACGGAAGTTGCTCTGAATGACTTTTGCAGCATTGTCCTCATCACCCTCTGCATTGGTTGCACTTGTGGCCTGGCCTGATGGCACCTTTAATTCCCTTTTCTGGCTCCCTGCGGATTTTTGACTGCCGTCATTCTGAGGGGATCTTTTTGCTGAATCTCCATGCATCTCTTTGCCATTCACATCAGATCTACTGTATTGTTTCTCATGTAGATTTTTTGCATCATGTATTCTAATCATAATAACAAAAAGAAAATCTTACTCTGCGATTTTTTGAACAACAATTATTAAAACAATTGTCATATACAAATACCAGATAAAGAATTTCTTTGAGATAGTTAGATGGGTCTTTTTGAGTTGTGTGTATAGAGAATATTAGTACTTTCTGCATTTCCTTTCAGACAACAGCATTGAATTACACTGATGACATTAACACTTATTAAATTGATAGATTTTTTTTAGCATTTGTAACAAACATTAATTTCCAACATTACCGGAGTTAATTTGAGACACGAAGGGGATGGGAAGGACTGCGTGGAATTGTCTTTACATTTATTTTTGACGTTGGAGTGAATGGCTTCCATTAGTTGTGACACAGTGGCTATAGCAGTTAATGATGTGGGTTCAATCCCAACTTCCGATGCGTCTGTGTGGAATCTGCATGTTCTCTCTAAGACCACATGGGTTTCGTCCCAGTGTCGGTGAGTTAATTGCCTCCTGTAAAGTTCCTTCTAGTGTATGCTAGGGGAAGAAGTATTAAAGAGGAGTCAATGGGCGTGTGGAGGGAGAAGGGGTACATGGGGATAGGTAGGAGATAGGTTGGTGGCAGCCAGGCTGAATGGCTCTTTAATTTGTTATAACAAGTAAGTTGTTGATATGCATGTTGAGAAATAGATTTTTTCTCTCTATCTTGCATGAATCATGCTACATATATCATTTATGTCTAATTTAATCACTCAAAAAATGTATAGAACTGGCCAAGAATGGTGTGGGCACATTTTGCATATCAAGTCACATACTGAAACAGAACCTGCATTGTTTTATCATCAAGTGAGCTAGATCTTAAAGACAAATAGATCTATCTCACTAGGCAACTCGGTTGGCATGGATGAGTTGGGCCAAAGGACCTGTTTTCCATGCTGTTTGACCCCATGACTCCAGCTATGACTAAAGAATAAGTTTAAAATAATACAAAATCAAAAGAGCTTTAAAATCAAAATTAGCTGAAAGGGAAGAGCCAATCAACATAAAAGATGCTGTTTTATTTTGCTCTAGTTTTAGAAGATGTGTCCCTTCCTTTTGGGGAATCTATCCTCAGTTATGGTTTGGCTGACTTGAATGTGATTCTAATGGAAGGCTTCCAGAAAGATCTGTGTTCTAAGATTCATCCTTTGATGTCCCTCCACGGTAAACTCAGGATTCTAAAGCATTCCAGGAGAGCACACTAATTTTCTGCAATAAGGTTCAGCAAGACATTAGAGTGTTTTCCATTTCAACACACAATAAATTGAAATGTAGAGAAATGCAAGTAAATGTAAATTAATTGCATACTGCTGTACAAATTCAAAATTTACTCCTAAGAATTCAAGTTTCTCTTGTTTTCTATTTAATTAAGCAACTCACATTGGCTCTTTCAGAGCTTTTCTATCCATGTGGCCTCTGTAGTGGGCCTGGATTTTAACTGCAGCTTTGTTCTGTTCTTCCAGCATCTCTCTGATTACTTTTCGGCTCAAGTATCCTCTTGCAGCTGTTGAAATAAATAAATGATAAATATTCATAATGTAAAATCAAAGTCTATCTTCTTGTTTTGCTTCTCTGATATTTATATGCATTTTGAAAGATACTTGATGGGACCTTGCTATGATACCCTAACTGTTCCATGAAGGACTGCTGACATTTACTCTCACCCAGCAGTAGAAAGCACAGGACTCCCATGCAGCCTGATGTAGTAACGGTAAGATAGAGATGTGTGGAAAAAAGGTTGAGTGGTCTTTTGGAGCAGATAAAGAGAGACTGTAGATGTTGGAATCTGGAGCAAAGGAAAGAAATGAGTTGCTGGAGGAACTCAGCAGGTCAGGAAGCATCTCTGAAGGGAAAATGACAGTAGAATTTTAGGGCAAGATCCTTCATCCAGGCCTGAGAATCCAGGTGAAGAGGCTGGACCTACCTGAAATAGCAACTGTCCATTACCCTGCTGAGTCCATAGAATATAGAACATAGCACAGTACAGTGCCTTCTCTAAAATCAGTCTAACTCTTTCCTCTTTTATAGCTCTCTGTTTCACTTTAATCTATGTGCCTATCTTAGAGCTTCTTAACAGTTCCTAACATATCTGCCTCTACCACTAGCCCTCACAGTGAGCTCCACACACTTATCTTTTTTTGTGCAAAAAAAATTACTCTAACATTACTCCTATACTTTCCTCCAATCACCTTAAAATTATGCTTCATTGTATTCACTCTTCTGCCCTGGGTAAACGTTTTTGACTGTCTACTCAATCTATGTCTCTTATCATTGTGGACCCCTTTATTGAATCACCCTCTCATCCACCTTTGCCCAAACGAGAAAAGTCCTGACTCATTCAACTTTCCTCATAAAACATGTATTCTAATCCAGACAATATCCTGGTAAATCTCCTCTACATTCTCTCTAAATTTTCCATATGCTTCCAATAATGAGGCAACCAGAATTGAACACAATACTCCAAGTGTAGTCTAACCAGAGTTTTACAGAGCTGCAACATTACCTCATAGTGCTTGAACTCAATCCTCTGAATAATGGAGATCAACATTTCTTATGTCTTCTTAACCATCCTGAAGAAGGGTCTCAGCCTGAAATGTTGACTATCTCTTCATTTCCATAGATTATTCCTGACCTGCTGAGTCTCACCAACATTTTGTGTGTGCTGCTTTGGATTCTAGCATCTGCAGACTTTCTTCTGTTTTATTTTTACCCATCTTATTAACTGGTATAGCAACTTCGAAGGATCTATGGATGTGGACTCCAGGATCCTTCTGTTCCTTTACACTGCTAAGAATCCTGTTATTAATCTTGTACTCTGTCTTCAAGTTCGACCTTCCAAAGTGTATCACTTCACAATTTTCTGGATTAAACTCCATCTGCCACTTCTCAGCCCAGATCTGTATTCTATCAAAGTCCCATTATGTTTGTCCAACAACTCATTTTTCTCTTACTCAAGAGCAGTTTCTGCCCCAAAAACTGATTATACCTGCCTCAGAAATATTAAATTTTATGTAAAATTACTTACCGGCTTGAAGTTTTATTATTGATTCCTCTAGTTCCTGTTTCTCAGCTGCAATGTCCTTCCTCACCTTGTGCCCTCTATATGCTGAGAGAAAGCAACAATTTAGTCTTCCTTCTGAAAAATGTTATTGTTAAAGTGATGAATTCGTTAGCTGTTCACATACACATTAAAGTTCCTTGAATTTTGCTCTCAAGTAATTGATAATGCATTTGATTATTTTAAAATGTGGCTGTAAACTTAGGTTGTAAAATGATGGACCAAATATTTTAGAAATTGACTTTTGTTTGCATCCTTGCAATGTATATACTTGAAATATTCATTTGCCTGTTACTTCCACAGGTGCTGACTGACCTGCTGTATATTTTGTTGCCTGTTTGTTTTGAGCACTCTCACATCAGATAGAGTGCTGCTAGCTTTACTGAGTAAATTTCCCCTTTTCTGGAACTGGCAGAAACCCTTTGCTTCCAATCTTAAAAAAGAAATCCTGTGATTTTCTGAAACTTCATTTTATTTTTACACCATGCTAGTCATTCCATAACTTCTGTAAGAGTGACTCCAAGCATCAGAATAGCTTCATACATTTGTCAACTTCACGTTTTGTACAGAGGGAAACCTCAACTTATGTGGTTTCTCAGGCAGCCTACAGCCTCTACAGCCAATGAAGTACAGCCACTTTTTTAATAGAGGTCCTGCAAATGTGCGATCAGTAGATGTTGAGATAGGCAGCATCTGTGCTAAGAGAAGCAGTTCACATGTTAGGTCAGAGACCACATGTCATAACCTTGAAAAAAAGAAAATAAGTTAGTATTTGTAACAAAATGAAGGTTGGCAAGGGGTGGGTAGAACAAAGGGAGTATCTTTGATAAGGCAAGACCAAATGCATAAATGTTAAGGTCAAAGTAGTTGTTAGATTCATGTTATGTTTCCTTGTATATGTTATGTGTTGTTAATAATAATGTTGTGGAACATGCCTAGTAGGCTAGTATATCTAAGAAGAAAATGAAACACTGATCAAAACTAATGAGAGCCAAAATGGTCAGTTATGACACAGATGGAAAGAAAGAGTGAGTTATCTAAAGTGAAGGGTTCAGTATTGGGTCTGGAATGTTATAACATGCCTAAATGGAAGATGAACTCTTGTTGCCCTAGCTTATGTTCAACCTCATTGTAACTGTCAGAATGCCACAGATAGTAAGCTGGATGGTGAATTAAAGTGGCAGGCAATTGGAGGTTTGGGATTACACGTGCAGTATAAGGCTTAATTTGCATTTGGTTTCTCCATTGGAGCAGAGGCTACAAGGTAAACACTGAATATAGTACATTAGATTGGATGAAATGTGTGTGAACCATTGCTTCACCTGGAAAGGTGAGAAGAAAGAGGTGACAGGACAGGAGCTGTATCTCCTATGAGATGGTGAATGATTTGTGGTGACAGAAGAGTGGTCCAAAGAGAAATCCCTTCAAAATACAGAAAAGGAAGCGAACTGTGAGCCTGGTGCTGGAAAGTTGTTGGAGTTGATTGAAATTGCAAAGGATGATCCTTCTCTCACCATCCTCCGATTTTCAGATTTCAAATGACTAGCTTAATTTGTTTAATTCAGGATAACCTGACAGAGGTAAATAAGATCATGAGTGTCATAGACAAGGTAAAGATCCATAGGAGGAGGTGCTAAATGTAAGATAAATACCAGAGGAGTGAGATTTCAAACAGGCAACAGGGGTAACCTTGTCATGCAAAGGGTCAAAGGGTCGTTTCCCTGCTGAATATAGTGTAGGACAGTGTATGATCTGCATTTTGGTAGAAGAGGAAAAAGGTGTAGATTATTTTCCTAAAAAGAGAAAATTCAAAAATCAGAGTTGCAAATGGATTGGGAGTTCTCGTGTAGGATTCCCTAAAGGTTGACTTGCAGGCTGAGTTGGTGGCAAGGAAGGCAATGTTGGCTTTCAGTTTGAGAGGACGAGAATATAAGAGCGACGGTGTGATTCTGAGGCTTTACAAGGCGTTGGTCAGACTGCCCCTGGAGTATGGTGAGCAGTCTTGGGCCCCTCAACTAAGAAAAGATGCACTGGCATTAGAGGGGGTCCAGAGGAAGTTCACAAAAATGATTTTGGGAATGAAAGAGTGTAAGTATGAGGAGTGTTTGATGGCTCTGCGTCTGTACGCACTAGAGTTTAGAAGTTTGAGGGGGGATCTCATGGAAACCTATCGACCATTGCAAGTCTTAGATAGAATGGATGTGCGGGGATGTGCTAAGGGGACTAAGAAAGTCCTCTTAGAACAGAGATGAGAAGTAATTTCTTTAGCCAGAGGGTGGTTAATTTATGGAATTCATTGCCATGAATGGCTGTGGAGGCCAAGACATTGAGTATATTTAAAGCAGAGGTTGATGGGTTCTTGGTTAGTAAGGGCATCAAAGGTTATGAGGAGAGGGCAGGAGGATGTGGTTGTGAGGGATAATAAATCAGCCCTGATGGAATGGCAGAGCAGACTTGATGGGCTGAATGGCTTAATGCTGCTCCTATATCTTATAGTCTTATCATGTCAACAGGAGCCAAGCATCAGATTCTTATGGCAGTTACATAAAAAAAATGAGTAGTTTTTGAACACTGCTCTGTTTATCTTAAATAAAATATGTTCAGAACAGAGTGCTGAAAAGGTGCAAAAACCATGTAGTGAACTGAAAAGATTGGATTAAATTTGAACGTGATATTTCAGGGGACAAACTAATGAAATCATATGTTATTAAACCTGAAGATGGAATGAAAAAGATAATATGCACTTCAGCAAGAACAATATAAGCTCTCTATATGCTTAATAAATAGAAACAGAATGTCTATCAATACATTTTGGTATTTACAGTGGTATGCAAAAGTTTGGGCACCCCAGTCAAAATTTCTGTTACTGTGAATAGCTAAGCAAGTAAAAGATGATCTGATTTCCAAAAGGAATAAAGTTAAAGATGACACATTTCTTTAATATTTTAAGCAAGATTACTTTTTTTCCATCTCCTACAGTTTCAAAATAACAAAAAAGGAAAAGAACCCGAAGCAAAACTTAGGGCACCCAGCATGGTCAGTACTTAGTAACACACCCTTTGTCAAGTATCACAGCTTGTAAATGCTTTCTGTAGCCAGCTAAGAGTCTTTCAATTCTTGTTTGGGTGATTTTTGCCCATTCTTCCTTGCAAAAGGCTTCTAGTTCTGTGAGATTCTTCAGCCGTCTTGCATGCACTGCTCTTTTGAGGTCTATCCACAGATTTTCAATGATGTTTAGGTCAGGGGACTGTGAGGGCCATGGCAAAACCTTCAGCTTGTGCCTCTTGAGGTAGTCCATTGTGGATTTTGAGGTGTGTTTAGGATCATTATCCTGTTGTAGAAGCCAACTACAACTCTAGTTGTCCAACTCTATACTATTGTATGTTCTTAAATCTACACCAGTCACTGAGGTGGAAGTTGATATAGGCATGGTAAACCTGGTTCCAAATAGCCCAGCAGCATCACACGAGAAACTTGGTGCCTCAAGCTTGTCCCATCATTCAATATGACCACAGCTTTTATGTCTTACATTGCACTGCTGCCACAAAACAGATTTCACAACCCATGTCAATTACAATAAATCTAATTTTGATTCTGATTCTTATCTATGCTGGGTTCAACCCATTTCTTTGCCAGTTTCCCAAAACTCTCAATTCCTCAGACTGAGCCTTTCCTGATTTGACCCGAAAAGAAGAGAGACAGGTACATTAACATCTTTTAAAAGATACATGAATAGGAAGGATTAGGGACATTGGCCAAGTGTGGGCAAATGAGACTTGTTTAATTGGGAATCTTGGTTGGGCATGGACCAGATGGGCCATAGGGTTTGTTTCTGCACTGTATGACTCAGTATTTTGAATACCAGTAAAATGGGAAAAGAGGAGAATTTACCTGACTGAATGGCAACTGCACTCTGCTGCCTCTTCTCTTGCAACCTTCTGTACCTTTTAGCTCCAAGCCAGCCTTTCACGTAGGCCTGCATGAGAACTACACGATCCAGCAGCTCCTTTACCATGAGGTTTAGCTGTTCCACATGGTAGTATTTAAGAAACACCTGAGAGCAAAGAACAAGATGGTGACTAAGTTTGAAAAATTACCGGGATTGAGAAAAAAATTTAAAGATGCTTATTTAATGGAAAGATACTTGTCAACTGCAAATTAAAGTTCTGCATTCTGTTATTGGTTTTCCCTTGTACCACATCAATGTACTTATGTTTTGAAATTATCTCTGTGACTTGGTAGATGTGCCAAAATAAACTAATTACGAATTACATTGAAATACAGTAGGCGATCCAAAGAAATGCAACAAAAGTATGCTTTCAGTCTCGGAAAACTTTTAACTAATTAAACTGAGCTCTTAATTCCAGTTTTATTTAGTTCTTGCCTCTTTATGTTCTCCTACATCACAGACTAACTAGTGGCATTGGTGTTGAATAAGCACTTGAGCAATTATGATAGACTCTGCCCAAAATGGGTTTACCTGAATTCCCTTAAGCTGCCAGCAGCAGAAGCAGTAATGTGGACAAGACTGAACATCACCATCTGCATAATAGCTCAGTGGAGCAGATTGTCAGCTCATTATAAAATCAAAGATATTTCTTTGTTAAAACTAAATGACTGGAATGAAAATCAAGGGGACTTTATAGAAATGGTGAATCTGTTCCACTTGGCCACTGCCTAGTGAAGTTAAAAATTACTCCCAATATGTTTGTTACTTGCTGCCGCAATTAAAAAACAATTGAAATGGTTTCTCATGAACCTTTCTAATTGTGGAGGTAATCAAATATATTTTGTAAAGGCAAGAAGCCTTCAAATTGATGCTGGCCTGTGAGTTATAAAAACTAGATTTGACCATGGGAAATTTATCCAGTGCATGTTTCTGAAATACAGTTTTACTACATTTGTCAGCTCCTTCAGGGGAAATCATGTCCTAATTAAGGAGAGCCAGCATAGCTTCGAGCAGGGCACGTCGTGCCTTACCAGCTTGCTTAAATTTTTGGATGAGGTGACAGGATGACTGATGAAGGTAGGGCTGTGGATGTTGCCCACATGGATGAGTTGTCCAGATGGATTCAGAACTGGCTTGCAAATTGAAGTCAGAGGGTAGTGGTCAAAGAGACATATTCTAACTGGAAGTCTGTGACCAGTGGTGTTCCACAGGGATCAATACCGGCACCTCTGCTGTTTATGACGTTTATAAATGACCTGGATGAAAATATAGGTGGGTGGGTGGGTGGGTTCATAAGTGTATAGATAGTATGAAGATTTGTGGTGTTGTGGATAGCATAGAAGACTGGCAAAGAATACAGTGGGATAAAGATCAGTTGTAGATATAAGCGAAGAGAAAGCAAAAGGAGTTTAACCAGGCCAAATGTGAAGTGCTGCACCTTGATAAGTCAAATGTAAAGAATCAGGACGCTGTTAAGGGCAAGACCATTAACAGTGTTGATGAGCAGAGGGATCTTGGAGTCCAAGTTCATAGCTCCCTGAAAGTGGCAACACAGGTTGGAAGGGTAGTTATGGCACGCTTGCTTTTATTAGTTTAGGCACTGAGTTCAAAAACCAGGAAGTTACGTTGCAGCTTTATAAAACTCTAGTTAGGCCCTATCTGGAGTAGTGCATACAGTTCTGGTCGCCTCATTATAAGAAGAATGTTGAGGCTTTGGAGAGGGTGCAGTAGAGGTTTACCAGGATGTTGTCTGAGATAGATAGATAGATAGATAGATAGATACTTTATTCATCCCCATGGGGAAATTCAACATTTTTCCAATGTCCCATACACTTATTGTAGCAAAACTAATTACATACAATACTTAACTCAGTATAATATGATATGCATCTAAAATCACCCTCTCAAAAAGCATTAATAAATAGCTTTTAAAAAGTTCTTAAATAGTTTACTAAAATACATTGAATGGTAACTTAAGCTCAGTCCTGACCCCAGCACTTTAACATATCCTACCCCTGGCATTTGAATTGCAAAGCCGAATGGCATTGGGGAGTAATGATCTCTTCATCCTGTCTGAGGAGCATTGCATCGATAGCAACCTGCCGCTGAAGCTGCTTCTCTGCCTCTGGATGGTGCTATGCAGAGGATGTTCAGGGTTTTCCATAATTGACCGTAGCCTACTCAGCGCCCTTCGCTCTGCTACCGATGTTATACTCTCCAGTTCTGTGCCCACGACAGAGCCCGCCTTCCTTACCAGCTTATTAAGAAGTGAGGCGTCCCTCTTCTTAATGCTGCCTCCCCAACACGCCACCACAAAGAAGAGGGCGCTCTCCACAACTGACCTATAGAACATCTTCAGCATCTCACTACAAACATTGAATGACGCCAACCTTCTAAGGAAGTACAGTCGACTCTGTGCCTTCCTGCACAAGGCATCTGTGTTGGCAGTCCAGTCTAGCTTCTCGTCTAACTGTACTCCCAGATACTTGTAGGTATTAACCTGCTCCACACATTCTCCATTAATGATCACTGGCTCCATATGAGGCCTAGATCTCCTAAAGTCCACCACCATCTCCTTGGTCTTGGTGATATTGAGACGCAGGTAATTTGAGTTGCACCATATCACAAAGTCCTGTATCAGTTTCCTATACTCTTCCTCCTGTCCATTCCTGACACACCCCACTATGGCCGTGTCATCAGCGAACTTCTGCGCATGGCAGGACTCCGAGTTATATTGGAAGTCTGATGTGTACAGGGTGAACAGGACCGGAGAGAGCACGGTCCCCTGCGGCGCTCCTGTGCTGCTGACCACCGTGTCAGACCTACAGTCTCCCAACCGCACATACTGAGGTCTATCTGTCAAGTAGTCCACTATCCAAGCCACCATGTGAGAGTCTACTCCCATCTCCGTTAGTTTGTGCCTTAAGATCCTGGGCTGGATGGTGTTAAAGGCACTAGAGAAGTCCAGGAATGTAATCCTCACAGCACCACTGACCCCATCCAGGTGAGAGAGGGATTTGTGCAGCAAATACGTGATAACATCCTCCACTCCCACCTTCTCCTGATATGCAAACTGAAGAGGATCCCGGGCGTGCCTGGTTTGTAGCCTCAGATTCTGTATTATCAGCCGTTCCATGGTCTTCATCACGTGCGACATCAAGGCAACAGGTCTGAAGTCATTCTGGATTAGAAGACGTGTTTTAATGGAAGATTGAACAAAGTTGGGTTGTTTTCCTTGGAGCAGTGGAGGCTGAGGGGAGATCTGAGGTTTTAAAGAATACGCAAGGCATAGAGAGATAAACGCATCTTTTTTTCCTGGGCTGAAAGGTCTATTACCAGAGGACATGCATTTAAGGTGAGATGGGGGTAGTTTCAAAGGAGATGTAAGGTGCAAGTTTTTTACACAGAGAATGATGAGTGCCTAGAATGCACTGCCAGTGGTGTGGCTATTGCAGAATCAGAAACAGCATCTGATCTAGGTTTAATATCACCGGCATATATCATGAAATTTGTCGTCTTTGTGCCAGCAGTACAGTGCATTTTTTAATTGTAGAAAAAATGTGAATTACAGTAAGAATATATATATATATAAAATAGTTAAATTAAATAAGTAGTGCAAAAAATCAAAATAAAAAAGTAGAGAGGTAGTGTTCATGGGTTCAATGTCCATTCAGAAATCAGATGGCAGAGGAGAAGAAGCTGTTCCTAGATCGTTGTGTGCGCACCTTCAGACTTTTGTACTTCCTTCTTGATGGTAGCAATGAGAACAAGACATGGCCTGGGTGATGTGGGTACTTAATGATGGATGCCACCCTTTTGAGGCACTGCTCCTTGAAGATGTCCTGGATGCTGGTGGGGCTAGTGCCCATTTTGGAGCTAACTGAGATTACAACTCTCTGCAGCTTATTTCAATCCTGTGCAGTAGCCCCCAACCTCATACCAGCCTGTTAGATTGCTCTCCACTGTACATCTGTAGAAATTTGCATGTGTCTTTGGTGACAGACCAAATCTCCTCAAACTCCTAATGAAATATAGCCACGGCTGTGCCTGCTTTGTACCTGCATTGATATGTTGGGCCCAGAATAGATCCTCAGAGATGTTGACACCCAGGAACGTGAAATTACTCACTCTTTCCATTTCTGATCCCTCTATGTGTGTTCCTTCATCTTATCCTTTCTGAAGTCCACAATTAGTTCTGTGGTCTTACTGACACTGAATGCAATGTTTTACTGCAACACCACTCAACTAGCTGATCTGTCTTGCTCCTGTATGCCCTCTTGTTATCATCTGAAATTCTGCCAACAACAGTTGTGTTGTCAGAAATTTATAGATGGCATTTGAGCATAAGGGACTTTTAACAGCTGTTTAGATAGGCACATGAATGTGAGAAAATGGAAGGATATGGACATTGTGTAGGTAGAAGAGATTAGTTTAGTTGGCTATTTATTAGTTGGCTATTATTAATTTAATTGATTCGGGAAAATATTCTGGGCCAAAGGGGCTGTTTCTGTCCTGTACTGTTCTATGTTCAATCCACATTGCTTTGGGATTGGGATTATTACCCAATGTGAAAACTCTTGTATTATCCTACTCTGTCTACAATCACATTGTCTATAGTACCTTGATGATCACTAAAGTCTCCTCTTAGAGAAAGGCAAACAGATGGTGATGTGGTACATCCTGATTTGGAACCACTCTGGTTTGTCACCCCCCATAAACGATTACAATACACAGGACAGCCTTGTGTTAACAAACTCTCTTTTTGGTTTCCAGATTGTCTTTTTCTGAAACTTAAGGCTGAAGTCTAGGCTTTTAATTTTACATTGGAAGGAGATTTGCTCTGCTCCTATCCCTACTTTACAATGCAACTCAAAAATAACTTTTGCTACTTAAGGAGGACTACATGTATCATTTTTTTAGAACGATAAGCCATTTGGGACTGAAACTGATTCTGGGAAATTGGCAGTGAGGTTGAGGGGGCAGAAATGAGAGATATTTGGAAGTCTGATGAGGACCTGGCTTTGGAGGGGGTGCGGGGTGTGCATACGATATCAGGTCCAGTCAGTGATGGGTGATGTTGAAATATGTAAAATCCTATAGTCACACAACTCACCTGGCTTTAACCTCGTTTGGCAGGATGATGGCCACCACTAAAGAATTTCAAGAAGGAACAAAGTTGGGAGCGGGAATTGGTCGAAAATAGTGAGCATTATAAATGGGTAACAGAATCAAAGAGAGACAATAAAAAGGGTCCAAAATAGAAAAAAAATTCCAATGTCAACATTGATGGTGATATATCTAAATGTTTGCAACTCTTGCAAAAATGTAGATAACTCAATGGCATGAATAGAACTTATTAGGTATGATCAAACTGGCATGAAGAAATTATAGGAACACTGAAACTGGGAGATTAATGTGCAAGTACATTTGATCCTGAGGAAGAATAGACAGAAAGGAATAGGAGGTGGCAGAGTAGTATGGTGATAATGTGTGATCTTTAGCTTGACAAAATATGATGTAGAATTTGAATCTATTTGGGTCAAACTAAGAAACAGCAAAGTGCAAAAAACATTTGAAGGAATTATATACAGGCCCCCAAATGTCAGTTGTGAATTTGGATAAAGTACGAAACTGGAAATCAATGGTGTCACTGAAAGCCAACATTCATGAGCCACAAACAATCAGAAAAGAAAATGCCATGTTAGAGCAAAAATTGATTAGAGAGCTTAAAGTAAAAGAACCCTTAGGCACAAGTGATCATAATATGATCGAATTCACCCTGAAATTTGAGGAGTAGCTAAAGTCAGATGCATCAGTATTACAGTGGAGTAAAGTAGATTACAGACACTTGAGAAAGGAGTTGGCCAGAATTGATTGGAAAAGAACACAGCCAGGGATGGTGGCAGAGCAGCCATGACTGGAATATCTGGATATATACATCCCAAAGAGGAAGTATTCTAAAAGAAAGAAGACACAACCATGGCTAACAAGAGAAGTCAAAGTCAACATAAAAGACAAAGAGAGGCCATTTAACAAAGCAAAAATTACTGGGAAATTAGAAAATCCAGAAGCTTTTAAAAATCAACAGAAGGCAACTAAAAAGTTAAGAAGGTAAAGTTGGAATATTAAAGTAAGCTAGCCAATAAATAGATACATAAAGTGTAAAATAGAGGTGAGAGTGGATATTGGACCGCTGGAAAACAATGCTGGAGAGATAGTAATGGGGGACAAGGAAAAAACAGATGAACTGTGGAAGACACTAGCAGTATGGTGAAAGTTCCAGGTGTCAAGGGTCATGAGGTGTGTGAAGCCACCATTATTGAAGGTTCTTGGGAAACTGAAAAATCTGAAGGTAGATAAGTCACCTGGACCAGATGGTTTACACTCCAAGGTTCAGAAATAGGTGACTGAAGAGATCATGGAGACATTAGTAATGATCTATCAGGAATTACTAGATTCTGGAATGGTTCTGGAAGACTGGAAAATTGCAAATGTCATTCCACTCTTCAAGAAGGGAGAAAGGCAGAACAAAGGGAATTTTAGGTCAGATAGTTTGATCTCAGTGGTTAGGAAGATGTTGGAGTCGATTATTAAGGATGAGCTGTCAGGGTACTTGGAGGCACATGGTAAAACAGGCCATTGTCAGCATGGTTTCCTCAAGGGAAACCTGTTGGAATTCTTTGAAGAAATAACAAGCAGAATAGACACAAGAAAATTAGTTGATGTTATGTACTGGGATTTTCAGAAGGCCTTCGACTTCTGGTGCCACTCATGAGTCTGCTTAACAAGCTACAAGCCCATGGTGTTACAGGAAAGATTGTAGTATGGATAAAGTAGTGGCTGATTGGCAGGAGGCAAAGAGTGGGAATAAAGGGAGCTTTTCATGGTTGGCTGCCAGTGACTAGTGGTGTTCCACAGTGGTCTGTGTTGGGACCGATTCTTTTTACATTATATATGAATGAATTAGAGATAGGTGGAGGGACAGTTAGTTTTGAGGAAGTAGAGAAGGTACAGAAGGACTTAGACAGAAAATGGGAAATAAATGGCAGATGGAATACAGTGTTGGGAAGTGCATGGTGATGCACTTTGGTAGAAGAAGCAAAAGGGTTGACTATTTATTAAATGGAGAGAAAATACAAAAATCTGGGGTGCAAAGGGACTTGGGACTCCTTGCGCAGGATTCCCTAAATGTTAATTTTTAGGTTGCATCTATGGTGAGGAAGGCAAATGCAATGTTAGTATTCATTTCAAGAGAACTAGAATATAGAAGCAAGGATGTAATGTCGGGACTTTATAAAGCCCTGGCGAAGCCTCACTTGGAGTATTGTGAGCAGTTTTGGGCTGCTTATCTTAGAAAGGATGTGCTGAAACTGGAGAGGGTTCAAAGGAGGTTCATGAAAATGATTCCAGGATTGAATGGTTTGTCATGTGAAGAGTGTTTGATAGCTTTGGGCTTGTATTCATTAGAATTCAAAAGAATGAGGGGTGACCTCTGGGTTGTAACTGGTGGCACAAATGTTTTTCAAGGCTCACCTTGATAATAAATTTACTTTGAACTCTAAACCTTGAATGGGTTGTCTTGAAATAGGAAATATGGTCTTTAAATAAGAATTTGTCCACCCCCGATGGGGATGAGAGGAAATTTGGACGTTGACAGGCTGGGGAAACATTGAATTTCTTTCTTCTACAGATGTGAACGCTCAGTGGTTGAGGCAGAGATTGAAGGATTTTTTATATTAAGTAAATTAAGGGACTATAGGGTTAATACTGTAAAGCGGCACTGAGGTCAATGATCATCCATAATCATATTGATCGGTGGAACAGGCACATCATCACCTGATAATCTATCCTGTTATGATCTCGCACTTCAGTGTTTACCTGCAGTGCTCTTTCTTGGTACCTGTTACACTTTATTCTGGGTTATTATTGTTTTACCTCAATGTAATAATTTGATCTGTATAAACAGTATGCATTACAAGCTTATCTGTATATTTGTGACAAAATATACAAATACCTGTACCAAATGGTCTATTTCTGATTCTGTTTCTATGTTCTTATAATTGAAGACTTTTGAGTCAAAAATTATGCATGCATCAGAATGAATAGGCAGAAAATAATATGAATGAATCACCTACTTTGGTCTTCCCTATGACCCAGTTGGTAAGTTTAACCTTTTTCAAAATGACAATGCACATCTCAGGATTTACTGGAGGTTCTTCAGTTGACTTGAATGCAAGAAGGTAGTATCTATAAACAAGCAGAATGAACAGCAAAACAGAAATACCGTACATCTGCAAATTTTAGATCAGAGTTAAGAACTAAATTCTACCAAATCACAATTGATCTCAGAAATTTCCCATCCATGAATATAAGGGAAGGAATATTGCAGGAAAGAAGCTGGGTCAGTGCGTTGCCCTGAAGCCATGACATCGTGCGTACAGTTGCCCGCTCATGTATTCTGTCTGCCATATACTGGGCTAGGTTACAGATGTGGCTTTCCTCTTCCATTCAGAATTATGCCTGGCATGAGAGTGTATTCCACTTAATTCTCATCTACTGCTTCCATACCATTCAAAAGCAAGACAAGCTACACAGAGGAAAAAGTATGAGCTCCTTGACGATATCCTGAACTTAGTGTTACAAGATGCTCCCAACCGCAACAGCTTCCGGGATTTAGACTCTCTAACTCTCCAGAGTATGGATAGCTGACCCTTTAATGGTTCAGGATGGTCCTGCTAATTGGTGATCATGTTTTGGGGGGCAAGAATTGAGTAGTTAAGGAGCTGCTGAACTGAGGTTTGGTGTTCAATTGGAAGTGTACTATGACTTTGTCTAGTGCTTGTCTTTTGCTCAGATCCATTTTGATACCGTGTCTTGATCCTTGCTTCAGATACACTAGCATCTGTGTAATAAGACCTTTGACAAAGGAGCAGAATTAGGCCATTCAGCCCATTGAGTCTGGTTTGCCATTCCATCATTCTGATCCCTGATCCAACTCAACTCCATACATTTTCCTTCTCACTATATCCTTTGATATCCTGATTGATCAGGAAACGATCAACTTCCGCCTTAAATATATGCACGGATTTGACCTCCACAGCAGTCTGTGGCAGAGCATTTCACAGATTCACCACTCCCTGGCTAAAAAAATTTCTCCTTACCTCTGTTCTAAAGAGTCACTCCTCAGTTTTGAGGCTGTGCCCTCCAATTCTGGATACCCCCACCATAGGAAATATCCTCTCCACATCCACCCATCCAGTCCTTTCAACATTCGGTAGGTTTCAATGAGATTCCTCTGCATTCTTCTAAATTCCAGTGAGTATAGGCCCAAAGCTGCCAAACGCTCCTCATATGTTAACCCTATCATTCCCGGAATCATACTCGTGAACCTCCTCTGGACTCTCCAATGCCAACACATCCTTTCTGAGATATGGGGCCCAAAACTGTTGACAATACTCCAAGTGTGAACTGACTAGTGTCTTTTAAAGGCTCAGCATTATCTCCTTACGTTTATATTCTACTCCCTTTGAAATGAATGCCAGCTAAAGGGGGTGGAGCTTAAGAGACAATGGCGCCTAACGGCGATTCCTTTGTTTGTATCTTAGGAAACAGCTCTACTTCTATCTTTAATATCTCTATTTTTCCCTTTCAAGGTTCTTTTGAAGACCCTGACCTGACTTTGGTTCTTTGTGGGAGTGGGACCCGCTCTCGGGTCGTTATTTGATATATTAAGGACGCGGCCTAGATGATTAGCTCGTCTTTGGAGTTTTGGGATTTTGTGGCTCTGGAGGTGGGCAGGCTTGAGGTCGGTGCCTCTGCAGGAAATCGGTGTGTCATGGGAGACAGAAGATCGATAGCAGCGAGCTGGCTGCTGGCTGTGTGCCCAGAGACTTGAGCCCTTTGGACACAGAGTTTGGAAAAAGCGACGCAATGGACTTTTAACGTTGTAAATCAGTGAGTTGTTTGCTATATCTCCTCTCTTGCTGTGAAATGGGAACATCTCTTTTTCCCTTATTAGGGAGAGAGAGAGCCTGTGCTATGTTGAATTACCGGGTGAACGAGTAGTTTTCAGGGTACTGCAAGTCTGTGTCTTTATTGATACTTTGCTACATGCTTGAGTGCTCGATGGGGGGTGCCAATGTCTTTGTGCTGGTGCTTACGTGCGGGAGGGGGAAGCTGGAGGGGGGGCTTTGGGGCTCTAACAGCTAACTGTCATTCATTCTTTGGGGCATCCCTCTGTTTTCGTGGATGGTTGTGAAGAAAAACAATTTCAGGATATATATTGTATACACTGCTCTGACATTAAATGTGCCTTTGAAACATTGCATTTGCCATTTTTACCACAGACTCAGTCTGTAAATTAACCTTCTGGGAGTCTTGCACGAGGACTCCCAAGTCCCTCTGCACTTCTGATGTTTGAACCTTCTCCCCATTTAGATAATAGTCCACACTATTGTTCCTTATAGCAAAATGTATTATCATACATTCCCAACACTGTATTCCATCTGCCTCTGTTTTGCCTATTCTTCCAATTTGTCCTGCTGCAATCACATTTCTTCCTCAGCACTACCTACCCCTCCACCTATCTTTGTATCATCCACAAAGCGATCAATTCCATTATCTAAATCATTGATAAACAATGTGAAAAACAGCGGTCCCAATACTGACCCCTGAGGAACTAGTTACTGGCAGCCAATCAGAAAAGGCCCCTTTTATTCCTACTCACTGCCTCCTGCCTGTCAGCCATTCCGCCATCCATGCCAGTATCTTTCCTGTAACGCCATAGGATCTTGTCTTGTTAAGCAGCCTCATGTGTGGCACTATATCAAATGCCTCTGAAAATCCAAGTAAAGGACATCCACTACCTCTCCTTTGTCCACCCTGCTTGTTACATCCTTGAAGAGCTCAAACAGATTTGTCAGGCAAGATTTCCCTTCACAGAAACCATGTTGACTTTGACATATTTTATCATTAATCTCTAAGTACCTCAAAAACTCATCCTTAATAATAGACTGCAAATCATTCTCATCAAGGACTTTTGTCACAGTACGATTGAGCCAACGTGGACCCAGAGGGATATCAGGAATCTTTCGTCTGCCGTGGCCAGCCATAATGAAAGGATTTCCAGACAAGACCTGGAGATTCACAACCTCCAGGGAGCCATTCCTCAGCTTTCACAGGGAGGAAGCCAGGGTCGCTTGGGAGAGCCAGTAGGTTGCTCTGCAGAGCTGGTACATCTTCCAACCCCGGCTTCCCTACCCATGTTCATTAGTGATTGAACTCCAGCTGTCCTGGTTCCTTTCAGAGCATGGAAAAGTGGTCTTCATTATCTCTTTCCTGACTGGAAGAACCTGGGCTCGGCCTGCCATGCGTCGGGAATATAGATCAATGATTTGCGCGGATTTGAAAGAATACATGGCCACCATGAGGAAGGTGTTTCATCACCCCGCCAGAGCCAGCCGAGCCTCAGCGCCTGATGAAGATTTGCCAGTGGGGGGGGGGGGGGGGGGAGAGGTGTTGATAAGGTCAGCGACCAATTATGTGATTCAATTTTGAACCTTGGCCCAGGAGAGTGGTTAGAACGGGAAGGCGTTGGCCAAGCTATACTGCCACAGACTCCAAGATGAACTGAAGGATGCTCCCACTTTGGGAGAGCCTGCAGAGAATTTAGAGGTTCTAAATATAGCAGCGAGAGTTGAGCCAGTCCTTGCCCACAACTGTCTTGGATGGTCGCTGCTATATTGTGGGCAGAGCCAGCAATAGACTGGTTTTGCAGATGAGGATAGGGGATCATGTGGAACACACTAGTTTCTACATCATTGACTCTCCACTCATACTTCTGAACCTCAAGTACCCTTGGCTATCTCTACATAACCCAGCTGTGGACTTGCTTGGTCCAGTCATTGTAAGAGGGTTTGTTTGCGACATTGTGTTCTGACACCCAGACTCTTTTGTGACTAACGACCAATAAGGAGACAGCCTTAAGTCCGGGGTAACCTGAGACCTTCTGGAGATCTAATCCTGCTCTCAGGCACGGACAAACCAGTTCCAGTCAACATGACTGTGTGAGTCCCGACACTCTCTAGTCAGGAGAGGTCCAAGGAATGTCCACTTTGACCACTTCACACCAGAATGGGTTATTTTTGTTCTGATTGTGACTCATTGTTGTAAAACTTATGTGTAATATATGTTTAGTTTATGCTTGTTTTGTGCATGCTGTGACTTTGATCTATGTGTCTGTGATGCTGCTGTAAGTTTTTCATTGCATAAATGTATTTGTGTGTATGACAATAAACTCGACTTTCACTTTGACAATGGTTTCAGATTTCTGAATCCACAATATCCTCTATCTCCATTGGCACCATCTTTTTGGGAGACCCGTTTCTTCGAGACGGATAGCAAGCAACGTTCGGAAGGTGGTGCGTGAGGGCCGAGGGCCCAGTACGTGAGTGACAGAGAAGTTCAAGATGAGCTCCAACTTGTGCACATTTGACTGTTTAATTAAAATGGGCCCTTTTCTTTTTGGTTTTCTTTACTAACCTTTTGGTCAAGTTCAGATTCATAAATATAATTCCTTTAATCGTTTGCAGTCTACTGTCTGTTATTTTGTGGCACTAATTTATAACAGGGTAACAAATTACACAGCCCCCGCACAAACCAGGGTTTGGGGTGGGAGAGTCATCTTAATCTCACGGGTTTGGCGGGACAGGAAAGTGTTTTCCCTAGACTTGCACAGCCAAGTAAAGCAGTGGGTTGCATTTTCTTTTCTTGATGACATAGGTGGGCTCTTGCTTGGTGTATGGAATTGTTCTAAAATCCTAAATAAGCCACAGGAAGAAATCCCACCTCCATTATCATGGGATGTTTTCAGAAAAAGATTTGATGTATCAAATTGCTTATGAAAACTAGGTTTCAATCAATAAATGAAGCTTTAACCAAAATAAAACACAGAAATGTGTCAGACATGTCAATCACATCCAGATTAGCTTCCTCATGCCAATGTTTCAGCTGCCACCTGGTTCTGCTGACACTTAGGTCACAGAGTTGCATTGCTTACCTCTCAATGAAATTTGCAAAGAGAATGCGGTGTGAAAATCCTTGTCTACGGATTCGGGCAGTTTCCAGAACACCCGTGTATCGGAGCTGCACCAACACCTTTTCTTGATCAAACTTCTTGGCCTGGCGATCATTGTTTGGTTTGATGCAACGCACAAAATGAGGCAACCCACTCACCATCTTGGAGAGGAGATCCATGAGCGAATACTGAAATTCAAACAGACATCAGCCACAGAACCAGTGCAATATACATAAACCTTTTGGTTCACAATCACTTTTACTAAGAATTTTGATTACTTAACATTGGCATCGCAGGGTCCTTTACAATCAACCCAATAGACAGGCAGAGGGACTAAATGCCATTTCAAAAAATCCTCCTCTGATAATCCAGCATTTACTAATATCAGCATCAAGGTATCACCTCTGATTGTGTACTGGAGCCCTGGGTTAGAAAATGCACCCAGATCTCACTAATTTAAGGGTAAGACTGCCAACCATCATAAAATACACTTTCAGATTGCAAATTTTGCTCAATATATTCTAACTTTGTTTTTATCTAAAGTTAGATGAACATATAATTTCATTAAACGTAATAATAATACAGTAGGTATTGTTTTGTAGGTTGAAATACTAAGAAGATGGGCTTTAGAAACCATTAACCAGAAATAGCAGTTCCATTTTTAGTCTGTGGTTATTAGTTAGATCATTAGGTTTGCTTAGGATGCTTTGAGAGTAAAAAAGAAACATGAATTGCAAACTTATGCTGTACTTTTATAAAGCTGGTGACACAGGGATACGTGCTGCCAAGGGAGATGGCAGATTAGCTATGATGGCAATGCTTAAGAGATACCAATGCAGATGTACTTCACTGTATATTTTGATGTTTCTATGCACATGTGACAAATAAAATTAAACTTTCTCTTTACAGACACATGAACTGGGAGAGAGGGACTATGTACCATGTGTGGGCAGAGGAGCTTAGTTTAGATTGTCGTCATGGTCAGTTCAGACTCTCTGGGCTGAAGGGTTGTTCCTGTGCTGTATTGTTCTATGTTCTAGATCAGACAAGCCATACCGGTAGTCATTCAGAATATAACAGACTATCAGTGACTTGGTTTTGTGCAATGAGGAAGTTAAAAAATAACATTTCTGCTGTGAGTAGCCCTTCAGAGAAGAGTGAGAAGAAGATTCTCCATAGGATGGAGAATAACTGTGACCATAATGTGATAAAGAGAGAATAAAGGGGTGTCATTGTAGAGTAGGGGTTAGTGCGATGCTAATACAGCTTGGGACGTCGGAGTTCGGAATTCAAGGATTTTGCCTGTAAGGATTTTGTACGTTCTCCCTGTCAACGCGTGGGATTCCTCCAGGTAGTCCGGTTTCCTTCCACAGTACAAAGACCATAAAGCCATTAG
Organism: Hemitrygon akajei; assembly: GCF_048418815.1. Lineage (NCBI taxonomy): Eukaryota > Metazoa > Chordata > Chondrichthyes > Myliobatiformes > Dasyatidae > Hemitrygon > Hemitrygon akajei. Next base: position 135,665,090 of record NC_133131.1, on the reverse strand, counting down.
ACACAGGAGAATCAGGCCATTTTGCTCATTCAGTCTGCTCCACCATTCCATCATGACTGATTTATTATTCCTCTCAACCTCATTCTCCTCCCTTCTCCAGTAACTTTGACACCCTGACTAATCAAGAATCTATCAACCTCTACTTTAAATATACTCAATGACTTGGCCTCTACACCCATAAGTGACAATGATTTCCACAGATACACCAGCCTTTTGCTAAAGAACTTCCACCTCAACTCTGTTCTAAATGGGCACTCCTCTGTCTGAGGCTGTTCCTTCTAGTCCCAGACTTCTCCACTAAGAAAACATTCTCTCTGCATCCACTTTATCTAGGCCTTTGAATCATCAATAGGTTTCAATGAGATCTCCCTTCATTCTTCTAAACTCCAGATAGTATAGTCCTAAGTCCATCAAACTCACCTCCTATGTTAACCGCTTTGCTCCCAGAATCATTCACAAGAACCTCCTCTGGACGCTCTCTAATGCTAGCACATTTTTCTTAGATAAGGGACCCAAAAACTCCTCAATACTCCATGTGTGGTCTGACCAATGTCTTATAAAGCCACAGCATTACATCCTTACTCTTGTATTCTAGTCCCCTCGAAATGAATGCTAACATTGAATTTGCCTTCCTTACCACCAATTTAACCTGCAAGTTAGCCTTTCGAAAATCCAGCACAAGGACTCCCAGCTACTTCGGTACCACTGCTTTTTTAATTCTCTCCCCATGTAAAAAATATTCTTTGCCTTTATTCCTTTTACCAAAGTGTATGTCCCCGAACTTCCCTACGCTGTACTCCATCTGCCACTTATTTGCCCATTCTGTCTAAATCCTTCTGCAGACTCCCTGTTCCTCAACACTGCATGTTTCTCCACTTATTTTTGTATTGTCTGCAAACCTGACCACAAAAACATCAAATCCATCTTTGAAGTCGGTGATCTATAACTTGAAAAGGAGCGGTTCCAATACTGACCCATGTGGAACACCATTAGTTATTGGTAGCAAACTAGAATACACTGTTGGAGTTCTTTAAGGAAATAACAGGCAAGATACACAAAGGGGAGTCAGCAGATGGTTTTACCTGGATTTTCAGAAAGCCTTTGACAAGGTGCAGCACATGAGGCTGCTTAACAAGATAAGAGCCCATGGAATTCCCTTTATTCCCATTCTTTGTGTTCTGCCAGTTAGCCAATTTTCAAAGTTCAATGTAATTTATTATCAAATTACATATATGGCACCATATACAAGACTGAGATTCACTTTCTTGTGGGCAATCACAGTAAATACAAGAAACATGGCAGTATCAATGAAAAAACCACACCCAACAGGACGGAGTACAGACAACAACCAAGGAGCAAAAAAACCCTCCAAACTGTGCAAATACAAAAAAGAGAGAAAAAAAACCCAATAGTAATGATAAATAAATAAGCAATAGATATCAAGAACATGAGCTGAAGAGTCCTTCAAAATGAGTCCAAAGGATGTGGCAACAGTTCAGGGATGGGGCAAGTGAGGTTGAGTGAAATGATCCCCTCTGGTTCAAGAGCCTGATGGTTGAGGGGTAATAATTGTTCCCATATGTGGTAGGATGGATCCTGAGGCTTCTTCCTGAAGGCAGCAGTGGAGAAGAGAGCATGGCCTGGATGGTAAGGCTCCTTGATGATGGATGCTGTTTTCCTGTAACAGCACTCCATGTAGAAGTGCACAATGGTGGGGAAAGCTTTACTTGGAATGGACTGGGTCACATTGACTGATTTTTGTAGACTTTTCCATACAAGGACATTGATGTTTTCATACCAGGCTGTAATACAACAGTCAATACACTCCCCACCACACAGATATAGAGGTTTATCAAAGTTTTAGATGACTTGCCAAATTTTCACAAACTTCTAAGTAGAGGTGCTGCCATGCTTTCTTTGTAATTGCACGTATATGCTCGGCCCAGGACAGATCCTCCGAAATGATAACACTGAGGAATTTAAAGTTGCTGACCCTCTCCACCTCAGATCTTCTGATAAGAATAGGCTCTTGGACCTCCAGTTTTGTCCTCCTGATGTCAATAATCAGCTCCTTGCGGCACCACCCAGAGAGATTTTCAAGCTTGCTCCTATATGCTGATTTGTCACCACCTTTGATTTGACCAACAACAGTGGTGTTATCAGCAAATTTAAGTATGGCATTGGAGCTGTATTTGGCCTCGCAGTCATACGTATGAAGTGTGTAGAGCAGGCAGGTAAGCACACAACCTTGTGGTGCACCAGTGCTGATGGGGCTTGTGGAGGAGATGTTGCCAATCTGAACTGACAAGGTCTGTAAGTGAGGAAATCAAGGATCCAGTTGCACAAGAAAATATTGAGGCCTAAGGTTTGAAGTTTGCTGATTAGTTTTGAGGAGATGATAGTACTGAATGCCAAGCTGTAGTCAATGAGGAGCATCCTGATGTATGCATCTTCATTGTCCAGATGTTCCAGAGTTGAAAGAAGAGCCAATGAAATAGCATCTGCTGTTGACCTGTTGTGATGGTTAGCAAATTGGAGCAGGTGCAAGTCACTTCTCAGGTAGGAGTTAATATGTTCAGCACCAACCTTACAAAGTAATTCATCGCAGTGGATGTGAGTCCTACTGGACAATAGGCAATGAGGCAGGTTAACGTGTGTTTCTTAGGTATCATTATAACTGAAGCCTGCTTGAAGCAGGTAGGTGGATCCTGACGAAGGGTCTTGGCCCGAAACGTCGACAGCGCTTCTCTCTATAGATGCTGCCTGGCCTGCTGCGTTCCACCAGCATTTTGTGTGCGTTGTTAGGTGGATCTTCTAGTCCTATTAGTATATTTCCTGTAATTCCATGGGCTCTTATCTTGTTAAGCAGTCTCATGTGCTGCACCTTGTCAAAGGCCTTCTGAAAATCCAAGTAAAACCTTCCACTGACTCCCCTTTGTGTATCTTGCCTGTTATTTCCTTAAAGAACTCCAACAGATTTGTCAAGTGATATTTCCCCTTAAGGAAACCATGCTGACTTTGGCATATTTCATTATATGCCTCCAAGTACCCCGGAACCTCATCCTTAATAATGGACTCCAATATCTTCCCAACCACTGAAGTCAGACCTACAATTTCCTTTCTTCTGCCTCCCTCACTTCTTGAAAAGTGGAATGACATATGCCATATGCAATTTTCCAGTCCTCTGGAACCATTCTAGAATATACAGATCTTTGCAAGATCATTGCTAAAGCCTCCACAATTTCTTCAGCTACCTTCTTTAGAACAGGTGTAGTCCATCTGTTCCAGTCGACTTAGCTACTTTCAGACCTTTCATCTTTCTAAGTATCTTCTTGGTATTATTAGTAGCTACACTCACATCTGCCCCTTGACTCTCACTTTTCTGGCACACTGACATACAAGGAAGATGGATGCAAAAAAACTTATTAAGTTCATCTGCCATTTCTTTGACTCCATTACTACTTCTCCAGTGTCATTTTCCAGTGGTCCAATATCTACTCTCACCTCTCTTTTTCTCTTTATATATCAGAAAAAAAGCTTTTGGTATCTCTCATTATATTATTGGCTAACATAACTTCATATTTTATGATCTCTCCCTATATCTTTTTAGTGCCTTATGTTGGTTTTTAAAATCCTTCAAATCCTCTAACTTCCAACTAATTTTTCTCACTATTATATGCCCTCTCTTTGGTTTTATGCTATCTTTGACTTCCTTTTTCAGCCATGGTTTCCTTATCCTCCCTTCAAAATACATCTTCACCTTTGGGATCTATCCTGTGCTTTCCAAATTGCCTCCAGAAACACCAGCTATTGTGATATTGCCATCATCCCTGCTAGAGTTCCCTTTTCATCAACTATGGTCAGCTTCCCCCTCATGCCTCCATAACTCTCTTTACTCCACTGTAACATTGTAACATTGATACATCTGACTTTATCTTCTTCCTTCCAAACTGCAAGATGAATTCTGTCATTTTATGTTCACTGACTGCTCAACCTTACGCTTCCTAATCAAATCATGTTCATTACACAACACACATTCCAGAATTGCCTTTCCCCTAATGAGTTCAACCACAAGCTGCTCTTAAAAGCCTTCTTATAGGCACTCTACAGATGCCCTCTTTGGGATTCAGCACCAATCTGATTGTCCCAATTTATCTGCATATTAAAATCCCCCAGGACTATTATAACATTGCCCTTTCTGCATGTCTTTTCTATCTTCCATTGTAATTTATATCCCAGCTCCTGGATGCTATTCAGAGGCCTGTATATAACTACCATCAGGATGCTTTTACCCTTGCTGTTTCTTAACTACCCCCAAGTATTCTACATCCTCTGATCCAGTGTAACCTCTTTCTAAGGATTTGATTTGATTTTTTACCAACAGACCTATTGCATCCTTCTGCTTACCTAGCTGTCCTTTGAATATAATGTGTATCCTTGGATGTTCAGCTTCCAACTATGATTTTCTTTTGGCCACGATTCAGTAATGCCCACAATGTCCTACTCTAACTGCACCACTTCCTCAGCCGCTTATTCATCCGTACTATCATCCTATTCCTGCCCTGACTAGCACATGGTACTGGGAGTAACCAAAAGATTATTTGGAGGTTCTGTTGTTCAACTCCCTATGCCCACTATGCAGGACTTCTCCCCCCTTTCTACCTAAGTCATTAGTGCCAATGTGCACCATGACCTCTGGCTGCTCACTTTCACTTGTGAGAATCTTCTACAGCCACTCTGAGACATCCTAGAGCATTGCACCTGGGAGGCAACACACCATCCTGATATCTCTTTCACAGCCACAGAATCTCCAGTCCATCCCCCTAACTATCTAGTCTCCTATCACTGTAGCCTTGCCTGACTTTATCCTTCCCTGCTGAGCCTCAGAGCTGGCCACAGTGCCACTGGCCTGGCTGTGGCTGCTGTGCCCTGATATGTCATTTCCCCCAGCAGTATCCAAAAGTGTACACTCAATGCTGCAGCGGTTGGCCAGAGGGGAGCCCTCTGCTGACAGCTTACTCCCTTTCCTTCTTCTGGTGTCATCTATCTACTATCAGAAACCTGCATTTGGGATGTGTCCACCTCAGTAAAATTCTCATCTATGAAGTTTCCAGCCTCCCAGATGATCTTGGGTACATGCAGCTCCAGCTCCAGATCCTTGATCTTGTCATTCCAGAGCTGAATTTGGGTGCACTTGCTGCAGATATAGTCTTTAGGGAGAGTGCTAGGTACCTTGCAATCCCACATCTTCCAGGAGGAGCATTCCATTACTTTAACTACCATCCTGCCTACATTTTTATACCTATAACTTCTCAAGCTTAAGTTCTAGCCTGTGTCTTTTTCTCAGATAAACCTGTTCAGTGCCAAGTCTGTTGAGCTACCACCTGACCACTCTAACAGCGAACCACTCCGACAATTGTCACTCCGCTTACACCTCACTTCTTTTCATCGGCACCTGCCGAGTGGCTAAGAGATCGTTATGATTGCAGCCTGCCAAAAAGTTCCGAAAGGTCCCAAGCTCTTTTTAAACCTCATTCTGCTCCATGAACAAATAACTGCTCTTGATGATTGCAGCCTGCTGAAAAGTTCTGAAAGGCCTCGAGCTTTCTTTAAATCTCGAGCTGCCTCACAGGAAATGACTGCCCGTGATGACTGCAGCCCACTGATGTAATAGTGAGTAGGTTAATTGGTCATTATAAATTCTCCTATGGTTTGGGTTAAATAGGCAAGTTACTGGGTGGCGTAGTCCATTGTGCCAGATAGATAGAAAGAAACTAGGTCTTTAATCTGATCGATTGATAGATAAATATATTGATAAATTAATAAATAGATAGATAGAAATTAGATCTTTAATCTGAATAAAGCACTTTATAAAATATGATACCCAAATTGATAGTTTGGTGAAGCTCACTGTCAGCAAACAGCAGCCAGGTAATGCATAATACTTAAAGAATGTAATCATACATTGCAACGGGGATCAATCTTATCCACAGCAAAAATGTCAGGAAAATGTGCTGAACCATTGGCTATGAAGGGAATTTATGATATTATTGGATCCAAAAAGAAGACATATAAATTGCTAACAGAAGGCAGCATATCTGAGGATAGAAGTAGTTTACAATTCTGCAAAGGATTAAAAAAAACAAATAAGATTGGGAAAGTGTACAAGTGATACTAATGGTAAAAACATCTTTAAATTAGTGAAGCGAGAAAAAGACTGGTGTAGACAATTATAGGTCTCCTATTATCAAGGAAGAGATTATTATTGTGAAGAAAGAAATAGCAGAATATTTAACCAGTTACTTTGGTTCCTTTTCACAAAGGACTACTCAAATAACCTCACAGATATAGCAGGGAATTTAGAGTCTAGGGACTGGGTTAGGGTTTTTGAGGGAAATACTGTGAGAGGTTAACAGCACTAAATGCTGAAAAAAATGCCAAAGCTTGATAATTTACATCCTTGAGTACTAAAGGGAGAGGAATATAAATGCTGAATACATTGGTGGTCAGCTTCCAACATTTTTTTAGTCTCCAGGGCAGTTCCTGGCAAATGTGATCTTACTTTTTGAAAAAGAGGAGGAAGGAACTACAGACCGGTTAGCCAAAATACATTATGAAGGATGCAATAAGAGAACATCTGGAATGCAGTTACTGGATCTGACCAAGTCAGCAGAAGGTAACGAAAGGAAGATAATGCTAAACAAATTAGTTGGACATTTATGGTCACAGAGTAACAGAGTCAAACATCACAGAAACAGGTCCTTTGGTCCAATCTATCATGCTGACCAAGCTAGTCTCATCTGAAACAACCTCCAATATTTTAACTGACACTCACTAGTTCTCTGACTTTCTTTTCATGTGCAACTTTGTCCGAAATGACATCTATAGTGCTATGTAGAAAAATGGGTTAATAGGGAAAATATTCAATGCTTTTCAAATGAGCTTGCAAAATTTGAAAGATTTAATGATCTTCAGATAGATAGTACTTTTCTGTAGTTCTATAATCCATGAGTCAGGACACCAGCAAAAACTGACAATTTCTGAAATGCCCAAAGGAGCCCTAATCCTAATCCTTTGATGGGTGAAAACAAAAGGTTAGTTTGAGACCTCAGTGGAACACTGATTTGGCATAACCAACACTGCAATGTTTCATCACTTTGACTACTGTACACTAAAGTGCAGTTAGCAGCAACGATGATTTACTTTAGGTGTACAAAGCACGAGAATTCTTTCCTTCATAAAACTGCCCTACAGTAATTTGATCTGGCAAATCTATTGGGATTTATGAGTCTTTTTGCAATTTTATAAGTACATCTCTGAACTTAATTTTGACTATTGTCCCAAACCTTCACTCAATACTTTGTTTACAAGTCTAGGCCATATGACAAACTAATAAGAGACGTAATATGAATAGATATGTATTTAGCAAGGTAATGTTTCAAGTCAGTAGCCCTTCTACCCCTCTCCAAAACCATAAAAATGAGAAAACAAGTATTGAATTTTGCTCCAGGCCTTACTGAGGTCCATATTGGCTACATCAACTGCCCTACCTTCATCAAAACTTCACCTCCTCTTTGAAAAGTTTAATGAATTTAGTTGGACAGGATTTTAAAAGCAAAACCATGCTGACCATCCATGAATAGTACTTGTACTTCCAAATCCAGATTAGACCTGTACTACAGATTCTTTTCCTTGAATTGCCCTCGTGTGAGATTCATCTAACACTATTACATTATTACTTTCACCGTTTGCTGTGATTTACAAACTTATCTGCCCCACTGTCTCTCATTGATTGTTTGGAGGCTGTAGTGCACCTTGAGTAAAGTCGATGTTCCTATTTTCTTGTTTCTAATGATGTCATTTGGAGCAGCATCTTGGATGTTCACTCTTCTTATTGGAGAAATAGAGTTCTTGATTAATATTGCAATGTCATCTCTTCTTTTATATCTTTTTAAAATGTTGAATTGCTGATCCGGAACATCTTTCAGTAATGCTGAATGCCCATGTGCTAGGCACTGCTCTCAGTGAATGTGTCTTACCAGATGCAGCACCCTCTTGCATTCTTCCTATATGCTTGCTCTGCCTACTGAACTGTTGAACTTTTCCTTATATATTCGGATGTTGCTCCCCTCTTGCTATACTGCTTCGCATCACATACAGTACGTTCTCTGTGCAAGAATTGTTTAAGCTTTCCTTAACAGCACCAGCAAAACTATGTACCTGTACCACCCCCCTTCCCCCACACCTTACACATAGACATGTAGATAGAGACACACACACACACGTTCAACTGTTCAGTCTGCACAGACTCTATGTTCCTGTCCTAGTAATCCTGAAATCCAAAGCATACCCTCCTGTATCATCTCTTCAGCTACCTTTCATCTACTCACACATTGCACTGGAAGTAAATTAGAGATTAAATCCTTTTTAATCAGAATCGAATCAGGTTAAATATCACTGGCATACATCATGAAGTTTCCTGTTTTGCAGCAGCAGTACATAAATTTAAAAAACAACTGTGTGTGTGTGTATGTGTGTGAATTAGTGCGGTCAGGCTCCTGTACCTTCTACTCGATGGTAGCAATGAGAAGAGGGCATGTCATGGGTGATGGGGGGCCTTAATGATGAATGCTGCTGTTTTGAAGTATTGCCTTTTGAAGATTTCCTCAGTTCTGAGGGTGCCAGTGCCCATAGTGGAGCTGACTAATTTGCTACTTTCTGTAGCTTTTTCCTGTTCTGTGCAGTGGTCCCTTCATACCAGATGGTGATGCAACCAGTCAGAATACTCTCCACAGTTACATCTGGTGAAATTTGCAAGTGTCTTTGATATCATACCAAGTCTCCACAAACTCTTAATGAAATGTCCTGCCTCCTTTGTAATTGCATCAATATGTCGGACCCAGGATAGATCTTTAGAGATGTTGACACCCAAGAACGAAACTGCTCACTCTTTCCATTTTGATTCCTTGATGAGGACTGGTGTATGTTCCCTTGACTTCTCCTTCCTGAAGTCCACAATCAATTCCTTGGTCTTACTAAGACTGAGTGCAAAGCTGTTGTTGTGACACCTCTTAGCCAGCTGATCTATCTCACTCCTGTATGCCTTTGTCACCATCTGAAATTCTGCTAACAATAGTTGCGTTGTAGGCAGATTTCTAAGTGGTGCCTAACTACACAGTCGTGAGTGGAGAGATAGTAGAACAGTGGGCCAAGCATGCATCCTTGGGGTGCACCAGCATTGATTGTCAGTGACAAGGAGAGTTATCTGCTAATCCGATCCTTAAATTCAAGTTATAGGGCCTCATATCTCCTTTTATCTGTGATCTGTCCCTTCAGAATGACTTACAACTATTCAAAGATATCCCTGACCTTGACATCCTTGACCTTAACCATACATCATACTGAATTCCCATCAATGCTGAAGAAACACTTGTCTCTTCCTCTCATTATTGAAGCTCATACCGCTATTGTTCTTGGACCCTTGCTCCTGTTCTCTTGTGCTGTGACCTTGGCTCTGGTTGGAATTCCCGGAGGAGTAAGGGCACAGAGAAGAAAGGGAATGCCTGTGAAAGAGTGAAAGCCAAGGTTGTCCAGGTAACGCTATGCTATTGCACTCTGATTAATAAATAAATGAAGACATTTAAAGAGACACTGGAAATTTGAGGTCTGTAAGACAACAGGTGTGACAAATCTGAAGCAAATGTGAACGTGGCAAAAGCCCTGTAGAACCAGCAGCAACAGTGGAAAGTTCACTGGACATCCTTATCTCAAAACTGTCCAGCTCTGACGATAACAGGAGAAGCTTAAAGGAAGTAATTGATGGGGATGTAAGATTGGAACAAGAAGATGTGAAGGGAATGGTCCCTTTGGAATGCTGAAAGAGGCAAGTGGGGAGGCATGGGTGGATATCTTCTGGTTGTGGAAACTTACTAAGATGACAGAAATTACAGAGCATAATCCATTGAATGATGAGTCTAATGAGATAGAAGGCAGGGACAATGAGAACTCTGTATTTGATGTTGACAGGAAAGTGGGGTGAATTGGTGGGGATGGAAGATTAGATCAAGAAATGGTCACTTGAAATGTTGAAAGAAGAAGAGGTGGTGGGTGTGGATGTTTTGGGTGGTGGACACCCTTTTAATCTTGCTATCTACAAGTACAAGGTGCATGAAACACCCCCTTAGGCTGACGCCTCCTGTCTTGCCATTCATGATTTTGTTATTGGAAGCTGATTTTTAATGATGAATATTCCACATCTTTAAATAGCCACAGTTAAGTGGTAGAACAAAAGTGTGATTTTCTGGGTAGAGTGAAATTTTATGCTGGCAGAACAGTAAGCTCTCTACACCAGATGCTCTGCCATATGAAGATAGCTTGAGAGTTCTCAGTGCATCTGCCTGATTATAGCAATTAACATCAATTAGACACGGAGATGGTGAATCAAGAATGAGTAGTTAGAGATGATCCGAAACTCAGACCAGCGGAATCCATGTTTTATAATGTTATACATAAACGATCAAAGACTAGTGACTTTGGTGCAACACTGTTACAGTCTGTGTGTCAGTAGTCACTGGATTAAGGCAGTATTGTCTCCCCATATTAAATCTCAGACTTGAGAAACAACATCTGATTAGTTCACTTTAAAAGGTAGGAATAACTGTACAAATGCATTTCAATTACCTAATATTCTTGAGTCATTAGTGCAAATCCATGTTTTTGCCAGGCGGTGTGGTAACCCACTTTCTGCGCAGGTGAACCAGCTCACAAATAGCCAGCGCGTGGAGGGAGACTTTGGTAATGCACCTCTGATGTCATTTCTGCCCGGAGAGGGCGGGCACTAGGGATTAAATGCCAGCACCGCAAAGTTTGAATAAACTAGTCTCGAAACGACTTACCGACTGCGTGTCGTTATTTCAGCTCTGTGTGTAGCACATCGCTACATTGGTGACCCCGACGGTCCGAACAGGATTTGGACCAAAGATGACGCAGTTCACGCAGTTTCGCTAAAACTGCCGACTTTCTGGACGCTGCGACCACGCGTGTGGTTTAGCCAAGCAGAAGCCCAGTTCTAGATTCGGCAGATATCCTCTGATTCCACGCGTTACTACCACGTGGTGAGCGCCCTTGACCAGGAGGCGGCCGCCCAGGTTGCAGATTTCATACAGTCGCCCCCGGAAGAAGGCAAATATGAAGCATTCAAGGCGCTGCACATTGGGATCTTTGGCCTCTCACGGCGTGAGCGGGGTGCCCGTCTGCTTCACCTGGACAGTTTGGGAGACAGACTGCCGTCAGCATTGATGAACAAGATGCTGGCCCTGGCTGATGGACACAAGCCCCGCCTCATGTTTGAGCAGGCGTTCCTAGAGCAGCTGCCCGAGGACATACATCTGCTGCTGGCCAACGCAGATTTCAGCGACCCCTGGAAGGTGGCGGTCCGGGCAGACGTGCTGTGGAAAGCCAAGAGGGAGAGTGTGGCGTCTGTCGGTCAGATTACCAGGCCACGCGCCCAACAGCGGACCAGACCAGGCCCGGCAGGGGGGCGCACACAACACAGAGGCAGGAGTGAGGAGGCCAGTGAACAGTGGTGTTTCTACCACCAGCGGTGGGGTACAAAAGCCCGCCATTGTCGCCCGCCCTGCAAGGGCCAGGGCCAGCAGCCGCTAATGACTATGGCGGCTGGCCACCAGGACAGCCTCTTGTACGTCTGGGATAAAAAGTCGGGACGCCGCTTCTTAGTCGACATTGGAGCGGAAATTAGCGTCTTGCCCCCGACGGGGTATGACACCCGCAACAGGAAGCCAGGACCCACCCTGAGGGCTGCAAATGGCAGCACGATATGGACCTACGGCACCCGCACAGTGCAGCTGCAGTTCGGTGCCAGCCGGTTCACGTGGGACTTCACACTGGCCACCGTGGCCCAACCACTCCTGGGGGCGGACTTCTAGCGAGCTCACAGCCTGCTGGTCGACTTGCAAGGGAAAAGACTGGTGCATGCCGAGACTTTGCAGATGTTCTCCCTGGGTGAAGCTAAGTTGCCGGCCCCACACCTGGACTCCATCATGCTGTTGGACAACAAATTCATCAGAATCCCGGTGGGCTTCCCATCGATTCTGGCATCGCAGTTCATGGCAGCCATGCCCAGACACGGGATTCAGCACCACATCCCGACCAAGGGACCACCCCTCCACGCCCGTGCACGAAGGCTCCCCCCGGAAAAGCTCCGCCCGGCGAAGGAGGAGTTCAAGAGGATGGAGGAATTGGGGATCGTACGGAGGTCCGACAGCCCATGGGCCTCCCCCCTGCACATGGTGCCCAAAGCAGCTGGGGGTTGGAGACTATGCGGCGACAAGCGCAGACTGAACGAGGCTACAACTCCAGACTGCTACGCCGTGCCGCACATACAGGACTTTGCAAACCTGCACGGGGCAAGAATCTTTTCCAAAGTAGACCTCGTCCGGGGATACCATCAAATCCCGGTGCACCCTGAAGACATCCCCAAAACAGCACTTATCACCCCGTTCAGCCTGAAGAATGCCACACAGACATTCCAGCGGCTAATGGATGCGGTGGGACGCGACCTGGACTTTGCGTTCATCTATTTGGAGGACATCCTTATAGCCAGCAGTAGTCGCCAGGAGCATCTGTCCCACCTCTGCCAGCTCTACTCCCGCCTGAGTGATTTCGGCCTCACGATCAACCCAGCCAAATGCCAGTTCAGTCTCGATACCATTGACTTCCTGGGCCACAGGATTACCAAAGACGTGGCAATACCTCTGCCCGCCAAGCTAGATGCGATCCGCCACTTTGCCCGGCCCAACACGGTCAAAGGCCTACAGGAGTTCGTTGGTATGGTGAACTTCTACCACCGATTCCTCCCCTCAGCAGCCAGTATCATGCGCCCTTTGTACACCCTGATGTCGAGTAAAGGCAAGGACATTACTTGGAACGAGGAGGCCGCGGCCACTTTCGTTAAAGCCAAGGAGGCCTTGGCAGATGCAGTGATGCTGGTGCACCCCAGAACGGACGTTCTGACCACCCTCACGGTGGACGCATCCGACACAGCAGTTGATGGGGTGTTGGAGCAGCTCATCGAGGGGTGCTGGCAACCCTTGGCGTTTTTCAGCAAGCACCTACGACCACCCGAACTCAAGTACAGTGCCTTCGACCGGGAGCTGTTGGCACTGTATCTGGCAATTCGGCATTTCAGGTACTTCTTAGAAGGCAGGCTGTTCACCGCGTTCACGGACCACAAACCGTTGACCTTCACGTTCACGAAGGTGTCCGATCCCTGGTCGGCTCACCAGCAGCGACATCTGCCCTACATCTCCGAGTACACGACGGACATCCAGCATGTCTCGGGAAAGGACAACGTCGTGGCGGACGCACACTCCGGACCAGCTGTCCAGGCCCTGTCCCTGGGGGTGGACTATGCAGCACTAGCGGAGGCGCAGCAGGCAGACGACGAGATGCCCAGCTACAGGACCGCAGTCTCGGGTTTGCAGCTGCAGGACTTTCTCGTAGGCCCAGGTGAGAGGACCCTCCTGTGCGACATGGCTACTGGCCAACCTCGCCCCATCGTCCCAGCAGCCTGGAGGCGGCAAGTTTTCGACTCCATACATGGTTTGGTGCACCCATCTATCAGGACAACTGTCCGGCTGGTCTCCAGCAAGTTTGCGTGGCACGGACTTCGCAAACAGGTCAGTGAATGGGCCAGTACGTGCGCGCAGTGCCAAACAGCCAAGGTGCAGCGGCACACTAAAGCCCCGCCGCAGCAGTTCGAACCCACCCACCGGAGGCTCGACCACATTCATGTGGATATCGTGGGTCCCCTACCAGTGTCCCAAGGAGCGCGGTACCTCCTAACTATGGTAGACCGGTTCACGAGGTGGCCAGAGGCGGTCCCGCTCACCGACACATCTGTCGATTCCTGCGCCCGAGCACTGATTGCAACCTGGGTAGCACGCTTCGGGGTATTGGCCCACATTACCTCCGACAGAGGCGCCTAGTTCACCTCCAGCCTGTTGGGAACGCAGCTACACCACACTACTGCCTACCACCCACAGTCGAACGGACTAGTGGAATGCTTCCACCGTCACTTGAAGTCGGCTCTCATGGCCCGCCTGAGAGGACCCAACTGGGTGGACGAGCTTCCCTGGGTCCTGCTTGGAATTTGCACAGCGCCCAAAGAGGATCTGCACACCTCGTCGGCCGAGTTGGTGTACGGCCGTCCCAGGAGAGTTCATTACCAGCCCCAAGGGGGCAAGAGGAAGAACCCGCAGCAGTCCTGGACAGACTACATGAGAGGCTCGGCGGCCTGGCCCCCGTACTGACTTCACAGCACGGACGGACCCCGACCCATGTACCCAAAGACCTGCAGAACTGTAAGTTTGAGTTTGTATGAAGGGGCGGACACCGGGCACCGCTACAGCGGCCGTACGAGGGGCCGTTCAAGGTGATCAAAAACAACGGGTCCACGTACGTTCTGGACATTGGTGGGAAAGAGGAGGTTTTCACGGTGGACCGACTCAAACCAGCCCATGTGGACTTGGCGCAGCCGGTCGAGGTTCAGGCACTGCGGCACAGAGGCAGACCTCCCAAACAGAGGCTGATCCAGACTGTGGACATTGGGGGGTGTATCGCCGGTTCTGGGGAAGGATTATGTGGTGACCCACTTTCTGCGCAGGCGAACCGGCTCACAAATAGCCAGCGTGCGGGGGGAGACTTTGGTAATGCACTTCTGATGTAATTTCCGCCCGGAGAGGGCGGGCGCTAGGGATTAATGCCAGCGCCGCGAAGTTTGAATAAACTAGTCTCGAAACGACTTACCGACTGCATGTCGTTATTTCAGCGCTGTGTGTAGCACATCACTACAGCGGAATATTTTGCTGTATATAGTCACTGTTTTCAGGTAGTGGTGAGGGTCATGAGACAGAACATTTCTCAACAGAGTTTTCAGTTCCTGCCAGTCAGATGCCAGGCATCGATGAGAGATGTATGCATATAAATGTCACGTGGAACCACAGCTGCCATCATTGCTAATTGGTACTTTGTGACACTTTTATCTCCATTCTCCACCTATGGATTTTGGTTACAACAGCTCAGCCTTAATTTTCTGGCATACTCAGGCATCATGTGGGATTCTTCACAACTGCTTAACCTGCAGACTAATATCTGTTTTATTTTAGATTTATGCTCTCACAATGGTTTTATTTTATAATTTCTTGAAGGTAACTCCTGTATGCTTTTACAGGAAGCCTTTGAAAGCTTATAACAAAGCCTACCTCCTGCAGCTTTAAGAGGAGATGTAATGTAATCTAATGGAATGGGTTATCTGCCTTTTATCATGCAGGTTATTAATTCCAAGGGTGGATCCAAGGAGTAGAGAAAATATCCATAAAATGGTTCAAAGGAAAAGAAAACTCAAACACACACTTGTGTCCTAAATCAGGATGCTAAATCATCTTTCATACCTGTTAAAAAAGCAACAACTCAAACAGCAACATTAATATCAGCTTAGAGGTTGTATGAAACAGGACCATGGACAATATTCCACCTATCAAGTGTACAGAATCATTGTGATACTGTTGAGGTCAGTCAGTAACTTGGATCTAATTCAGTGGTGATCGGAAGAACTGAAAGAGCTGGGCAAGCAAAACCACATATGCCTAATGAAATGGAGATAACTGAAGTGGAAAATGGAAAGGAGATGTTGTGCTGGACTGCAGATTCATACCCATGCTTCCCCATACGTTTCCCACACTTCACTCACTAGAAGCAATGGTAGCAACTTCTAGAGAAAGATGCGCCTGGTTTAAGAGCAGCATCAGTAAAGGTGTATGCATCTACTTGCACATTCAGTGGAAGAGTAAGGGAAAGTGTTGGGTCTTACATATGGGCTCAAAAGTAATGACAAATGCAAAGATTATTTTGCCTACCCTGAAATAAGAAGCAACAGTTTGTGTTTTCATGTTCGTGGCTTCTCTGGGAGCATTTCCAGACTCTCCAGTGTCAACCTGAAAAAGGAAAATAAAGTGTTTACTTTGCTCTTATGCAGATAATTTGTTGGTCATCCATTAGCTATTAGGACTTTGGTAAATCCTTGTCAAACCTTTATTAATAACTTAAAAATAGCGTCAATGGGCATGACTCAGAACTGAAGAAACTAATTCTGGAGCTGGAACTCAGTTTGACTGTTTAAACTAATCTTCAGCATCAGACATCCTCCATTTTATTTCATCAGGGGTCAGGTACAAAAGTTTAATTATAAATATTTGGTTTGTCAGAACTGCAGTGACCAAGGCAAATTTGGATAAGCAAAGACTAAGGTTAGAATTGAAATAGCCCATTTTCATGCAATTGTTTTAACTGCTGTGCAGCTGAACTGTCATAAACTTCAACATTACTGTTATGTTTTGTAGGCTGTAGTCAAACTAAGATCTGTCAGTCTATTAATTTCTACTGTAAGGTGCATCTAAACACAGACACTCTCCAGAAGCAGAATGATGGCGGTTCCATGTAACAGATGGCTTTCAAAGAGCAAGTGATGCTATCAAGCATACAGATATAGTTGCGTTTTCCAGTGTTTGACAAATAATTTTTGCTATATTTCAATTCAATCTGAATAGAACACTTGAGACAAAGTGATGTGGATGACCTTTGAAGGTAATGGATGTTAGGTTGAATCATGGACAATAGTTCACCTATAAAATGTACAAAATCTTGTGGAACATATGAACACTTCCAAAACTACAGTTCTATTACTGCTAATCAATGTCTCTCAAAAAGCCTATACAAGTTATTTATAGTAATTTGCTTACAGGATAATCCTGCTAAATGCCAAGGCTGTGAGTTTAGCAAAGATCTATTTGATGCAAGATAATATAACTTGGGCACGAAGCAGGTGATCTTCAATCTTCAGTCCATGGAATTATATAAAATTACCAAACAAAATCAGATAAAGAATAAAGAGCTGCCGATACCCTTCCTTCAGTTAATTTCATGATCAGAATCAGAATCAAGTTTGTTATCACTGACATATGTCATGCAACTAAACACAGGCCATTCTGGGTTATGAATGCCAGACTTATGAACACTCTTACATGTGAACAAGCTCCCATAATATTATTATACTTACATTAGTCCCTACAAATGGCAGAACTCTCTCCACTTTTGGAATTTGTTCCTTCTTTTCAATCTTATGTACTTCTGTTGTCTTTTATTACTGTACAATGGAGGCATATTGAATTATTTTTATCCATTTTACAACTTACATGCAAAAATGAGGTTTGGGCATCTGAAAAATGGAATCCATTCGTTACCTAAGGAAGGCCTGTACAAACTCTTAGAATCTCACGAATAAAAGATGGAAGTTGATCTCTTAAAGGTTTTTCATTTTATTAAACTATCTTTGATGATCAAAATGAAAGTGAAAATAGATTTCAAATTTTTATGTTTCTTGCTCAGTAATTTTTTTCCAGCGCTGTTCCTCTCTCTCCTCTCAGAGGCCTTGTTCTTTATTTTCCGTGTACTTTCTTTTCTCTCTGCTTTCTTTTCCCTGTCCCTTTCACGAGAAACAACTTCTGCTGGCCAGGAAGATTAGTATAAGCGGAGGAGAAACAATTAGACCTTTCGGGAAGAAAATGCTTCTCTGTAAAAAAAAAGTTTGAAACTCTCTTCACACTGATAAACAGTTGAACTATAATTAATTGCTGTTTTTTGATTTGAGATTAGTGAGAGTTCTCTTAACAAAAGATATTAGGGAATATGGGCAAAGGGCAAGTTTGAGGAATAAAGTCAAAGATCAGCCATGATCTCATTGGACAACTGAACAGTCAAAGGAGGCCTCTTGTTCAGAAGTCTCAATGTTTCCTACTATCAGCATCTACCCCTTTGTATATGCTCAATCTCTGGTGTTCTGGTCACTTTGTTACCATTGCCATCTCCAAATAAGAAACATCTCAGTGACATTTCCCAGTGACCATTACTTTCCCAGCAGCCCTCTTCCCTTTACTTGACCTGCTTGCTATTGTCTTGAGGAAGGTAATATCATGTTCTATTGAATAAACAGCAAAGAAACATTGATATTTTATCAGTAATTCCGGGAGCATCATGACTCAAAAATACTACATAACATTGTGTTTTGTTTTACAAGTGAACATATGATGTATGTTAATATTAATGTTTTTAATAAAGTTACTTGTTCTGTGCTAGTGGAGTTCCTTGAAACATCATTTCGTAAGCCACACAGAATACTTAAGCCTAGTGAAGACATTGGTGCTACAGAGGTATAAGTTTTGATGGTGTGACCGGAATGGCCAGTGAGAAAGGTGAGCACTTCAGGAAATAGCATGGAAATAAAATTCCCATTTCAATAGATGAAAATGATTCCAGCATACCCCAGTGCTTGGTCAGCAATATTTTTTTTTGTCATCCTCCTCTTGATATGCAGCTAAGGCAGGACATGAGGTGAACTCCAAGCAAAAGGCTCCTGCTGCTCCTTTTCGATCTATTGCTCTAGCTATTTTGATTATATGAACCCCGTGGGTGGTTGTACCTGTGTTTGTGACAAGCGGAATGAGTTACGCAAGTTGTTGTGAGGTGCTGACTTCTTGAAAGGATCTAGGAGCTGCCGCTTTTCCTGGTGGCATGTCTGGAGAAACAGAAGAGGAAGAGAAAGCAATGTTAACACACTGGGCATGCAGTACTCCTCTTTATTTTGGTCTGGTGTTGTGTATGGTAATATGCTTGACTGAAGCAAGTGGAAAGAGTAAGAATAATATAAGAGAAACACAGAACTGGTCCTGTGGGTGCATTCATTATTCTATGCTTTATGCATTCACTTCATTAAGGCTCAGTTGGTCCTCCTTTGATGCTCAGCCTTTTATGAGCTGTTACAATCCTGTAAAGGGAAAAGAGTTGCATGTTTGAATCTAGGAGAGCAATCTTCTTCTCTGTATCCTAAAAGGTATTTTTGGGAAAGAACCTCTGAAAAGGTAAATGTGATATCAGCTAGAGAGGCAGTTTTCAGTTTGAGCTATACACTTGGATTTCCATGCATGTCCAGCTGTTAGCTTGAGTGAATGCTTTATTCAGTAAAACAGCAGAGAAATAACAGTTTGAGAAGAAACCATTTGTAACATGCACATTTATGATTTGATGAAAGGTCGTCAACCTGAAGTGTAAAGTGCTCTCTCTCCACAGAAGCTGCTTGACCTGTTGAGTGTTTCAGCATCTTCGGTTATATTGCAGAATTCCATCATCCACAATGTCCTATACGTCCCTTCTCACGGATCCCACATTCTGCAGATACTGGTACATTATTTTATTCCTGTATCAGCCGCTTCTACGAAGATTTCTCTTCACTCGGAATGAAGCAATGTTTCATTTCATGTAAACACTGAGCAGCACCATTGTTACTGATCTATTTTCTTAGTTGTGCAATTGTATCTCAGTCATTCATGTTGCTCGCCAAATTCCAACCATGCTTGCTTGAAAGTGGATAATGTTCTCCTTCCTAGCTTCACTCCATTATAAGAGGGTTCAACATCCCATTGCAAACCCTAACAATATCTTCGGCAGGCAAGGTATAACTTATAGTCGGATCAAAACTCAGAGGAGGATTGAATATGCACAATTCATTTAGTAGATGTGTTTAACATGTTCCACTTCCAGCAGAAAATTAGGATTTTCCTGTGTAGCTTTCCAACAAGTGTAGACAAATTTTGGTTATAAGTAGTATGGTTCAGCAATGCCAATAATTCTTTATTTTTTCTGCCTTTGTTTTTCCTTTGCCTTCTCAGATCTACTGTGAAAGGATTGATTGAATTAATTACACTCCTAAGACTGGAACTGGAAATTAGGGATCAGAGTAGTTCAGGATGTGATACACAGTACATTGATTTGGAATTTGAGTAGCAATTTATATGTTCCAAATTGTAATGCCCTCTTCATCGACATACCCAGCTATAAGTTTTACTCCCTAGAGATTGTGGATCATTGAGTCCAAAACAGGAGGAAGAAATTTAAGAACTATCAATTGCATATGTCAGCTTTTAGGAACTTGCCAGCAATAAGTTGATTGAAGGTTGGTCTGGAAATTTATTTATTTCTGTTTCATGTAAGCTTCATATACTACATTAACTTCAGCAGCCAGTTTATCAGAAACAAAACAAAAATTCTTCTCATATCTAGTTCTTCCACTTATCATCTTAAGTAACAAACCTCAGTCTGTGGTTAACCAATGTTTCTACACTGCCAATAGCTTCCTCTCTTACTTTATATATATAAAAAACCTGCAAAACCCTGTAACAAAACTCCACTCAGTCTTCCCTGCTCTAAAGAGAATAGCCCAGGCAATACCCACATAATGCTGGAGGAAAACTGCAGGCCAGGCAGCATCTATGGAGAGGACTGAACAGTTGATGTTTCAGGCTGAGACCCTTCATCAGGTCTTGGCCTGAGAAATCGACTGTTGATTCAATGGCCTGCTGAATTCCTCCAGCGTTTTGACTGCTCTGCTCTACATTTCCAGAATCTGCATGATCTCTTGTGTTTTCAAGAACAACTCGAATTCAGTGCTCCAAAGTAAATGAGATGCCACATCCCTGAAGCATTCCAGGACATCTCTGTACCTTCTCAAGGGCTTTGGCATCTTTCCTGCCAGCTTCAATGTTCTGTTTTTCTGCATTTTCAGGGTTCTCTGCTTTCCACATATTAAAACTGGCTCTAGATTAATCTATTTGCAAACTTCAATTCATGGGAGAATGACTGGTCAGGGTAAGAGAAGATACATAAACGATGCTACAATATATCTATATGAAATTTTTTAAAAATGAAATGAAAGAGAAAGATTGAGAAAGGAGTTTACCTCACAAAGGCAATAATAGCTGTGAAATACAGAGTCATCCACCTACAAGAAAAGAAAATATAGAATAAAGATGGGTATGGGAAATTTCCATGTCATTCTGATGTATTGCTAGGGCTTCAATAGAAGACCGACAAAGCTCCAGAAGAAGTTAAGTTAAAAACTAACATTGTAAATCAGGTGAGTTCTGTGGAGATTCGCAGTCAGAATGTACAGTATAGTAGTACAAAACTGTGGGCTTTTCTACTCTGAGCATACTGATTTTGTTTTACATGCATTATGGCATATTCCTCACCGCTAATCTCTGACCATTGAACATCATGTTCAAACATTCAGCTACTACCGGTAGTTAATTTCAGCTGTCCACATAAATCACTGAAAGTGAAATGTCCTCTGGGTAAGGATGTGTTATCTTATGAGAAAAAGATGAACAGGCTAGACTGTGTTTGCTGAAGTTAGCAGAGTGAGAAGAAATTTGATTGAAACATGTAAGTTTCCGAAGGGTCTGGACAGGGTGGATGTGAAGTGGGTGTTTACTCTTGTGGAACAATTTGGAACAAAAAGTTAACTTCAGATGATGATGTAATTTCCTTTCCTCATAACGAGTCTTTGAAAAATATCTATGGAATTTGAGTCTTTCAATATTTCAAGACAGAGAGAGGAAAATGATTATCCTTTGCAGAGTTGGGGTGACAGTCAGCTTGGCCCTGAACTTCTTAAATATGCAGCAGGCCTGATGGTTGAATGTTTTTCTGTTGCTGCTCCTGATTCATACGTTCCTAAAGGTTGGGCAAAGGTACTAAAAGCAATTTAGTTTCTTGGAAAGAGGTGTTTTATCACAGAGATACTGGTATACTTAGGAGAAATGTATACCAGAAAGTTGTGCATTGACTGTCTGGAACTGTTTCTGGCAAAGGTCTCAGGCAGCTTCACCCAAACAGCCCCAGGGTTTGGGAGATTAGATTATGAAGGCAGGATCTGTGAACTCAGCTCATTTCCTTTGAGACTAGGAGACTGTGTCATGGTTTAAATAGTACAAGGGTTTGATCATATAGGATCAAGCATTCAATGGATTTTACTCCATGAGGGAATCTGAAACAAGGGAAATTGTTATAAAATTGGAAGTGAAATTGCAAACTCTTATATAGAAATGCATTGGACTATTGTGAGGAAAGCAAACCATTCCTAAGAAAAATAAATGTAAAGGAAAATCAGGGACACAGAGCATAATTTTCAAAATGCATAATCCCCATTCCAGATTCTTCTGATGTATTACACTCAGAAGGTCCTGGACACACATGGTTGCATCCAATGATATAGCAAACCATTTCTAGAATTTTCATTAATATTCCAGTGACCCATCCTACAGGAGTCACTTTCAGTGTATCAGTGAGGCATGTTTCTGCATAACCCTAAGGGAAACTTTATGAGGTCCATCCTCAGTTTTCTGACTTTAGGTGCCCCCACCCCCAGCTACTGATCATCCAGTAATTACTAACCCACCTACACTAACTGGCAATCCAGTCTCCTCAAACATTTCTTTTTCATACCCAGCTGTAAATGCTCATGTAGGACACAGAATGGCATTTTGTCATTCTGATTCATTTCAATTAGATGGAACGTTTTATGAATATTTAAGTAAATAATTAGTCCCTAAAGGTAGTGCAGAGGAGAATCACGAGGCTGATCCCTTCAGGATAAACCTAGATGAACTTGCAGAAGAGCAAAGGACATACAAGGAGATGGTTGAGTGAGGACTTTATATAGAGGTATTTATGACATTAAAAGAGAAAAAGTAAATCCTGATGACTGCTTCAGGGTATGCCGGGACACCAGGACAAATTATGGAACATATTAAGTCAGGTAGAGACAGTTCTTATGGCCCTATAAATTTGTCTCAAAAACTTTGTCCTCAATATTCCTTTGCAACTAAGGTCAATATACTATTTAAATTCATAATTTTTCACAATTACTCCATGTTAATTTTCAGTCATTCATGTACAAGGACACCCACATCTTTTTAAAAGCTCTGTTCAATCCCTCATCATTTAAAAATATTCTGCCTTTTTACATTTGTTTTACCGAAGTGGATGATATCACACTTTTCCACATTATATACGGTTTGCTGTGTCTCTGCTTATTCACTTAATCTTAAAGCTTCTCTGCATCCTCCTTACGGTGCACAATACCACCCAACTTTATACCATCAGCAGTTCTGGATACATATACCTCTCCTCATCCAACTCACTGATACTCATTGTGAATATGGGGGTCCATGACACCATTGCTGGCAGCGGACCCCTATCAAGAGCCTGCCTACCCAAAAAATGAATAATCTTACTCTGTGCAGACCAAAAGCCTCAACCAGAAATGTCAACTGTCCATTTCACTCCACAAAATGACCCGCTCAGTTCTTCCAGCATTTTGTTTCTTGATCCACGTTCCAGCATGTATCTCTAATCTTATCCTGTATTTGTTACGAAATCGTGAATCCACATCACTATATTTCCCCAATATCAGATCCTGAATTTTGCTAATGATCTCTTATGTGGCATCTTATTGAAGTCCTTCTAGAAAGTTCATCAACTCCTGTTTACTCTATCTACAACAATAATCAGTTATCAAATATATTTTCCTTTCATAAATCCATATTGAAATATCACACCCAATTACAATGCTTTAATTGCCTTTCTATCACTTCCTAAATAAAACATTCCAGAGTTTTCTTTTCCCAGAATGATTTCTAATACTATCATATTATCTTCTTGTAATGCCCCTTGTTCTTGTGAAAATACCACAAGCTTCTCCTGTGTCTATATATGTCATTCATCCCCACAATAATTTTCTGAAGTCTCTCTTAGCATGTCCCTAAAGCCTTTACAACTTTCTTAATGTGTGTGCCTAGAACTAACACTGTACTTCAACTATACCCAAAGCAGTTTTTAAAGAGCTTCATCACAATTTCATTGCTCTTGCAATTTTGCTGTTTTTTTAACTATTTTTTCCAACCTTCTCTGTTACTTTCAATGAACTGTGCCCACATCTCTAATTTATCTGTTCTTCTGTTTCTTTCAGAATTGTGCCTGCTAGTATATCTTGCTCCTTTCTCATTCTTCCTAACAAAATGTAACCCTTCATATCTCTGTGCATAAAATTTCATCTGCCAACTATCCACCCATTCCAATTCTCTGCATCATCTTACTTAAAGTCTTCCGTACAGTTCAATATGCATGCAAGCTTTGTGAAACAAAAGCTTTTTTCAATCTCGGACTTTAGTTAACAAAGTTTTATCATTCACATCATAAACAACTCCTTGGAATTTATGATAAATTTCCAGTAAAATTAAAAATGAAAGTTCTGAGCCAAGGCATAGAAATTATAAATGTCATATTATATCTCATTTAGAAACCTAAAAGTCCTTTGTGAATCTTTAACAAAATCTGACTATAATTCCATGACATATTTTTCATAGTATTTTCCTCAAGTAAATTCTCAAGTGTAAAGAAAACAAACTGTTAGAGCATTTGCTGCAGATTTCAGCATCTGCAATCTCTTGGTGTCTCCAAACTCTCAGATGCACTGCAGATATAATGATCTTTTCTGATCTCAGTACAGTTACAAATGGAAGCAAATGTTGTTTGGTTATGAGAAAGGTAAGTTGTCCACAATGCAAACAGAAAACCTCATTTATCATTTTATTTATATCCTTTATTTTTTGCCTTCTGTTTTAATTAACAAGGTTACCCAGCAAAAGAAAAGGACTGGCATAACATAGTTTCCACAGAAGCCTGGACTAAGTGACTTGACTGAGTTTTCTCAGCTATATCTTAAGGTCTGAAAGCACTAACATGCTAAAACAGTAGATTAAAAAAATCATGCTGATCTCAAGTAAGTATTATGTATATTACCAATCCTAGGTTAATACTGACCGGCCAATTTCTAAGCTATTTATGTACTATGTATGCAGATTACCTTAGGTAATATTGGTGATTAAAGATATTATTCTTATTATTGCACATGGATAACTTGTCCTTAAAGAATTAGTTCTTCTATAGTTGCCTTAGTTTTCTACAATCGTTCCATGGATGCCACGTGGGTGAAGGGAGTGAAAAAAAGGAATCATTATCTAGATGACAACTCTCTTACTTCACTTTGGGGAAGAACCAATGACTGAATGGTACCTTCCTTGATTATGTACCAAGATCAGAAGCTCAATCAGCAGAAGAGATGAAGATACGTATCTCGCTATTGTTTACCGTGACATTGTTGAGTTCTAGCATGTTGTCTTATTTGCATCCCAAATTAAACCTGACGTTTATCAGTTTTTACATGAGGGCATGATGCTGCACTGGAATGCTTCATGATGTATGATAACTTCCCTGAGAGCCAAATTATAATTAATACAGAGTGAACGTTTAAAGACCCTCAATGTATAAGACACAGTATTAAGCTTTTGCATTTTTTTTATTATTATGAAGCCATCTGGAGCCAAAGGACAATGGAACAGTGAGATGCATACAACTAAATGCCTCAATGTAACCTGTATTACAAGGAAATTGAACTTGAGACACTGAAAATGTGTGTGATTAATAATTTTCTTTAAATTATCATAATTGTACATTTATATAATTTGGTTTTAGTTCATAAGGATCATAATCACATGACAGAAGTAATTTTTTTTCAGGGACGCTACAAATCAAAAGTTCCATCACATCCAATGCAAAATCATCATTGGAAAGTCCTCTACTACAAGACAAGTAACATGTAAATGTTTTTCTAAATATTTATCTTATTCTAAATACTGTAATCAATATTCTGATCATTTGAAATTATAGCGAATCTGCACAGCTTAATATTTAAGGTCAATCTATTTTCAGGTGTTGTATTGCTGATCATTAATACTACTTATAACCTGTAAAATAATATCGCTTGTCATACCCTCACTGAGGGAGATGGAGCAAATGCTAAACCAGATTATGATATAATTAAATCAACACAAAAACATAATTCAAATGCCATCTTCAAGATCTTCAATAGCAGAGTAATCGAGGTACAATAGAAATCTGGAAACTCCAATCTTTTTGAGTAAAGGACATGAATTTTAAGTGCAAATTCCATTTGGCACCCAAGAACTTGTATAATCCAACTTCATTCACCAGAATCAGTCAGTGAGTATATTTCTGACGCATCATATCTTTTGCCTTCTGCCAAGTTGACTTCTCTCTCGCAGGTATCTCAAAATTTGGCAGATAAATAAGTGGTCTAAGTAGCAGTGGGCAATGCTAGTCAGCATTTATAAAGGAAAATGTAATTCAATATCCTATGCTCCAGACATCTACCTTTGAATGATTCACTGAGCGCTGAGGAGTTCGAACTCGGGGGACTGTTGCACCTTTGCTCTTAGAGCGAGTCAGATTTCCTAGGATAAAACAAAAGAATCTGGTTTAGTTAATCAAACTAAATTTAACTTGCACTGGGGTTGCCATCTCGCATCAAACTGATGAAACTGAGGTTCTTCCAAATATAGCAAAAAAAGAGATTTGATAGAGGTGTTTAAAATTATGAGAGGCTTAGATAGAATAAATAAAGGAAAGATATCCCATGGGTAGGTGGTCAATTGAAACAGGAGGATCCGAGATGACATGAGGAGTGAATGGTTCACAAACAGAGCATTGGGTGCAGCTTCACCCTGAAACTGAACAGTCAAGTCCATCAAACACATCTGTAATTTCGACAATAACATAACCCCAGTGCTTAACAATACTTATCTGCTTTTTAGTAGGACCTTTTGAATTAAATAGATGCAACTTAGCCTTGAATTTTACCCATACCTCTTATCATGTTCGCATTTGCTGGATCAACTTGGTTTCCCTTCAGTATTTGTCCATATTGCTCCTTCGGTGTACATCTGTTCTGTTTCCCATTTTCCAATCAAATTATTTAACAACATCAACCCCAACATCGCTGATAAAATATGGGAATTATGTTCAAAAATGATGGATCCTCAACTAACAATATTTTTCAGAAAACAATTATGTAGATTAAATATATTTGTGTAAGAAAACTTCTATCCTCCCCTGAATATGTCATTATCATAGAGTTGATCACCATTTTCAACACCTCACTGAGTAGTGTAAACAAATATCATTCCATTGGAAACCAACAGCAAAATCCTCCTGTTGAATCAGCTGATGGATTTAACCTCCCTCCCTGTTAAATATCAGAGGTAGTCCGAAGGAGATTCACCAAACCAGTTCATGGGATAAGAGGGTTATCCAAACGAGATGCTACAATGGTTGTGTCTCTATTCTTTACAGGTTAAGAAAACTGAGGGGTTAAACAAAGAAGGTTCTAAGAGGATATAACAGGTTCATGTTGAGATGATTTTATTGGTCGGAGCATTTTAAATGAGGGAGCATAGTCTCAAGATAAGGAGATGGTCATATTAGTTCGAGATTGACCTTACTGAATTGTTTGACAAACCTTATTGAATTATTTGAAGAAGTTACGAGGAATGTTGACGAGGGTAAGGCAGTGGATGTAGTCTATATGGACTTCAGCAAGGCCTTTGACAAAGTTCCACATGGAAGGTTAGTTAAGAAGGTTCAGTCGTTAGGTATTAATGCTGGAGTAATAAAATGGATTCAACAGTGGCTAGATGGGAGATGCCAGAGAGTAGTGGTGGATAATTGTTTATCGGGATGGAGGCCGGTGACTAGCGGGGTGCCTCAGGGATCTGTTTTGGGCCCAATGTTGTTTGTAATATACATAAATGATCTGGATGATGGAGTGGTAAATTGGATTAGTAAGTATGCCGATGATACTAAGGTAGGAGGTGTTGTGGATAATGAGGTGGGTTTTCAAAGCTTGCAGGGAGATTTATGCCAGTTAGAAGAATGGGCTGAACGTTGGCAGATGGAGTTTAATGCTGAGAAGTGTGAGGTTCTACATTTTGGCAGGAATAATCCAAATAGAACATACAGGGTAAATGGTAGGGCATTGAGGAATGCAGTGGAACAGAGAGATCTAGGAATAACAGTGCATAGTTCCTGAAGGTGGAGTCTCATGTAGATAGGGTCGTGAAGAAGGCTTTTGGAACGCTGGCCTTTATAAATCAGAGCATTGAGTACAGAAGTTGGGATGTAATGTTAAAATTGTACAAGGCATTGGTAAGGCCAAATTTGGAATATTGTGTACAGTTCTGGTCACCGAATTATAGGAAAGATATCAATAAATTAGAGAGAGTGCAGAGACGATTTACTAGGATGTTGCCTGGGTTTCAGCACTTAAGTTACAGAGAAAGGTTGAACAAGTTAGGTCTCTATTCATTGGAGCGTAGAAGGTTGAGGGGGGATTTGATCGAGGTATTTAAAATTTTGAGAGGGATAGATAGAGTTGACGTGAATAGGCTGTTTCCATTGAGAGTAGGGGAGATTCAAACGAGAGGACATGATTTGAGAGTTAGGGGGCAAAAGTTTAAGGGAAACACAAGGGGGTATTTCTTTACTCAGAGAGTGATAGCTGTGTGGAATGAGCTTCCTGTAGAAGTAGTAGAGGCCAGTTCAGTTGTGTCATTTAAGGTAAAATTGGATAGGTATATGGACAGGAAAGGAGTGGAGGGTTATGGGCTGAGTGCGGGTAGGTGGGACTAGGTGAGATTAAGAGTTCGGCACGGACTAGGAGGGCCAGAATGGCCTGTTTCCGTGCTGTGATTGTTATATGGTTATATGGTTATTTGCTCAGAGAAAGAGTAGCAACTTTCTGTTATTTTCTGCCTCAAAATGTTTGCTGAGAATATTTGAAATGGGAAGTAAATGTGTTGAAAGATTTGGAATTGAGGGCTACAGGGATCTAGCAGAAAGGAGGAGTTGAGCTCTGAGGTTGATTATATGGAACGATCGGGCAGGTTTGAGGGACCTGGTGTCCTACTCCTATTATGTTTTTGTGTTCCAGTACAATAGCAGTGGCCTGTGGAATGAGTGAGTTTTCAGAGTCCAGTTAATCAATGACGAACACATCTTTAAAGACTTTTGCACAACATGGACCTGCTTTTAAAACATGTTATATTTTATTCTTCTGTCTTACAAAACATTATTGTTCCCTCTGAATTAATTATGTACAGTATACCATTCACTACAATCTGTAACCCTGAGGTGCTTCACAATGATGGAGAGTGGACTTTGAGTTCCTTCCCGAAGTTACCAAACTCTCCGAAACTCCACGTATACTTGTCATGGATTTATTATCAATGTTTTATTAATTTGGAACTCCAAAGTTCAAAATAAATTTATTATTGAAGTCTGTGTTGTTCACCATATACTATCCTGACATCTTCTTGTGGTCATTTACAGGAAATGCACAGTTGAATCAATGAAAATCTACATACAAAGAAAAACGGACAAACAAAATGTGCAACATGCAAAAGAAAACAAGCTGTGCAAACATAAGAAGAAAACCAAAATAATAATTATAGATGAATAAGCAATTGAAAACATGAGTTATAGAGTTCTTGAAGAGTCCATAGGTTGTGGCCTGTCAAGGTGAGTGAAGTTATCCATGCTTGTTCAGGAGCCTAATGGTTGAAGGAATAATAACTGTTCCTGAACTTGGTGATGTGGGACCTAATGCTCCTGTACCTCCCTCCCTGATGGCAGTAGCGCGAAAAGAGAGAGGCCTAGATGGCGGGGGTCCTTGATGGTGGATGCTGTTCTTCTGCAACAACATTCCTTGTAGATATGCTCAATGGAGGGAAGGACTTCACCTGTGATGGACTGGGCTGTATCTACTACCTTTTGCAGGTGTTGCCATTCAAGGATGTTGGTGTTTCCGTACTTTTGTGATGCAACCAGTCAGTATACTCTCCACCATGCATCTATAGAAATTTGTCAAAGTTATAGATGACATGCTGAATCTTCGCAAACTCCTAAGAAAGTAGAGGTGCTGCTGTGCCTTCCTTGGAAAGGCACTTACATGCTGGACCCCGGTGGACCCTTTGAAATAATAACTCTGAGGAATTTAAAGTCATTGACCCTCTCCACCTCTGGTCTCCTGATCAGAACTGGCTCATACACCTCTGATTTTCTCCTCCTGTGGTTAATAATCAGCTTTAAGGTTTTGCTGACATTGAGTGAGAGGTTACTGTTGTGACACCACTCAGCCAGATTTTCAATCTCCCTCCTATTTACTGATTCTTCAGCAACTTTGATTTGGCCACGACAGTGGTGTCATCAACAAACTTAAATATGGCATTAGAGCTGTGCTTAGCCGCACAGTTATAACTGTAAAGCAAGTAGAGCAGGCGACTAAGCACAGAGCCTTGTGCTGATGGAAATTGTGAAGGAGATGTTGCCAATCCAATCTGACTGGGGTCTGCAAGTGAGGAAATCCAGGATCCAGCTGCACAAGGAGGAATCGAGGCTTAGGTCTTGTATCTTTGAGGGGATGATAGCGTTGATTGCAGAGCTGTAGTCAATGAAGAACATCCTGATGCGTGAATCTTCACCGTCCAGATGTTCCAGGGCTGAGTGAAGAGCCAAGGAAACGCAATCTGCTGTTGACCTGTTTATGACAGTAGGCAAATTGGAATGGATCTAAGTCCAGTTAGACTTTTTAAGTATCAACTGTTGCATTTGAACATCTGTTATTTTTTCAATGGACAATATAAGAATAATCTACCATCAGTCATCCTTTAGAAATACCTACTGGATTGATTTATTGATTTATTGATCCATGTTTCTCCAAGCACAGTGATGTAGCTGAGTCATATTTCCAGTAACATGCGTTCAATCCTGATTGGTACTTCTGAGCTTGGAGTTTGCATGCTGACTGCCGTAGCCGGTGGTAGATTAAATGGCCACCATAAATTGCCTCTAGGTGCAGGTGCAGGGTAGAATAGAGGAAGAATGGATAGGAATATAGGGAAACCAAAACAGGATTAGAGTGGGATGAGTGAAAATAGATGTCAGATGATCAGTGTAGAGTCAGTGAGTTAAAGCATACGTTTCTGTGCTGTATTATTCTATAACTCTATTGTGACGGATTTTGTCACTTGTTACAGAGGGGATCAGAGTGAAAATGGAAAGCAATGGATTAGTCACATTGTATCCTGTCTATTGCTCAAGCAGCTAAACTAAGGTAGCTTTTCATTTCAGCATCACTTTGTTCAATATCTGAACTTTGTGTATGCAAGTTGGTTCCTGCAATTCTTATTTGACAAGTGTGGAGGCACATCTAAGGTACTTCATGCACTGTAAAGCACTTTGTAACTTTCCTGAAATCAGTTAAGGTGTTTATACTGTACAAATATTTGTCTATATTATATCCATATTGAAAGTAAAATGAAACTAAAACTGCGGAAATACTGAAATTCTAATACAAGGCAGACCACCAGAACTACTCAGCAAGTAAGTTAGCGTCTGTGGAAGGAGACACAGAATTAATGTTTTGGTTGAAGACCCTTCATCAGAACTGGGAAACAGAAAAATAAGTTAGTTTTAAGTTGCAGTGAGGAGATGAAGGGGTGACTATGACAAAGCAATTACCTCTGCCATTCTGTTCACTGTACTATAGGAAGATTATATTGCACTGGAGAAGGAGCAGGATGCTACCTGTTTTAGGACATTTCTGTTATAAACAGAGATTCGATAGATTGGGTTTGTTGCTTCAAGTGCAGGAGGCTGATTTGGGAATTGTTAGAGGTGAAGGACATAAGTAAGTTAAAGGAACTTCTCTGAGAGGGAAAAGGTTTACATAACAGGTATGAGATGATGTGAGGAATCTGAGGATTTTTTTTTTAACCTAGAGAAATGTTGCGTCTAGATCACACTGCAACCGTGAAGCTGGAGACAGGTAATCTCACAAGATTGAAGGAATATACTGGGCCCAGCACATACCGTAAGTGCATTTACAAAGAAAGCACGGCAGCACCTCTACTTCCTTAGGAGTTTGTGAAGATTCAGCATGACATCTGAAACACTGACAAACTTCTATAATGTATAGTGGGGAGTATATTGACTGGATATATCACAGCCTGGTATGGAAACACCAATGCCCATGAATGGAAAAGCCTTCACAAAGTTGTAGATATGGTCCAGTTCATCACAGGTAAAGCCCTTCCCACCACTGAGCACATCTACATGGACAAGATGGTGCTCATCAGCTGTGTCTGGCAGTTCATCTAGAAGAAGGAAAACTCTGACTTTAAACCTCTGCTGCCTTGTGGCTATATCCACTCATAGGGAAGGATTCTGGAGTAAACCCTGAGGGAAAAATCTGAAGCTGGAGTCCCTAAGGCAGTCCTACATTGAGTTCAACGCTGACTGGCAACTCTTGCAACACTGCTGGTACCGAACTGTATCAGTCTCTGCCACTCCTTTGCGTTCATCAGCTGTGTGGAGAGGGGGAACTTACGACGTGCGTAACAGCTTGCTCTCCTATTGTTCTGTCCAGGCTTACGCATTCATACACCTAGGATGCAACATCCATGGTTGACCCTGACTGATGGAGGCCTCACTCACCATATACATCCTGTGATTCATTCTCTTGTGGGCATGCCTAATAAATCCATAATAGAATAATAACCATAAGAAAATCAATGGAAGACCACTCCACCTTACATACCAACAGTGTGCAAAGGACAAAACTGTGCAAATACAAAGAAAAGAAATAATAATAAATAAAGAAGCAATACATATCAAGAGCATGAGATGAAGAGTCCTTGAAAGTGAGTCCATAGGTTATGGGAACATTTCAATGATGGGGCAAATAAAGTTGAGTAGTGAAATTGCAGGAAAGCAGAATCTATCATCAGGGGCCCCCACCACCCAACATATGCCCTCTTCTCCACTGCTGCCTTTAGGAAGAAGGTACAGGAGTCTCAGGACTCTCACCACCAAGTTCAGGAACAGTTATCCCCCCTCAGGTCGTCAGGCTCTTGATCCAAAGGGGATATCTTTACTCAACTTCACTTCCACCATCATTGAATTGTTCCTACAAAATAGTACTCAGCTTGTTTTAGAGCTAAGGGAGGCCTCAGAGATGGCCAGGGATGAGTTTATGAAGGAAGGAGTTTGTTTGGAGAATGTGTTGTATTAAATTTGCATTACTGTTGGGACAATGGTCACTATATATTAACATGCAGAGAATGCAGTGCGATCAGAGCATGATGCCATTTAGGTCACAAGAGCAGCAAATTGTACTTATATATTAGGACAAGGAGTTAGGCCATTTGGCCTATCAGGTCCATGCCAGTTCCTGGCAACTCCATTGGTCTATTTCCCACTCTTGTTATTTCCTTGTCCCTAGGTACCCTATTCTTTCTCACATTTATTTCAACTTCACTTGATTCTTTCTGAGTGAAAGTTTTGTACAGAACAGAAATAGGTCCTTCATCCCATCACATACATACACTATTTGTATTGCACAGGAGCCAGTTAATCCCCCAACAGATCATTGGGATTTGGAAGAAGGCTAGACCATCCAGTAGAAGCCCATGCAGTTACAGTGTCAGGACATGTAGAGGTGGCTTGATCTAAAAGCAGAGCAGTGGAGACAATTTGATGAAGAGTGATAACTTCAATAGTAGACTGAAAAATAACAAGACAAGAAGGGCCACAAAATGAGAAAGAAACACCACAGACAACAAGGTAACTGAAAGCTAGGAGCAACTGGTTGAGGCTGGCTGGTATAATGTGTGAATAAGGACTGTGAATGAGAACTGGGTTTAAATAGGTTGCAGGTGACAATTTGGAAATGAGTGGCAGCTGACTCCTGTTAGCTGTATGGAGCCTGGAAGGTGCCTGCCTGTGCAGGCCTGACACACAGTGTGTACAAACTGCACACACACAGTACCAAAGGTCAGAATTGAATCTGGCTTCCTGTGGGGTAAGGCAACAGAAACTAACCACCTCAGCACTGTGCTACCCTATCAGTTATGAAGTTGAACTCACTGGGAAATGAAGGATGTCTTTGGCAAGAGAAAGTTTGTCTGAGCTGACAAAACATGGATAAATGTTGTAATAATAAAGTGCTCTCACAAAGGTAGAGATAGGGGAGATTTGAGAAGGAATGAAGCTGAGATCAGTGACAAATAGAACCATGATACTGGAAGCCAAATGTCAAGGAAAGAAAACTACTTTGGCATCATGCTCAAAAATTCTTCTTTTTATTCAGTTGCTTAGGACTGGGGATGACTTGCTTCTACTCTAATTTTATTGGTTCCGAGAAGACAAGTAAGTGTAACGTGTGAACAAGGAACTCTTCTATAGGTGGGCCAGGCTACCACCAACACCCAATCCCCTCTAAACTAAATACCTCCTATTGGTGAGTGATTGTCTCCTCTCAGCCCAGCAATCATTGGCAATCTCCATCCTGAGGCTCCAAACAAACCCTATCCAAGTGTTGGCTGTCCATCCCAGCTCAGGACTCTCTCCCCTCCAGCCACATGGACCCAGCCCAAGCCCAGATCTTATTGGTTTCCTTTGTGTTCTTGGCCCTGCAGAATCCTTAATCTCGGAAGGAGAAGGTATACCTTGCATGAAGCATGAGCATCACACTTCATGCTTATTGGTGCTCCAGTTATAGATTGCTCTAATCCTGTTTGAAGGCAATGACAAAATCCAGACCATTGACATTTATGGCACGGGAGGCGCAGTTTGTCCGTTTGTGTCATTTCCAAGATCAAGTACTTGCTAAGGATAGTATAGCACTATTACAACACCAGTGATCTGAGTTCGATTCCCATCACTGCCTTTAAGAAGTTTGTGTATTCTTGTCACAATCGCACGGGGTTTCCTCCAGGTGCTTTGGTTTTTTCCTGACATTCCAAACACGTACAGATTAGAAGATTAACTAGTCACATTGGTGTAATTGGGTGCCAGGGTCTCATTGGGCCAGATGGGCCTGTAGCTGTGCAGTAAGCCTAAAATAAAATTAATCTATCTCATTCCCCAGCTCTTAGTTCCTAGTCCAGAGGCACATGGAGGCATAGAGTTATAGAAAGAGGTAGTATGGAAATAAGTACTTTGGCGACTGAGTCCAAGCTGATCATTAAATGCCAATTTTTACACTAATCATACCATAATCTATTTTATTCTCCTTTCAACTTCCCCTCAGAATTCACTCACTTACTGCAGACTTCACTGTTGATTGCATCAGCTTAATCTTAAAGCAATTGGATCTGATCGCATGAATAACTAGACTATGATTACATTTTTTTTACACAAGGGAAAACTTCATCCATAGGATTTGAGATATTTTAGCCACCAAACCTCCTGTAAATGCCACTAGGTGACTTCCCGCCTGTCAGATGACTCTGCTTTGTAAGTAATGAAATTATTGACTTTCATTTACTGAGATATGTCAGATACACAAGCAATACACCATAGCAGAAGAGTAACAGAATTAAAAGTGACATGAAAACATTTAAGAAAGCGAAGTCTAGATTTTAGGTCTCATCATTGACCACAATTAATATGTAGAAGAAAAGAATCCATTGTTAGGTAACCAACCCATTCAAGTATGTCTGGAAGTAACAGAAAGGAGAACCTTATGTAAAGAGAATAGAAGGTAAAAGTTACTTTTAAAAATATTTTTAATACATGGTATTTATTTTTACCTTACAAGCTTGAACTACTTTATAAAATTATTCCCCTTTTTAGTAGCGTTATGGGAGTAATATAAATTGAAAACATCATTTGGAAAATGGCTAATCCGGGAGATTGAAGTTTCCTGGGTTTAACAGACATGTAATGAATAAGTAAGTGAAAATGATTCTCATTCTTTGACTTGGCAAATAAACACTTGACCTTTGTGAAAAAACCCAGAAGGAATATAAAAATTAAAAATGTATCACCAGAACAAGATTGTAAAATGTTTTAGAGGAAAAAGAAGGCAGGAGTGCACTCTAAGATAATCTTGAGACTTTTAAATATACACTCTGTGAAAAGATATTGATTATCCTATTAGTTTCTGGAGATAAGTATTAATTTCCTCAGTGACCGGGCAAGCAATGAGGTGTGAGTTTAGGATATTAAGCAGGTAATCCATAGTCGGACAGTCCACAGTTTTAAAACAGTTGTGGATAGGTCCAAAATATCTAGAGACTGAAAGGAATTTATTTAAGCTAAGTAAACCAGATTGTGTCCAATCCTAGTATAAAATCATTCATAGTCAGTGACATAATCTATGCTATAAATGTTGATGCAATCACTGTTTCCTCTCATACGGACGGTTTGTTGTGAAGCCAAGAATCCCCAGGATGGTTCTTCAACATGTAGAGATTGTTGATGTCCTGTAAACAGTGTGGTCCACTAGTTAGCCAAAGACAGCTGCACAACTGCAAACATTTGCATGTGTAATGATTTGGTAATAACGAGCGCAAAACCTTGCAGGTGCTGAAAATCTTAAGTAAAAACAGGGAGCACTGAAACCAGTCACCGGGTCAGGTAGCATCTGTGCAGAGTTAATCAGTTCACACTCCACATTAGTGATCTTTGCTTATTGCTCTGAAAGGTAAGTACTTTTTTCCCCCTTTATCTGAAACATGAACCATTGTCTGTTGTTATGTTTGACAATTGTGTTCGTGACTCTGATTTCTAATTGCAGGTGTCTACCAGCTCTGGGGACATCGTGTATGTCATCAAATGGAAAGTGCATTTGTTTCCACTGCCTTTCCAGGATGTTGGCCAAAGACCAGATAGTGGTATGTTAGAATTGATTTATTATTGTCACATGTATGGATGTACAGTGAAAAACAGACTAGGGAACTATTCAATGTCTTACAACAGCGAGGTAGAAGCTGTCCTGCAGCCTGGTGATAAAAGCTTTTAGGCTTGAGTATTCTTTTGCATGATGGGAGAGGAGAGGAGAGAGAATATCAGGGGTAGGTGGGCGTCTTTGATTACGCAGGCTCCTTTACTTAGGCAGTATGAAGTATAGTGGAGCCCTACTCTTCTCCAATTTTTCTGTGAAATAACAGGTCATAGGACAGGAGATTAAGGGAAGGAGTGGGTACTCCTTGAAGTGGCTGGATGGGAAGGGAATGTTGGGGTTGGAGTTTGAATCTGCATCATTGCTTTTCCATACTTACACTGTTTCCTGTGGTCATGGCAGTGCAGTTGCCATTCCAAACAATGATACATCCAGAAAAGATGGTAAGGATTGATAGGGGCCCTTCCCATTCAAATGCCATTCCTATCATTCTCTTTTGGTGCTTTCTGCTTCCTTTCTTGTCTTTGATAATACTTGCTTCCACAGTCGCATCTACAAGATAACCTGGTCTACAGTCTATCCCCATGGTCAGATCAGCTTGAACTTCCCTTCCCTACTCTTCCTGCAGCCTAGCAAGCTGCTTTTCCCTCATTATCTGATGGACGATCTTCAGCCAGGAGTATTAACGCTGTGTCTCTTCCTATAGATCTGGCCTGACCTGCTGAGAAATACCAGCAATATTTTTCTGTTTTCATTTCAGATTTCAAGCGCCTGCACTTTATTTTGATTTTCAGTATATCTGATCAGTTGCTCATAACTTGTGAGGAAGCACCACTGCGTCACTGACTGTACGTGGTTGTTTTAATAATGAATTTACAAACAAACTGCAAAATTATCCTTTCCATTTTAATTTGTACACTTTCCATCTGTGCTGGGTTGAGCATCAAGCTAGCAGCTTGACCGTGTAAAAAGCAAACAGCAAGGTTGCTGCCTGATGCACCACAAGGCATGGAGAGGAAGAACAGCAATTTTAATTTGAAGATGGGCATTCTACCATTTTCTTGAAGAAGGAACACTATTGTACAGGAGCAGGCCTTTCAACCCATCATGTCTGTGCTGGCCACTGAACAAGGGGATAAGTCATCTACATCCCTCCATTTGCTGTCCATGTGTTGATCTAATTTTCTCTTAAACATAATGATTGTAATGGCTTCTGGTGGTGTGTTTCAGGGATCTACCAATCTCAGTGCAAGAAGCTTTATCCCTTTCACTTTTTTCCCCATTCACTTTAAGCTTAGCCCTTCTAGTATTTGACGTTTTCATCCTTGGGGTGGGGGTGGGGGGAAATAAAATCTCTGACTATCAAGCTTACCTCTGTCTCTCATAAGTTTACATACTTCTATCAGGTCATCCCTCAGTCTCCAATGGTCCAGAGAAAACAATCCAGGCTTGTCCAACCTCTCCTTATTACTAATATTCTCCAATCCAGGCAACATCCTAGTGAACCTTTTCAGCACCTTTTCCAAATCCTTCACATGCTTTCCGTAATGCAGTGACCAGAACTGAACACAATACACCAAATGTGATCTCACTGAAGTTTTATACTGCTGCAACATCCCAACTTTTCTACTCAATGTCCCAACTGCTGAAGTCAAGAACAGGCCGTTCCAGGGCCTCCAGCCTCCAGTGACTCACAGACATCGAGCATCCGACTTCTCCAGTGGACTCACAGATCCGGGACTTCGGCCTTTGGGCCTCAACCTTTGGACTTCTGATTGACCTTTGGTTGGCTTTGATTGCCAGTGATGGGACTCCAAGCTCCAGGACTCAACCTCTGGATTTGCTGACAACAGGAATCTGAACTCCGGGCCTCAAACTCTGGACTCTATGATGACGGGACCCAAACTAAAGTCCTCAAGCTCTGGTCTTGCCAACTTGTATATCTGCAGTGTCACTGATCTTTGTGTTTCTTCTGTGCACACACTGATCCCATGGAATACTTGTTGACCTGGAGTAGTGGGGCACAGGCCTTCATCTCACTGGTCTTCATTCACAGTGCTTGTCACCCTGAAATCTATCCATGTACATCCTTAGTGCACATTGTTGCTGATTTTCAAACATGGAGTACGGAATAGAGGCCTAGACTCTGAGGACTAGGCCCTTCATACAGTCTCTAAAAACCCTAACCTGATCCCTTACTCCCCTCTCTCTCCCCAAAACCATTCCTACAAATCTAAAGAAAACAAATAAACTGAGCCACAACTTCGATGGAAACTACAGCTTGGCATCATCTTGACTAGAAATCCCATACTGTCCATGAATACAATACCCACTACCTACCCTTATCAATCCTCCTTGTCAAAGAGTCACATAGAAGTGAAACAGGCCATTCATCCCGAGTGCTTCCTGTCAACCAAGAATCCCTTTTAAGTTAGTCAATTTGCCCATATTTAGTCATACTTCTCAAAGTCCTCTAAACCTTTCCTATCCAAAATTCCTATCCTTCCCTATCTCCTCAAAGCACAAATCTGTACTGATTACCCCTATTAAGTCTAGGCTTTTCCAAAAGTGAGAAACTCTGGTCCCTAAGAACCTTCTTCAATAATTTCCCTACAACTAATTGAAGGCTCACTGGTCAATAATTTCTTGGACTGCTGCTATCACACTTTTCAAACAAAGGAACAACACTGGCTATTCTCCAGTCATCTGGGACCTGGTTTGCAGCTACAGAGGAGACAAAGGGCACAAAGTATCAAGACCTCAGCAATCTCCCCGCATGTCTCCCTCATTTCCCTCATTATTCAGGGACAGATTCCCTGGGGGCATATCCATCTTAATGTTTTTCATAAGACTTCAAACTCTTCTTCCTTCTTAATATCAACATGTCCTGGAATATCAACATACTCCTTCCTGACCTGACCTTCATCTATGTCCTTTTCCTTGATGAATACTGATGCAAAGTTCTCATTTAGCACCTCGCCCACTCTTTCTGATTCCAGGCATTAATAGCCTCCTTTGGCCTTGAGTGGATCTATCCTTTCCCTGCTACCTTCTTGATCTTAATATACATATACAATGTCTGTTTTGTTATGAATGCCCTCCTTTTACAGTCTATAAACTAAGTCATCTTAGCTAAGTCTTTTGCTTAAATTATTTACCAGAGAACGACCTGTTTTAAAGCAAAGCTCAGGTGAAATTGTGATATCATATTTAAGAGCCACTTCTTACAGAAATTGTATTATTTCAGCTACAAACAAGGCAGGACAGTGGCTATATTTCATTAGGAGTTTGATGAGATTTGGCTTGTCACCTAAAACACTTGAAAACATCTATAGATGTACTGTGAATTCTGACAGCATTCTGACTGGCTGCGTCACCATCTGGTATGGGGGGATAGGGGGAGGTGGGAGGGGTTACTGCACAGGATCGAAGTAAGCTACGGAGAGTTATAAAATTAGTCAGCTCCATCATAGATACCAGCCTATTTAGCATCCAAGACAACTTCAAGGAGCGGCGTCCATCATTAAGGACCCTCACCACCCAGGGCATTCCCGCGTCTCATTGTTACTGTCAGGAAGGAGGTACAGAAGCTTGAAGCACACTCTCAGAGATCTGGAGCAGCTTCCTTCCCTGTGCCATCCGACATTGAATCCATGATCACTACCTCACTACTTTTTTTAAAGTTGTTATTGTATCTTAATTTAACTATTTAATATACATATATACTTACTGCAATTCAGTTTTTTCTATATTATCATGTATTGCATTGTTCTGCTGCTGCTGACATTTCAGGTGATGTTAAACCTGATTCTGATTAAGGCACAGAAACAAATTAGCTATCAGCACAGCAAATAACGCAACTGACCAAATTACTCTTGAAGCACATAACCTTATAGATAAGAAATGAATGAGATCTGAAACACAAGCAAAAGGATACTGGAAATGAACAACAGAACCTATGGTGAAGAAATGCAACATCTTGGCCTGAGTCCTTCTTCCAATGCAGTAAGCAGCTGCTACAAACAGCTAAACAGAATTCAAACCAATTTCAGACAAATTGTATGAAACAAAATTCCAGTTTGCTTTGACACCTTTGATTTGGTTTCATGGAACTGAAAAAACATAGGAATGTGAAAAATCTAAAATATTCCCTGTAATAAACTAATGACTAAGTCCTTCATGTTTAATAGAAAAACAGTGTTTTTGGCAATCCTTAATCACAAAGTCATACCTGATTCTGTAAGTGGGTGTGCTACAACCTGCCGAGTAATTTTATTATCAGATGACTTCAAAAGTAGGACAATATCTGCTGGCAAAGTGTCTCGATTCTTTGCGAGAAAGCCACTGGCATTATAAAGAACCTGTAGTATGAAGGACAAGGAAACAATTAGGTCACTATCACAAGTAAGCACTGAAGTTTGATGGGAAAGGTCCAAGGGGTATTTTAAGAAGGTGATTGAAGAAGTTAGTAGCAATGAACTACTTGGACTCTATTCCTTATATAAATGATGACATTTATATATAAAGATATCTAACCGATTATAGCTAATAGTATCTCAGACATTGGGGCTGCTGCCTCATACTGTATCACCAGTGACCCAAGTTTGATAATTATTTCAAGTGTGGAGTTTGTACATTCTCCCCATGCAAGCATGCCTTTCCCTGGTTACATCCATTTCTTACCATATCCCAAAAATATATAGAGGTTAATTTGTTACTACAAATTGTCCTGAGTCCATCTGAGAGATGATATAGGATATAACTCTACCAAGGATAGTGTTAGAAGCAGATACAAAGATGGGATTTAAGAGGCTTTTGGAACAGCACATGAGTGTTCAGGAAATTGAGGGAATTTGATCACATAGAGACAGAAGAGATTTAGTTCAGCTCAGACATCATGGGCCGTTTCTGTGCTGTGCTGTTTTGTGTTCTGTAGACTCAATGGGATAATGAAGTTCTTCCATGTTGGAAATAAAAGGAAGATTTATCACCAAATTATAGATGAAGTAGCATTGGCTGGTTTAAGGAATGGGCATAATATTTCAGAAAGTGAACGGCACATTCCTGTGATTTAGAAGCAGATAGATTATTAATCATTATTATGTTTCAATGGGGCATTGAAACTTACTTTGCCCTTATCTAGTAAAGTAATAGATTGTTAGGATATGTTATATTGGGGAATAGAGAATGATGGGTACTCTCAGTAGGTTAGGTGGATCTATGAAAGGAGTCATCGAGTCATACAGCATGGAAACAGGCCCTTTGGCCCAACTGGTTTATGCCAACAAGGCTTCACATCTGAGCTAGTCCCATTTCACAACATTTGGCCAATATCCTTCTAAAAACTTTTTATCCATGAACCTGCCTAAATATCTCATACAGTCAATGCTGTTAATGTTCCTAGCTCAACCACTTCCTCTGGAAACTCATTCCATACACTGCCTACTCTCTGAGTAAAGAGTTTTTTCCTCAGGTTCCGGTTAAAACTCTTTTCTCTCACCGTAAGGACATGCTGTCTAGCTTTTGGTTCCTTAACCCAGGGAAAAAGACTGTGTGCATTTACCCTTTCTACACCTCTCATGATTTTATACACCTCAGTAACTTCACCTCTTGTTCTCCCACACTCCAAGAGAAACAGAAATAACTGAGCAAATGGAGTACTTAGTTTTGTTTCTTTTTCCACAGATGCAGCCTGACCTGTTGGGTCTTCTTCAGCATTTTCTGATTTTATTTCAGATTTTCAGCATGAGTAATATTCTGATTTCCATTTATTTTCTAATTGGACTGGATTGTTAATGGCTCAGATTTATTGTTAAAAATGAACTGCCCATAATTGCCTCCATGGTTACTCAGTACAGCTCTTGAAACCCCTTTATTTCATGAAGCCAGTTCTATCATCATTGATGAGATCTTATGAAATGGCAAGACCAGTTCAGCATAAATCTGGAGGAAATCTTACCCATGAAATATACAAGAAACATTTACAGGGAGTTAAACCACAAACTTGACATTTAGAAACAAATCGATATTATTAAATCTTTTAAACAAAAATTTGGTACACGTGTAAAGTAAAAAAATTAAAATAAAGGAACAAAAACTGAAGTTTGACGAGATTCTGTAGATGCTGGAAATCCAGATCAACGCACACACAAAATGCTGGAGGAACTCAGCAGATCAGGCGGCGTCCATGGAAATGAATAAACAGTCGGCGTTTTGGGCTGAAACTCTTCTTTGGGACTGGAACTGAAGGGGGAAGCTGCCAGAATAAAAAGGTGGGGGGAGGAGAGGGAGGACCAGCTAGAAGGTAAAGTCAGGTGGGTGGGAAATGTAAAGGGCTGGAGAAGATGTCATGATGCACAATGTTTTGTATATTAGCTCAAACAATTCCTACTTCAATATATTTTAAATTCAGAAAATGAGACAGTAAAATGTGAAAATATTTGTGGGGCTGAATATTTTATCAAGGCACTGAACGTGCTTGGCCCAGGACAGGTCCTTAGGAATAATAACACTGAGCAATTTAAAGTTATTGACCTCTCCACGTCTGATCCTGCAATGAGGAATTCCATAGTGAGGGGAACAGACAGGAGGTTCTGTCAGCCTGATAGAGACACCCGCATGGTGTGTTGCCTCCCAGGTGCCAGGCTATGGGATGTCTCGGATCGGGTGCAGAGTATTCTGAAGGGAGAGGGTGAACAGCCAGAAGTCTTGCAACACATTGGTACCAACGACATAGATAGGAAAATGGAGGAGGTCCTGAAGAGAGAATTCAGGGAGTTAGGTAGGAACGTGAAAGGCAGGACCTTCAGGGTAGTAATATCAGGAATGTTGCCTGTGCCATGTGCTACCAAGTGCAAGAATAGCATGATCAGGTATATTAATGTGTGGTTGAGAGACTGGTGTAGGGGGCAGGGATTCAGAGTCCTGGATCATTGGGGGATGTGCTACCTGTACAAAAAGGACGGGTTACATCTGAACAAAAAGGGGTCCAATATCCTAGCAGGCAGGTTTAACAGAGCAGTTAGGGAGGATTTGAACTAATTTGGCAGGGGGGATGGTAACGAGGAAGGGGAAAACAGAAATAAATCAAAGATAGTGTGCAACAGCGATTATAGAAGGAACAAGCAGGAGATGAGGCTTAATCAAAGCCAGTAGCATGAGTTACAGGGCAATAGAGGCATGGTGCAATTAAAACAGAAAGCAACAAATACTGGACTGAGAGTATCGTATTTGAACACACTCAGCATAAGGAATAAAATGGATGATCTTGAAATTCAGCTACAGATTCACAAATATGACATTGTGGCCATCTCTGAAACTTGGCTAAAGGATGGCTGCCAATTATATACAGAGTATTGGAAAGATAGTTTAGTAGGCAGAGGGAGTGGTGTAGCTCTGTGTATAAGATAAAATATTAAATCATTGGAAAGAGATGACATAGGACTGAAAGGTGTAGAGTCTGAATGGGTTGAGTTAAGAAATGGCAAGGGTAAAAGGACCGTAATGGCAG
This sequence comes from Hemitrygon akajei, assembly GCF_048418815.1. Lineage (NCBI taxonomy): Eukaryota > Metazoa > Chordata > Chondrichthyes > Myliobatiformes > Dasyatidae > Hemitrygon > Hemitrygon akajei. The sequence continues at coordinate 135,621,009 of NC_133131.1, read as the reverse complement.
TTGTATACAGGCCTCCAAACAGCAGCCAGGATGTGGAGTACAAATTACAGCAGAAGATAGAGAGGGCATGTCAGAAAGGCAATGTCATGATAATCGTTGGGGGTTTTAACATGCAAGAGGATTGGGAAAACCAGGTCAGTACTAGGCCTCAAGAGATAGAATTTGTAGAATGTCTAAGGGATGGCTCTTTAGAACAGCTTGTTGTTGAGCCCACTAGGGGACTGACTATGCTGGATTGGGTGTTGTGCAACGATCCAGAAGTGATCAGAGAGCTTAAGGCTAAGGATCCCTGAGGGAACAGTGATCACTATGATCAGGTTCACATTCAAATTTGAGAGGGAGAAAGTAAAATCCAATGTGTCGGTATTTCAGTGGAATAAAGAAAAACTACAATGGCATGAGAGTGGAACTTTGCAGGAAGGACAGCAGAGCAGCAATGGCTGGAGTTTCTGCGAAAAATGAGGGAAGCGCAAGAGGGATATATTCCAAAGAAGAAGAAATTTCATATGGAAGAAGGACACTACCGTGGCTGACAAGTGAAGTCAGAGCCAAAGTAAAAGCCAAAGAGAGGGCATACAAGGAAGCCAGAGCTAGTGGGAAGATAGATTGGGAAGCTTTTAAAAACTTGCAGAAGGAAACTAAGATGGTCATTTGGAAGGAAAAGATGAATTATGAGAGGAAGCTGGCGACTAATATCAAAGAAGGTACTAAAAGCTTTTTTAAGTATATAAAGGGTAAAAGAGAGTTGAGGGTTGATAATAGGACCAATACAAAATGACACTGGAGATACTGTAATGAGAGATGCAGAGGTGGCAGAGGAACTGAATGCGTTTTTTGCATCAGTCTTCACAGTGGAAGACATCTGCAGTATACCAGACATTCAAGAGCATCAGGGAAGTGAAGTATGTGCAGTGAAAATTACGACAGAGAAGGTGCTCAGGAAGCTTAATGGTCTGAGGGTGGATAAATCTCCTAGACCTGATGGAATTCACCCTGGGGTTCTGAAAGAAGTAGCTGGAGAGATTGTGGAGGCATAAACAATGATCTTCAAGAATCGATAGATTCTGGCATTGTACCGGATGACTGGAAAATTGCAAATGTTACTCCACTATTTAAGAAGAGTGGGAGGCAGCAGAAAGGAAACTATAGACTTGTGACTTCAGTGTTGTGACATTGTCTGACATCAGTGGTTGGGAAGTTGCTGGAATCGATTGTTAGTGATGAGATTACAGAGCATCTGGAGGCATATGGCAAGATAGACCAAAGCCAGCATGGTTTCGGGAAAGGGAAATTCTGCCTGACTAACCTCCTGCAATTCTTTGAGGAAATTACAGGCAGGGTAGCAAGATAAGAACCTATGGAATTACAGGGAAGTTACTAGCATGGGTAGAGCATTAGCTGGTCAGCAGAGAGTGGGAATAAAAGGATCCTATTCTGGCTGGCTGCCGGTTACCAGTGGAGTTCCACAGGGGTCGGTGTTAGGACCGCTGCTTTTTGTGATGTATGTCAATGATTTGAGGATTTGTGGCTAAATTTGCCAATGATACAAAGATAGTTGGAGTAGCGGGTAGTGTTGTGGAACCAGCAAGCCTGCAGAGAGACTTAGATAGTTTAGGGGAATGGGCAAAGAAGTGGCAAATGAAATACAATGTTGGAAAGTGTATGGTCATGCATTTTGGTGGAAGAAATAAATGGGCAGACTATTATTTAGATGGGGAGAGAATTCAAAATGCAGAGATGCAAAAGGACTTGGGAGTCCTTGTGCAAGATACCCTAAAGGTTAACCTCCAGGTTGAGTCGGTTGTGAAGAAGGAGAATGCAATGTTGGCATTCATTTCTAGAGTTATAGAATATAAGAACAGGGATGTGATGTTGAGGTTCTATAAGGCACTCGTGAGACCAGACTTGGAATATTGTGTGCAGTTTTGGGCTCCTTATTTTAGGAAGGATATGCTGACATTGGAGAAGGTTCAGAGAAAATTCATGAAAATCATTCCAGGAATGAAAGGGTTATTGTATGAGGAACATCTGGTAGCTCTTGTGCTGTATTCCCTGGTGTTCAGGAGAATGAGGGGTCATCTCATAGAAACATTCCGAATGTTAAAAGGCCCGAACAGATAGATATAGCAAAGTTATTTCCCAAGGTAGAGGATTCTTGGACAAGAGGGCACAACTTCAGGATTGAAGGACAGGATTGAAGAGCTGAGATGCAAAGAAATTACTTTAGTCAGAGTGTGGTAAATCTGTGGAATTTGTTGCCATGAGTGGCTGTGGAGGCCAAGTCACTGGGTGTATTTAAGGCAAAGATAGATAGGCTTTTGATTAGCTAGAGCATCAAATGATATGGGGTGAAAGCAGAGGAGTGGGGATGACTGGAAGAATTGGATCAACCCATGATTGAATGATGGAGCAGACTCGATGGACTGAATGGCCTACTTCTGCTCCTTTATCGTATATCTTATCTTGTGGACTGATTCATGGACCTTTGGTTTCCTCCTCCTTGGTCTTGCTGATGTTGAGTAAGAGGTGGTTATTGTGGCACCACTCAGTCAGGTTTATGTTGCTTGCAGTGATATTTGCTAGAACTTGGTTCCTCACAGCCATTCTGCTTCATTCTCAGGAAGAAGAAGCTGTTCCTATGCCCTGCAAAACCTGACAGACTTCCCTAGTGTAAGTGATTGGAACTGGTGTAAATTTGCACTCTACCATCAGTTTCCATAAGGTGCCCAACACTACTACACTCTCTGAGAAACAATTCATTTTCACTGGCTAACACAAGAGCTCTGAAGGTGTCTGCGGACACTTGAGAAATTTTTGCAGTGGATCATGGAAATATCTGCACTTTCTTTCAAAATATCAATCGCTTAAAATTTGCTTGAAGTGATTTCCTTGGTTTATGTGCTCCTGTGGTGTGTGCTGAAACAACAATAGCATCATTCATATTTCCACTGTATATGCCCAGAAATCCGAGTATTTTTGTCATAGAATGTACAACATAGGACATTGAAGAGCAGAGCATGAAAACAGGCCCTACAATTGAGCATGATGCCAAATTAAACTTATCCCTTCTTCATGAACATCATCCATATACTTTCATTTCCTGCATGATCATGTGTTTATCTAATTGCCTTGTAAAAAACACTGTCATAACCGCTTCCACTACCTTTCTGGCCATGCATTCCAGGCGCCTTTCAATTTCTGTGCAAGAAAAACCTGCCCTATAATTCCCTCTAAATGTTGCTCACTCACTTGAAAGCTGTGCTCTCTATTATTCAACATTTCCACCCTGGGAAACTAATTCTGGCTCTCCATCCTATTTACCCTAGCTGTGTACTGTTTTTGACAGAGAAATGAAAGTGAAAGGCAGTTGTCTTATTATCACTTTCACACTCAAAACTCTGGCGATCATTGATTAACAATACTGATGTTTGCCCTTGAAACTACTGAAATTAAAGGAATACTTGAGTCTGTTGCCATGTGAGATACACAAAAAGAAATACTGGAGAACAATAGTTCTAGATGAATGACAAGTTGAAATAAATTAGCATTTGTGAGGACATGATATGGAAAAATTATTGAAGCTGAAGGGCAATAAACTTCTAGGACAGGGTGACAAACCTTTTTGAGTGCTTGTACCCAAACTGGTAGTAATCTAAAAAATTCTCTCACATGCCATGACAATTTTGAGCGGAGATTATCATTGATTAATGAATTGGTAACATAATTAGTGAGTTCTTAATTGAAAAGGGTTGAGTCTGTTTGCTTATTTTTGTGTATTCATTGTTTTACTGTTAAAAGTATAACAGAGAAATTGAAATGAATTACACATTTTAGAATGCCAGTGCAAAAATTATTAATGTTAATCTTTTTAAAAATATTGAAATATAACATAATGTCTTTGTAGTATTGTTATCGTAACCATTTACAATCCAAATACTGATATGTGCACCAGGTCTGCAAGGATTTCGGAGGCGGTGGAGGCAGATACGATAGGATCTTTTAAGAGACTCCTGGACAGGTACATGGAGCTCAGAAAATTAGAGGGCTATCCTAGGTAATGTCTAAGATAAGGACATGTTCGGCACAGCTTTGTGGGCTGAAGGACCTGTATTGTGCTGTAGGTTTTCTATGTTTCTATATTTCTATTTCAAAACATATTCCTCAAAATTACATGTTCTCGCAAGCGTCAAGCTGGCATAAGTGGTTTCGTGTGAAAACGTATCTCTGGTCTCAGGTTCTAAAAGATCATTCATGATTTCATTTGCCAGTAAACATATTCATTATGTATATCTTTTATTATTGGTCAATTTTAACGAATTGAGGTGTGGCATAGCATGCCAAAAGGCAACTAAATTTTTGTTTGTGCCATCTTGGGCACATGCTATAGGTTCACCATCACAGCCATAGGGTCTGATGACCTACATTGTCTGGAGATGTGGCATGCACTGCTGTCATCTTCCAAAAATTCTATCGATTCTAGAACAGATTCCAAAGACTTAAAGGCAGAAAATGCAAACCTAGTACTTACGAAAGGAGCAAAAGAGGCAAAACAGGGAATTATGTCCATTTAATCTGACTTCTATATGAGAGTATCCTTAGGGAAGAGATAACAGGGTAGTTACAATAAAATAATAGAACTGGGTAGAATTACATGAAGCTAATGGAAAGGCAATCATGTTCGACAAATCTTTGAGTAGTTTGATCTATGAGAAAAGATTAAGCAGGCAGGTGTCAGGAAATGTAAAGGACCACAACCTATGATCTCACATACTCAGCATTTAAGGAAAAGCTTCTTCCCCTCTGCCATCAGGTTTCCAAATGGACAATGAACCAATGAATACTACCTCAGCATTTTTCCCTCTCTTTTGCACATATTATACCTGATTCTGATTCTCAAAATCATCTTCCATAAGGAGCCACAAAACAAGAGAAAACAGATACTAAACCACAGGTAACAAGTTAACTGAAGGTTCGGAGCAGCTGGCTGGTTCGCTGACTGAACAATACTATGGCTGAGAGCTGGATTTAAATAGGCTGCAGGTGATGAGTTGGAAACGAATAGCAGGCAACTCCTGTGAGCTGAGTGGAGGATGGGAGGAGCATTCATGTGCAGGTCTGACGTCAGTGAATACTTACTCATCAGCTTTAAGTGAGAGTTAATGTAATTATGTGGAATGGGCTGCTGGCGACGGTGGTGGAGGTGGAAACAATAGGGTCTTTTAAGAGACTCCTGGATAGGTACGTGGAGCTTAGAAAAATAGAAGCCAAAGTAGTTCTAAGGTAGGGACATGTTTGGCACAGCTTTGTGGGCCGAAGGGCCTGTATTATGTTGTAGGTTTTCTATGTTTCTATGTTTCTAATTGAAGCATTCGAAGTTCTGATGTGGCTTGACAAGATAGATGCAGGGATGATGCTTCTTTCACCTGGAGTGTCCAGCACCAAGGTTCATAGACTCAAACTAAGACACTGGTCATTCAATACCAGAATGAAAAGAAATTTGGAATTCTCTATCAAAGTTGGTTACAAGACTTAGTTGTTATACACACAGGTTCATAAGTCTCTCTGAAGCTTTGTTCCTAGTGTTTCACCAGTTGGCTTAATGCTTGTTTGGGGGCAATGACGAAACTATTTTGTCTGGGGACCTCAAAGATATCCAGTTTCTCAGATGCTAACAGGCAACAAAGAAACTGGCTTATTAAAGCATCATTAACTGTTGAGCCAGGAGGTCCAAGAGATTTTCTTCTAACCCTTGTCTCAAAGGGGTGCTGTTTACAGTGAGAATAGTTGCACACAAAAGACAAGATTAATTATAGCTCCTTATGTTAATGCACCAGATGGCCAAAAATAGGGCAGCTAAATCTATAGTCCCAAAACTCTGAACTAAGGTTCCTAGTGATAACAATTACTGAGATGAAAGGTTAAATTACATTGGTGAAAACAAAGTTATGAACACCCATTCATGGATATTGAACTTTTTTAGCATGTTCATTTGAATTGAATGTACAAGATTGAGCTTTATATTTTCTGCAAGTTAGTACTGTTGTAAGATATATGATTACTGATGAGTGCTCACCTTTCCTGCATAATGATTAATTCCAAAGCTTAAGTCAACCCTCTTTGGTCTCCAGAAGTAACTTGATTTGAGATTGTCTTCAAATTTCCCTGTAGGCAAAATGCAATTTATTACTGATGCTGGCATTCCAAGTCAATTTAGGAATGAAAATATGTTTACGATCTATAGGGTATGATTGAGATAGTATTGTCAAAATAACTGTAAACCTTGGCAAAAAGGCATAGCCTAACGTAATGGTATATCTTTTTCAAAAAAAATCATTGATCATTAAATCATTATTTCATGAACTTGCCAACAAGTGTTTGGTCAGTGGCTTGGGGAAATCGACTTTCTTCATCTAGCAATGCAAGAAGGCCCATGGGCTTCTGCAGAAACATGTCCAGTAGCGGCTGGTTGTCTTCATATTCAACTAACCGAGCATCCACCCCTTCATTCAGATATTCATTCTAGGAGAGAATTGAAGAGAAAGTGATACATTAATCTGATTCCATTGTGTTCTTGGAAACACTGAGGCAGTATCTGAGGAGAGAAGAGGAGTCAGCAATTCATCGTCATTGACCTGCATCCTTTTGCTACATCTCTCGGATTTCCAGCATCTGCCATACTTTACTTCAGTTCTATTGTCTTCTTCATTAACTCATATTCCATATATAATATTGCTAAGCGAATTTGTCTTGTAAATTGTAGAAGTTGTGAATTGATTAAGGATGGATTATTTTAGAGATGCAAGAGACCACAGATGTTGCAATGTGGAGCAACAAGTAATCTGCTGGAGGAAGTCAGCACAATAGGAGAAAAGGAACTGGCAACGCTTCAGGTTAAAACCTGCATCAGGACTCAGACCCAAAATGTCAACAATTAATTTCTTCCCACTGATTCTTCACAAATGATTTTGATTTTAGTTGATGGGTTTACTGGCTAATGTAAATTTCCTCTGGTGTACAGGTGAATAGTAGAATTGTTAGATGATTGGTGCAGGCCTCTATCTATTGCGGATAGTGACAGAGCAAGGTACTGGTGGTTCTGGTAGGGGAAGGTGATCATATCAAAGGGGAAGTCAGTGATTGCGGTGGATGGGGTCTGATTATAGGGAGAGGTTGCTGATGGGTAAAGATGCAATTGTTGTTTAAGGAGAAGCAATCCTCCTCTTACGATGCTGGGTAGTCTCCTTCCTTTTCCATGCCATTATCCCTGACTTCTTTCAGTTGCCAGCCTTTAAGTCAGCTAGCCTCACCTATGAATGTAAATTAAAATCTGAGGCAAGCAGCTTCATTACATAAGGAAGTCTGTTCTCAAAAGTGCATTAGGTGCCTGCCCTCTTATTCCAGCTCTTTTAAAACTGCCCTTGTCAGGTTTAAGGCAGGTTGCAGCTGGGTTGAAGCTTTTTAATACAGAAACAGTGCACCTAAACTTCTCAGCAATGTGTGACTTTATTGTAGCTAGCAAATGTGGCAACATTGCCTATTAACAAGGTTCCCTAATTGTTTAGTGTAACTGTAGACCAATAAATACGACCAAGCAAATGCTTTCAGTAGTTCACAGCATCAGGCTGATGGAGTAAACTTTGCAACATCAGTGGGCTTTTTCACACTTCCAGAGACATCTAGACCTTGTAACACAATCAAATGCATTAACACCACAAAAAAATGGCCTTTATATCATCCGTATTCTATCTGTAATAAACAGACAACTGTGGCTCCCAAAACAGCCAGTTAATGTTTCAAATCCTATCTGTGAAGGTGAGCATCAGACAGAGAGCACGATTACTGCTCCACTTTCCATTAGCCCCTTTATTATTTTCTAAACTACATCCTTCACATTTGATTTTTTGCTGGCTGAGGCAAGGCTCTGTAATGACAGTGCATATTAAGTCAGCCTGTCTGAATCAGAGTTGAGCGCATTTCTGTGCATTAGGTGTGCACGTCATTTAAACAGTTCACTTCATGGTCGTCTTCCCACTGATGACAATTTGAACTAGTCCTGATAGAAAATGGTTCTCATACTTGTGTTTTCATTCCCCTTTGATTCAAATTACATTGTGTAAAATGTACATAATGGAGCTTTCCTGCTCAACATCTTAATCAAAAGAAATTTTCCTGTTAGGTAGGCTGATGTTAATGGGATATGACCAACTGGCATATTGATGCTAATGGAATTTTCCTGTTGTATGAATTGATGCTGATGTAATTTTGCCCTTAGGTACATTGTTACTAATTGGATTTGCCTAAAAGGCATGTTGATTCAAATTGTATTTGCCCAACAGCTTCATCAACATTAATGGTATTTGCACAGAAGGCATGCTGATGCTAATGGAGTCACATTGATGCAAATGTGATTAACATGCTAGATACATTGCTGCTGTTGAGATATAGCCAAAAGACACAATATCCCACCAGTGGATTATCCCATTGGATATGTTGGTGCTAATGAGCTTTTCCCACTACTACTGCAGAAACTATGGAGATTTTCCACGGAGACACATTAATACAAGATTCCCTTACAGTAAGGAATAAATTGACGATACCTGTTCCCAGGCAAAGATGTGTTGATTGAAGTAGAACTGAATCTGTTCATTGGCAATATTAATGCATAATTGTTCAAAGGAATTTCTCTTAAAGTTCTCAAAGCCAAATATATCAAGAATTCCAATGTCTGTTCCTTTGTCAACATTATTATCAGCATCACTGTAATATAAATTAATTAGCGATAAATTAGTTGTCTTGAATGGGCATATAAGTCAGTAAAGTGAACAGGTGACAGGGCTTTTTTTTGTGAGTTACACGTGGGTGGTGAGAGTGGGATAGGGTTTTACACCCACTGTCGTAAGTTAGCTATCCTCGTGACACCAGTCAACTGCATACCAGAAAGAAGCAGCAACAGAAATGCTGGCAACATGAGGCTCACTGAATAAGGTAAATGGCAAGGAAAACATGAAAGGTGCTGGAGGTGATGTCTATATTATGACAGGGTTGGGAAGAAGAAAAGCATAGAATTGGGTCATATCTTGGTACATGGAACTCAGTTACATTTTCAAATTTGCCATCTCTGATGGATTCAACTCTCACTTAAACAAGCTGCAGAATGTTTTTATCTACCTGCAGAGCCAAGGCGATCACTTCTGTTTGCAAGATGCCCAAAGCTTTTTTTAAAATTTGATATTATATTGATGAAGTTATGTTGACTAGTGGTGTGCCTCAGGGATCTGTACTGGATCCAATGTTGTTTGTCATACACATTAATGATCTGGATGATGGGGTGGTAAATTGGATTAGTAAGTATGCAGATGATACTAAGGTAGGTGGCGTTGTGGATAATGAAGTAGGTTTTCAAAGCTTGCAGAGAGATTTAGGCCAGTTAGAAGAGTGGGCTGAACGATGGCAGATGGAGTTTAATGCTGATAAGTGTGAGGTGTTACAGTTTGGTAGGAATAATCCAAATAGGACGTACATGGTAAATTGTAGGGCACTGAAGAATGCAATAGAACAGAGTGATCTAGGAATAATGGAGCATAGTTCCCTGAAGGTGGAATCTCATGTGGATAGGGTGGTGAAGAAAGCTTTTGATATGTTGGCCTTTATAAATCAGAGCATTGAGTATAGGAGTTGAGATGTAATGTTAAAATTGTACAAGGTATTGGTAAGGCTGAATTTGGAGTATTGTGTACAGTTCTGGTCACTGAATTATAGGAAAGATGTCAACAAAAAGAGAGAGTACAGAGAAGATTTACTAGAATGTTACCTGGGTTTCAGCACCTAAGTTACAGGGAAAGGTTGAACAAGTTAGGTCTTCATTCTCTGGAGCGTAGAAGGTTGAGGGGGGACTTGATAGAGGTATTTAGAATTATGAGGGGGATAGATAGAGTTGACATGGATAGGCTTTTTCCATTGAGAGTAGGGGAGATTCAAACAAGAGGACATGAGTTGAGAGTTAGGGGGCAAAAGTTTAAGGGTAACACGAGGGGGAATTTCTTTACTCAGAGAGTGGTAGCTGTGTGGAACGAGCTTCCAGTAGAAGTGGTAGAGGCAGGTTCAATATAGTCATTTAAAGTAATATTGGATAGGTATATGGACAGGAAAGGAATGGAGGGTTATGAGCTGAGTGCAGGTCAGTGGGATTAGGTGAGAGTAAGCATTCAGCATGGACTAGAAGGGCCGAGATGGCCTGTTTCCGTGCTGTAATTGTTATATGGTTATAAGTTTACTGAATGCATTGTCAAGTATCTATACGTGTAGGCTTGCTTGCTCTGTGATAGTTGCGTTAGAATAGCATTCTGCTTCGAGGTGGTGCTGTCATGCAGCATTATTTATCATAGTCACTTGGAACATTTCTGGCAATGGTCTTATCCCAAATCATTTTGTTTGATTTTTAGTTAGGAAACTACATACAAGTTCAATTACAAACGTTTGTAGATCAGCATAACATTGTGGGCTGAATGACCAGTTCCTATGCTATAATGGTCTATGTTCTTTGTTATATTAGGTTGGAACAAGAGTACAGCCTCCGTGAGTCCTAATTGTAAAAGAGTATTGGTTATCTTTGCCTTTGTTAAGCTGGCCATCGTTGTGAGTAAGGTCTAATCTAATCACGATCTGTTAATTTGCGGTACAGTCTTTGCAGAAGTTCCGTACAAATGCAAGTCCTCCAAAACCATTTCAGAATCTAAGGATTCATAAAAGATCACTGCTAATGCCTCCACAATCTCTTCAGCTACCAAGGAATGTAGTCCATCTGGTTCAGTAACTTAACTACCTTCAGATCTTTCAGCTTGCCAAGCATTTTGTTCTTAGTTATAGCAATTACTTCTGCCATTTGACACTCAGATTTCTGGCATACTGCTAGTGTTTTCCACAGTGAAGACTGAGGCAAAATACTTATTATGTTCATCTGCAACTACTTTGTTCCTTCATTAATATTTTTCCAGCATTATTTTCCAGTGCTCTGATACCCATTCTCACCTCTCCTTCACTCTTTGTATATCTGAAAAAACCTTTTGTATTATCTTTTATATTATTGACTTACTTACCTTCATAATTCATCTTTTCTCTCCTTATTGCTTTGTTAGTTGTCTTTTGTTGACTTTTAAAAGCTTCCAAATCCTCTAACTTCCCATTAATTTTTGCTCTATTATGTGCCCTTTCTTTTGCTTTTATGCTGTTTTTGACTTATGCTATCAGCCACGGTTGCCTCATCCTCCAGTTAGAATACTTCCTCTTTGAGATGTTTTTATCCTGCTACTTCTGAGTTGCTCCCAAAAATTCCAGCCATTGCATTTCTGCCATCATCCATGCTAGTGTCCCCTTCCAATCAACGTGGCCAATTCCTCTCTCATACCTCTGTAGTTCCCTTTACTCCCCTGTAATATTAACACATCTGACTTAGCTTCACCCTCTCAAACTGCAGCGTGACTTCTATCATATTTTAACCATTCTCTCCTAATGGTTCCTTTACCTTAAGTTCCCTAATCAAGTACTTAAAACAAAAGTTGCCATTTAATTCATACAAATATAAACTTAAAATATGATACTTTCCTGGATTTTCAGCCTTCACCATTCTTTAAATTAACATTCCCAAATATGTATGTTACAGATCTCTTGATACTAAACCATAGACTCTAATTTAAATATTTTCAGTTTCTACAATTATTTTGAATCATAATTTAAGCTGGTGTAAAATTTTGTTTGCAGCCAAAATCTATTGGATTGTGTTATCTACATTTTTTGGAATAAACACATTTAAATGTTCATAGTTTTATATTGGATGTATAAAATTGTGGTTCTGCCTAATATGGTTTATATAATGTGTGTGTCCCTCAGGAAAAACTTGTAAACAGCGGGCAAGTCTTACTAAATATATTGTCTTTCTTTGATTGAAAGACAAATTAACCTGAACATGCAAGCATGACGGTCAAGCTGCAGAAATGCACGTCTAGGTTGCTTCCTAGAAAGTGATATTATTACTCATCGATTCCCCACTTATGGCACGTCAGTTAAATAGAGCAAAAATGATTGATGATGTTATTACCTCAGAAATGTCTCTGGCTTTAGTAAGGCATTGATGCGGTTGACTATCCAGCTGAAGAGACGGCCATACAAAGCCTTGGCTGTAGCATCCCTGACATCAGTGGCCTTCTCGACTGTATTGGGACGCACAATTGTTTCTCCTCGAGTCACTACACAGTGACAGGTGAGAGCCTCCTGTAGCTCATCTGTTTGGATACTCAACAATGAAGCAGCTGAAAATGAAAGGAAATAGAACTTCTGATAATGCAATAAAATCAAAGTTTCTGGATCTGAAATAATCTCCTCATTGCCCTTATTTCCACTGGTGATCAATAAGTTTCATGTCAAATTGGATAAAAGAAACAGCAATGCAGTCAAATAGTCCATTTGTTCTGACTTTCATTTCACATCATTGCTCAAGCAGCTTGACAGGTAGATATTGCTACAGTGAAATATTATATTTTCCCATGACTTCAATTACAAATGCATGTTGCTGTTGCTGTTGCATTTATTCCTGAAGTATTTCTTTCTGTAACAAACACTACAGAATCTGTGATGAATACTTTCTTCCATTTGGCTTTCTCCAGTTAGTGGCGGATATTATGGAAGATACAGTCCATTTATTTCACATTCAGAAGTTAATAGTTGAGATGGAAATCTCTGTGTAAGTTAATTGCTGGCAACAAACTCCACCGTGTGCTTATGTAAACATATTTTTAATCGAGAAGTTTTCACTCAAAAGTTAGACATTTGTAAGTAGCTAATGTAAAAGGAAACCAAAGGTCTTCAATAGGCACATTAAGAAACTTGTCAGAGATGTCAATGATTTCCTTTCTGGAGGTAGACCACGAGTCTGAGCTTCTAAGTGTGTACTTTGTGGTGGTGTTACCAAGAAAGGGGACATTTGACACAACCATGATAAGTAAAGAGATTAATGGAATAAAGGTAGTCATAGAGTCATAAGGAATGAGGAACAATGAACAAGTCCTAGGAAGAATGGAAATATTTAAGGACTGATACCACCTGGTGCAAATTTGACAAAGTGAAAATTATGTAAAATATGCTACTCTTAGAAATTGATGCAATGTCAAGCTATTGGCTGATTCCAAACACCACAACCCTTTTCAAAATGAATGGAGAAGTATAAACTCATCAGTTACTGATCATGTTTCTCATCTTTTGGTGGAAAATCTTTAAGATATACACCAAATAAAGCAGTCATTTCATTGTTAGATGTTCAGGAGTTACAGAATCATATGAATATACCATGTGAGAACCAGTCTACAGTTCCTAATGTAAATTGCAAGCCACAACTATTCTGGAGTTAAAAGGACAACCTCATACATCCATATGGCATGGAAACAAGTCCCTTAGCCCACTTACTCCATGCCAACTGTATGGCCTAGCATGTAGCCCCAGCTGTTGGTGTTTGGCATATATCCCTCTAAACCTCTCCTATCTATGTAATTATATAGATGGCTTTTAAATGTTGTTAGAGTGCCCACCTCAACTACTATTTCTGGTAGTTCATTCCAAATAAGTAGCACTCTCTGTTTGAAGAAGCTGCCCCTGATGTCCCTTTTAAATCTCTTGCCTGTGATCTGAAACCCACTCACTCTCTGGGAAAAAGACTGCAAACTTTGATCCTGTTGATGCTCCCTTATGATCTTATATACCCTATATTCCAGGGAATAAAGTCCTAGTCAATGTAACCTCTCCTTGTAACTTCGGTCCACAATTGCAAAAAAACACATTGGTATATCTTTCTTGCACTCTTTCTAGTTTAATAACATCTTTCCTATAACAGAGTGATCAAACCTATGCAAATACTCCAAGTGTGGCTTCACAATGTCCTATGTAATTGTAACATAACTCAGTGCCCTAACTAATAAAGGCAGTGTATTAAATACCTTCTTCACTACCCTATACACCTGGGACAACACTTTTAATGAAATATACACTCTCCCTCTTAAGTTTCTCTACTCCATAGCACATGCTGGGCCCTAGCATTCACTGCACAAGTTCTACATAGTTACATCTCCCAAAATGCAATACCTAGCATTTATTTGGATTGCAAGCCCTTTGCAAATCCTCAGCCCATATACTCAGTTAATCAATAAGCCCTTGTAATTTTTAAACCATTCTACACTATCTCTATAGAATATTTAAATGTCTATATAGACTGGACATGGAGGGAATGTTTCCAATAGTGGAGGAGTCTGACCGAGGGCTCAACCACAGAGTACAAGGATGTCCCCTTAGAAAGGAAATGAGGAGGAATTTCTTTAGCCTGAGGGTGTGAATCTGTGGAATTCATTGCCTTAGATGGCTGAGGAGGCCAAGTCAGTGTGTATATTTAAATCAGGGGTTGATAGGATCTTGATTAGTAAGGGTGTCAAAGGTTATGGGGAGAAGGCAGGAGAATTGGGTTGCCATGGCTGAATAGCAGAGCAGACTCGATGGGCTGAATGGCCAGATTCTGCTCCTATATCTTATAGTCTACTATATACAGCACTGCCTATTTTAGTACCATCTGCAAACTTATTGACCTTTCACATTTAAATTGTTTATAGAAGTTACAGACAAGAAAGGTCCCATCACCAACTCCTGTGGCCATACACAGGTTACAAGATAACAGTCTGGGAAATGCTCCTTGACCTTCACTCTCTGCATCCTATCACTGAGCCAATTATGAATACAATCTCCTATCTTCTCCTGGCTCCACTGTGGTCTAACCTTCCTGACTAATCTGCCACGAGGAACCTTGAAAGAAGCTTTTTTGAAGTCCATTCATAGACCTTGCTAAAGTTTTGTAAACAATCAGTACTATCCACAGAGCACAGGCAGGGGCCTGCTGAAATGGTTTGCAAAGTGCAGTGACCCTGAAACTTTCTTGTGTGCATCAGGCGAACATAAGAGAATAGAGGCGCTTTAATTGGTCTACATCAAACCAGTCAACCATGGCACCATTTTGCAAGGAAGCTTGCAGACCAGACTGATACTGAAACATAGCACACCAAACGCAGTCACAGGTTTATTTGATCTATCAGCAGCTAAGATATTTGTGTACTAAAAGTCACTCCTCACTACTCTAGTTTTGGGGACATCGAATTTCTGTCCTCAGAAACTTTCAGATCATCTTTGTGAACTAGTTTGTCCCAGGAAAGGTGTATGAACTTTCGGAAGTTACTCCCATTGTAGCTTTATCAGACTCAATGTTGAAATGTAGCTATTGAAATTGTATTGAATTACCTGCAGTTACTGTGCTCAAGAATATAAAAAAATTGATGTACACTGTGTTTGGGAGACTCTACTGAGAGGGTCTCCAGGAGACTACCTGCTTGTTGTGATGAATATAGACATGATGAATTGATATCAACTTGTTTCAGTGTCTCTCTAGTGACACAGTTCACAGTCACAACATTCACACTCATTAACTAATTAAGGACAGCCAGTGTGATTTGATAAATGTGATATTAACATTGTAGTTAAGAGGGTTGGTAGGGGCCATGCAATTTGTGTTGTGTTAATGGACTTAAGTAGTATTTGATGAAGTGCAACGTATTACATTTGTTACCAGAAATGAACCCAATGAGATAAGAGAAGCAGGAGTAGTATGGACATAAAATTGGCAAAGGTTTTGAAAAGCGTTGACTACAAAAGTTATTCCCATCTGATAGCAATATATGCATATGTGAAATTTGCTTCCATTAACTTTAATGGAACTGAAATTGAGAAGCAGAGCACAATATGTCACGCTTCTGTAGAGTGCCAAAAATGAAAAGTTTTCTCAGGAATGCCTGATTCTGGACCAAAGAGAGATAGATGGTTGGATCAAAGAGATTAATATGGACAATTATTATTCATAAAAAGAGCCATGGCTTGTAAAAAGAAATATGACACGATAAATCAAAGTAAGTTCTGGATGAGCTCGAGCTGAAGTATTATATTCAGACCAGACTGGTACTGAAACTTAGCATATTTTACTTTAGGAAATAAGCAGTGTGAAGACAGAAACATAGATATTATTTCAGCATTTGCATTGCTTTACTTTTAATTCGAGTGAATTTTTTTTTCTAATAGTTGAAAAACTGATAACCAGAGGGATTAGTCTTATGGTGCTGGCAAAATAATCAAAGGTGATGTCAAAGAACAACTTTTTCAGAAAAAGTGATCAGGATTCAGAATGTTTTAACTGACGAGTAGGTGAATTCAATAGTAGTTCGATAACTGTTTTTAGTAAAGAAATTTCAATAATAATAGGAAAGAAGAGAGCAAGGGAATAAGAGCCTAGTGGCCACATCCTACTGTGATTACAGTTCTGAATTTTGACAATCTGATAAATTTCTGAATTTATTTTTCTGAATAGTCTTGGAACATGAGGACAGAACAAGTATCAGGGATGTAGAAAACCCCGACAACTGTACAAACTCATCCTTTTAGTAGGTCTAGTCCATCAGAGCATTCAACGGCAAATGTAGTGAAGCAATGCTCCTAATGGAGTTCTATTCAACTTGAGCACTGAAGGATCAAGTATGGAGATTCAGCTAACACTGTTAATGATTTTATGCTGGAAGAATTACAAATTAAATAATGTCAAACATGATTTAGGAAGAGATTTTTTGAGGTATGAGATAAAATATTTTGGGAACAGAATTCTTTCAGATGAAATATGCAATCCTAATTCTTAGCAGAGTGTGTCAATATTGGATCTTCTGACCTTAACCTCTGATCCAGTACAAATCAATCACCAAGCATTTATAAATTTATGATCCCTTTATACTGGGATAAAACTGTTTCCCTCGTGTCCCTTGTCATTGAACAAGGTTATGCATTCTGATTCAGTGATCTGGAAAAATAGATGGATCTGAGACTAAAGGTGCACAGGTAATTAAATGCAATGCTGGATTACTGGTTGGACTTATGAACACAATAAAGAAAATTCTGAAGAATGGGGTAATGTGGATAGGACAATGTTAAATAGAACCAGACAGATTCCAGAAATTAAAGGTACAGTGAAAGGGGTCAGTGATTCAAAATTATATCTCAGAAGATGGGAGAGCTGTGAGATAAAGATAAATATAAAGATAATAATAAAGATTGGCTTTATTTGTCATGTGCATATTGAAACAAACAGTGAAATGCATCGTTTGCATCAAATCAAATCAGCAAAGATTTTTCTGGGCAGCCATGCCCACAACTCACTGACCCTAACCCATAGGTCTTTGGAAGGTGAAAGGGAACTGAAACACCTGAAGGAAAACCCGTCTGGTGATCATGGGGAGAATGTGCAAACTCTTTTGCAGAAACCGGTAGGAGTCAAATTCCGATCTAACAGCTGTAAAGCATTGCGCTAACCGAGAGCCTGTGGAGATCTGAACTCTCTACATAACGAATGCAGTGAAGGCTTTAGGGTGCACGTGGTTGAGACATGATCTATACTAACTGGGCTGCAGAGAAGTTAAAGAAAACCCTCCAAGATCCAAGACCCTTAAACCACTCCAGAAATATTCAAAATTAGCGATATGTTTAAAAATAGCATCATAATCAGAATCAGAGTCAGAATCTGTTTATTGTCATTGACATACTGTATGGCATGAAAGCAGCAAAGAAGTAACAAGTAACAATAAAAAAGTAAATCAACAAAAAGTACAAAAGAAGAATAGTGAAGTCATGTTGATGGAGATTCTTGTTGAAGTAGATACGGTAAACCTGCAGGAAGAAGTCTATAAAGGACTCAACTTTGAATTATCTGCTGATTTTAGTTTCCTGAAAACAGTTAAGTCACAATAAAAGGCATAATTACTGCTCATACTCCGATCGCTGCCCTCATTGAGTTTGCCCCCATCCCCTGCTCTCTCAGGTTGATGTTCCACTTTATGAATATAGCCTTGTAGAATTTACTCTGTTAGAGCAAAATCCATGAACAAACAACTGTAGAAAAGCGAGTTGTTACTAATCACTTACCATTTTCCAGAATTGCAAAATTGATAATATTGCTTTTGTCAGTCTGGTGCTCTGTTACGACAGAGGTAAACTCGATGTTACCAACATTCAAGATAGCTGCCAAAATACTGTATATGTTCCCCAGTTCCTGAAGGGAAATGATTATAGAATTTTAGTGCCTTCAGGTGATATCTTTCCACAAGTGAACACATTTGATTTTTTTTTAAATTGTTCAAACATAAATAAATAAGAAATGAGCAAACTGAAGGGTATGCTGAATCATTATCTGTTGTTCTATTTAGTTCCTAAAAAGAAAACTGGTGAATTGGTTTATTACTGTCACTTCGCTAAGGTGTGGTGAAAATCGTTGTTTGCATGCCATCTATACAGATCATTTCACGACAGTGGCTCATTGAGGTAGTACAAAGAAAAACACTTACAGAACGCAGAATAAATTGTTATAGTTACAGAGACAGTCTAGTGCAGGTAGATATAAAGTGCAAGACTATAGTGAGGTGGATTGTGAGCTGAAGAGACTATACTATTATATTAGAGGAGTTTTCAATAGTCTTATAGCAGCAGGATAGAAGCTGTGCTTGAGCCTGGATGTATGTGTTTTGTATCTTCTGCTTAATGGGAGGGGGAGAGGAGAAAATATCTGGTGTGGCATGGTCATCATCATATTGGTTGCTTTACTAAGGCAGTGACAAGTGTAAACAGAGTCCATGGAGGGGAAGCAGGTTTCTATGATGTGCAGTGTGCATCCACAATTTTCAACAGTTAGTTGTGGTCATGGACAAAGCAGTTGCCATATCAAACAGTGTAAATCCAGGTCAAAGGTGCATAGATAAAGGAGATATACATGAAGTAGTGATGGTGAGTTTCTTTGGTCATGGTATCTGTATAGTTAGACAGGACTGGCTATTTGTCATGTTCACTTTTCGGAACTTAAAGCTCTGAACCCTTTTGATCTTGGCAGCATCGGTCTAAAAGAGAGCACAAGAATCACTCCTCATCCTGAAATAAGTGAGTGCTCTTTTGTTTAGCTGACATTGATCACGACACCACGGCACTAGGCTCTCCTTCCTGTACTCTAACTCAGCAACATTTGAGATTCTGTCCATTACAGTTGAGTCAGCTGCAAACTTGCAGACAGAATCTATTCATCTCCACCATGAATATTATCAGTGACCAAACCTATACAGCCTTTTCAGCTGGAGAATTCCAAAGATTCTCTACTGTGATGAGAGTCCTTGACAAGGATGGCTTGGACCCAAATGCTGGAATATCTAAGGCTGGGATCAAGATACGGTCTCAAACAAGATCGAAAAACTGAGCACGAAACAGACGCTGGATGAAATCACTGGTAGGCTTACAATTGAGCACTGAACCTATGTGTTCCTTAAATACTCAAATCTTGGTACCCAAAACATGATTATCAATTAGCAGGTACATCCTCAGCCCTTAAGGAGGCCGTACCAGCTATCTGTACTCCAGAGTGTTACAACGTTTATATCTCGGAAGCTGGCATGTTGGGACCTCCACTCCTATGGCTGACTCCTGACAGCCCTGGTTGCTTGGAGAGGTGGTGTTGGTAATCATGGATGACAATCGGATCCAGGAAGTCTCTTTCCAGCATCCAGCACCATTCCTCCGGTCCGAATCCCTCCCAGTCCATGAGGTATTGCTGAATACCTTGAACAGTACATGAGTCCAGAAGTCTTTTCACCAGGAAGACAACCCCCTCGATAAACCTGAGTGACGGGGCCAATGGTGGTGGGGTTAAGGGGCTGGTGCAGACAGGTTTCAATTTAGGGATGTGGAAGGTGGGGATGATCTTTAGGGTCTTGGGGAGCTGCAAGGTGTAAGCCACCAGGTTTACTTTCCTCAGGATCTGAAACAGACTAATGAACTTGGCACCAGCTTTCTAGGTTCCACTCGGAGTAGCAAATCATGAGTGGACAGCCAGACCTGTTGCTCAGGCTTTAATGCAGGTCCCTGTCAGCCAGAGACTCATTCCACCAAGATGTAACACTGAGCGTCATAGGAAGTCATTCCTACCTGTGGCCATTAAACTTTACAACTCCTCCCTCGGAGTGTCAGACACCCTGAGCCAATAGGCTGGTCCTGGACTTATTTCCACTTGGCATGATTAACTTATTATTATTTAATTATTTATGGTTTTATATTGCTGTATTTCTTCACGATTCTTGGTTGGTGTGGCTGTGACGAAACCCAATTTCCCCTCGGGATCAATAAAGTATGTCTGTCTGTCTGTATTGTCCTTCAGTTTGCCTTGGTCTCCACTCTTTGGGTAGAGGCCAGCAAAATCTCTCTTGCCCTCATCCATTTCTTCTTGTAGCATTGGCCAAGACCCCAATTTCGGCTCTTGTTCTGGAAAGAGAGGCGGAGGATAACCAAACTGGCACTTGAACAATGGCCTCCTGTATGCCAAGTGCTGTAAGGTGTTGTGGACAATCTCTGCCCCATCAAATGGTCACACCACTCATCAAGTCTTTCAGAGGCCAGGCATCTTAGGGTACGTTCTAAATTTTGGTTGGTCCACTCCTCCTGACCATTGGACTGCGGGTGAAATCCAAAGGAAGGGCTTGCTGTCGTCCCTATCAGTTTTCAGAAAGCCTTCCTGAAATGTGATGAAAACGGTGGACCACGATCTGAAACAATGTCAACTGGAAATCCATGAACCCTAAAGACGTGGTCCAGACAATCTCGGCCATCTCCACTGTGGAAGGTGGCTGCTCCAAGGCAATGAACTTGCAGGCTTTTGAAAACCGATCAACAACCACCATGATGACTGACTTCCCTTTCGGTGGCAGAGGACCCGTGACAAAGTTCATGGAGAGATGTGTCCAAAGTCTTTTCAGAACTGGCCGAGTGTCAATTCCCCAATGAATTGGTGTTACCATCCTGGCCTGGGACAAAATGGTGGTGGGCTGTTCCTCTTATTCCGGTTTGTCAGACGGATGGGACAGGGCATCAGGCTTCTGGTCCTTAGACCCCGATCGATAGGTCAGGATTAAATTAAACCAGTTAAAAAATAAAGACTACCTGGCCTGCCTGGAATTCAGCCTCTTGGCCTCCTGAATATAGGCCAAATTCTTATGGTCAATCCAAATGATGAAAGGGTTCTTGGCCCTCTCCAGCTAGTGACACTATTCCTCCAAAGCCAACTTAACCACAAGAAGCTCGACCTCTCTACCTGGCAAAGAACGCATGAGTGCAATTTACTGTTCAAAGGTGATCGCTGAGACAGACAGACATACTTTATTGATCCCGAGGGAAATTGGGTTTCGTTACAGTCACACCAACCAAGAATAGTGTAGAAATATAGCAATACAAAACCATAAATAATTAAATAATAATAAGTAAATTATGCCAAGTAGAAATAAGTTCAGGACCAGCCTATTGGCTCAGGGTGTCTGACACTCTGAGGGAGGAGTTTTAAAGTTTGATGGTCACAGGCAGGAATGACTTCCTATGAGGCTCAGTGTTGCATCTCGGTGGAATGAGTCTCTGGCTGAATGTACTCCTGTGCCTAACCAGTACGTTATGGAGTGGATGGGAGACATTGTCCAAGATGGCATGCAACTTGGACAGCATCCTCTTTTCAGACACCACTATCAGAGAGTAGGTGACAAAATACACCTCTACCAAGATGGCGGCGCGACGCAGCTTGCAGCGGCCACTCCAGAGTTGATTATCTGTTATTTGTTATTTGTGAAGTGGGGTGCCGTGCGCAATCATAATCGAATGAAAAACGGACGTGGGAGCACAGAGGAACATCTGAAAATCTCCAGGAAGACCTTCTTCGTTGCTGCTGCTGCTGTGAGGTTTGGGTCTCTGCTGGGAAGAACAGGCCCCCAGTCCTCGGGGTCGCATTGCCAGTGGCTGTTGGCGGGGCCGTCTTAATACGCTCGGTAGAGGA
Source organism: Hemitrygon akajei (assembly GCF_048418815.1). Taxonomy (NCBI): domain Eukaryota; kingdom Metazoa; phylum Chordata; class Chondrichthyes; order Myliobatiformes; family Dasyatidae; genus Hemitrygon; species Hemitrygon akajei. The sequence goes on along the minus strand of NC_133131.1, from coordinate 135,599,045 downwards.
TAGTGCTCGGAGAAGCTGTGCCGGAGGGGATGGTCGTCGGCTCGGAGGTTCGACGGACTCGGAGTCCGCTGCGATCAGGTCGCTTTCACTGTGTGCTGTGTCTGCGAGGCTGGGTTCGACGGAGCTTTCATTGTGTGCTGTGTCTGCGAGGCTGAGTCGGGCGGCGCTGTGGAAGTCCATAGCGGGGGTATTCCCTTCTGCCGCCGGCATGAGATGATGAGTCTATTGGGACCCTGAGGACTTCTGGAAACTGTGTGATGGTTTCTTTAGAACTTATAGTCTTTTAACATCTTTGGACTATTTTTACTGTGTCCATGGTCTGTTTTTTTTAATCAATTATGCTATTGTTTGCACTGTTGTAACTATGTGGTTTTGTGCAGGTCATGTAGCTTTAGGTTTTGGTTTTGTTTGTCTGGTGGGATGGGAGCTCCTTTCTGAGGAACACGCTAAGACGGTAGCACAATATTAATATGCAGCAGCCTCTCTGGACTCTGGATTGGGGATTGTCAAATGTTATGTGGATTTTCTGGTGTAGTCTGTTTTGTCATGCATTTTTGTGATAACATTCTGGAGGAACGTTGCATCATTTTTTAACTGCATTGCATTTGTGGTTTCTAAATGACAATAAACTGAATCTGAATCTGAAAATGGCACCTACTCTGGTGTGTGAGGTATCTACTTCTCCAATAAAAGGAAGATCCTGGTTAGAAGAAACCAACATGGGAGCTGTTGTGAATCACTCTTTAAGCTCTGCAAAAGCAGCCTCTGCTTCAGTAGTCCAGATAGAAGTACCCATGCATTTCTTAGTTAGGACCATCAGTGGAACTGCCTCAGAGCTGAAGTTCCTAATGAAGATCTGATCTTGCAAGTATTAGATGGGTCTATTGAGGAATATAGGGTAGCAAGAAAGGAGCTTAAGAAGGGGCTGAGAAGAGAAAGAAGGGGGCATGAGAAGGCCTTGGTGAGTAGGGTAAAGGAAAACCTCAAGGCATTCTTCAATTATGTGAAGAACAAAAGGATGACAGGAGTGAAGGTAGGACCGATGAGAGATAAAAGTGGGAAGATGTGCCTGGAGGCTGTGGAAGTGAGCGAGGTCCTCAATGAATACTTCTCTTCGGTATTCACCACTGAGAGGGAACTTGATGACAGTGAGGACAATATGAGTGAGGTTGATGTTCTGGAGCATGTTGATATTAATGGAGAGGAGGTGTTGGAGTTGTTAAAATACATTAGGATGGATAAGTCTCCAGGGCCTGACGGTATATTCCCCAGGCTGCTCCATGAGGCAAGGGAAGAGATTGCTTAACCTCTGGCTAGGATCTTTATGTCCTCATTGTCCACGGGAATGGTACCGGAGGATTGGAGGGAGGCGAATGTTGTCCCCTTGTTCAAAAAAGGTAGTAGGGATAGTTCGGGTAATTATAGACCTGTGAGCCTCACGTCTGTGGTGGGAAAGCTGTTGGAAAAGATTCTTAGAGATATGATCTATGGGCATTTAGAGAATCATGATCTGATCAGGGACAGTCAGCATGGCTTTGTGAAGGGCAGATCGTGCCTAACAAGCCTGATAGAGTTCTTTGAGGAGGTGACCAGGCATATAGATGAGGGTAGTACAGTGGATGTGATCTACATGGATTTTAGTAAGGCATTTGACAAGGTTCCACATGGTAGGCTTATTCAGAAAGTCAGAAGGCATGGGATCCAGGGAAGTTTGGCCAGGTGGATTCAGAATTGGCTTGTTTGCAGAAGGCAGAGGGTCATGGTGGAGGGAGTACATTCAGATTGGAGGGTTGTGACTAGTGGTGTCCCACAAGGATCTGTTCTGGGACCTCTACTTTTTGTGATTTTTATTAACGACCTGGATGTGGGGCTAGAAGGGTGGGTTGGCAAGTTTGCAGACGACACAAAGGTTGGTGGTGTTGTAGATAGTGTAGAGCATATATGTCAAACTCAAGGCCCGCAGACCAAATCCGGCCCGCGGTGGAATTATCTTTGGCCCGCGAGATAATATCTAATTACTATTAAAGCTGGCCCCAGTAATCGAAGCGCCTATGGCGTATGATATGGCTAATGCTGAGTTTATTCAGGTACCAGGTTTTCAGGGTTTTTAGTGTTTATTCGGCAGTCTTGCTCGGCAGTCTTCTTCATAAGAAACAGAATTTGTAAAGTGAAACACTTTGTAGTTATAGCAGAGACTGAGACACATGAGAGCAGGTTGAAAAAACGGAGGCAACGAAAGCTGCGTTCGCACGCATCCGACTGATCCGGCCCGCATGAAGCTGCATTTTGCTCAATCCGGCCCGTGACCTAAAATGAGTTTGACACCCCTGGACTGTAGAAGATTGTTGAAGATTGCAGAGAGACATTGCTAGGATGCAGAAGTGGGCTGAGAAGTGGCAGATGGAGTTCAACCCGGAGAAGTGTGAGGTGCTACATCTTGGAAGGACAAACTCCAAGGCAGAGTACAAAGTAAATGGCAGGATACTTGGCATTGTGGAGGAGCAGAGGAATCTGGGGGTACATGTCCACAGATCCCTGAAAGTTGCCTCACAGGTAGATAGGGTAGTTAAGAAAGCTTATGGGGTGTTAGCTTTTATAAGTCGAGGGATAGAGTTTAAGATACACAATGTAATGATGCAGCTGTATAAAACTATAGTTAGGCCACACTTGGAGTACTGTGTCTAGATCTGGTCGCCTCAGTAGAGGAAGGATGTGGAAGCATTGGAAAGGGTACAGAGGAGATTTACCAGGATGCTGCCTGGCTTAGAGAGTATGGATTATGATCAGAGATTAAGGGAGCTAGGGCTTTACTCTTTGGAGAGAAGGAGGATGAGAGGAGACATGATAGAGGTGTACAAGATATTAAGAGGAATAGACAGAGTGGACAGCCAGCGCCTCTTCCCCAGGGCACCACTGCTCAGTACAAGAGGACATGGCTTTAAGGTAAGGGGAGGGAAGTTCAAGGGGGATATTAGAGGAAGGTTATTCACTCAGAGAGCGGTTGGTGTGTGGAATGCACTGCCTGAGTCAGTGGTGGAGGCAGATACACTAGTGAAGTTTAAGAGACTACCAGACAGGTATATGGAGGAATTTAAGGTGGGGGGTTATATGGGAGGCAGGGTTTGAGGGTCAGCACAACATTGTGGGCCAAAGGGCCTGTAATGTGCTGTACTATTCTATGTTCTAAGTTAGCATACCCCAGGAATTGTTGGACCTGTTTGATACTGGATGGTGGTGGCCACTCTCTGACTACCTGATCTTGGTATGGTCCATCTCAAGATTACCACTACAGATGATGATGAAATCCAGAAGTGAAACAGTCGTCACATGAAGCTCAGACTTCTCTAACTTAACATGAAGTCCATAGTCTAGAGGCCTCTTTAAAATGTCCCTGATGTGAGCAATGTGCTCCTCCATGGACTTTAGATGATTAGGATATTATTCGAGTCGACGAAGGTATACTTATGGAGAGTGTCCTGGAACACGTCGTTTATAAATGCTTGGAAAACAGCTGTGGTGTTCGCAAAGTTGAAGGCCATAAATGGTACTCATAGTGCCCTGTCAGTGTATTGAATGCTGTCTTCCACTCATCACCCTCCCTGATATGGACCAGATTGCAGGCACTCCAGAAGTTCAATTTTATGAATACCCTCGCCCCTTGGAGCATCTCGAAAGCCATGTTCATAAGAGGAAAGGGTAGTTATTCTTGGTCATAGTGCAGTTGAAACCCCTGTAATCAATGCATGGCCACAGGCTCCCATCTTTCTTTTGTATGAAGAACCCTGTGCCAGTGGGTGAGGTGGAGGGCCGAATGAAGCCTGTGGCAAGAGCCTCCTGTGTATCTTCCACCATGGTGCTTCTCTCTGTGCCTGAGAGTGTGTACAATTGCCCCCGTGGGGGAGAAGTACAGGCAACAGGTCTGTAGCACAGTTGTAGGGTTGGTCCGGTGGAAGAGTCGAGGACTTTCCCTTGTTGAATGCCTTCTCTAAGTCCTTGTAAGCAGGGGAGATTTTGATGCATTTGGATTTGCTATCTCCTCTGGACCTTCCTTCAAGAATGAGTCCTGAGACTTCTTTGCTGACAGGGGTGACTCAACAGGATTCAGAGTCCTCTCTCTGAGCTGAAAAAGTTCATCCATGGAAACAGTGGTCAAATCAGAGTCCGACTCCCTATCTGTATCCACAGACAATGGCAGCGAGGGGTTTCAGAGGGTTCTTGCACCCCCAGGAATAGGCTTTGAGGATCAGCGTAAAGGAGTCTTTCCCTTCCTTGTGACATTGTGGCTTGTTCCCTTCTGATTAGCAGCAAGTCTTCCAGACTGCTCAAACATATCCTTGGTCTTCTCCTGACCTAGAAATTCCCTCTCTCTAGCTCCTGGGGGTTCTGATTAGACTGTATAAAGCCCACTGGCCAAAACCTGCTTGTCTTGAAGACTGGACTATGTCTCCAGAAGGTCTCAGGTTCCCTGGCACTGAAGCCTGTCCCTTTATTGGTCATTGATCATGAGAGAGTCTGGGTGTTGGAAAACTACACTGTAAATAAAGCTTCTTACAATGACTGAACCAAGCAATAATTCTTCCCTCTCTCCAGTATCCTTGGCTACCCTTGGGGCAGCTAAGGATACCCGATGATCAGGAGTGTAAGTGGAAAGTCGATAATGTAGAAATTAATGTCATCTGCATGATCCGCTATCCTCATCTGCAACACTACGGTCTGTTGCTGGATCTGCCCGGAAGCTAGATGTTGGCTGTCCAAGACAGTTGTGGGCAAAGACAGGCTCAACTCTCGCAGTGGTATGTCAAATCGACAGGCGGTACCTAAATCCAGAAAATTACCCTCTGCCCCTGAGTCCATAAAAGCCTTCACCTGCCTCAAGTTCTTACCCAAGCTGGACTCCCCCTTGAAACCATGAAACCAGAATCCTTGGGATTGGCATCATGACCGTTACTGTCACTGTCCTCCCAACACTGCTTAGCAGTTTCCCAGGTGGCTGCAGCTTGGGACATTTGGCCCACAGGTGACATGCTTCCTCACAGTAAAAGCAGCAACCTTGACTTTGACACTGGGACCTCTCATTGGTAGAGTCTAGTGCAACTGACTTGCATGGGTTCGACTGGATCTTGATCAGGCGATGGGCTGATCAGGTTGGGACTGGAACCATGGTGTGTAGGAACAGGGCTCAGACCAACTCTCTTTGACCTTCTGAAGTTGTCCCACTATTGCTCAGCTAGACAATTATCGAGACAGATGGACTGGTCGATAAGCTCTCTGTTGGCTCTTCCGAGGCGAGGGTACTCTTCAGTTTGCCTCAGAGTCTGTGGTGGTATAGACTGGCCAAAGTCTCCCCGTTCCAACCACTCTTCAGTGCCAAGGTCTGGAATTTGATCGCATAGTTGGCCGCTGACTGTCCCCGTCGAATCTTCATCAGGCGGACTGAGGTTCAGCTGGCTCCAGTGGGGTGATGGAACACCTTGGTCATGGAGGCCATGAATACCTCTGAATCTGGGCAGAATTCTGACCTGTGCATGTGGCCCAAGCCAGGGGTCTTCCAGTTGGGGGAGAAATAATGAAGGCCACTTTTCCTCACTCCAACAGGAACTGGGATGGCTGAAGTTCAAATACTAATGAGCATTGGATCAGGAAGCTGCGGCAAGAGCCCAGTTTACCATCTAACTTCTCCGGGGTTAGAAGATGTATGACTCTGGAGCAGGACGAACTAGTTCTCCCAGGTGACTCTGACTTCTTCCTTGCAAAAGTTGATCAATGGCTACCTGAAGGTTATCATTCTCCAGGCTCTGTCTGAAAATATCTTCATTGTGGCTGGTCACAGACTGATAGACTGATTCCCTCCTGGGTCCACATTGGCTCAATCGTACTATGACAAGAATCCTTGACAAAGATGGCTTGGACCCAAATATTAGAGTATCCAAGGCTGGGACCGAGACGCAGTCTCAACTGGGATCGAGAAACTGAGCACAAAACAAATGCTGGTAGGCTTATGTTCAGGTGTTCCTTGAGTATGCAATTCTTGGTGCCTAAAACATGATTATCAATTAACAGGAACATCCTAAGCTCTTAAGGAGGCCACACAAGTTATCTGTACTCCGGAGAGTTAGAACGTTTAAATCTCGGAAGCTTCTGTGGTTGGGAGCATCTGTTAACAATGACCTATGGAAAGAAGTTCTCTTTATCTCTGTCTTGAATGCCTGGCCCTTTACTTTGAATCTGTTCTTGACCCTTGGTTCTATCAGCTCCACATCTGCTGCGTGAAGTTCCCTAACAGTTTTATGGGTTATCATCTCTCATTCTACTTTGGAGGATGCAGTAGCAGTAGCAGAATGTGTATAAGATGGATTATACGTTCTCACCTCGACGGTGAAGCCAATAACTTTGAAGCACTGTTCAAGAGCTTCAAACTGGCTTTTGTAGAAAAAGTTGTTTACTATTTCTTTCATCGTTATCTTCTCATCTTGCAGATATCTAAAAGATGTCAAAAAGGCATAGTGTTCAAAACTGATACAAGTTCAGAAAAAGAACGAAGAGTAAACATTTTGAACATGTAATGCACTTTAAGGTTTCACTGCTAATGTAATGGTTTCTCTGTAGCAGCAATGTTTGGGTTATGGCTGGAGATAACAGGACTGTGGATGCATGACAGCCAATCAGGATTTTGTTGCCCTGTCTTGTGAACCTGGTAGCAGTTGTTTTCACAGGCTTTTGCTAGAGAGAGGGAGAGAGAGAGAGATGAAGAGAGAAGACATGAATAGAGAGATTTGGTAGACTGCCAGACAGAGTGGACTCGGAGCGAGAGTCTGAAGGCCAGCAATAATCGCAGGAGGTCAATGGGGACCGATCAATCTATGAGTGAGCTCCAACTTTGTGCACAGACTGTTTAATAAGATTTGGGCCCTTTTCTTTATATTTCGTTTTTTTACTAACCATATAGTCAAAGTAAGAGTTATAAAGTTTAACTGTTTAATTGTATATTGTGTACTGTTTGTTATTTCAGGGTACTGATTTGTAACAGGGGACACTGTGCAGCATCCACCCAAACAAGATTTCTTAAGTTATCACCCCCTATATTAAGCTGCTAGGTGAAGCGAGTGTTACAAACATATATTGGTGTAAAAACACTACAAAAATGGTTCTGATATCTCAATTTATGTTCCAAATATAGATTATTTCTTGTTTGGAGAATCATATACAGTCCAGCGGTACATTAAACAGAAACACTGGAAGATTTAGAGAGGCATGGTCCATACCTGTGACCCAGAGATAAGGTCACCTAACAAGCACAAATAAAGTAAGCCTCATTATCTTTGCTGCTGGAATGTTTTCACACAGAGCATTCTCCACTCGTCAGGTAATCAAATCACAATAAATCACACCACTGTTATGAGAATATCTTTTCATTTAAAGCTTAGTGTTAGAGTCTCAATTTACAAAATTACCTTGGAGGTTGTCCCTTGGATAATTTATAATGAGCAAGTTTGTCTTTCTGTGCCAGACCAGCATAGATATAGTAGAAAATATGGAAATTCTTCTCACCCCTGTAAGACAATTAAAACATGAGATAACATTATAAAATCCCATTTTCTCTTTTTCCACTGGCTGTCCTCACCATTCCTTTACTGCATGCTCTACCTTTTTCTTCTATAAAATCCCATCATCTTCAGTCATTTTTCACTTCCACAATTACCTGTCAGTTTCTGACACCATTCCCACTCTTTCCACTCCCTCAATGTCCTATCATCCCCTCACCTGGATCCACCTATCATCTGCCAGCTTATGTTCCGCCCCTTCTCTCCCCCTTTTCTCAACTCAGGCAAAAGCTCTTAACAGAAAGCAATCACTGTCCAGTTCACTCCATAGATGCTGCTTAACCCTCTGAGTTGCTCCAATCTGGCGTGTTGCTATAGAATCATAGAATGGTAAAAAGCACAGGAGGCTATTCAGCCTTTTGAGCACCCCAAGTTGTCCCAATGGGTATCCTTTCTCCGTGGCCCAGTATTTTTTTTCTCATGAGTAATGGTTCAAATCTGTTGAGGGCACAATTGAATGCTCCTCTACCATACTTTGCCATTGCACTCCAGGAGCAATCTGCCCACCAGGTATGACGTTTTTACTTTTGCTAATTGCCTGAAGACTATGTCATTTTGTTCTCTACAGCAAGCTGTTCCCTTCTATGTACTCTGCCTAGAGATCTTATAATTGTGAACATGCTTATCACAACTCTGTTCAGCCTCCTTTGCCCCGAGGAGAACAATCACAACTTTTCCTATTAACTGTGTACAGACCTTAATCACTTGGAGAATGATTTTGTTTGAAGCACATTTAATTGAGATGCTGAAAGCTTATGAAAAACATTAGCAAAGGTTTATTTCAATACTCACGGGGCTTGGTGGATGACTCTTGATTTTTCAAGCAGGTACTCTGAGATCTGAGCTCCCATGACTGTCCCTCCACTGGTGAACCTCATTTCCAAATACTTGCCAAACCTACTGGAGTTGTTGTTGATTACTGTGCAGGCATTTCCAAACGCTTCAAGCAGGTTATTCACCTGAAGAATCTTCTCCTGTAGCATCCTGTTATTGGTCTGTAAGATATTCTGTAAATTAATTACTGCAAAAACTCTTAGCAACAGATTCAATAAAAGTATTTTCCTCAGCTTATTTTTGAACCTTTCCTTATTTAATTTTTCCCATGTGTTGATAACCCAACTTGAATTATTCCCCTTCAAATAACAGAGAGTAGAAATGGATGTCCCTACAGCTGTCACTAAAGTTGCTTTGTCTCAATAGCAGCAACACAACACTGAAGTAGCATTGGTCTCCGGAACAGGGAAAGAAATGGTAGGAGCTTCATAAAGCTGTAATAATAATGAAAGCATATCATATAAGATTTACTAATCCTTAATTGCATTTCTTAATACGCAGCTGAGGTAAGGAAAGGTTTTGCTATTGAACTTATCAAGTTAAGAAATCTCAGATAGAGTAAAAGGATTATTATGTTAGAATTTCTACGTAACTTGATTTTCATTTCATGACTCTATATGAAACATCAGTATGAGTCGGTTTGAGTTTTGTCCCATGTGATTTTATATATATATATATCTGTGTCTTCGATCATCTATGCTTATGAAAATGACTTGGTCAGTTATGCAAAGTGTGGAATATTTATAAGCACCTGTGGAAACACACTTTAAGAAGAATCAGTTGGCTTCGGAAGGGAAAATATAAATAGGAAAAAGACCAAGGAGAAAGAACTTTTCATTCATTAGTTTCTTGCAGAATGTTGATATATTTCAAAAAAATTATTAAATGGGACATTAAGAGTTAATAGCTGCTTTATATACATTGGGTTTAAATTGTTAACATGCATGGAAAACCTTGTGGTAGAATGCAGTGAACTTTAACCTTCCACATTAAGGGTTTTCCAGTACCATAGACAATCAGCTAGCCACCTCACCTCATTGCCCAGAAATTCATTCCCAGTGGTTTCCCAGCCAATGGTTTAAAGATAAGAAAGCAATAAAGCAGTTACAAAAACGAAGGAGTATTGCAAAGTTGGACTAGAAGTTGTATCTTGTATTCAGTCATTAATACTGTTTCTAAGATTGGTGCTGTGATCATAGCTTTGATGTAACCATCAGAAAATCCTGATAGAAATGTTGCAGGTTGACATTTAAGGTTAGAGATGCATCTAAAACCATAATTAGTTCTAAGATCAATACTTTGTTTACCAGGACTGAATGTGACATGTTGATTCATCAATATCCTTAGATCAGCAATTCTGCATGATTAGAATGAAAAATATATTCCAGTTCTGCAAATTAGAATCCAGTGTCCTGTGTAACAGGAATGAACATGAATGTATTTGTTTGCATCACAGAAGCTGCCTATTATACTCCAGTTCTGTAATCATGTGTTACTCAATATTTGAAATGGAATGAAATTTCAGCTGAAATCTAATGCACAACTGCTTATTTGCTGTGTGTTTACATTGCCTATGTCAAATACATTGCTTTTCCTTTATACCAGTATTAATTTATACAATATAGTGAATGGATTTCAATGTAGAAGAGGGTTTGACTCTTTGTAAACTAATTGGGCAGGAATACCATAGGGTGCTTTGCCAGATTTGCAAATGCCCTTTATTGCTCTCCACTGATGCGCTGAATCTGATAGCTTTGCTGATAGGTTAGGTTAAAATCTCACCCTCTCACCCCTCATGCAAGCTGTGATTTATCTGAAGAATACGATACCTTTCCAAGGACAGTGAGTTGCTCTACTAAAAAGTGGGTACTTTCGGTCTTGCCTGCACCACTCTCTCCACTGATCACAATGCACTGCGACAGATAAGGAAGACACATTAGTTGCTGTAGAGAGATACCGACATCACAAATGGCATGAAGAGAACAGAAAACATAAAATTGCATAAGGTGTATTTGTTGTGGAATTACAGATACCTGATCTGAGTTGTAAGTGATCATAGCCTGGTAGGCAATGTCTGCCACGGCAAAGATGTGGGGTGGATTGGCTATCAGCTTTGCTCCAACATACAGCTTGGAATGCTGTTAACAACAAAATAGAAAAGAGTGACACTGTCAACCAGTTTTCCTGGATGATACTGGAAATGGAATCAAGTGAATAGATGATTATTATTAGTTACTAATTAAGGATTTGATGCAAACACAAGTCTCTTTATTCATTAAAATAAACAGTACAGGTGCAGGCCACTCTTCCCCATCGGTCTATCACAACATTATCCCACTTCGGTTATTCACATTGAAATACCCTTGTTTTTCTCTTTCATGAATTTATTTGGCTTCCTCTTGAATACAAATTCCAAATGCAACTAAGTGTTTGTTCTCAATTAATGAAATTATTGCAATATTTTCATTTCCACTAAAACAAAACACACACATATATTCCAACACCACTACAAAATGTCTGCACTCGTATCTACTGTGATGAAGTACTTTGAGAGGTGATTATGGCTAGAATGAACTCCTGCCTCAGCAAGGACCTGGACCCGCTGCAATTTGCCTATCACCACAATCGGTCTACAGCGGATGCGCTCTCACTGGCTCTCCAACCGACCTTGGATCACCTGGTCAAAAGTAAGTCAGGTGCTGTTTATTGCTTACAGCTCAGTGCTCAGCACCCTCAGTTCTAATCAACAAGCTCTCAAGCCTGAGCCACTGTAGCTCCCTCTGCAAACGGATCCTTGACCACATTCTGTGCGGATTGGAAATGACATCTCCTCACTGGCAATAAACTCTGGTGTTGCTCAAGGATCTGTGCTCAGCCCACTGCTGTGTGGCTGGGCACAGCTCAGGCCCCATCTATAAAGTTGCCAATAACAGGACTATTGTTGGCAGAATTTCAGATGGCGATGAGGAGGCGTACAGGAGTGAGGTAGATCAGCTGGTTGAGTGGTGTTGCAACAACAACCTTACACTCATTGTCAGTAAGACCAAGGAACTGATTATGGACTCCAGGAAGGGGAATTTGAGGGAACAAGCACCAGTCCTCACCTCGGGATCAGTAGTGGAAAGGGTGAGCAATTTCAAGATCCTGAGTGTCAACCTCTCTGAGGATCTATCCTGAGCCCAACATAATGGTGCAATTATAAAGAAGGCACAACAGCAGCTACATTTCATTAGGAAACATGCTATGTAGAGACCACTCACTGTCTGGTATGGAGGGGCCACTGCCCAGGATCAGAAAAAGCTGCAGTATGTTACAAATTCAGCCAGCTCCATAATGGGTGATATCTACTCCAGCATCAAGGACATCTTCAAAAGGCGGTGCCTCAAAAAGATGGCACCCTCTGCAATTCTTTTGTTAATTTTTGCATCAATAAAATGATTGTTCAATGGCCAAAATCAGCAGGGTGCTGGTGAGTTAATGCTACCCCATGATGACATTTTCTACCACTTAGATCATAATTGGGAGTAAAATGGATGATAAGTCATCTGGATTATACTTGTCCTGAGTATCACACTCAAAATGCAGGAGGAACTCAGCAGATCTAAGGAGAGGGGTTAACAGTCAATGTTTCTGGCCAAGACCCTTCATCTGGACTGGAAAGGAAGGGGGAAGAAGCCAGAAGAAGGAGAGGAAGGTGAAGCCAGGTGAGGTGGAAGGTAGGTGGGTGGGGAAGCTTCGAGATGGAAGGTAGGTGGGTGGGGGACCGATGAATGAATGGGGAAGCTTGGAGCTGATAGGTGAAAAAGGTGAAGGGCTATAGAATAAGAAAACTGATTGGAGCAGAGAGAAGACCATGGGGGAAAGAAAAGAAGGACAGGTACTAGAGGGAGGTGAGGAGAAGGGAAGGGGTAAGAAGGGAGCCAGAATAGGGAATGAAAAAAGTAAAATAGAAGGGGTGGGGAGGAGAAAATACCAGAAGGTAGAGAAATTAATATTCATTCCTATCCTGTTGTTTTCTAAATAGGGCAGTCCTAGGCAATTTTCTACAACTTGAGAATATGCCAGCATTATAACAAACTGGAACAGCTTAGGTGGAGTCATGGTTATTTCCATCCTGAAAGTATTCAGCACCAGAGATGGAATGTGTTCTAATGCATTCTGCTTCCATTATTTTGTGCAAGTGTGCTTTTGCCGCAGCCTTTGTGGGGCGGCCCCTCATTTGAGATACTCCTGACGCTGCTTCTAATACACCCTTCTGGGACAGGGCAGGTGCTTGGTGTGATGAAAATCAACAAGTAAACAAAGTAGATGAAAGAGACTGATGGATTAAGGAAATCCAACATTGTCGAGGTCTCACTTAGAAGGGGATTCACTATTGCACACATGTCTCGTAGTTCCATTACTGCCAGGCCCAATGTAGACTATCAGTGCTTCTGATAATACGAGCATTACTTTCCGCTGACGTTCTAAAGCATATTATTCTGAATGCAACACTATACTGAAAGAAGCATTAGAATGAAATGCCCTTCATACTTCTTATATTATTTTACTTTTATTTAGTGATACAGTGCAGAGAAGGTCCCTCCAGCTCTCTGAGCCATGCCTCCCCAGCAACCCCCACAACCTCAATTAACCTGAATTTAATTACAGGGAAATTTATAATGACCAATTCACTGGTATATCATTGGAATGTGTGAGGAAACCAAAATGCTTGGAGAAAACCCATGCATTCCACGGAGAGGATGTAAAGTATCTTATAGAACAGTGCTAGAATTGAACTGTAATAGTTTGCACTATCTGCTATGTTACTGTGCTGCCAAACCCCATATTCTCGGTGAACACAAAACTCCATCAATTTCAGTTTTGAATGTATTCAATAACAGACCTACTCATTTGGTGTGGAGAATTTCAATGAATTCTCCATGGTTTGAATATATACTCTATCTGACCTCTGCTTCAAGCATCGAACCCCCTTTCTTCAAATTATACCTTCTTGTTCTAGCCTCTCCAACCAAAGGAAACAACCTTGCAGGATGGCTCTTATCAAGCCCCAAACATTTTGAATAAGATCATCCACAACTAAATTAATACCAACATATTCTATTTAATGCTATAGGATGCTGGAAGTTAATCCCTAAAATGATCACACTTTATGAAAGCAGCAATATATGCCCTGTAAAATTTCCAAAAATAATCTTTGTTGTCATGTTCTCTACCTGTAAGACTTTGTAAGATTACTGACCAACTGGAGATTGATGGAGTTTGGGATCTTGGTCTTGTGATCTAGGAATGTTTTTGGTCATGGTTTTACAGCCCAGAAACAGGCTCTACATATCTACATTGACCATCAAGCACACATCTACATTCTACAATTCACATCTCACCTCACCATTAACTTCACCACCTCAATTTCAACCACATTATTCTCCTGTCACTGACCAACACAAGGAGAAAGTTATATGGTCAGTCAACCCATGAACCAGCATGTCTTTGGGATGAGGGAGGAAACTATGTAAAGCAAACCCATCACTCACATTTGTCATGAAGTTTGCTCTTTTGATGTGTCAAAAGGCCGAATTCTGCTCCCATGTCTTATGGTTTTATATTTAAAGAGGAAGTTGATAGGCTCTTGATTAGTAAAGGCTCAGAGACTTTGGGATGAAGACAGGAGAATAGGGTTGAGAGGGTTAATAAATCAGCCATGATGGAATAACAGAGCGGACTAATCTCTTATTGTCTTATTTGAAGAAATGCAAACTGCACACAAGATCAGGATGAAACCTGTAAGAAAACAATGCTAACCATTGAATCACTGTGACACTCAACAGAGGCTCCCTTTCTTTCCATTTTCAACAGGAAAAAAATGTATTTGGTGCAACTCAGGTTTTGGCCATCCTTTATATTAGTATTACAAACATGATGGAAGTGAGCCTAACCTTCAAGTTTGGATGCACCGTGGTGTTTCTGCATCCAGAAACTGAAGTGGATGTTTTGGGCAACAGGATACTACTTTTTTGAATCATGACTGTTTGTCAAAGAATTCAAGAGTTGAGAACTATTTCAAAAATTATTTTTGTTTCTATGGAGAAATTGTACTTCTGTCTGAGCTAGGGGATGTTCCACACTGCCGGCAAACCTGTTTCACGTTTCCATCCTTGCTATTTTAATTTTGCATTTTCAGAATCTGCACAATTTTGCTTTTATAAAAGAGACATGAGAGGTGTAAACACAGCGGATGATGACTCATTCCTATCACAAGTTTTGGCAGATATAGGGAAAATTACTACTGAGCTGAAACTTGACTATTCAGATAATCCAGGTCATATAAACACATAATTTTCTGTAGATGCTGGAAATCTTGAGCAACACACACACAATTCTGGAGGAACTCATCAAGTCAGGCAGGTTCTACAAAGTGGAATAAACATTTGATGTTTCTGATAATCTAGGTGCTTCCCCAAATGCTGGTTCCATGCTGTAGAAGGGTTGAGTTTGTTACAGAGATGTTAATGTTCATGTCCCTTGATCTGGTAATTACTATAATCATAGTTCCTTTGCCACATCTTTTCAGGTACCAAAAAGAGCATAACTGTGATATTGATCAACTCTCCACTTCCAACTTCACTCAGCCATTGGGAAATACAGACTGCAACAGGAACAGGTTCATGAATTTCCCACTCAGGTACAGATGACCTTACAGCAAGGAGGCAGTGGCATCTTTGCAAGCATTTACACAGTTGGACGTGATGTGGAATTTCCATAAAGGCAAACAGGATAGCTCCACTAACTTGATGCAGAAAAACAAGCAAGAAAGTTCCAGTTTTCTCATCACGTTGTAGTCAGTATAACCCCGCAGGTGAGCTTTGCAGATGAGAAAGCCTCAGACTGGAAGTTTAGATAAGAGAGACTGTGCCCTAAGCTGTCTTTTTGAAAAGATTCTGATTCTTCACAGATTATTTTCCTTGGGAATCCTTCACAATGGACCATTCAGCATCTCTCCACATTGCCGGTGATGCTTGCTTAGCTGGATAAATTGTAAGAAGGTTTGAATCTTCATTGCATCAGTTTTCATGTATGAATGTAATGTAATATTAAAAATTAAGAAGAAAGAGAAGGGGATCACGAAATATCCCAGGCAGACGTGGTTAAAATTTACCTAGTGGCATTTTGTAACTATACTAAAGGCAAAAGTATAACTGGGGTATGTGGAAGGATCATTATGGACAACAAGGACTATCTCAAGATTGAACTTTCAAGATTAAGTTAATTTATCATGTGTACTACTGAAGCCCCTGCCTCTGCCCAGGTCTTATCAGGCATTTTAACTTGTGTTATAAATGCACCTTATTTTTAGTGAACCTACTGGTGGTAATGTTACTTTCTGGGTTATATGTGTGAGTTACATGAATTATGCTGTGTACTTTGGTCTGGAGGAACGTTGCTTCATTTGTTGGTATACAATTGAATGACGATGAACTGAACTTGAGCTTGAAGCGTACAGTGAAATGTGTCACTTGCAGGGGCTGGCCCACAGTGTCCACACATTCTGGCACCAACATTTTATGCACACAATCTATGTGGGGAGCTTAAAGGTAAAAGTGACATCCTAAATTAATATATAATACAGTATTCACAAAGGAATTAAAGTTTGTCATTGGAGAACTCAGTCAGGTGAAAGATGAAATTCTATTACAAGTATTCACAAATAATGAAGAAGTACTCAATGTCTTAGTCAGCCTAAAGGTTGATAAATCCACAAGACTGGATAAGATTTATGAGAGGCAAGGGAAGAGATTGCTGTAGCTCTAGGTGAGATGTTTAAATTTTGGCTGATGATAAGTGAGGTAAATCACCAGAGGACACCAAGTGTGACCTCCTTTTCAAAAAGGGCAACAAACAAAACCTTAGCAATTACACACCTGTGTGCAGATCATTTATAGAGAAAAAAGGTTCTGAGGGACAGGAACCACTTAGAAAGGCAGGGACAAACTTGACTGAATTTTTTGAGGGGGTAAGAAAGTGCTTTGAAGAGGGCAGTGCAGTAGATGTGGTGCACATGGATTTTAGTAAGGTTTTCAACAAGATCCCACATAGGAGATTGGTTCAAAAGGTTAGGGCTCATGGGATTCAAGTCAAGTTGGCAAACTAGATCCAGAATTGGCACGGCAATAGGACACAGGAAGTGATGTTAGAGCAGGGGTTCCCAACCTTTTTCATGCCATGGATCCCTGCCGTTAACCGAGGGGTCAGTAGACCCCAGGTTGGGAAACCCCGTGTGGGTCATTTTTGTGATTAGATGCCCATGACTAGCGGTGTTCCATGGGGTCTGGTGCTGTGATTCTTACAGTTTTTAACATATGATTTGGATGTGAATATAGAAGGAATGATCAATAAGTTTGAAGATGACACGGAGATTGGTGGAGTTGTTGACAGTGTTTGTTACAGAGTGATATTGATGAAAAGGGATGAGAAATGGCAGAGATTGAGAGGTGATGGAATTTGAAAGTAGTAGAGGTTAGAACATACATCACGAATGACAATGTCCTAGGGAATACTGACGAAAAAAGGGACCTTGGTATGCAAGTCCATGGATCTTTGAAGGTGGCAGTGTGGTTAAGAAAATCTGTAGGACTTCAATAGTCAAGGCATTAAATGGAAGGAGGTTCAACTTTATAAACCTTTTGTCATACCCCATCTGGAGTACTGCATGCATTTCTGATCACCACACTATAGGAAAGATGTGATAGTGCTGGAGGGGCACAGGGAGGATTCAACTTAACATTGTCTGGAATGAACTTTTAAGTTTTGAGAAGACACCAGAGAGGCTAGGTCTGTTTTCAGTGAGTGGAGGAGATTAAGAGGAGATGTGATTTTAAGGAATATAAAATTATGCGGATTACAGGTAAGATTGAGTGTAGGAAACACTTCCCCATATCAGAAGTGAACAAAACCAGAGGACACCAAATCAGGTTAAGAGGAAGTTATTTAGTGGGGTTCTGAGGGGCACATTTTTTGGTGGATATCTGGAATGCCCACTGGAAAGAGTGATGGGAGGAGAGATGATAACAGAATTTGAGAACGGTCTAGACAAGCACTTGGAATGTCTCAGCATCGAAAGCTATGGGCTAAATGGTGGCATATGGGGTTAATACAAAATGGGATTGTGAGCATGGAGGAAAGTGAAAAGTAACTTCAAAAAGATATAGACAAGCAGAGTGAACTGGCAAGAGCATGTCAGATGGAATAAATGTGGAAAAATGTTGGGTCATCCACTTCACTGTAGATGACAAAAAAGAATATTAAATGGTGTGAGAGAGGACAATGTTCAAAGACACTTAGCTGTGCTTGTGCTCAAGTCAATGAAGGCTAATATGCAGGTGTAGCTGTTGGAAGGAAAAATAGTATGTTAACCTTTATTATCAGAGGATATGGTAACACCAATAAAGGAACCTTATTTGAATTATTTAGGGCCTGAAAAGGCTGCAATTGGACTATTGAGTGCAATTTGGTCTCTTTACATAACTAAGATGTATTTGCTACAGAGGCAGTACATCAAATACTTACTTGTATTGCTTCTAGAGACAGCATTTTGTTGTATGAGAAGAGAGTGAGTAGATTAAGACCTGATTGTCTGAAAAGAGTGAGAAAAGATTTCTTTGACTCCTACATAAAGAGCTAGACATGCTAGATGTTTCTCTTGAAAGAGGAATCTAGGAATGGGTACAGTTTCAGAATAAAGGGCCATTTAGGACTGAAGTGAGGGATTATCTACCTTGGCAGGTTACGGAGGATCAGTTTGTGTGTTAATTCAGTACAGAGATTGATAGAACTCAGGCCATGAAAGGAAACAAGTGATATATGAATAGTTCCTGAAAATGGTATTCAGTAAAAAGTTTGTTGAACACTGAAATAAATTTCATGTGCAGTTAGAAACATAGAAAATCTACAGCACAATACAGGCCCTTCAGCCCACAATGCTGTGCCGAACATGTACTTACTTTAGAAATTATCTCTAGTTTTCTATTAAAATTTTACTGACTTGACATCCATGCCTTATGTTCTTAAGTATGCTCTTGAACCCAGTGTTACTGCTTAATCTTTTACCCATTCCATGCATGCTTTAATAATCATAATACATAAAAGCAGAATTATGATATTCAGCCCATCCAATCCTGCACCATTCCATCATGGTTGGAGTTATTATCCCTCTAAGTCCCATTTTCCTGCCTTCTCCATGTAACCTTTGACACCCTGACTAATCAAGAACCTATCAAACACCATTTTAAGTATATCCAATGACTTGGTCTCCACAGCTGTCTGTGGCAATGATGGAACTGGGTAATAAGAATAATCAGTTTTGTCTATGCTTCATTGTGTTCAATTTGCTCTTGTAATAGGTTAGTTATTAACTTAGCCTGCCCTTGATGGATGCAGTTTGCAGTTGCTGAAGACAGTAGACTCTCATGCCGAGGATGGGATCATTGGGCAAACTGTTAATTACTGACTGCCATCACTTAATGATTCACAGACCTGCATGCCTGAACTAGTGTCAGAGAAGATGGACCTTTTATAGCTAGAAGAGGCAGCATGGTAGTGTAGCAGTTAGTGTAAAGCTCTTGTAGCCCATGTTCAATTCTACTGATGTCGGTAAGGAGTTTGTACATTCTCTCTGTACATTGTAGTATTGGTTTCCTCCAGTTTCCAGTTTCCTTCCACATCCTAAAGACCTAAAGCTAATTCGTCACCTGGGTGTAATTGAGCGGCACGAGTTTGTTGGGCCAGAAGAGCCTGTTTCCCTGGTGTACGAGGAGTGATTGATAAGTTCATGGCCTATGGTAGAAGGAGTCAATTTTAGAAAACCTAGCACATTTATTTTTCAACATAGTCTCCTCCTACATTTATACACTTAGTCCAGCGGTCGTGGAGCATACGGATCTTGGACCTCCAGAAAGTGTCCACAGCAGGGCTGATTGATAAGTTTGTGGCCTAAAGTAGAAGGAAATGAGTTATACAGCTCTCGCGACATGCACATGCAGGTCAACTCTTTGAGTGATTATGCAGAAAGTTTGAAGTTAATAACTCATCAGGGGTGATTGATAAGTTTGTGGCCTAAGGTAGAAGGAGATGAGTTATCCTTGTTTTCTTCAAACCCGTACCTTATGTTTAATTATGATTTCACCCCAAACCCACAACTATATGCCCTTGCTATTCCACTTGATTTTAGGAATCAAGTCAAATATTCCAGTAAGAAAAAGGAAAATTGAAGAGAATTCCAAAATAGTTCCACTCTCTGAATAAAAAAAACACCCTATTTAGTTCTGAAATAGACTAATCTTTAATTTGAGAATAATGGATCTCTCAATGTTGACTGGAGGGTACAATCTCCCTGAGCCCACCCTGTCAAAGCTTCATTTTGAATCCTCCTGAAGATCTCTAGAGGATACAGGCCAAGCTGACTTGGTACCTCAACATCTGAGGGAACCTGTGTCTGTATTAGCTTCAAACGAAATATGTTTTAAATAAAAACCCAGTGAAGTCAATTTGAAAGCAATTTTAAAAACATTATTTGCCTGCCATTTGCAATGCTAATGAGGGGAATGTGTAAGTTATGAATAATGAAAATTTGAAGAAAAGTGCATATATACTTCTTCCATCTAGGGTATGATAATGATTTTCTATTGACGTAAGGCAAACCAATCAATTGTGCTGATGTCATACTCCGTGAATCATTACCTTCAATTGAATGTTTGAAGCCTTTGAAATGGAATGTAGATATAATGTTCTTTTTCTGCTATACTTATCGAGGGGGAAGATACCATCTGCTTTTATCAAGAGGTTCACAGCTTCTCAACAGAACCAAAATGTAAAAAAAAAAGTAATCTCCAAAGTATATAAATAGTTCAATTTCATTTAAGAGTCTAACAAAAACAGTTTTGCCATTAAATAGATAGCTTTCTGGAAAATATTATCATATTATATTATTGTGAAAAGTAAAATATTTGGTTTAGTTCTGCATTACAGTCACAGAGAATTGATAGGCTGAGTAGTTACTATGATTAGTAGCTAACCTCTGAGGAATAGATATCCAGTGTTTGGAAGGGATTTACAGCGATAAGGATGTCTCCGACGTAAGTATATATCTGCTCCTTGCTGTACCGCGTTTGTAATTGTTCGGTGACTGTACTCTGGCAAGAGACAACAAGTAAAATAGTGCATAATTACATAAAGTATATGAATAATGTTAAAGCATTGATATTTACTGTGGCTGAATTTATAAACTGTTGGATGGATGAAGAACATGTCTGGTTCCCTCTTCAGGAAACAAGCTAATTAACCAGCTCGTCAAAGGCCATTCCAAGGGAACCTAATTAACCAGCTCGTCAAAGGCCATTCCAAGGGAACCTAATTAACCAGCTCGTCAAAGGCTATTCCAAGGGAACCTGCGATCCAGGAGTATCTGACTTTCCTGATGTTAGCTGGGTTTTGCAAGAGAGTAGGTGTGAGTGAATGGTTGGCAGCATAAGCAATATGGGACAGTTACACAAGGGGAGTTGGAAATAGATTGGATATAGGTAAGGTGTGGGATGGAGAGCTTGTTCATGCAAGTTTCTGGTGATTGTGCAGGAGCGGCCAGTTCAGTGGATAAGAAAACTGGTATACTTTGAGCCAAAAGTGGCTCTTTTGCCCCACAAGCAGTACTGGCAATGTTTTAAATCTCTCATTTTTTTAAATGAATGCTCATCGTATGATGATATGTGCCTAAGATACTGCTGCAAATAAGATTTTCATTGCAGCTTCGTGTACACATACTGTCCTTGTTGTTCCTCTCAACACTTTGTGATGTATCGGGTGGTAGTCTTGCCATTTCTTTAGCATGTGTCTGCTTTCTACGAGGCCGAGTTGCTAGCTCGATGCTCAACCCAGCACGGATGGAAAGCGTGCAAGGAGCCGGCTGGAGTCGAACCCGCGACCACTCACTTCGAACTCCGGTGTGGATGCCACCACACCACCAGCCAGCACCCAGCGTGTACTTAGGCCTGTGACAATAAATTCAACTTTGACCTTTGACTTTACATGTCAAGCTTCTCAGATCCTGGAAGACCTAGAATAGCCAGCTGAAAGTGAAGTAAAAATCTAACTTGCACAGTTCCATGACAATCTAAACCCGTCTGCAGGTAGTGGGGATGGCTCTACATATGTGGATATCAGCTGGAAACGGGGGAAGGATTGTGCTCGGACTGGGGTTCAGATGTTTTTGCAATTTAATAACATGCTTGAACAAGCACATATACATATTTTAGGAGGTTAAATTGCCCCCTCAGAAGTCAGTCAACCACAAATAGATATTATTAACCTCAAATGTCATTAATCTCAGCCCATTTCAATTTATCATATTACAATTTTTCCAAATAATCTTTGAATTAATAAGGCCAATTATCTTTGAGTGAAGATGAAACACATTCGATTAAACAGAAATAAACGTATTTTAATTTTCTTACTTCATCCAGTACTTCAAGTGCGGCCAGATCATCTGTGCTATCCAGATTTGACATGCCCTTCATGTATTGATCCTTCTTTGTGTGAATACGTTCATGCCTGTGAAAAACAAGACTCTTGTCAAATCTGTGCTTAATATCAGAGATCAGCCTCCAGTCCAAAAGGTTTTCTTTGAAAGAATTTCACAGATAAATGAACAGTGCTGTCAACAATTTGCAATACAATAAAAGAGTAATTGGAGACATGATTCATGGTAGGTTACACGTTTGGAAGAAAAGAGTAACCAAAGCCCATGAATTCACATTTAACTCAGCTCGCTGTTGCTTAAGTGATAGAGGTCACTTTGACTGATCGGTATTGCCATTGTATCATGTGACAATTTTGGAAGCTTGAAGGTGAACTAGATTAACCTATTTTTCTTCATACAGCAGTCCAAGAATTTGAGGGGGTGAGAAGAGGGGCATTGAGTATTGAGGAGAAATGGGGAGGATTATCATTTTGATTTACTAACTTGAGATTGGCCATTGTGTCCCATAAATATGTGTGGTACTCTTTACTTTCTAACAGAGATTGGATCAGTCACATTCTTCATTTTCAATCCTCAATAAAACAAGGAGGAGCAATGCTGAAATAATTATAAATACCACCACGGTTGTTTTAAAGTATTAAAGATGTCATCGCTGCAGCTTTGAATACAGATTGAAACAGCTGTGCATTGAGAACTGCAGGACCCACATGCCTGAATCCGTAACCGTGCTGTTGCTGCTGTGCTGCCCATTGTGTCTTGCTCCAAGCATCAAGAATGCTTCCACCTGAAGAGATGCTCCTCTTTCCCAAGTCACCACTGCCATGCCTACCCTCCCCCCACTGTTTGATGAACTTCCTTCCACCATTGAAACAGTTTTTCCTGAGCCACTCTTCATCGAAGTTCAAAGTACGTATTTTATCAAAGAATGTATGCACCATACAACTAGAGATCCATCTCCTTACAGGCAGCCACTAAGCAAATAAACGTCAAAAGAATCCATTAAAAAAAGATCATCAAAACACCCAATGAACAGAGAGAACAAAAAAAAATGGGCAAACAATAAAAGTAAGCAAATAGCTTCAGAAATGAAGTTTAACAAAAGGCACGAATCCAGTATCACTGCAGCTGGAGCAGGCCACAGCCTCAGTTCAGTGCAAAGCTGCAGTTCATTGCACAGGACCACAGTCTCAAAGCCAGTATCACTGCAGCTGGAGCAGGCCACAGCCTCAGCTCAGTGCAGAACAGAGTAAATATTGCGGAGGAGTGAGTAGAACCGTGAGAAACTGGCCCTCACCCTGCTTCCAGTCCTGACATTCTTGATCTTTTCAATCTTGCCCGGTGCTTAAATTGTCCAAACATCAGGTTGATCCTCACTCCTGGACTGCTCTGGGGCCTGAATCCACCATCACAATTTGGCCCGTACTTGAACTTTCCAATTCAGCTCGGTACTGAAATCAATCAGACATCAGCACTTTCCTCACTCTTGGAGTCACCATGACTCTGCCTTGACCATGCATTAGACCTAGTCTCCACCTTTGTTTGCCTCAACCATACCTTCCGTGTGCCTCTGCATCTTCCACCGCTCACCTCTCCACTGTTAGCATTGATTGCTGTTAATAAAGTGTTACTAATAAGGTATTTAGTAGTTTTCTCTGTTTTGATTTTGCCACTGCTAAGTAATCAGTGGGCATCACCAGCGTTACCTTAAATCAGAATTGCAAGTGACTCCAACTAGGCCAAATTCCAGTGGGCTCCTGACTCACCAGGGGCCCATATACCCTTTGTCCATTTCAATACAAACATCAAAGATGCCTACCAACCCCATCAACAATTTGGTAAATCAAATCACCAGGCTGTGATTTTTCTCGCTATACACAAACGAACTGGACTGAAAGGATCTAGTATAGAAAGCATTACAGTGTTGTTCTGAGGAAATAAATGAGTTTATTTTGTGTTGGTAGGCTGGTCCATATTCAAAGACTCATCTGGCAGCCTGGATAAGTGTGTCACTACCATCATGGAATTTATCAGGAAGTGTGATGTGGACTGTATACTAAAAAGGACAATCCGGGTATTTCCGAACTGACAACATAATACCCCAACTCTCGTATTTATACTCATATATATAGGACCAATGTGACAAAAGCTCTTTTTGTGACCCTATCTACCTGTGTCATCTCATTCAAGGAAATATGGATTGGTATTCAAAGATCTATTTATTATACCACACTCCTTAGTGCCCCACTGTTCACTGTGCAGCCTCCCAAGGTGCAACATCTCACACTTGTCTGTATTAAATTCCATCTGCCAGTTTTTCAGCTGCTCCCAATCCCACTGCAACTTTAATAGACTTTGTTGCTGTTCACTGCGTCACCAGAATTGGTGTCAAACTGCTTCAATTTACCACATTATCATCAAAATCATTAATATAGATGCCAAACATTCCTGCAGCACACCATTAGTCACTCATTTCCAGTCAGAAATGTAACCATCTTCTACCATTCTCTGGCTTCTCCCTCTAAGCTACTGTTATTTGTTTATCTTGAATGACTGGCAACAGAACCCTCTGGACCAGCCTCCCATGTGCAACTTTTACAAAAACCTTGTTAAAGTCCATGTAAACAATGTCCACTCTCTATCCTTCATCAAATTTTCCTGGCAACCTCCTTGAAAAACTCTAAAAGATTGGTTAGACATTACATACTACCACAAAGCCATGTTGACTATCCAGAATCAGGCCCAATCTTTCCAAGTACTTATATATCCAGTTCCTTAGAATACCTTCCAATAATTCACCTGTTAATTTTCAAGTTTTTTTCTTAGGGCCTTTTTTTGAACAGTGGAACATTAGTCGCCCTCCTGTCGTTCAGCTCCTCTCCCATGGTTAAGGATAATTTAAATATTTATGCCACGGCCCCTGCAATTTCTGCATCATCTTCCCACAAGGTCCTGGGGACATTCTCCCTAATTTTCTTCAGGACACCAAACACATCTGCTTTTGTAAATGGGTAAGGTCCAGGACCTCACTTTTGTTTTACCACGGTTCTTTAGACTCTGTGACAATCCCCTGAGTAAATACAATTGCCAAAATCCAAATTGAGATCTTCCCCGTCTCTTTTGGCTCCATATATAGATGACCACTCTCATCTTCAAGTGGATCAATTTTGTCCTCTGCTTTCCTTTTGTTTTAGTATATCTGTAGAAGCCCTTGGAATTCCCCTACATCTTGTATTCCAAAGCAACCTCGTGTCATAGTTTAGCATTCTGATTTCTCTCTTTACGTGTTCTGTTGCATTTCTCATATTTGTTAAGTGTTTCTTTGTTGTCTATACTTTCTTCTTCTTCTTAAGCAGTGCCTCAATACCACTCAAAAACCAAAATTCCCTTAACCTATTAACCTTGCTTCTTCTAGCAGGTGTATACAAACTCTGTACTCTCAAGGTTCAACTTTTGAAGGCTTCCTACTTACCAAACATCCCTTTGCCAGAAAACAACTTATCCCAATCCATACCTGTCAGATCCTTTCTGATGCAATCAAAATTGGCCTTTCTCCAAGTTAGAATATGAATAGCTTTTTGATAAATAGATATCCATTTCAGACGGAGGCAGGAATGATATAAGAAGCTTTTCAGAGATTTGATTTGAGTGCTAACCATAGGATATTCAGTTCTTATCAGTTTTCTGTTCCATATGTATGTAGTCCTGGGTTGTAGCTTTATAAGGTTGGCACCAAGTTTTTAGGAAGCATGAAGCAGCTCTGAGCATATATGTCTGCATTCTTTATTGAACTAAGGTCTGTTGGCTCGATGGTAAAATTGAGGGGTGACAAGCAATCTGCAGGAGAAACTTTGTGGGTTGCACAGTATCTGTGTGGAGAAAGAAAACACTGAAGTTTTAGGTTAAAACCCTGCATCAGAGTTATTTGTTGTTCCATATTAAAACAGCTGCAGTCTCTTGTGACTCCATGGTGAGGGATATGTCTGCCCATAAAATTCAGATAGTGTAGGGATAAAGTCTTATTGCTCTTTATCGTCCACAGATACACATGGATAGTCCACTTTTCAGTGGATTAACTTATGGTATGCTAAATGCTGGTAGTGGCACACATATGGAAGATAGTTGGTCTCAATGTGGAGATGACACTTCTTCACATGGATAAGATGGTTATGGTAAACAACAGCTGCAATTGCAACAGATAAATTGGCAAGGATGAATCCAGTTGAGTTCTTGCACACATTGGTTCTCTCAGTCAGATGGGGGAAATAACCTTTAATATAGACCAGCTGGGTCTGTGGCGGTGCCACTCAAATTGAAATGCCTCCACCCAGAGCGCAGGCTGTACTTTCAATCCTTATTTAGAGTCTTTTGATATGAAGAAGTAATAATTCATCAGTGGGAGAGGAGTTTTCCCTTAAAAACTTTGTCATACTGAGAACCTTTAGATTTGACTACCCCTCTTTTCCCCTTACAAAAATGCACATATGCCCAGTGGAACCCGGTGTGGTCTTCTGCTGCTGCAGCCCATCTACTTCAAGGTTCAACATGTTTCGCATTCAGAAATACACATCTGCACACCACAGTTGGTTATTTGGGTTACTGTCACCTTCCTGTCAGCTTGAATCAGTCTGACCATTCCCTTCTGACCTCTCATTAACAAGGCATTTTTGCCTAAAGAACTACCTCTCACTGGATGTTTTCTTTTTATTTTTTGCACCATTCCCTCTAAACTCTAGAGACTGTTCTGCATGAACATCCAAAGAGAATTCCTGTGACTAGTGATGTGCCACAGGGATCAGTGTTGGGTCCATTGTTATTTGTCATCTATATCAATGATCTGGATGATAATGTGGTAAATTGGATCAGCAAATTTGCTGATGATATGAAGACTGGAGGTGTAGTGGACAGTGAAAAAGGTTTTCAAAGCTTGTAGAGGGATTTGGACCAGCTGGAAAAATGGGCTGACAAATGGCGAATGGAGTTTAATGCAGACAAGTGTGAGGTATTGCACTTTGGAAGGACAAACCAAGGTAGAACATACAACGTAAACAGTAGGACACTGAGGAGTCCAGTAGAACAGAGGGATCTGGGAATGCAGATACAAAGTTCCCTGAAAGTGGTGTCATAGGTAGATAGGATCATAAAAATAGCTTTTGGCACACTGGCCTTTATAAATTAAAGTATTGAGTATAAGAGTTGGAATGTTATGGTAAGGTTGTACAAGACATTGGTGAGGCCGAATTTGGAGTATTGTGTGCAGTTTTGGTCACCAAATTAGAGGAAGGATATTAATAAGGTTGAAAGATTGCAGAGAAGGTTTACAAGGATGTTGCCAGGACTTGAGAAACTGAGTTAAAAGGAAAGGTTGAATAGGTTAGGACTTTATTCCCTGGAGCGTAGAAGAATGAGGGGAGATTTGATAGAGGTGTATAAAATTATGATGGGTATAGATAGAGTGAATGCAAACAGGCTTTTTCCACTGAGGCTAGGGGACAAAAAAACCAGAGGACATGGGTGAAGGGTGAAAAGGGAAAAGTTTAAAGGGAATATTAGGAGGGGGCTTCTTCACACAGAGAGTAGTGGGAGTGTAGAATGAGCTGCCAGTTGAAGTGATGAATGCAGGCTCACTTTTAACATTTAAGAAAAACTTGGACAGGTACATGGATGAGAGGTGTATGGAGGGATATGGTCTAGGTGCAGGTCAGTAGGATTAGGCAGAAAAATGGTTCAGCACAGCCAAGAAGGGCCAAATGGCCTATTTCTGTGCATAATGTTCTATGGTTCTATGGAGATCAGCAGTTTCTGAGATATTCAAACTACCCCATCTGGCTCCAAAAATCATTCCATGGTCAAAGTCACTTTGATCACATTTCTTCCTCATTCTGATGATTGATATGAACAACTGAATCTCTTGACCACGTCTGCATGCTTGTATGCACTTAGTTGCTGGCACATGGGGTAAATTGCCAGGTTCTGCCTGCCCCAGTTGGAGTTTGCAGCATTTGCAAGATTTTGGTATTATTTTTCCCGGAAGATTACAGATGGAAACTGGACTTGGAGATGTACCATTTGTGACTATAAGCATATTCAACATTTTTGGGATTATGGCATATCATAGTACCTTGGCATTCACCTGCAGGTTTTGAATAAAACCTAAATTTAAGGTCTGCTGCTCAAGAAAATGATGTGTAACTTGTTCAAATCTGAAGGCAAGAAAATCAAAGCTCCTCTATGGGAAACATTGTTTTAGAACTGATACGTGCAAAATACCGTAAATCAGAAAATGCGATCAAATTCTACTGACTTTTTATCTACTTTAGAGTTCATGTACCTATAATAAGACTTAGATTTTATGATATAAATCACATGAGAGCTATGCCACCTTGATTACAAAATATGCTTAGTGACAATTTGCTCAAGGGACTGACAATCATGCATGTCACACCAGGCTGGCTGTGAAAAAAAAAAGTTTGCATCTCAGCTTGTTTTTGGAAGGCTTATAATTGAAGGACAGAGAGCGTGTTTGCCAACGTTAAGGACTATGGTCCCGAAGATGCCAGAGGATTCAAGAGGGGAGAAGGCAATTCTTCTGTATAATTCCTATTACTGGGATGACGGTTCAATGACATCCATTATATAGTAGGATTTCTGGGATTTTTCAACTAACAAAGCTTTTGTAGAACACCTTTGTTCACCTTAGGATAAAGAGCAAAGGGAGAAGAAACTGCGTACCCATCCCCTCCAATGTTTCCTCCTGCACATACTGTCCACCTAATTTCCTTCTCCATTAGTTCATCATTCCCAACCTCTCCTCCCACCTGGTTCCACCTTTCATGAACTGTCTGGCGTTGATCCTCCCCGCACCCTATTGTTTTGCTATATACTGGCGATTTTCCTGTTCCCTTAGTCCTGATGAATGGTCTCAGTCCAAAAATGGCACCACACAACTTTTGTCTCCACAGGTACTGCTTGACCTGCCAAGTTCTTCCAGTGTTTTGTTTTTAATAGCAGCACTTAGCTTCACCAACATATTTTAAAAGTTACCAGGGCAAGGGAGGCTGTTGAATCTACCTATATATGTATAGATTGGAGCTTGAGGAGTGCTGTAATGAATTGGCATCCTGAAGAGCAGCACTCTTCAGTGGGTATCAGTGCTCAGAGTGCTTTATAGTGACATCATCCTTAAGAATAATGTCATGTTCCCCAGGTATGCCCACAGCACACTGCCCTTCAGCACTACCTCCCTTATTTATTTATTTATCTATTATCTATTTATTTATTTGTTTGTTTTGTTTGTTTATTTATTTCATTGCAGAATAGAACCTTCTGGTCATTCAAACTAAATTGCTCTGATTTAATCCTAGCCTAAGCATGGGGCAATTTACAATGACTAATTAATCTGCCAAATTGTACATCTTTAGACTGTGGGAGGAAACTGGAGCACCCGGAGGAAACCCACGCGGTCACAGGGAGAATGCACAAACTGCTTACAGGCAGCGGCGGGAATTGAACCTGGGTCGTCTGTACTGGAAAGCGTTGTGCCAACCACTATGCTACCATGCCACCCTTTTTTAAGTTGTGAAACTACTTATCCAACAACTGGTGGTACATGAGTATGTATTTCCTCTAAGTTATTTCCCTCGGAAGGATATAGGCCGAACACGGAAAATTGGGACTAGCTGGATGGGCACTGTGGTCAGCATGAACTTTTTGGGCATAAGGGCCTGTTTCAATGTTGATTACTCTATGACTCAATTACTCTAAATATTGGAAGAATTATATTTAAGTTCTACCACAAAGTTCACTCCCTAGAAGCCTGTGCCATCACTCACCATGGCAGCCCTTTGAACTAACGGTTCACAGCTGCAGAGTTATATTTGATCCTGATGTGAGATTCTCACTCCATATCCAGATTGTCACTAGGACAACATTTCTTCCACCGTAACACTGCACAGATGCTCCTGCCTCAGCTTCTGTGTTGATTAAATCCTTTAGAAACTCTTAACTTCAGTATTCAATAAACTCCTTGTGGATCGTCGTCCTCCAATTCATCCAGATCTTTTTTGTGCCTATTTCCAAACTTGCTCTGTTCACCCATATTTTGCTGTTCCATGCTGCCAACCTACTGAGTATTGGTTCAAGTGAGTTCCCAAATTTATATTAGAAGCTCTTCATGGTCTGGTCCCTCTGTGATATTTGTGGTCCTTCAACTCTGGAAAATCCCCAACTCTGTCACCTCACTCATGGAGTTGGAGGTCCTAAGGTCCTAGAATCTGTTTCTTAAAGCTCTTCACATCTCTTCCTCTCAATCTTCTTTTAAGAAACTTCTTAAAACCTGACTATTTGAATCCTTGAACCAACTAATTGTCTTCAGAGTATTTTCTTACAAGGTTTGGTGTATAATTTTCTCTGGTAATCCTTCTATAAATTGCCTTGAAACATTTTACTTTGTAAAATGAGCAATATAAATACAAATAGCCACTCCTGATGAAGGGTTTCGGCCCGAATCGTCACCATTTCCTCCTCCCATAGATGCTGTCTGGCCTGCTGAGTTCTGCCAGCATTTTGTGTTTTTAATAGCTAATACTTGTTCACTTTGTAATGTATTTTCATCACATTACTGCCATGTTCTTTTGTATAATTTTTCAGGTTTCTTAAGCACTTTACTTGTCAACAAGTCCATAATTTTGCAGTCAATCCTTGCCATACCTGTGTTCTCCTGAGCTACGTCCTTTTATTTATTTTTTCTTTCCCATTTCCTTTCTTATCTTTCATCTATTAATCCTGGTAAAGGAAGCTTTTTCAAGCATGTTAAAAATCTTTTCACTTTTCAGCAGGAATTTTTGCCTGTTTTTGTTTAATGGGTTTAATTTACTTAGAGACAATGGCAATTGCATATTCAATACTCTTAGATCCATTCAATGAAGTATCTAAATACAAATGTTAAGATGATAAACTATTTCATAGAGAAACAAATCAGAAGATTTAAGAACTGATATTTTGTATTGTGCAATATGTCAACAGTTATTTTATTTTGTGAATTTTAATTTGAATGAAGCTAATCTGTCAGTACTGTTAATTAAAAATAAATTGAAAAATGCCAGCTGATCTTTTTCAATGTCCATTTACCTGGTAGCAGTGGACGTGTCAGCCTAGGCACAATTCTAGCAGCTTACTCAAACAAGACCACCACATCATCGTAACTTCAATGTCATTGGTGCCCAAGTTTAAAAAAGTATCTCTCAAAACAGAAATAGAAATAGATGACATTTAAACATTGGAAGTACTTTGAGTATTAATATTTTCTCATAAATGTTGGCTGGGAGAAGGCTCAGAGGAGCTGACCTGGGTGCGGACCATGTTGCTGCCTGCTACTCAGAGACATCGGAACTGGTGTGCAAAAGCAGCGTGCAGCATAACTGAGAATGAGTCTTGGGTGCTTCTCTTGCAATTGCAAGACTCAGTTCAAATTGATAATGCGAGATGCCGCAGGCCAGTTTCCCTTGTTTGGTGGTGAGACAGGCAATGAGGCAGCAGCATGGCCTCAATTGTAGCAAGGACAAGGCCTCAGGCTGCTGCAGTCCAGGTGAGACGACACTGGAGGAGGTGTGGTGTGGAGTCTGTGCTCGGTTAGGAACTGGCTTCTACCATCAGTGCTGCCCTCCAGTGTTCGACTGGCGATAGGACAGACTGGATTACTGGGACCTGGACCATGTCCTTGTCACTTCGGGACTTGGACTATACGTGTGTTTTCTCGTGTAACGATGTGTGTGGGCTTTTTCCCCTCTCTCACTATTTTGAATGTATGTTATGCAACTTGGTCCCAGAGGAATGCTGACCTGTTCAATTGTGTCCACATATGGTCTGAATGAAAATTAAGCTTGATTTGATTTGATTTGCTTTTTGATTTGGTGTCATAGCAACAACCTTGCACCCACATCAGTAAGACTGAAGAGCAGATTGTGGACTTCAGAAAGAGCAGGACGAGGGAATACAAACAAACACTCATAGAGGGATCAGAACTGGAGAGAGGGAGCAATTTCAAGTTCCTGGGTACCAACATCTGAGGATCTAACCTGGCCACAACATATTGATGCAGCTATAAAGAAGGCAAGACAGGGGCTATGTTTCATTAGGAGTTTGAGGAGTTGGTTTGTCACCTAAACCACTCAAAAACTTCTACAGATGTACAGTGAAGAGCATTCTGACTGGCCGCGTCATCATCTGGTATGCGGGGAGGGCTACTGCACAGAATTGAAGTAAGCTGCAGGGAGTTATAAAATTAGTCAGCTCCATCATGGTTGCTAGCCTATTCAGTATTCAAGCCATCTTCAAGGAGCGGTGCCTCAGAAACATGTCCTCTTCTCACTGTTACCATCAGGTAGGAGGTACAGAAGCCTGAAGGCACACACTCAGCAATTCAGGAACAGCTTCTTCCCCTCTGTCATCCAATTTCAAAATGGACATTGAACCCATAAACACTACCTCACTACTTTTTTAAAATTTCTGTTTTTGCACTACTTATCTTAATTTATACATATATATATATATATACTTACTGTATTTCATTTTTTCTATATTTAACATGTATTGCATTGTACTGCTGCCAGAAAGTTAACAAGATTCATGACATATGCTGGTGATATTAAACCTGATTCTGATTCTGAAAATTATAAGATCACTGATTCATAGGATTGCTCACCACAGAAAATTGACAGCTGTGATGTCACATTAGGCCCATATCCCTCTTGTCTTTTCCTCTCCAAGTATCTGTCCAACTGCCTTTTAAATGTTGTAAGTGTATCTGCCTCCAGCAACTCTTCCCAGATAACTGCCATCATTTGTGTGCAAAATATACCACTCAGATCTCATTTAAATTTCTCCTTTCTTACTTTAAACATACATCCTTTAGTTTAAGACTCCTGCACTTTGGGAAAAAGAGTCTATCCTCTCTTGTACTTCATTTTGGTTACACTCAGTCCTTCCAATAGGAATCAACAGAGCCAATCCAATTCTCTGTAGAATTACAACGCTCTAATCCAGGTCATTTCTAGGTGAGTCTATTTTGAACTGTCTCTAGTGCTACCAAATCATTCCTATAGTGTGGTAACCATGACTGTGGTCAAAACAATGTTTTGTACAATAGCAGCATGACATCCCAACTCTTATAAAATGCTGGATGAACTCAGCAGGGCAGGCAGCATCTATGGAGGGGAGCAAACAGACAATGTTTTGGGCCAAGACTCTTTATCAGGACTGGAAAAGATGGTGGTCAAATTCAGGTTAGAGGAGCAACACCTCATATTCCTCAAACCTGATTGCATGAACATCAATTTCTTTGATTTCCTCTAATCACTCCTCACTTTTCCTTATCGCTTCCCACGCTGCTATTCCCTCTTTTCAGTTCCTCCATCTCCTCAGCATCTGTTCTCAGGGTGAGTCTTTCTATTCTAGGGCATCTGAGACAACAGTTAACAAATTATCCCTGGCACCATGTTTTTCTTTCAATTAATTTTGGAGTTACAAAACATAACAGTAACAATGAGTAAGTATTAAAATGAACCTGAGACAACTACCTACCTGTTGAAGCACAGCAAGACATTGGAGTTAAAAAAAAGACAGAAGACAGATAAAATTTATGGCTTCATTCATAAATCAAAAGAAGTAGAAATAGCTGGCTACGTCTGAAAGATAGACACGTTCGATTGTACAGGAGATAACTGGATACTGTTTACTGAGTGAATTGAGCAATAATTTGACGCAAATGAAACAATGAAAAGCAAGTGCTAGTATTGCTGAATGTATTGGGTGGTGGGTGAAAGGACCTATGGTATGCTTAGAAGTTTGACTGCTCCAAACAAACCAACCAAAATGAGCTTTGCTGATATCATGAAATTAATGCAGGAACTATTGTTAATGTGGGATCCGAAACCATTGTTAATTGCAGAACATTTTAGGTTTCATAAGTGGAATCAAGAAGAAGTGCCCATTTTGGTGTGTGTCGCTGAAATGAAGAAGTAGTCTGAGCATTATCAGTTCAGTAATGTGCTTAATATTGCAATGAGATAATTTAGTTTGTGGAACTTTACAAGAAAGCATTCAACATAGCTCTTAACTGAAGCACAACTCACATTTAAAAGAGCAGTTGAAATCACTGTATCAATAGAAACAGTAAACAGAGACACAATTGAGTTGCAATCAGGAATGAAAATGAGCATGAACAAAATTGCAATGTCTAAACAGAAACCTGCCTGGCTGAACAAATCTGTATTACCTTTGTGGCAAGGGGTCACATACACAAGACCATTGCTGGTTTAAAGGCAAAACTTGCAGAAAATTCAACAAAGTAGAACAGGTACAAAGAGTATATCAAACAAAAATAAATGGACTGCACAGGGAAGAGAAAGTGATAAAAAGTAAAGTTGCACTTTCAAAAAGAGCACTAATCTTCATCCTGTTGATAAAAAATCTGATAACAATAAGAGTGACACCTGACTAAGCAGCCTTAAGATTTACATATGAAAACTGACAATAGACAAACAATATAATTTACACCAGAAGTGATAGGCAAATTAACTACAAAAGAATTGGAAACTGGTTCAACTGTTTAAGTAATTTCACAAAATGAGTTTGAGTGGCATTTAAAAGATACTGAAATGAAGCCTGCAGATATCCAACTAAGAACTTGTACTGGAGAAATATAACTCCTGTGGGAAGGACATTTGTTGTAGTGAACTACAATAACTAACAAACTACATTGGGCTTGTATGTGATTTAAAAAAAAACAGGAGGGCCATCATTGTGGGGACATGATTGGCTGAGGCAACTACAACTTGGTTGGAGATCAGTCTATCATTTGAATAACACAATCCTTGAATAGAGTCACCTGAAAGTGAATTAAGAAAGATACTGGATGATGCCACAGCAGTACTCAAGGATGGAATTGGAAAACTCAAATATACTAAGGGTAGAATAGAGTTAAATGAAAATGCCCATGTTTTATAAAGTCTATACGGTTCCTTATACCGTTTGTGATAAAGTAGCCTGTGAGCTAAGTCGCATGGCAGCAGATTTTCAAGTTTGAGTGGAGCCCATGGTCAATGCGAGTGGTCTCAGAATCCAAGAAGGATGGTTCTGTCAAGATCTGTGGTGATTTTAGGAACACCATCAATCCAGTACTGAAAATACAGAAGATCAAGGCCCTCCGCCCAGGAGAGAGGACACCTTTGCAAATATTTCTGAAGAAAAACACTTCAGCACAGTGGCCTACCTACAGATGGAGGTGGAAGAAAAGTCCAAAGTGTTTCTCACCATAAACATTCACAAAGGGCTTTCTCAGTATAAAACGGTTATTATTTATAAGCTTATGATTTTAAGCCTTATAAGGCCTCCCCTCTCACTGTGGCAGAAGTGATACCTCTCTCTCTCTCCCTTGTTAGTGAGGGAGAGAGCCTGTGGGAATTTGATGGGTTTTTTTTGA
This sequence comes from Hemitrygon akajei, assembly GCF_048418815.1. NCBI lineage: Eukaryota > Metazoa > Chordata > Chondrichthyes > Myliobatiformes > Dasyatidae > Hemitrygon > Hemitrygon akajei. The sequence continues at coordinate 135,563,608 of NC_133131.1, read as the reverse complement.
TGGCTTCTTTAGGGTCTTTCCTATTGTTTGAATAGGTGGCAGGTGGTGGGGGACTGATGCTTTTGCTGGGGCAAAGCTTGATGCTTTGCTGCTGCTTGTGCATGGGAGGGGGGGCTTTGGGGTTCTAACATTTTCCTGCCATTCATTCTTTGGGGTTTTTCTTCAGTCCCTGAAGAGTAAGAACGTCAGTTTTTATACTGTATACACTCTCTGATATTAAATGGGACCATTGAACCTTTGAAGCATTGAACTAAATTTTTTTAGAGTTAGCATCTGCAAGAAAGCTATGGATCATGCACTGCAAGGCTGCCAAACACTCAGTATTGTTACTGCTAAGGATGACAAGAAACAGTTCTAAGAGCTCAAGACAGTGTTGAAAAGATTAGAAGATTTTGGGTTCAGAGCACAACACAACAAGTGTGAATTCTTTAAACCAAGAATCTCTTATTGTGGTCACACCATGGACATACAAGGATTACACAAGAGTGCTGTTGAAATTCAAGCAGTGGTGGAAGCCTCAAGGCCAAAGGATGTGTCACAGTTACAGTCCTTTTTAGGATTTGTCAATTTCTATAACAGGTTGCTGCCGAACCTGACTACTGTGCTGCACCCCTTGAACTCATTACTACAGACCAGGACAAAATGGCAATGAACATAACAGCGGGAGGTGGCTTTCAAAAAGATAAAGGAAACGATGATGTCAGACTCTGTGCTCACAGATAATGATCCACACCTTCCAGTGAAGTTTACCAATGATGCCTCACCTCATGGCAAATGTGCAGTCATGTCATATGATGAGTGACGGAAATGAACACTCCATAGCCTTTCATTCACATTCCCTTGCCACTGCAGAGAAATATTACACACAGATTGACAGAGAGGCCTTGAGTCTGGGTTGAGGTGTAAAATGTTTCCACCAGTACTTGTACAGAAGTCAATTTACCTTTGTTACTGATCATCAATCACTAGCGTCCATTTTCAATTCACAGAAGGGTGTTCCACTAACAGCAGCAGCCTCCAAGAAACAGATGGGCTCTGTTTCTCGGAGGACACAATTACAAAAATTCAAGAGGACAACTAAGCATGGAAATGCAGATGGATTGCCCCTTTTACTTTGGAAAAGGAAATAACTTAAACATTTAAAAAAGAGGACACACCTCTTGACGTATTCACCCTAATGCAAATTGAAAGACTTCTATTACAGCACAGCTGATCAAAAGGGAAACCAGAGAGGTCCACACACAGTCTCAAGTCTAAATGGCCACTCAAAATGTCTGGAATGTAGAGCAGAAGTCTCAGTTCACACATTTTTATTAGTGCTGGGATGAACTTGCCCTTGATGGACGTTGCCTTATGTGAGGATTGAAAGTTGTTGTACCATTTAAGCTGAGAGATAAAGAGCTACACACAGGTCATCTGGGCATGGTCAGTATGAAAGCCTTGGCTTGATGCTTTGTCTGGTGGCTTGGGATAGATCAGCAGATCGAGCAGCTTGCCACGTGCTGTTTGGGATGCCAACACATCCAAAAGAAAGGTGTCCAGAGATGTTAGAACCATATCCTGCAGACCCAGAGTCAGCTTTTACAACCACCATGGAGAAGGTCCAAGAACTTGAGATTATTTCACAGCCACAAGTCTCACCTACCAAACACAATGATACCTTTGTCAGGTAAGTTGTGATCGCACAAGAGTAAGAAAGCCTCCACAGTGATTAAATCTTTAAGCCTTAATGGGACAATTTAAAATTTACTGTGTGGTGCATGTCTATAGAGTATACTGTATATATAGAAATATATATCTGTATCTAAGTTGAGATCCATTCTATGCTGAGTTGGCATTTATTGCTGAGCAGAGGAATGTTGTGTATTTAATATTTCAGTAATATTTGAGTAATATTGTAAACATATTGTTTGATTAAGCATTCTTTGTTGTCTACATAGTTCATTATGGGTTATATGTAAAAGTATGTGAATGGAATACATCATTGTACCATCACATTATAAGTGTATACCTCACTAAAAGTAAAAACTAAGAGCACGTGAGTTATCCCAGGCTACATATTTTTCTTTTGATTAGTTTTTGAGCTACAAAATGGACCCACTACTAGTAACGAGACCCACTACTGTCGTGTCATCAGTGATCCTGGCAATGTGATCACTCGGGCATTTGGCCAGGCAGTCAAGTTTGAGCAGACTGGGCTCAGCACCCAGCCCTGGGGAGCACTTGTATCGAGGATGATGGGGAGGGAGCAGCAGTTGTGCATCCTGGCTATCTCAGATCTGTTCATTAAGATGTCCAACACCCAGTCGCACCGTGGTGTATTTAGAATGAGGATTAGGAGTTTGTCCACTAAGTCTGTGTGACAGTGGTGCTGAGTGCCAAACTGAAATTCAGAAACAGAATTCTGACATAAGAATACTTGTTTTCTAGGTACATCAGGGCCAGGTGCATGACAGATGCTATGGCATCTGTTGTCAAGCAGTTCTGTCAGTAAGTATATTGGTGACTGTCCAATGTGGCAGGAATGGAGCTTTTGGCACTTCCTGTCAGTACCACCTGACAGTAGTTATTTACTTCTGAAGATGTGGGTTCTTTGGTACAGGACGACGGTGGTTGATTTGAAGCATGTGAGGACAGCAGCCTGGATGAGTGAAGCATTGAAGATGACAGTGAAGATGTCAGTGAGCTTCCTGAGTTCTTGGCCTGGGATGTAGTCTGGCTCAGCTGCTGACCAGGAGTTGACTCTCTGCATAGTCCTTCTTATGTCTGCTGCTGTTACAGACAGTGGTCGCTCACCTGGGAGAGGGGTGGCTTTCATGGCAGGCATCACTGGTATAGTCAACGCTGCTTTTCCTTGTATAATCGGTAATGCCCTTGATGCCCAGCCACATACGCTGGGGATCATGATCAGACAGGTGGTCCTGAAAGTTTTGTGTATAGGCATCCTTGGTCTTCTTGATGCCTAATATGAGGTTTCCAGTGGCTGCTCTGAGAGATGTTGTGCCAACAGACTGGAAGGCAGCATCCCGGGCTTTTAGTAGGGAACCCATCTTTGCATTCAGCCAGAGCTTCTGGTTGGGCCATGATACGATCGTTCTCGATGTATCATCTTCATCTGCACACTCACTGATGTAGCCTAAGATAGATGAGGCATATTCATTGAGGTCTGTGTCTTCTCCATTTGTGGTGACCTCCTTCAATGTTTGCCAGGCGGTCCGTTCAAAACAGTTCTGAAGATAGAAGTTGCCTCATTAAGCCATACAATACTGGACCTCTTGACTGGTTTTCCCAATTCATCATGTTTGCTGGGATTAACATTATGGAGAGGTGGTCAAAGATGCCAATCTCAGCATATGGGATGGCTTTATAAGTACCTCTTTTTATCCCTTTGTATAAACATGGACCTATCCGTTTGTTTCCCTAGTGGCCATGGTGATGTGTCGGTGGAATTCAGGATAACACGATTGAAATCTCCTGTAATTATGAAGGGATCATCTAGATGTTTGTTTTATAGAGAGCGGACGGTACTGTAAAGCTCTCCCAGTGCGGCCTTGGTATTTGCACTCCGGGGAATGTAGACAGCGGTGATGAATATACCAGTAACTTCCTGATCTGGTAATGTGGCCGGCATTTAATTGTATGTTGCTCAATGCCCCCAAAACTGTGAGTTTGTGCACCAGCCTTTGTGAGTGTACACTCGGTTACCGCCACCCTCAGATTTCCCCGACAGGGAGTTCCTGTCTGCATGGAAGAGAGCCATCCCGTCGAGTTGAAACACTGAGTCAGCATGTTGTTGTTTAACCCCGTTTTGGTGAAAACTAAAACTACTGCCACAATGAGGCAACACTCAGGTTGGGGGAGCTCTGGGCATCCTGCAACTTGAGGGCGTAAGCACTGATCTCTTGAATTTTTGGTAATTTCTCCCTCCTCTCCTTTCTCTCTTTTTCCATTCCCCATTCTGGTACCCCTCTTACCCATTCTCTCCTCTTCACCTGCCCATCACCTCCCTCTAGTGCCCATCCTCTTCCCTTTCTCCCATGGTCTACAGTCCTCTCCTGTCAGATTCCTCTTCCGATGTGCCCAGCAGCTTGTCAGAGTAATTAATGATTTTATCTTCATTCTTCTACCTCTGATCTGCTGAACAACCATTCCTTCTCTCCACTGCATTTTCGGAAAGCGGGTCAGAGATTGACAGGAAGACATGTAATGGAGCAGTGATCAGGCAGGGAAGCGTTCATCTGACCAGTCCAAAAATAACCTGAATAGAGTGTCGTATGGTCCTTGGAGCTGATTCACTTACAAGTTGCATTCAGTGGCCACTTTATTAGGCAGACCTATTCGTTAATGCAAATATCCTGACAAAGGGTTTCAACCCAAAATGTTCCTTGTTCGTTTATTCTCCCCCCAGATTCTGCCTGACCTATGAATTCTTCCAGAATTTTGGGTATGTTGCTCAAGATTTCCACCATCTGCAGAATGTCTTGAATCCTAATTCTTTTTCTCAATGAGGCAGCATATGAAGGCCATCATACCAAAATCCCTTTTCAACATCCTAGCCACCTGTACCACCACTTTCAGTGAGCAATGGACTAGCACCCAAACCATGGGCACGTTAAGCTTCCTAAGGCTATTAAACTATTTGTTGTATTTACTGTATGTTATTGTATTGCTTAAACAGAACATAGAACACTACGGCACAGCACAGGCCCTTCAGCCCACAATGTTATGCAAGCTTTTAACCTATTCTAAGGTCAATCTCACTGTTTCCTCCAACATAGCCTTCCATATTTTTATCATCCTTCCATATTTTTAACATCCTTGTTACTATATAAGAGTCTCTTAAATGCCCCTAGTATATCTGCCTCTCCCATCAACCTGGCACAGTGTTCTATGCACGTCCCACAGTCTGTATAAAGAACTTACCTCTGTCAACCCACTCCCCTACACTTTCCTCCTATCACCTTAAAATTAAGCCCTCTGGTATTATTTTTCTGCCCTGGGAAAAAAGGCACTGGCTATTTATTTTGTATCCCATTGCTTGTTCTCCATTGTACACCTCTATAAAGTTACATCTCATCCTTTTTCACTCCACAAAGAAATAAAGCCCTGGCTATTATGTTTACTTTTGTAAACTTTTGCCATAGTTGTGGGCAATCCTCTTGTATTGATTGAAATCCTGGAGAACTGTGGTCAAGTTGGTTAGCGTGATCTCTGCACCCTACATTAGTCCTACAGCTCTTCAAAGGCACTCAACTTTACTCTGGCTTCTCCTGTTTCATTGCCAGTCACATACAAGACCATAAGATACAGGAGCAGAATTAACTCATTAGACAAACTGTGTTTGCTCCAACATTTCATCACGGCTGATCCAATTTTCTTCTTAGCCCCAGTCTCCTGCCTTCCTATATTCCTTCATGCCCTGATCAATCAAGTATCTATCAAATGCTGCCTTAAATATACATAAAGACTTGACCTCCACAGCTGCCTGTGACAAAGAATTCCACCGATTCACCACTGTCTAGCTAAAGAAATTCCTCCTCATCACCATTCTAAAAGGATGCCCCTCTATTCTGAGGCTGAGCCCTCTAGTCCTAGATTCTGTCACTATAGGAAACATCCTTTCCACATCCACTCTATCAAGGCCTTTCACCATTCAATAGGTTTCAATGAGGCCACTTCTCATTCTTTTGAATTCTAGTGAATACAGGCCCAAATGCTCTATGTATGACAAGCCATTCAATCCCGGAGTCATTTTTGTGAACTTCTTTTGAACCCTCTCTAATGTCAGTACATCCTTTCTAAGATAAGGGTGCAAAACTATGCACAATACTCCAAGTGAAGACTTACCAGTGCTTTATAAAGCCTCAATGTTACATCCTGGGTTTTATATTCTAGACGTCTTGAAATGAATGCCAACATTGCATTTGCCTTCCTCACCACAGACACAACATGCAAATTAACCTTGAGGGAGTTCTGCACAAGGGCTCCCAAGTCCCTTTGCAACTCGGTTTTTTTGTATTTTCTCTCTATTTAGCAAATAGTCAACATTTTCATTTCTTCTAACAAAGTGCATGACTATACACTTCCTGACACTATATTCCATCTGCCACTTCTTTGTCTATTCTCCTAATCTGTCTAAGTCTTTCTATACTTCCTTAGAACTACCTGCCTTTTCACTTATCTTCAAATTGTCTGAAAACTTTGTAACAAAGCCATCAATTCCAACATCCAAATCATTGACATATAATGTGAGAAGAAATCATCCCAACATGAACTCCTATGGAACACCACTAGTCACTGACAACCAACCAGAAACTGATTCGTTTATTCCTACTCTTTGCCTCCTGTCAATCAGTCACTGTTTAATCCATGCTAGAATCTTTCTTACAATACCATGTGTTCATTAGTTGTATAGCAGTCTCGTGTGACACCTTGTCAAAGGCCTTCTGAAAATCCAAGCACACAGCATCAACTGATTCTCCTTCATTATCCTGCTTATTATTTCTTTGAAGAATTCCAACAGATCTGTAGGCAAGATTTTCCCTTGAGGATACTGCCAAGTACCCCAACGCCTCAACCTTAACAACTCCAAAATCTTCCCAACCACTGACATCAGACTAACCGGCCAAAAATTTCCTTTCTTCTGCCTCTTTCCCTTCTTGAAGAGTGGGGTAAAATTTGCAATTTTCCAGTCTTCCAGAACCATTCCAGAATCTAGTGATTCTTGAAAAATTATTACTAATGCCTGCACTATCTCTTTATAACCCTGGGGTGTAGTCAATCTGGTCCAGGTGTCTTATCTACATTCAGACATTTAGTTTCCCAAGAACCTTCTCTCTAGTTATGGTAACTTCTCATACTTCATGACCCCTGAACCCTGGAACTTCCACCGTACTGCTAGTGTCTTCCACAGTGAAGACTGATGCAAAATACTTACTCAGTTCTTCTGCCACTTCCTTGACCCCATTACTACCTCACCAGCATTATGCTTGACTGGTCTGATATCTCCTCTCAACACTCTTTTACACTTCGTGTATCTGAAGAAACGTTTGGTATCCTCTTTAATATTATTGGCTAGCTTACTTTCGTACTCCACCTTTACCTTATTAATGACATTTCTAATTGTCTTCTGTTAGTTTTTAAAAGCTTCCCAATCCTCTAACTTCCCACTAAATTATGTCCTGTCTTGGGCTTTTATGTTGGCTTTGACTTCTCTTGTTAGCCACGGTTATGTCAACTTGCCTTTACAATACTTCTTCCTCTTTGGGATGTACGTACGTGTCCTGTGCTTCAGAATTGCTTTCAGAAATTCCAGCCATTGCTACTATGCCGTCTTCCCTGCCAGTGTTCTTTTCCAGTCAATTCTAGCAAACTCCCATCTCAAAGCTCTGTAATTCCTTTTATTCCACTGAAATACTGATACATCTGACTTTAGTTTCTCCTTCTCAAATTTCGAGGTGAATTTAATCATACTATTGTAACACTTGCCCAACAGGCTAGTATATGTCTAGGGGGAAAAAGTCCAGCCACTCTCTAACCCCGCCTCCCACATATGCAGGTACTGTGGGAATCAAGTTAATGCAGCGTCGCACACACAATATGAAACTCACACCAGATACCATTATAAAATATACTTTAAAGATTTTACTAAAACTAAATCAGTACTAACAATACAGTATCTATGAAGGAAAAGAAAATAAAGTAAAAGGCGCCAAACTTATCAGAGTTCAGTCAGTTTAGTGCACATCGTTGGAGCTCAACCATCAAACCATTCGACCCCTCGTCGTTTTCCTCCGACCTCCACGTCCTTGCACCTGGGACCACCCTAGTAGTCAACCGAGCAGTGCAGCGTACGTCCACCTTCTTCGGCGTCTTCTTCCCGACTCCACAAAAAGACCGCGAAAACCCAGCTCCCAGGGCCACGAGACAAAATAACATTCCCCCATTGATTAACAAAGGAATACAATTGCCATTATCAGCAATTCTAAAGCTAAACAAACTGCTAGAAGCTTCAGGAATGCTCTGCAAAAAAACACTCTCTCACCATAACAAAGAAGCAGGTTTACTTTTACCCACAAAGAAGCCATTTTGATTAACATACGCAGTACACTATGATCACTTGCACCTAAGGGTTCTTTTACCTTAATCTCTCTAATAATCAATTCCAGTTAATTACATGACACCCAATCCTAAATAGCTGATCCTCTAGTGGGCTCAAACATGAGCTGCTCTAAAAAGATATCTCATAGGCATTCTGGAAATCCTCTCTCTTGGAATCCAGCACCAACTTGATTTTCCAAATCTATCTGCATATTGAAATCCCCCATGACATTGCCCTTTTGGCAGGCATTTTCTATCTTCCAATGTAATTTGTAGACCACATCCTTAATAATGTTTGGGGGTCTGTATACAGCTCCTATCAGGGTCTTTTTTACCCTTGCAGTTCCTTAGCTATATTCAATTGAACACCTTCTGATCCTTTGTCACCTCTTTCTAATGATTTGATTTCATGATTTACCAACAGAGAAACACCACCCCTTCTGCCTTCCTGCTTGTTCTTTTGATTCAATCTGCATCCCTGGACATTAAGCTCCCAGTTATAATCTTCTTTCAGTCATGTTTCTGTGATGCCTACAACATCATACATGCCAATCTGTAACTGAGCTACAAGTTCATCTACCTTACTCTGTATACAGTGAACATTCAAATCTAACACCTTCAGTCCTATATTCACTGTTTTCAATCTTAACAACTTTTTATATCTTAATTTAACTTATATCTTAACAAAGTAGAGAGAGTACAGAGGAGATTTACTAGAATGTTGCCTGGGTTTCAGCACCTAAGTTACAGAGAAAGGTTGAACAAGTTAGGTCTTTATTCCTTGGAGCGTAGAAGGTTAAGGGGGGTCTTGATAGAGGTATTTAAAATTATGAGGGGGATAGATAGAGTTGATGTGGATAGGCTTTTTCCATTGAGAGTAAGGGAGATTCAAACAAGAGGACATGAGTTGAGAGTTAAAGGGCAAAAGCTTAGGGGTAACATGAGGGAGAACTTCTTTACTCAGAGAGTGGTAGCTGTGTGGAATGAGCCTCTAGTAGAAGTGGCAAAGGCAGGTTCGATTTTGTCATTAAAAAAAAAAAAAATTGGATAGATATATGGACAGGAAAGGAATGGAGGTTTATGGGCTGAGTGCAGGTAGGTGGGACTAGGTGAGAGTAAGTGTTCGGCATGAACTAGAAGGGCCAAAATGGCCTGTTTCCGTGCTGCAATTGTTATATATAGTTATAACTCATCCTGTTGACTGCAATTTTGCCCATTTAACAGCTTCTCATTACTACACATTGCCTCTGTTTGTAAATCAACTATCTCATCTTCAGCACTATCACTCTGGTTCCCACCCCTTTGCCAAATTAGTTTAACCCCCTCCCCCCGACGAACTCTTACCACCCTGCCCACAATGCCCACAAGGATGTTGGACCTCCTTGGATTCGAGTGTAATCTTTCCCTTTTGTAGAGGTCATACCTTCCCCAGGAGGGGTTCCAGGGATCCATAAATCTGAACAACTGCTCCTTGCACCAGTTTCACAGCCATACACATACTTGCCAAATCATCTTATTCTTACCCTCACTGGCACATGACACAGGCAGCAATCCAGAGATTACCACTCTGGAGGTCCTGTTTTTCAGCTTTCTATCTAGCATCCTAAAATCTCTCTTCAGGACCTCCTCACTTTGTTCACCTATGTCATTAGTGCCAAAATATACCAAGTCTTACTCTTGCCCTAGAGAATGCCATGGACCTGATCTGAGACATCCCTGACCTTGTCACCAGTCAGGCAACATAGCATCCGGGTGATTCTATCGGGGCCACAGAATCTCGTCTCTGTTCCTATAGGACTATGGAATCTCCTATCGACACTGCCATACTCTCTACTCTTCTGAGCCACAGCACTAGACCCAGTGCCAGAGACCTGATCACTGTGGTTCCCCCAGGTAGGTCAACCCCCCTCAATAGTATCTAAAGTTGCTTACTTATCACTGAGGGAACAGTACTCTGGACTGGCTGTGCATTTACCCTCTTTCTCCTGACGGTCATCTATTTACCTGTCTTCTGCAATCTAAGGGTGACTACCTCCCTTAGCTCCTGACTATCACCTTCTCATTCTCCTATATGAGCTGCAGCTTCATTTCCTTAATAAGCCCTCTCAGGAGCTGCAGCTCAGTGCACCTGCTGCAGATGTGTTTGTCTGAGAAACTGGAGGTCTCCCAAACTTCGCACATCCCACACACAGTACAAAACCCTGCCCCTGGACCCATTCTCATGACACTACTATGCCCGAACAGATAAGGATGAACAGAAAAGCGAATCCTACCAAATATTTAACCTTGCCCTAGCCTGATCTTGCCTAAGCCTGTTGAGCAAAAGACACTCTAAACACTGGCACACTAAAAGATGGCTGCTGAAAGAATGACCACTCTGCTTGCACCTGTACTATTTTTATTGGCTCTTTCTAATGAATGCTTCCTGCTGATTGGTTGCTCCTCAACTCAGAGAAACTGCCATAAAGCCTTTAGAATCTTGATCGCTGTCCTGATGTAAAACTAGCACTTTAGCACACCCCGACGTGGATTGTCCAACTCCTGCCACTCAAGCCCCTGAATTCCCTCCCAAACAACTTCACATTTTCACCACACATTTCTTCTACAAAATAGCTTAAAAGCATCCATTGCTTTGCCCACGCATTTCACCACTGGTTGGAATAGCCACTTCTTTACATTCTGCGTCAGTTTGTCATGAATCATGTATTCGACAATCTCCTTGAGATGCTGAAAGCACTGGGCAAATGTAATTTGTTTATCCAGATCACATTATCACTGCAGCTGCTGTCATTTTCAAACGAGCTGCCCCCTTGAGAGACCAAGGCACCCTTTCTCCTTTCACAGCCTCATTAGAAACCTGGCTGGTATTCTTTGGAGGGTAGAGTGTAGTGGAGAGTGGTGCATTGATTTTGTGTTGTCATTCATTGAAGAACCTAATTTGAAGTCCTGCTCCACAGTTCCATTCCCACTCACCAACCCCCACCCTTACAACTTCAAAAGGCAGTGTCTCAAGAGGGCAAAAACTCACTACCCTCACTATCCAGGACATGCTCTCTCAAAGTGAAAAGTAAATTTATTATCAAATGTACTTATTTATTACCATATACAATACTGAGATTCATTTTCTTGTGGGCATTGAGAGTAAATACAAAGAAACACAACAGAACAATAAATGAAAACACACAAGGACAAACAACTAAAGTGCAAAAGACAACAAACTGTGCAAGTCAAAAAGAAAAAGAAAACACAAAATCATAATAAATAAATGAGGACCATAAGGAGCAGAATTAGGCCATTTGGCCCATCGAGTCTGCTCCGCCATTCAAACATGGCTGATCCTTTTTTCCCCTCCTCAACCCCACTCCCTGGCCTTCTCCACATAACCTCTGATGCCGTGGCCAATAAAGTAAGCAATAACTATCGAGAACATGAGATGAAGTGTCCTTGAAAGTGAGTCCATAGGTTGTACCAACAGTTCAGTGATGGGGTGAGTGAAGCTAAGAACCATGGTAGTATAATAGTTAGCATGACACTATTACAGCTTAGGGAATTTTGGAGTTTGGGGTTTAATTCAGGGTTCCCTGTAAGGAGTATCTGCACATCCTTCCTGTGCAATACAGGGGTTTTCTCTGGGTCCTTCGGTTTCCTTCCACAGTTTGAAGATGTACTGGGTAGGCTAATTGGTCATTGTAAATTGTCTTGTGATTATGCTAGGGTTAATCTGTTTTGTTGGAAGTGCAAAGGCAATGTTGCTTGGAGGGCCAGAGGGACCCAGTCTGCACCGTATTGCTAGCTAAATAAATAAATAGACAGACAGATAGATAAATAAATAAATAAGCCTGATTGTTGAGGGGTAATAACTGTTCCTGAACCAGGTGGTGTGGGTCCTGAGGCTCCTGTACCTCCTCTCTGTGGCAGCAACAAGAAGAGAGCATGGCCTGGATGGTGAGGAACCTTGATGATGGATATTGCTTTCCTCTGAGAGTAGATGTGCTCAGTGGTAAGGGGGGCTTTACCCATGATGGACTGTATTCACTACTCCTTGTAGTCTTTTCAGATCAAATCAAGTTTAATTATCATTCAACCTGACGGGAATACAGCCAAATGAAACAGCGATCCTTTGGGGCCAAGGTGCAAAACAGACACGGCACATTCAAAATAGCAAGCAAAAAAAGGCATAGTCACACACAAAACAAACCTTTGGTCTCCTCCGCCAGTAGTCAACAATCACCTGTATAATCTCCTATATAATCTGTATAATAATCCCATGTAGCCAATAATCTCTTTTTATTATTACCAGCAGGGAGGAGGTACAAGAGCATGAAGACACAGTCTGAATGTTTTAGAAAATTCTTTGTCCCCTGCGGCATCAGATTTCACAAGATTTAAGACCAAGGTTCTCTTTATTTGTCTCACACGTACACCGAAACATGCAAGAAAATGCGTCGTTTGCATCAACAACCAACATAGTCTAAGGATGTGTAGAGGGAAGCCCACAACTGTCACCATGCTGGCGGTGCCAACATAGCATGCCTGCAGCTTACTAACCCTAAGCCCCAGTCCACTGGAAAGTGGGAGGAAACCAGAGCACCTGAAGGAAACCTATGCTGTACAGACAGTGCCAGGAATTAAATCCTGATCGGTGATCGCTGCACTGTAAAGCTTTGTGCGAACTGCTACCCTACTATGCCACTATGAACACTGCCTCATTATTCCTCTTTTGCACTTTTTTATTTATTTCATTTCTTATTGTAACTTTTAGTAAAATTTTATGTCCTGTACTGTACTGCTGACTCACAACAATACATGTCATGACATACTTCAGTGACAATAAACCTACTTCTGATTCTGATCCCCATCGAATCCACCCAGAATTTAGAATTATTTAACATATTGTTTACTCATCTCACACATTTTTATTCCAATGACTTCTTGGCTAAGTCTTTTTGATTTCATTAAACTCAGCTCTAGAGGGCTTGGTAATGAATTCACTTATCAATAACATATAAATAGTTGGAACACTGCTAAAGTTCCTCTCGAGAGTGCACCCAAGTGGTCTATAAATCATCATTTCTCATCCACATCACAAGACAATATCTGGATGATAGAATAGAAAAAGCACTGAATCAGTTCAGGCATGGCACAGTGGATGTGATTAGATATTGTGCTTAGTACCAGCGGGGAAGCCCTGAGGAATAAGAATGATATAACATAAAAATTGCTGTAATGTGAGCATTATAAAGATAAGTTAATACTAATTAGGTTAATGATAATAAAGCAATACTCTCGCTGGGGGAAGCTGTTTGTGAAGAGAGGCTGTTTCCGGGGTTGCGGGGGTTTTACTTCTGTTCTTTTACATTCCGGTGCACATGTACATAGCTCGCTGCCGTGCCATACGGTTCAGTGAAAGCCTCTGTAGGTAACTATCGGTTTTGCCATCCCAGATAAAGTTGTTCTTTTGGACATGAAGTTGTCGAGTGGTCCTTTTCCAAAGTAGAAGTTACCACAAAAAATAACCACACTTTGTTTAGTGGGACTATGCTAAAATTTCTTGGATTGTGATTTCAAAAGTTATGCTAAGATGCTGTCAAGTTGTTTGTAATTTTTATCAAGTAGGGTGAAAATGGATGCCAATAATGGGTCCCTCTCTCCATCATCTACCTGTCCCTGGGGCCAATAAAATACATCCATCTAGCATGAGTGGGAGCTTTGTGCTAACCCCAGTATCCTTCAGAACTTGTGTAAAATAATAATTTCAGAATTCTTTAAAAGTCATATCAGGTTTCTTCTGTGAGCAGGTACTACACATCATTGGATGGTGCACCTCAAGTCACTAGGCAAATTTAATTCAGAATGAACAAAGAGACTGTGGGTTAATGGCATTCATTTCAATGTTCCCATTTTCTTCCAGTGAGATGACTGTGGTTTCTCTTCTTACATGTTAGAACTGGTGTAAATGGTAGAAAACCAGCACAGGAGAATGCCAACCATTTATGAATGGTTCTACAATGTCCTGCTGGAGTTGATCAGCACTGCAGCACTTCATATTCTTTATCTGACTTTCTGCTCAAATGCAGAGATTGCTCTCATAATTGCAACAATTGAATTGTAACAATTCAAAAAGCTGGTCTTGTCCAACAAGGCAGTTAGGGATGGACAATAAAAGCCGGTATTCCTACCAAAGCTCACATCTCCAAAGTGTAAGAATAAATTTGTTGAATTGGAAAAGTTGTTACTTTTCTCATTGACATGGTCATTTTTTATTTCTCCAAAAGCAATATCAACCATTTCAAATGCACTAAATTACATGACATTTAAAATTGAAACCAGCAAAACCATTTTCTCCCAGAGCATTAAACATGTTAAGTACCTTGTCCTTTCAATGGTGCCCATTTGCTGGTGAAGGTCTATCAGCTCCATCAATTGTTTCTGTAGGGCTTTCTCCTTCCCTTGAATCTGTTTAATGAATGGGTGCTCCAGGAGCTCGGATACAGTTGGACGAAGCTCGAAGTCTTTAATGAGGCATCTATAATCATACAGACAGTGAGATTAGTGTTAATGAAAAAGATCCCCTTTATCCAAATTAACCTTCCTTTGCGCAACATAGGTATTCACTGTTAGTATTTATTGCTTTCATTAATGAAGTACTAGATGTTAGCCAGTCTTAATAGTAATTCTAAATTAATACCTTTCATCATTTGGTTCATCAAATTAGGTTCATGGTATCATAGATACTGTATATATGGCATAGAAACAGGTCTTTCAGCTTAACTGATCCATGCTGAACAAGGTGCCTGCTGGGCTGGTCCCATTTGCCAGCATTTGGCTCTTATTCCTTTAAGATTTTCCTATCCATTTATAACTAAAATCCCAACTGAAATGTTGTTTAAACAATGTAATTGTTTGGAAGAGACCTGAGCACCTCTTCTACAAGGTTATTCCACATACCCACCAGTCTCTGTATAAAAAATTTGCCCTTACTATAAATAATTCTTCTCTCATCTTAAACCTGTAAGACCATAAGACAAGGGAGCAGAAATAGGCCATTCAACTCATTGAGTCTGCTCCGCCATTCCATCATGGCTGATGCCGGATCCCACTCAAGCCCATACACCTGCCTTCTCACCATATCCTTTGATGCACTGACTGATCAGGAAACAATCGACTTTTGCCTTAAATATACGCATGGACTTGGCTCCACTGCAGTCTGTGGCAGAGAATTCTACAGATTTACTACTCTCTAGCTAAAAAAAAACTCATCCTTGCCTCTGTTCTAAAGGGTCACCCTTCAAATTTGAGGCTGTGCCCTCTAGTTCTGGATACCCCCACCAAAGGAAACATCCTCTCCACATCCATCCTAACTAGTCCTTTTAACATTCAGTAGGTTTCAATGAGATAACCCCGCTTTCTTCTAAATTCCAGTGAGTACAGGCCCAAAGCTGCCAAATGCCCCTCATATGTTAACCCCATTCATTCCCAGAATCATCCTTGTGAACCTCCTCTGGACTCTCTCCATTGATAACATGTCCTTTCTGAGTTCTGGGACCCAAAACTGTTGACAATACTCCAAGCAAGAGAAAGTCTGCAGATGCTGGAAATCCGAGCAACGCACACAAAATGCTGGAGGAACTCGGCGGGCTGGTTAGCATCTATGGGAAGAAGAACAGTCGACGTTTCAGGCCGAAACCCTTCAGCAGGACTGGAGAAAAAATGCTCAGAAGTAGATTTGAAAGGTGGGGGGAGGGGAGAGAAAAATGCCAGGTGATAGGTGAAACTTGGAGGGGGAGCGATGAAGCAAAGAGTGAGGAAGTTGATTAATGAAAGAGACAGAAGGCCATGCAAGTAAGAAGAAAGGGGGGAGGGGGAGCAGCACCAGAGGGAGGCAATGGGTGGGCAAGGAGATAACACAAGAGAGCGACAAGACGATGGGAAACGGTGAGGGGAGGGGGGTGGTGGAGGCATTACTGAAAGTTTGAGAAATCGATGTTCATGCCATCAGGTTGGAGCCTACCTAAATAGAATATAAGGTGTTGTTCCTCCAGTCTAAGTGTGACCTTATCCCGACGATGCAGGAGGCCACAGATGGACATATCGGAATAGGAATGGGAAGTGGAATTAAAATGGGTGGCCACTGGGAGATCCTGCTTTTTCTGGCAGACGGAGCATAGATCTCGGCGAAGAGGTCCCCCAATCTACGTCAGGTCTCACTAACATACAACAGGGCACACTGGAATCACCGAACACAGTATATGACCCCCAACAGATTCACAGGTGAAGTGTAGCCTCACCTGGAAGGACTGTTTGCGTCCCTGAATGGTAGTGAGGGAGGAGATGTAAGGGCAGGTGTAGCACTTGTTCCTCTTGCAAGGATAAGTGCTAGGAGGGAAATCAGTGGGGAGGGACGAATGGGCAAGGGAGTCGCATAGCAAGTGATCTCTGCGGAAAGCAGAATATGGGTGGGAGGGAAAAATGTGTTTGATGGTGAGATCCAGTTGGAGGTGGTGGAAGTTTTGGAGAATTATGTGCTGGACACGGAGGTACGTGGGGACAAGAGGAACCCTATCCTTGGTAGCGTGGTGGGAGGATGGAGTAAGAGCTTATGTGCGTGAAATGAAGGAGATGCAGTTGAGGGCAGCATTGATGGTGGAGGAAGGGAAGCCCCTTTCTTTGAAAAAGGAGGACAGCTCATCCTGAGAGCAGATGCAGCAAAGACGGAGGAGTTGAAAGAAGAGGATGGCGTTTTTACAAGTAGCGGGGTGGGACTAGGTATAGTCCAGGTAGCTGTGACAGTCAATGTTTATAATCGACATTGGTGGATAAGCTGTCTTCGGAGATAGAGACAGTGAGATTGAGAAAGGGAAGGGAAATGTTGGAAATGGACCAGGTGAATTTGAGGGCCAGGTGGAAGTTGGAGGCAAAGTGGATGAAATCGACAAGTTCAGCATGGGTGCAGGAAGCAGCACCAATGCAGTTGTCAATGTAGCATAGGAAAAGAGTGGGATGGTCACCAGTGTAGGCTTGCAACATAGATTGTTCCACGTAACCAACACGCAGGCATAGCTGGGACCCATGTGAGAGCCCATGGCTACCCCTTTTGCTTGAAGGAAGTGGGAGGACCCAAAGAAGAAATTATTTAGAGTGAGGGAAAGTTCTGCTAGTCGGAGGAGAGTGGTGGTGGAGGGGAACTGGTTGGGTCTGGTATCCAGAAAGAAACTAAGAGCTTTGTGGCCTTCCTGGTGGCGGATGGAGGTGTATAGGGACTGGACATCCATAGTAAAAATAAGATGATGGGGGCCAGTGAACCTGAAATCCTTGAAAAGATCAAGAGCATGTGAGATGTCATGGATGTAGCTGGGAAGGGACTGAACTAGGGCGGAAGAAGCAGAGTCAAGGTATTCAGATATGAGTTCAGTGGGGCAGGAACAAGTTGAAACAATGGGTCTACCTGGACAAGCAGGCTTGTGGACTTTGGGTAGGAGGTAGAAACGGGAGTTGTGTGGTGCTCCAAGTGTGGCCTGACTAGTGTCGTTTAAAGGCTCAGGATTATCTCCTTGTTTTTATATTCTATTGCACTTGAAATAAATGCCAACATTGCACTTGCCTTCTTTACCACAGACTCAACCTGTAAATTAACCTTCTGGAAGTCTTGCACAAGGACTCCTAAGTCCCTCTGCACCTCTGATGTTTGAATCTTCTCTCCATTTATATAATAGTCTGCATTATTGTCCCTTTTACCAAAATGTATTATTGTACATTTCCCAACACTGTATTCCATCTGCCACTTTTTTGCCCATTCTTCCAATTTGTCAAAGTCCTGCGGCAATTGCATTGCTTCCTCAGTACTAACTACCCCTCCACCTGTCTTCACATCATCTGCAAACTTTGCCACAAAGCATTCGATTCTACTATCTAAATCAGTGACAAACAATGTGAAAAGTAGCAGTCCCAATACTGACCCCTGAGGAACACCACTAGTCACTGGCAGCCAACCAGAAAGGGCCCCCTTTATTCCCACTCACTGCCTCCTGCCTGTCAGCCATGCCAGTATCTTTTCTGTAACACCATAGGATTTAATCTTGCAAAGCAGCCTCATATGTGGCATATTATCATATATCTTCTGAAAACCCAAGTAAATAACATCCACTACCACTCCTTAGTCCACCCTGCTTGTTACTTCATGAAGAACTCTGACAGGTTTTTCAGGCAAGACTTCCTTTTACAGAAGCTATGCTGACTTCAACTTATTTTATCATTAGTCACTATTTACCTCGAAACCTCATCCTTAATAGTAGACTCCAACACTTTCCCAGCCACTGAAGTTAGGCTAACTGGCCTATAATTTCCCTTCTTTTACCTTCCTCCCTTTGCAAAGGTTGGAGTGACATTTGCAATCATCCAGTCCTCCAGGATTACCAGAATCAAATGATTCTTGAAAGCTCATGACCAATGCATCCGTTATCTCCACAGCAACCTCTCCCAGGACCCCGGGATGTAGTCCACCTGGCCTAAGTGATTTATCCACATTAAGAACTTTGAGTTTGTCTAGCACTTTTTACTTTGTTATAGCAATGTCATTCAATCCTGATCCCTGACACTCATGCACCTCAAGCACACAGCTAGTGTCTTCACAGTGAAGACAGATGCAAAGTACCCATTAAGTTCATCTGCCATTTCTTTGTCTCCCATTACTACCTCACCAGCATCATTTTTCAGTAGTCCAATGTCAACTCTCACCTCCCTTTTATTCTTTACATATAACTGAAAAACTTTTGGTATCCTGCTTTATATTATTGGCTAGTCGGCCTTATATTTAATCTTTTCCCTTCTTATAGCTTTTTTAGTTGCCTTTTGTTGGATTTTAAAAGCTTCCCAATCATCCAACTTCCCACTCACTTTTGCCTCCTTATATACCCTTTGCTTGGCTTTTATGCAGTCCTTAATTTCCCTTGTCAGCCATGGTTACCTAGCCCTGCCATTTAAGAACTTCTTCCTCCTTCAAACTATATCCTCCAGTTTAAGAGTTCCCTACTCTGAGAAAAAGACTGTGCCCACCCACCTTATCTGGTTACAAAACCTTACATTTTATTGAAAACTAGTATGAATTAGTACATGGATCTCCCACAGAAACATGGGATTAAAATGAAAGGGTTAGATGTTTGCTTCCATGCTTGATCAGCTGTTAAAATAGACATGCTGACTAGATTAAAAAAAAGCTGCTGTTTGGCATATTTCATAATGCAGCTGTGACAATGTTATTTCTGAGCACCCTTCTGATGTTAATTTATACAGTGGACTTTCTCAGTCCTTGCAAAGAGCAAATGAAGGAGTTTCAGTGTTTGCTAATGCATAAAAGCAGATGATGGCAAAGTGTAGCAGGTGGAATTTACCATTAGGAAATTCTTACACATCTACTATTATATGCTGAATGAGAAAAGGGAGAGCAGATTCTTGAATCTGGGACAAGAAACAGAAACTTGGAAGAATTCAATGGATGAAGTGGCATCTCTGGAGGCAGTGTTTTGGATTAAGGCTTTTCATCAGGACAGAGAGGGAAGAGGAAAATTACCAATAAACATGGAATGGGTAGGAAAGGGTAGGGGAGGTCGAAGGAAGGTTGGAAGATGATAGGTGGAACAAAATGAGTGGGGAGGGTGGAGGAAAGGATGATAGGCTAATGAATGCATGTTGGGGGAGACGGATAAAAAAAGGCTGAACAGTTATGTTATGTTCTAGAGTACAAGTCAGGAATTCAGATTCAAAAAAATCATCGCTCCAAACATTCTCTCTACCTACCTCCTGATTCTCTCCCCATCCACATTTTGGATTATTTAGCCTTTAATTTACTTTTGAACACTTGATTAGCGCTCACCTGAAATCCTGATCCATTCTCCCTGTATCATCTCTGCTACCTAGGCAAACTAACAGTATTTCATGATACCAGTACTTATAAGTGATAACCCATTAAGCAAGGTCACCTAGAATCGGGAACCAATAGCTCAAGTGTGAACTGAGATCTATTTATAACTGTATTACCCTCACACTTTCATACATCATCTGTTATTTAATTCAACATACACATTAGCGTTTACTTCTTATGAAATAATCTACTTATTTTATTGAAATTATTGATCAGAAAAATACACCTACACATCAGAAAGATTTTGCTATACAGTGCCTACAAAAAGTCTTCACCCCCGGTGGAAGTTATCGTGTTTTATTGTTTTACAAAATTGAATCACAGTGCATTTAATTTGGCTTTTTTTGACACTGGTCAACCAAAAAAGTGAAAACAAATCTCTACAAGTGATCTAAATTAATTACAAATATAAAACACAAAATAATTTAGTATGACACATCAAATCATCACTGGTGTAGCCAAATGGTTTTAGAAGTCACATAATTAGTTAACTGGAGATGATTTGTGTGCAGTTAAGGTGTATCAATTGATCGTAGTAAAGATACACCTATATCTGGAAGGTCCAGTTGCATTTCAAGAGAACACTGTGGGCTAGCTGGTTGAGAGAGCTCGGGAAGGCTTGTGGGCTTGGAGGAGTGGTGGTTGTTGGTTGGTGGTGCTGGCTGTGAATGGTGTGGGGATGTTGGGAGATAGTGTACGTTCAGGTGGGGGGGAGGATCTGGAAAAGGAACTGCAAATGGAAGGTATGGGTGTGTGTGTGGATTGGCAGGAGAAAGTTGGAATGAATCTGGATTTGAAAAATGGAAAAAGAAACATAAGATTGGAATGATTTCAAGTGATGGAGAGGAAAGGTGGGATATTTTGAAAAAAAAGTAAAGAAGAATTCAAGGTATTGTTTAAATTTATCAATTTATCAATCCCATTAAATTAACTGGAGAGTTAAAATAGGCTATAGGGAATATAGATTGTGCTTGTACTTTAGGAGAAGGTAATGGGTTAATTGTTTGTAAGGGTAAGAAGCAGTATGAGAAGGAATTATGTCTGAAGACTTTACTTGGCAAAAAGTTAGTATCTATGGAGCCCAATGAAAATAGAAGTATTAGGAGAGTTATAACAGGTGTTCTGATGGAGATTTAAATAGAAGAGGTTAAATCTCAGTTATTGGGGGGCAAAGCTAAGGAGGTAAAGAGATTACAAGTAGTCAGAAATGGGAAAGGATGGACAGTTTATTTGTACTGATGTATTTAATGAGGTGAAGCTCCCTGATAAAGTTAGTTTGGGGTATGTTAATTATAATGTATGAGCTTGTATTCTACCCCCCACTTAGATGTTATAAATGTCACAGGTTTGGGCATGCTGGGGTAGTAGGTGGTGGGAAACTAGTATGTAGTAAGTGTGTGTGGGGGGGGGGGGTGGAAACATAAGTATGAAGATTGTGAAGGTGTAAAGTTTAATTGTAATTGTGAAAAAGAATTTCAGGATGTACATTGTATACATTTCTCTGACATTATATGTAACTATTGAAACCTATTGGAAGATAACATAGTGTAGTTTATAGAGGATGTGAAGTGCTAAAGAAGGCAGCTGAAGTTCATCAGGTTAAAGTTCAGTTAGGTGTGTCATATGCAGAGGCCTTGCAAAAAGTTAAACCGAATGTTGATAAAATATTACCAGTCAGAGTACAGAATGTGTAGTCAGAGACTATATGTTGGCATCATAATTCTTACAGAAGATACCTTACTAGTTGATAAAATGAAGTATGTGGTGTTTATAACAGATGTGGTGACTTGTGCTACTCAGAGATCTAGCTGTACTGAGGAAATTAAAATTACTGTGGAAGCTGCTGAAAAGTGTCTGGTGTCATGTGGAAAGCTGTAAATGAAGCTCTGATGGGTGGGGAAACTGTAGTTCAGTCTCTTTGTGAAGGTACATCATGGGATTAAGAATATTGCAGTGGAATCTGAGAAGCCTGATTTCTAATGGCCAGGACGTGAAGAAGTTCATTTCCTATTTCTCAAATCCACCCAATATATGTATCCAGGAAACCTGGTTGTTCCCACATTTTTTTTCTTTGGAGGATTATATTGTAATTAGACATGATAAGGCAGTTGCTAGACGTGGTGGTGTTGCAAGTTTTATAAAGAAAGGGGTGGGATATTGAGTTGTGGATGTGAATGAGTGTATGAGGCTCTTGTAGTTGAAGTATTTGATTCAACATTTAGGGGTATTGGAGTGGAAAATTTTTACAACCATTGTGGAAAGCTTTCAAGTGATTTATTGGAGAGTATACTGTATGTGGCTCTAGTTCACTAAAGGTTGTATCATGTGGAGGATTTAACTCATAGTTCACTATGGGGTTGTTCATGGAATGATGGTAATGATTTGATTGTAAAAGAATTCTTAGATATTTCCCATCTTGTATGGCTTAATGATGGGAGGGATACGAGGTTTAATGTTCATAACATTCTGAAACTGCTATAGATTTAACTTTAGTTTGGAACATTCTGGCTGGAGTGAACGAGTGGGATGTCATCGGAGATGTTGGAGAGTGATCATTTATAAGCTTGTGTTTGGATTTGTATAGGGGACAGAAGGCCACTTTTAGGAGGTGGAATTCTGGTAAAGCAAATTGGAAGAGGTTTAAGGTTTTGTGTGATGAACATCTGTCATGGATGAACGTTGAGGATGATGCAGACTTCTGAATGAGAGGTTATGTCATGTTATTCCTCAAACTACGGTGAAAGTGATTCATATGAAAAAGGGCATTAATAGGTGAAAGGCTGTACAATGGCGGACTGAGGAACAAGCAGAACAACTGGGGAGAGAAATAAGGCTTTAGGAAAATTAGGAAGTATCACTCTCCAAGTGGCCTTTTTAAGCTTAAAGGGGCACAGACTGTGGTGAGAAAGATGGTGAAGACTGTGGGAAAAAAGTTTACTGGAGGTCATATTGTGACAATGTTGGAAGAGATACTAAACTTGGAGATGTTTGGGGAATGATTGAGAAAGCAGGTGAAAGGAAATTAATCCCCCCACGGTATTTCATTGGCTTTCTCAAACTATGTTATGTCTAAATTTAGAAAAAATTAGAAGTGCTGTATTTGATACTTCTATTAAATTTGAAAAGATATGGAGACCATTTATTCAATATTTTCATATGATGTAATGGCCCTGTGCCAGGCTTATTGGTTTTTTCAGCTTTAATCATATGTATGTTGAGAAGATCGGAGATGACGACATTGATGTTTATGTATTCTTGTGAGATACTATGAACAGCCCTTTTTTTTCTCTTTTTTTAAAAGTTTTTTTTTAGTTTTTTCTTCCTTTTTTGTTTTTTTTCTTTAGATATTAGATTAGTAGATTAGTTAACTTTCATATATAGATTTGTTTTTTTTCTCTTTTTTATATTATATATTATGGAATATCTAGACTTACCTTGTTCATATATATACTATATGGTTTATGTTTGGGAAAGCTTACTTATACTGTATTCATTGCTTATGTATTCCTTCATGTGTAATGGGAGTTTATACGTTTGTAATCCCTTATTAATATTTTAATTGTATTTTGTTCATAATATTTTTAATACTAATAAAAAGATTAAAAGAGAGAGAGAGAGAAAGCAGGGTTGACTCACGGGGCAGATAACATTCCAGTGTTAATTAAAGAAGGTTATATGATTGTTACTGAAACAGAGAAGGTCGAGTTACTGGCTCAGTCATTTGCTGCAATTCATAAGATAATTCAAGCAAAGAGGCTAAACAATGTAGGGTTAAGGCTCTAAGTGAATACCCTGATGTGTTGGAAGCCAGCTGTAGCAATGACAGTATTAGTGATGTAGAGTTTCTATGTGTAAATTTAAAAAAGCTATTAATGGTGCAGGTCAGAAGCCTCCAGGAAAGGATGATGTATGCTATTGTATGTTTAAATATGTGGGCTGAAAACTCTCGAGAATATTAAATTTTTTAAATCATATTTGGAGTTTAGGTCAGATTCCCCCCTCATGGAAAATGACAGTAATAATACCCCATCAGGTCCTTCAACTTATCGACCAGTATCATTAATAACATATTTGTGTAAACTTCTGGAACATATGGTAATAGAAGAGTTCAATTGTATTTTGGAAAAAGCATATAGTGTTTTATCAGAGCAAATTTCAGAAGGGTAGAATGATATTGGATTCAGTTTTATGTTTGAAAGATATTAGGAAGGCACAGTAAATAAAGAAGTTGTAATAGCAGTTTTTTAATATTGAAAAAGCATGTGATATGTTATGGAGGAAGGGTCTTTTGATTAAATTATGGAAATTAAGAGTGAGGAAGGCTACATAATTTTTTGAGTTTTTATTTTGGATGGTTGATGCACATAAGGTATATTCATGCTTCTATAAGATAGAGAATGGGACCACAAAAGGCAGTATTTGTAGTCCTTTATTATATAATATTATGGTTAATGATATTTTCTCTGAGATAGGTACTGGGGTGGGTAAATCACTTTTTGCAGATGATGGAGCTTTAGGATCAGATGTAGAAAGTTCTATTTAACTGTATATAGGATGCAATTAGCAATTAATAAGGTTAAACAGTGGGCAACTAGATGTGTTTTATGCTTTTAGTAGCTAAAACACAAGTTGTGTGTTTTACGAAGGATCAATAGACTGGCACTTGATCTGAAATTGTATAGTCAAACTCTTGAAATGTCAGTGATAAGATTTCTCGGCATGTGGCTGGATAATAAGCTGACATGGAAGCACCATACCAGTAAAACAATTGACAAATGTAAAGGGGAATAAAATATCTTGGGTGTTAATGTGGGTATTCCTAGGGGTGCTACACGAAAATCTCTGACCACTTATATTTGCTTAATTAGACCTGTACTTAATTATAGCTGTGTGGTTTGTGGATCAGCTTCTTCTTCAAATTAAAAATGCTTTGATCAGAATCAGAATCAGGTTTATTATCACCTGCATGTGACGTAAAATTTGTTAACTTAGCAGCAGCAGTTCAATGTAATACATAATCTAGCAGAAAGAAAAAATAAAATAAAATAATAAATAATAAATCAACAATTAAGTCAATTACATATATTGAATAGATGAAAAAGATGTGCAAAAACAGAAATACTGTATATTTTTTTAAAAAGGTAAGGTAGTATCCAAAGCTTCAATGTCCATTTAGGAATCGGATGGCAGAGGGGAAGAAGCTGTTCCTGACTCGCTGAGTGTGTGCCTTCAGGCTTTTGTACCTCGTGCCTGATGGTGACAGTGAGAAAAGGGCATGCTCTGGGTGCTAGAGGTCTTTAGTTATGGACGCTGCCTTTCTGAGACACTGCTCCCTGAAGATGTCCTGGGTGCTTTGTAGGCTAGTACCCATGATGGAGCTGACTAGATCTACAACCTTCTGCAGCTTCTTTCGGTCCTGTGTAGTAGCCCCCCCACCCCCATACCAGACAGTGATGCAGCCTGTCAGAATGCTCTCCATGGTACAACTATAGAAGTTTTTGAGTGTATTTGTTGACATGCCGAATTCTTCAAACTCCTAATAAACTATAGCCACTGTATTGTCTTCTTTATAACTATATTGATATGATGAGACCAGGTTAGATCCTCAGAGATCTTGACACTCAGGAACTTGAAGCTGCTCACTCTCTCCACTTCTGATCCCTTTGTGGATTGGTATGTTCTCCATCATTTTACCCTTCCTGAAGTCTAAAATCAGCTCTTTCATCTTACTGATATTGAGTGCCAGGTTGTTGCTGCGGCACCATTCCACTAGTTGGCATAACTACACCCTCTCATCACAACCTGAGATTCTACCAACAATGGCTGTATCATCGACAAATTTATAGATGGTATTTGAGCTATGCCTAGCCACACAGTCATGGGTATATAGAGAGTAGGGCAGTGGGCTAAGCACACACCCCTGAGGTGCACCAGTGTTGATTGTCAGCGAGGAGGATATGTTATCACCAATTCGCACAGATTGTGGTCTGTAGATTGTGACACAGATGTGATACAAGCACAGGCTTTAAGATGTGTTGTGGTGCAGTAAGGTCGTCTCCTGTTTCAGTTTTACTGGTTGAAATGGGACAATTATCCTTACAGTTGCAGAGGTTGAGGTTGATGTTGACATACTGGATTAATTTGAGGGGGCAGAGAAATGATCACCCTGTTAAAAGTGTGTTGGAAGACTATTGGGAACATCACAAGAAGGGTGTTTTTAGTTTTGGGTGGCTGGGCTCTAATCAGGCTAGAAATATGGGTTTGCTGGATTATGCTGTAGCTTTTTCAGTTGCCCCACTGTGTTTTTCTCCAATGACTTTAGTTGATTTTAGGTTGCATGATTTGCAGATATGCCTGAGAGACTGTTGGTTCATCAATATGTTAAGGAAAATTATTGTGATGTGTTAACACTTTTTACTGATGGATCAAAAGATAATTTAACTGGGAATGTTGGAGTGACTGGTTTTGTGCCTGATAACAATAAAGAAACTTCTTGGAACCATTTATCAGTATGTAATGCAGAATTGGTTGCCATCCTTCTGGGCTTACAGTGGGTGTAGGAAACTGATCCTTGTAAAGTTGTAATTAGTTCAGATTGTTTTTCAGTTTTGACTAGTCTTAAAACAGGTCATCGAGCAATAAGTCAGATTTACTGCTGGAAGCTCTTTAAACGTTATTTCATAATCCAACTGTTGGTTTACATTTCTGCTTCTTGTGGGTCCCTACACATAGAGGTGTTGAGGGAAATGAGCAGGTTGATTGCTTGGCCAAAAAAGCTGTTAAAACTTCAACTGTGGATATAGACCTTCCAATTAGTAAATCAGAAGCTAAGAGGTTGGTGGGACCAAGAATAACTGAATTGAGGCAAGACTCGTGGGATAATGGACATAAGGGGAGAAACCTGTACAGAATACACAAAACTGTTGGATTGATGGGAGAAGGGGGTAAGACAAGAAGGGAAGGAATTATATTGGCTCAACTTAGAATTGGGCATACTATACTTATACCTTGTAACTTGTTGGAAAACATCACACCGAGGTGTGTAGTTGTCATCATTATGAAACAGTTGAACAATTCTTTTACAATATAATGTTGAAAGAAAGCAAATGCAGGCTGCACTATTATCTTTGTGGGTTAACACAAAGTGCACTGCAGATGCCGTGGTCAAATCAAGACGTACAAAAAAGCTGGATGAACTCAGCAGGTCGGTCAGCATTCGTTGAAAGGAGCAATCAACATTTTGGGTCGAGACCCTTTATCAGGAGTCCTGCCGAAGGGTCTCGACCCGAAACATTGACTGCTCCTTTCAATGGATGCTGCCCGACCTGCTGAGTTCATCCAGCTTTTTTGTACTATCTTTGTGGGTTGATAGTTTTTATTTAAAAACTTCAAGTTACGGAGGCGACTTTAATTTAATTCACAATATTGTCTTTCATTATTTACAGTCTATAGGGCTTTCTAGAGTAATTTGGTTTTCATAAGATAAAGAGCAAGAATTATTTCCCAACTCTCTGCACCACACTCCAGTCCAGTTGGTGGTGGTAATGCACCTTTAAGTTGGACTGCCAATCATCATTAAAAGTCAGAAGAAGGTGGTCCAACAGCTGGTGCATCAGTGTCCCGGCAAAAACCACACCATGAAGACAAAAGAACACTCCAAGCAACTTTTCAAAAAAGTTGTTGAAAAGCACAAATCAGGAAATGGATACAAGAAAATTCCCAAGTCACTGAAGATCCCTTGGAGTACAGTTAAGTCAATCATCATGAAATGGAAAGAATATGGCACAGCTGTAAATCTGCCTAGAGCAGGTCACCCTCAAAAACTGAGTGACCGTGCAAGAAGGGGACTAGTGAGGGAGGTCACCAAGAGATCTGTGACAACTCTGGAGGAGTTACAAGCTTCAGTGGCTGAGATGAGAGAGACTGCACATACAACAACTGTTGCCTGGGTGCTTCAGCAGTCACAGCTTTATGGGAGAGAGGCAAAGAGAAAGCCATTGTTGGTGGTGGTGGGGGGGGGGGGGGGAGGGACTCACATGAAATCTCAGCTAGAATTTGCCTGAAGTCAGCTGGAAGAAGGTTATATGGTCTGATTAAACCAAAGTTGAGCTCTTTGGCCATCAGACTAAATGCTTTGTTTGACGTAAGCCAGACACTGCACATCATCAAAAACACACCATCCCTACCATGAAGCATGATGGTGGCTACATCATACTGAGGAGATGCTTCACTGCAGCAGGCCCTGGAAAGCTTGTGGAATTAGAGGATAAAATGAATACAGCAAAGTACAGGGAAATTCTGGAGGAAAACCTGGTGCGTTCTGCAAAAGAACTGTGACTTGGGAAAAGATTTGTTTTCCAGCAGGACAATGGTCCCAAGCACAAAATTAAAGCTACAGCCAAATGGCTTAAAAAAAAAGTTAATGCCCTGGAATGGCCAAGTCAGAGTCCAGACCTCAATCCAACTGAGAATTTGTGGCTGGACTTGAAAAGGACTGTTCACTCATGATCCCCATGCAATCCGACAGAGCTTGAGCAGTTTTGTTATAAAGAATGGGGAAAACTTACAGTGTCCTGATGTGCAAAGCTGATAGAGACCTATCCACACAGACTCAAGGCTGTAATTGCTGTCAAAGGTGCATCTGATAATTACTCACCCCTACGTCAGTATTTATGTTATCAATTATTTTGTTTTAATAATTCATAATAAATTTAGACCAATTTGCAGAAATTTGTTTTCCCTTTGAGATGAAAGGTTCTTTTCTGTTGAACAGTGTCAAAAAAGCCAAATTAAATCCACTGTGATTCAAAGTTGTAAAACAATAAAACATGAAAGCTTCCGGGGGTGGAGGGGATTAGGGGGAGGGAATACTTGCTATAGGTACTGTATATCAGCACATAAGATCCACTGACTTGTTTTCCATATGGAAATTTTAGGTATAGTTAGTAGTTTTCTGATGACAGCTTGGCTCTTTTCATTTTGTTGCAACATTCAGATAAATCCAAGGCAGAGTCTCTGTTTCCTTTCAATAGAATTAATGGACATGAAAACATGGTGGTGCATGAAATGCATTTTCCACAATACTATCAGCTCTCCAAACCATCACCATCCTCTAGGCTAGGGCAAAATTTAAACCTTGTTATGCTTATCCCATTCCCTCTCTTGAAGTTAGTCTGAGGGAATCAAACACACACTGTTTCTGTGTACCTTTCAATTTTCTTTAGCTTAGTTCTTTCCTTCAAAGTGCTGCCTCTGAAGGTAGATGGTTCCATGTGTTTCAATCATGCTTTGAGTTTTTAATCAAATACTCAAAAACTGCCTGCAAGTCACAATCAGGTTTATTATCGCCGACGTGTTTTCTGAAATTTGAGCAGTTAAGCTGCTCAACTACTTGGATTGCATCATTGAGGGATTGTTGAATAGTGAGAGGGCTGCAATATTAACTGTGTTGTTTCTGCTGGCCATGCACAGACTAACTGGAAAGTCCCTTTTGCTCCCCTGAATAAAATTAAGCAGCTCAAAGTAGACGGATATCAAATATTCCAATTCTGCAAGATACAATTGAAATGATAAACCCATCAAATGGTCCATGCAAGTAATAGACAAATAAGTGAGACGTAAACAGCAAATAAGAAGCATTAAAAAACTGTAAATGATGAAAGGACATTGATCTGAAACTTTAATGACATAGAAAATAGGCCAGCACAGCAGAAGAAAAGGCTCTTCTGCCCACAATGTTGTGTCGAACCAATTAAATTAGTAACCAAATGGGCAACTAAACCAATCCCTTCTGCCCTCACAATTTGCATATTCTTCTAATTCCCTCATATTCATCTCTTAATTGTCTGTAATGTAGCTACCTCTACCACCCCACCAAGCCATGCATTCCGGACACCCAAACCTCTCTGTATAAAGAAACTTGCCCCTTATACCCACTTCAAAATTACTCCTCTCTCCTTAAATACAATTCCCCTGGCATGAGATATTTCAATCTGTCTATTTTATCTATGTCCCTCATAATCTTAAACTTTTAACAGATCTTCCCTCAGCCTCCACCACTCCTGAGAAAACAACCCTAGTTTGCCCAAGCTCTCATTATAACACATTCCCTCTAGTCCAGGCAACGTCCCAGTAAACCTCTTCTTCAACTTCTCCTCAACATCCTTTCTATAACGGGGCAACCAGAACTGCATGCAATACTCCAGATGCAGCGTAACTAGAGTTTTATAAAGCTGCAACATAACTTCCTAACTTCTGAACTCAGTGCTTCAACTAATAAAGGCAACCATGTCATATGCCTTCTTAACCATCCTATCATCCTGTGTAGCCACTTTCAGAAAGCTATGAAACTGGACCTCAAGATCCCTCTGCTCATCAACACTGTTAATGGTGTAGTTCTTAGCAGTGCACCGTCTCTTTATGTTTGACCTACCAAGGTGCAACACTTAGCTGAGTTAAGCTCCATCTGCTATTTCTCTGCCCATATCGGCAACTGATCTATATTCCATTGCATTTTTTGCCAATCTTTTACACTATTCAGAACACCACAAATGTTCTTTTTGTCTGAAAACTTACTAACCCACCCATCTACATTTACATCCAAGTAATTTGTAAACATCACAAACAGCAGAAATCCCAGTGCAACTCCGCTATGTTTCTCTCCTCGGATGCTGCCTGACCTACTGAGTATCCCCATCATTTATTTTGTACAGAAGCAAAATTGATCACTTATCCAAATTTATGTGTAGGGGTTGTTCAGCTTCTTTTTTGTACAAAGTTTTCCCTGATTCTCTTTAGTGCTTTATAGACTCATAGGGTCATATTAGGACAGGAGTCAGCCCAACTCGTCTATGTTAGCCTATCTTATTCAGGTACCTACATTTTTTTTATGTTCAGCGCTGGTTGTAATGAAGCATTAACTTGGACCTGGGAAAATTGTTATTATCAGAATTTTTATACTTGGGTTATTATAGAAAGCCCACAATGTATAAATATTTAAATTATATAGAAACATAGAAAACCTGCAGCACAATACAGGACCTTCGGCCCACAAAGTTGTGCTGAACATGTCCATACCTTAGAAATTACTAGGCTTACCTACAGCCCTCTATTTTTCTAAGCTCCATGCACCTATCCACAAGTCTCTTAAAAGACCCTATCATATTCGCCTCCACCACTGTTGCCGGCAGACCATTCCATGCACTCACCACTCTCTGAGTAAAAAACTTACCTCTGACATCTCCTCTATACCTACTCCCCAGCACCTCTTGTGTCCTCTTGTGGCCACCATTTCAGCCCTGGGAAAAAGCCTCTGACTATCCATATGATCAATGCCTCTCATCATCTTGTATACCTCTATCAGGTCACCTCTCATCCTCCATCGCTCCAAGGAGAAAAGGCCGAGTTCACTCAACCTATTCTCATAAGGCATGCTTCCCAATCCAGGCAACATATAAATTGGCAGAATAATGTCTTGGCTAACTAACTGAACTTTAGCCTGTTACAGTTACTTGGTGATCCAAAGCATGTTGCTTGGTTGCATTTCCCATCCTGTCAGGTGACACTTTGCATTAGAACTGTGCACGGGCAGTAAAAAGTCTATAAAATGCTGCAGGAAACTTGCACAGAGAAGAATGTGCCGACCTTAATATAGTCACATACCATTTGAAGAGAGTCTCAACAGTTCAGCCTGAGCTGAGATTCACTTCCAAAAGCAAAGAAATATCCTATTAAATTTAGACCATCTAGGTTAAAGGCTCATACTGACTTACTCTTCCCTTGTCCTAATTTAAACTGAACAATGTTCCTGGAAGGGAACAAGCTCCACTACTGTTTCACAGATTTTCTTTCTAAATTAGTTATTTACTCAACTGCATCTGTTTTAGCTGCAAGACCCCAGATATGAAATGAATACGAGAGCAATATTGACTGAAGTGCATACATGGAGGAAAAGAATTGTGTTTGCATAGGCTGAGTGTGATGACTTAATATACTTCATTTCATTTGAAGATAAAGTAAACATTTTCAGAAAACTTAAATTTTGATTCAAAAATGAAGTGGTCAATATGTGGTCTTAACCAACCATATCTGGAATTGTGATTCTTAACTCCTACTGAGTGGCAGTATGCCTGCTTGGTGCATTTATGATGCAATGATATTAACAATGTACATCTATATTAAATAGATCACATTAATGTTATATTCTCATTGTGATGCCCGTGCAATGACTGAAACTCTGTAAAAATGGGTATTGGATGTTTCAGGCTGAAGACTCGAGACTATTCCAGTA
Source organism: Hemitrygon akajei (assembly GCF_048418815.1). Taxonomy (NCBI): domain Eukaryota; kingdom Metazoa; phylum Chordata; class Chondrichthyes; order Myliobatiformes; family Dasyatidae; genus Hemitrygon; species Hemitrygon akajei. The sequence continues at coordinate 135,531,302 of NC_133131.1, read as the reverse complement.
TACCAATGCTTTGGGCATGACAGAGGGATAGGTAAGAATGGAAGATGTGTTGCCATTTGGATAAGGGAGGATGTAACAGCAATGCTTAGAGTGGATATTCTTGAGGGATCATTCTGCTTGTGTAGAAAATAGAAATAAGAAAGAAGTGGTCACCTTGGTAGAACTTGTAAATACCCCTTGTGACAGTAACCAGTGGGAGCTTAAGGAGCAGAAGTATTGAGAAATTGCATGCAGTTGTGAGAATAGTACGGTGGGTCTACTGGGAGATTTCAATTTTCCCAGCATTGACTGTGCCTCACAGAGTATAAAGGGCCTCGATGGGTTGGAATATGCATGGTGCGTCCAAGACAGTTTCCTTGTGTAACATGTAGTGGAGGCTATAAGGGAAGGAGCAATATTGGACCTCCTCTTAAGAAACATGGTGGCTGAGTAACTGAGGTGGCTTTGAGGTGTACTTTGAGTAGGGTGACCACAATTCTATTGCTTTTGGAAAAAGATTGAACAGGTCCTGAGCTGGAGTAGGGTTAATGTTTTTAAAAAAATATTATTTATTTATTGAATTTTAGAGATTACAAAGAATAAATGTGATAATAAAATAGTAAGAAAAATTATATCAACCCTCCCCCCTCCCCTTAACCCTCCCCCCTTAACCCTTATCTAAAGAAAGAGAAAAAAAAAGAAAAGAGAAAAAAGATTGCCTGGATATCAAAGGATCCCCACATGCTCCATGGAGGTCAAAATAATTTTGATATTTATTTTCACTTTCCCCAATTACTATAATTTTATCTTCAAAGGACCTATGTATCTAATCCTATCTTTTGTAAGTATGGTGACCAAATTTTCAAAAATATATCATATTCATTTCTTAAATTATACGTAATTTTTTCAAGTGGAATACAACTATGTATTTCATTATTCCAATGATCCATAGTTAAATTTAAATCAGATTTCCAAGTAACTGCGATAACTTTTTTGGCTACTGCCAAAGCAATTTTTATAAATATTTTCTGATACTTATTCAATTTAAATTTCGTTATTGTCCCTTCAATGTCTCCTAATAAAAATAATAATGGACTATGTGGGAGTTGTACTCCAATAATTTGTTCCAATAAAAGTCTTAAATTAATCCAAAATGGTTGAATTTTAGAACAAGACCAAGTATAAGAGTAGGGTTAATGTTGAGGGCATTAGACAGTATCTGGGTAACAGGTGGCAAGTGGGAGACTTCTAAAAGGTTCTTATAAGTCCAGGGGCAACACATTCCTGTAGGGGTGAAGGGTAAACACACCTAGCTCAGAGAACCCTGGCTAAAATTAGATATCTGGACCCTGGTAGGGGAAAAAGCAGGAAGTATACATTGTGTTTAGGTAGCAGATGTAAATGAATACCTGAATTAATATAGAATGTTTATGACCAGGCTTAAGGGAGAAATAAGAGGTCAAAAAGAAAGTATGAGATAGATTTGGCAGACATGGTTAAAGATAATCCCAGGAGGTTCTTAAATTATACTAACAGTAAAAGGGTGACTAAGGAGAGAATATGCTCTCTTAAGGACTAACCATCCGGTTTGCCTATTTATGGATTTGTAGGAGGTTTTAACATCTATTTTTACTCAGTATTTGCTAAGGAAAATATCATGGATGTTAAAGAATTAACAGTAATAAGTAATGAGGTTTTGGATCATTTGCATATTACAAGGAAGGAGGTATTTGCAGCATGAAGTGCATTAAGGTGGGCAAATCCCCAGGGCCTGAGCAAATGCACCCCAGATCTTATAGGAGGTCAGAGAAGCAAACGCAAAGGCTCTTGTAGAGATATTTGGTTTGTTGCTCACCACTGGTGAAGTTCCAGAGAACTAGAAAGTGGAGAAAGTTGTTCACTTATTCAAAAAGTGTAGAAGGACAGGCTAGGGAACTACAAGCTGCTGAGCCTGCCTTTAGTTCTAGAGAAGTTACTAGAGGGAATTCTGAGGGACAAGACCTACTATTGCTTGGATAGTCAAAGCCCTATATGGACTAGTTTGCACAATTTTGTGCATGAGAGATCATGCCTGACAAATTTTTGGAGCCTTTCAAAGTGGTAACACAGTGATAATGAAGGTAGGGCAGTGGATGTAATCTATATGGACTTCAGTGAGCCCTTTGATAGAGTCCCACACAGCAGTTTGATCTGAAAGGTTAGTTGACATGGGATTAGTAATGTGGATTCAGAATTAGCTTGATGAAAGGAAGCTGAGGTTGACGGTTGATGGTCAATCCTCTGACCACAGGCCTATGATTAGTGGGGTCCTCCAGGGGTCCATGGTGGAACCTCTGTTATTCATTATTTATCTAAATGATATGGATATTAATCTACATGGCATGATAAGCAAATGTGATGATGATACTAAATTAGGAAGGCTTGTTGATGGTGAAGCAGATTGCAATGAATTGGAAAGAGATCGTGATCATTTAGGGTGATGGGCGGAGGAATGGCAAATGGACTTCAACTTATCTAAGTGTGCGGTGATGCACTTTGGACAGTCAAACCAAGGTAGAACCAACACTGTGAATGGCAGGACACTGTTTAGTATTGTGGTACAGAGGGACCTAGTAATACAAGTGCACAAGTTTGTTGAACGTGACCATGGAAATAGACAATAAAGAAGGTGTTTAATATTCTAGCCTTCATAGTCAGGACATCGAGTTTAGGCGTAAGGACATTATGTTGCAGTTATATATATCATCAGTGAGGCTGCACTTGGAGTATTATATACAGTTTTGGTTACCCCTTTATAGGACTGATCATCAAGCTGAGAGGGTGACTACTAATTTAATTAGCTTGGCACAACAAAATCTTAATTTCCTGGAATGCAGCAGAATGAGTACATAAAATTATGAGGGGGACAGAGAAGGCAGATGGTCATCATCTTTTTTCCAGGGTTGGAGATTCAAAGCTAAAGAACACAAGCTAAGAGCGGGGAGACTTAGGAGCCCTGTGAGGTGACAACTTTGCAAAGAGGGTAGTAAATATCTGGAATGAGCTACCTGAGGAAGTGGTCAAGGCAGGCGCAATTGCAACACTGAAGAGGCATTTGCTTGGGTGTATTGAGTGGAAGGGCTTGAAGGGTTACGGGCTCAATGCAGGTAACTACGTCTAGCAGGGAGGATGCTGTGGTTGGCATGGACCAGTCCAAGTTTATTGTCATTCGACTGTATACATGTACACAGCTAAATGAAACTTCATTCCCCATGCACCAAGGTATAAAACACTGTACATGTACAACTTACAGAACACAAAATAATATTAAACACAATAATATTAACAGATAAATTATTCTGTAGATGAACAAGTTTACATAAGTGCATATACAACATATAGTTAAATGTACAACAGTAAACAGCTACTGGTGCAGTCCTAAGTAATAAGTACTGGCTGGTCCAGTTGAGCTGAAGGGCTGCCTTCTGCACTCTGTTACACTCTGACTCCACCACTATGATTGTAGATGATAGAACTGGAGCCACAAATAATCTTAAATGGGTTGAGAAGATGATATGGGAATAAAGGAATTGTTGTTTTGGGTCAAAACTTTGCAGCAGGACATTTAAGGCTCATGGGCATTGGGTTAGATTTGGCTGCAGAATTACCCCATCAACCTATTTAATGGAGATAACAAGAGAAACTAGAGGAGAAGAAGTAAGATGCTTTTTGATGTGCAGTGACCCTATTAATCAATATTTAAATGATTACTGCCATTACTGAAGGAATTTTGCCATCTCCTGTAAAGAAACCAATATGGATATTTGATCATAATTACCATCACATTGGCAGCTAAAAAAGCCCTGGCTCAATATTTCACGGGAGAGGTATAAAAGAGATTACAAGATTTGAGGCAAAGGAGTTGGACAAAACTAGCTTTGCATTGAAGCCACTAAGTATGTTCAGCAACCAGAATGGAATTTTCCCATAGACATCAGCCTGCAGTGAACGTGGGATTGCTAAAGAATGCCAAGCTGAGTCCCCTCCACCCGCGAGCACCAGGAGACACTGCCACAGCTGTTCAATCCCAGTCAGGAGGTTGAGAAGGTCAGTGAACTTCATTAATGCTCAAACATTTTGAATTGCCTTCTGATCTTTCTTTGCATTTTACTCAAGTGAACCTATTTAGTGGGAAGTGAAGCAAAATATAGAAACATTAAAAATAAAGTAATTCGGAGTAGGAGCCTTTGAATCTGCTTTGCTATTTAACATGATTGTGACTAATCATTCAATTTATTTTACTCTAATCCTCTTTTCACCCTAAATCCCTTGATTTTTTTAAACCTTTATTACTATATCTACAGTAGGTCTTTATTGAATATATATGATAATTTAACCTCAAACTTCTGTAGTCAGGAATTCCACAGGTATATCACACTTTAGGTGAAGAAATTCCTCATCATCTCAGTTCTAAGTGGCCTACCAGTATCTCAAGCAATGAAATTGTGGCCCCTTATTTTCGCCTTCCCCACTACCAGGAGTATCTTTCTTCCATGAGCCCTGCTGAAGGATTTCGGCCTGAAACATCGACTGTATTTTTATCCATAGATGCTGCCTGGCTTGCTGAGTTCCTCCAGCATTTTGTGTGTGTTGCTCGAATTTCCAGCATCTGCAAATTTTTTCTTATTTGTTCTTTCTTCTATGTAATCTCTTTAAGACTGAGTTTTATAGGATTCGTTAAGTCCCTTTCAACTTCTAAACTCTAGCAAATATCCCTTTTTATATATCGCTGCATATGTAGGGCCCTCAGCATTGTTAAGAATCCCGCCCATCCATCCAGCATCCTCTTTGACTTACTACCATCAAACAGGAGACTACGATGCATAAAAACAAGAACAGTCAGGATGAGGAACAGTTTCTTACCCCAGGCCATTAGGCTTCTGAACTCCCTGCTGCATTGTATTTGAAGTGTCACTGTTAATCTGCTTCATACCGTGCAAAATTTAATGTTAATGTACTTTAGTTTGTTGTGATTCATCTGTAGATTTTATCCTTGCCTTCATAAGTTATCGTGTGTTATGTGTACTACTGTGCTTTACACCCTGGTTCAGAGAAACATCTCATTTCTATATACATTATATGGTTATAAATGTTATATACATGTATATAGTTAAATGAAAATAAACTTGACTTGATCACTCCTGTCATGCTAGGAAACAGTCTGCTACTGATGATACTAATAGCCCAAGCTCTTCCTGAAGCTTCTTCCAGAAGGAAAGAAGAATAAGAACTGGCTTTGGACATTAACACCAATTTACAATGAGTGATATATAAACACACAAATATAATATGCAACTATCCTAAATTCATAGACACAAAAGAAATTATTTAATATTGTGGAGTAACCAGTTGCTGGATAATTACAAATAAAAAAAAGTAAAACAAAAACTAAGAATTGTATCTGATTTAAAACACAAAATTTCACAAGTAACAGGAAGGATCCAGTCTCATTAGTCACTCAGATTTTCATTTACCACACAACTTCACAGCTTTCAAAGCAAGGCTGGCATAAAGACAAGACAATGTTATTCTCAGATTCATAGTATTTACTAGTGATATGGATTGGAAGTTGGGCAGATAGAAAAACGAATTGACTTGTATTTACATAGATCGTTAACATCCTCTATGTTCAGAATGCTTGACTGTCAATTAAGGAATCTCAAATGTTGTCACTATTTAAAAACTATATACTGACACTGGAGAGGTTTCAAAGAAGGTTCACAAAAATGGTTCCTTCCAGGATTGAACGGCTTGTCATATGAAGAGCATTTGATTGCTCTGGGTCTGAATTCACTAGAATTCAGAAGAATGAGAGGTGACCTAATCGAAACCTGTTGAATGGTGAAAGGCCTTGGAGTGGATGTGGAGAGGATGTTTCTTATGGTGGGAGAGTCTAAGACCAGAGGACACAGCCTCAGAATAGGGGGGCATCCTTTTAGAATGGAGGTGAGGAGGAATTTCTTTCACCAGTAACTTGTGAATCTGTGGAATTTATTGGCACAGACAGCTCTGGAGGCCAATTTTTTATGTATATTTAAGGCAGAGGCTGAGAAAAAAATGGATCAGTCATGATGAAATGGTGGAGAAGACTCAATGGGCCAAATGGCCTAACTCTGCTTCTATATCTTACGGTCTTGTTTGATCTCAATGTTTAAACATTTGTGATAGGGATATAAAAGATGGAAGTAATCCTCTTAAATTTATCCTATTTCAACAGATGACCAAAAATAGATAATTTTACATTTTTAAAAATATCAGAGCAAAGCACTCAGAACCATGGTGCAATGATCATTCACTCCTCCAGTTAGGCATTCTGTCAGTGCTGTTAAACAGCAGAGTTCATCTATAATTATGTCTTACTCATCACAACAGCTTTCAGTTATTGATTGCTTACTGTGAACATTAGGAGCTGACGTATCTATGGAGATCTTGGTAAAAGAGTATTGTGCAAATATAGATTGATGATAGATTATAGATGCATACACTTAAAGTTTCATTGCCCGAAGACATAGTATAACTGTGTTGTTCTTAACATGAACAAAGCATTAAAAATAAATGAACTTTGAAGCAGTGAGAACAGACTAACTCCAGGCTGTCATAATTTTTGACACAGTTGAAGCTGAAGTGCTATTTACTATTTTGTGTAATAAGTTAGATTAATTATTCAGCCTCAGGTGAGCAAATACCATAAGTACCGGAGTACAATTTGTGGCATAAATCATGAGGAAAGAAGTTCCAGTATCTTACAGACAAAACAAAATTTTAATCTCAGTATTCAGCAATCTTCCTAAGGTGGTGAGACCTACAAAATGTCTACAAATGTTTTCTGAACACTGATTTGCATGTTTAGGTCATACTTGGAGCAAAGGATGTTTTGTCACTAGTTTGAGAGCACATCACCCTCTTATGTCACAGGGCATCACGTTGTCCAGCATCCTGCATGGATTATAACAATGTATTTCCTTTCCTACAATATGTCATTTTACATCTATGCAGATTATTCAGAACTAATGATTGTACTCACTTAGCAATGAAATCATTGAAGGTTTCTGTCCATAGTTCTGGTTGGTGCAGTTTTGGAGGTGGACTTCTGAGGAAAGAAGCATAAATATATTTTAGTGCTTTGAAAGTAGGTAAATCAAGAACAATGCAATTATAAATAACATCTTTCAAATCATCATTGAAAACTAATCAACCACAAAGCATGAACGACCTAGTTCCTAGTGAAATTATACTTCACTTTCTGTCATCTTCTACGTGCCAAACATACAGACATAAAAGCCTTTCGATATACATTTACATAGTGCCAAAGATACTATTGCTCATGTGTGTCCTTAGAATGTGACTGCAGGTGACAGTCTATGAATCTCCAATCAGATTTATCTGCAGTTTAAATAGTTTGCTGCCAGCACCAATGAATGATATGTTCTTATCGTAGAATTGCTTTATTTTAAACAGCTCTGATATGATCTTAATGAAACATTAGGGGCTTCCAATGTTTTTATGCCATGGACCTCAACCATTAACTGAGAGGTCCATGGGCTTCAGGTTGTGAACCCCTGCTATCCATAGACTTCTGACATTGCAACGTTAACTATTCCATTTAGCACATATTTTAGATGGTGAATAAGTGTTAATCTTTGATTTATTACTACAGTGTGAAATACTTCAAATGGCCTGTTTGCTATTGCCTATTGAGGACAACTCAGGTTCAATGATGCCTGCACACTTCCATGGTTAAGTTTAGTTGTAGCCTAGGACATAGCTTTCATATAATTTTCACAATACCTTTAACTGACGTTAAACAAACACGGTGTTTGTGGCCTTTATTTTGAGGAGAGGAAGAAGACAGAAGAGGATTGTTAATCATGAAGTCATTGTCTGCAAGTAGCTATAGAGTTAGAGTCATAGAAAAGTACAGCACAGAAACCTGCTTTTCAACCAATCTTGTCCAAGCTAAACCATATCAGCTGCCTACTCCCACTGACCTGCACCCAGACCACAGCCCTCCATAACCCTCTCAAACTTCTCTTAAATGTTTAAGTTGAGCATGCATGCTCCAGTTGAGTTGGCAGCTCATTCTACACTTTCACAACTCTTTGAGTGAAGAAGATACCCCTCATGTTCCCCTTAAACATTTCAGCTTTCACCCTTAACCCATGATCTCAAGTTGTAGTCCCACTCAACCTCAGTGGAAAAAGTCTGCTTGCATTTACCCTTTCTATACCCCTTATAATTTTGTATTCCTCTATCAAATCTCCCCTCAATCTTCTACGTTCCAAGGAATAAAGTCATAACCTATTCAATCTTTCCTGATAGCTCAGGTCCTGTACTCTCAAATACCTTTGTTCTGCCGCATTCCTCAGTGTGCGAACACTGTGTAAGACTTACCATGGTTGGCCGTACTGAAGTGCAACCCTTAACACTTACTGCATTAAATTGCATCTGCCATTTATCAGCCCATTTTGTTAGCTGGTCCATTTCCCACTACAAGCTCTGATAGTCTTCCTCACTATCCACTGCACCCCACAATGGAGATGGCATCCACAAATTTTCTGATCCAGTTCACCACATTATCATTCAGGCCATTGATGTAGATGAGAAACAACAATGGATCCAGCAGCAATCCCTGTGGCACTCCACTAAACATGGGAGTCTTGTCAGAGAGGCAACCATCTACTATTACTCTCTGGCTCCCCCAAAAAACCAGTGTCTAATCCAATTTATTACTTCATCTTGAATGCTGAGCAATTGAATCTTCCTGACCAACCTCCCATGAGGGACTTGCTAAGGTCCATGTAGACAACATCCACTGCTTTGCCTTCATGAACTTTCCTGGTAACTTCCTTGAAAAACTTTATAAGATTGGTTAGACATGACCTACCACATACAAAACCATGTTGAATACTGCTAATCCCTGTCTATTCTCATACTCCAGAATCTGGTCCTTTGAATACCTTCCAATAAACTTCCCACTACTGATGTCAGGGTGACCAAAATATAATTTCCTGGTGTATTTTTAGAACCTTTCTTAAACAGCAAAAACAACATTAGCTATCCTCCAATCCTTTGCTGCCTCACCTGTTGTTAACAATTAACTATCTCTGCTAGGGTCCCTGCACTTGCCTCCCACAGGATCTGAGGCCCCGGGGAATTAACCACTCTAATTTGCCTCAGGACAGCAGCATCTGCTCCTGTGTAATCTGTATAGGGTTCATGACCTCGCCGCTACTTTGCCTCAGTTCTATAGACTCTGTGTCCATCTCCCGAGTAAATACAGATGCAAAAAATCCTCTTGAGATCTCCCCCATTGCTTTTGGCTCCATGTATAGATTACAATTCTGATCTTCCAAGGAAACAATTTTGTCCCTGCTGTCCTTTTGCAATTCAGATATCTGTAGAATCCCTTAGAATTCTCCTTCACCTTGTCTGCTAAGGAAACTTCGCGCTTGTTTTTGAGCCCACCTGATTTCTTTCTAAGTGTTCTCCTTATATTTCATAAGCTCCTCACTTGTTCCTATCTGCCTAGACCTGCTACGCACCTTCTTTTTCTCACCCTGGGCCTCACTATCTTTTGAAAACCAAGCTTCCCTGCACCTGTTATCTTTACCTTTTATTCTGACAGGCACATACAAGCTTTGTTTGGCCATTGTTCAAATGGCAATCTGCTGCGAATCGATGCCTTATGTACCCAATCAGTGAACCTGAGCGAGCCTCGTCTTCTCACACTCCTGATCACGGATTGGCCGATGCTCCCATAATTCCCAAGCAGTCTAATCATGTCAAAATTTCCACTGAGCCTGCGGACCCTGTGGGAGGCATGTGCAGAAATTGCAGGGCCCTAGCAGAGGTATTTAATCATCCTGAGCAACAGGTGAGGTACCAAAGGATTGGAGGATAGCTAATGTCTAAGAAAGCTCTAATCTCAAACCTCCACTGCTTTGTACCTATACCCACTCATGGGGAAGACTTCTGGAGTAAACTGCAAGGAGACGTACAGAGCCAGAGCCCCTAAGGTTGTCCCACAGCGAGTTCCATGCTGATTGGCAACTCCTGCGACACCGTTGGTTCTAAACTGTATCGGTCTTTGCTGTTCCTTTAGATTCAGCAGCTGCATGGGAGGGGGAACCTGCTGCGTGGACAGCAGCTTGCCCTCCATATCGTACTGCCCTGGGATGTATCGACTTCCACTGCAAGTACACAACATCCATGGTCCGCCTTGACCAACGGAGGCCATCAAATCACTTCTGAGAATTCTTAGTAGATGTCCCGGTACAGTTTTACAGCAGTTTAAGATTAGATTAGCTTTATTAGTCATATGTACATTAAAACATAGAGTAAAATGCATTGTTTTGTGTCAAATCAAATCAGCGAGGATTGTGCTGGGCAAGTGTCACTCCGGACCCCAGTTCAGCTGTGACAGTTGCGGGCTGCTAATCTTAAAATCTTACAGAGATTGAAATGAGGATGAAGTTAAGCAAGAAATTGAAGGCATTGTAGATGAAAGGAAGGCACAAAGCAGATCAACAGGGTACTTGGTTTCGGAAGCACTGTGCTGTGAACACATCATGATTATGGAAGAGGCAGGCCTTTAGACTAAAGAGTAAGTCATTGATCATAAAAAGAGGACAGCTATTCAGGTGTAAAGACAGATTTCAGTCATTCAGTCCAAAGCGGGGGAGGCCATTCAGATTAAAGCGGGAAGTCAATTTACCTAAAGAGGGACACTATTCAGTTTAGCGAGGGCAGTCATTTGTACTACAGTGAAAGGATAGTCAGGCAAAAAGAGAGAGACCATTCAGACTACAAGAGAAAACTAAGATTAACAAAATTAAATGGAAATACAGGAAATATTCAGCAATTCAGACAACATCAATGGGAAGAAAAGCAGAGTTATAATGTTTAATCGAACTGACTTTATTTCTTACATCCTTCACATAAATGAGGAGTAAAAATTTTATCACATCTCCATCTAAATGAATGGAGATCAAAGAGAGAAAAACAGGTCAGTTAAAAGGTGCAGGGAGGTATGTGGTGGGGGTCAGATGGTGGACAGGATAAAGATTATCTCTGATAGGGAGAGGTTAGAGTTATCCAAGTGATGGCACATACATTTGGAAAGAAAACAGCCGGAGAACAGACACAGAGGGTTAAAAAACAAAGGAAGAGAAATTTTAAAGCTCTGAAATACAATCAGAATTGTTGCTAAAACTTAAAACAAAAAGGAGCCCAGTGGAAATGTCCAGCAGAGCAAGTGGTGTCTGACAAGAGACACAAACTGAATTAATGTTACATAGATTATCACATGGAAGAACTGATCAGTTTTGGTACAAACACAAAAAAGTGAGATGTCAATAAATTGTACAATTTGATATTGGGTCCAGATAGCAGCAAATTGCCCATATGGAAAATGAAGTCCTATTTCTCAAACTAGCATTGGGATTCATCGAAAAGTCATAGGTCAAAAGTCAGAATGGGTGTGGGATGCAGAATTAAAATAGTGGCAAACAGGAAGCTCACGGTTAGCCTTGTGCACTGAGAGCAGGTGCTCTGAAAAGTGGTCTCCAAATCTGTGTTTGGTTTCTCAAGTGTAGAGGAGACTATACTGTGAACACAAGATTGGAAGATGTGCAAGTCAATTACTGCTTCACCCTGAAGGACTCTTTGGGTCCATTGATGGTTGGAAAGGATGAGGTAAGGGAATGGGTTTTACATTGTGTTTTTAGAATTAAGGTTCTAGCATCTGCATAATGCTAATTTTAAATTATAGCCAGGATGGTATTTTGAGACAAAGGGGAAAATAGTAGATTAAAATGGGAGGCTGTGCTGTCCATTTTTTTTCCAATCCAAAAGATTTTTTCATCATTCAAATTTTTTTCTCAATGAACCTAGCCTTTTCAGAATTATCATTCTAATTTAAGTCCACCAGCTATCTTTTATCCAAAGGAAAGTTTCCTGATGTCTGCACTAACTTTATAGTCAATTGTCATTATATATTTTTTTCAGATTTATTTTTCAATACTCTTTATAATCCTTTCATTTGATTATCTCTTTCATATCACCTTTCATTATTTTTCTATCTTCACTGGTAGCTCATTCCTTTCAGCTAGAAGATCTTTACTGTCACTGTTGTTTTTGAGCAGGATGCAGTACACAAGGTGTGCTTTGACCATTGAAACAGACGAACAGGGAAACAGAATTGAATTCTCCAGCTTTTTCTACAATTTAATTAACTCTGATCTACCAGCCTTAAGCCATTGTCCTTAAGTCTTTACTTAAACAAAAATCTATCTCAGTTTTGGAATCTTCAATTGAGCTAGCAATTCAGACTTGTGGCGTCCTTTCTGACATTGCCCTTGAATGAATTAATACTGAACTCTCGATGAGCTGCCTCAATTGTGATTTTTGTTCAAAGTTCAAAATAAAATATATTACTAGAGAATAAACATGTCACCACATGTTTCTGCTGCCATACTTAGCAAAACTATAAAACAGTAAATTTGTTCTGTTACTTTGTCCATACAGGGCAACATCCGTTTAATTAGCTGATTATTGTTTTATTGAGTCTGTGCAGCACAGTGGTTACTAAAGACTTCTTTGTCTTGATTACATAATTGATGGTCACATGACTCATACTCTGTTACTCGGTATCAGAACCAGGTTTAAGAGTATGTACGAAATTTGTTGTTTTGCAGCAGCATTACATTGCAATACATAATAATGAAAAACTATAAGTTACGCTAAGTAAATATAAAAAATAAAATTAAGAAGTAGTGCAAAAAGAGTGGACAAAGTACTAAGATAGTGTTCATTGATTCACTGGCCATTCAGAAATCTGATGGCAGAGAGGAAGTAGCTTTTCCTGAAACACTGAGTGTGTGTCTTCAGGCTCCTGTATTTCCTCCCCGATGGTAGTAATGAGAAGTCCTTGATGATTGGGGTCCTGAGTGATGGATGCCACATTTCTGAGGCATTGCCTGTTGAAGATTGTCCTGGATGCTGGGGTGCTGGTGCTCACGATGGAGCTGTCAGAATTTACAAAGTACTGCTGTTTTTTCTGATTCCCTCCATACCAGATGGTGATGCAACCAGTTAGAATGCTCTCCACAGTACACCTATAGAAATTTTCAAGAGTCTTTGGTGACTCTTGAATTACCAATTCTCCTCAAACTCCTAATGAAATACTGCCACTGTCCTGCCTTTGTTGTAATTGCATCAATATGTTAGGGCCAGGATAGATCCACAGCAATGCTGAAAGCTGGCAACTTGAAGCTGCTCACCCTTTCATCTTCTGATCCCTTGATGAGGACTGGTGTGTGGTTACCTTGATTTCCCCTTCCTGAAGTCCATAATCAATTCCTTGGTCTTTCTGACATTGAAAGCAAGATTGTTGTCGCAACACCACTTAACCAGCTGATCTATTTTGCTCCTGTGTGCCCCCTCATCACCAAATTCTGCCAACAATAATTGTGTCATCACTAAATTTATAGATGGCATTTAAGCTGCACCTAACTACACAATCATGGGTGTAGAGAAAGTTAAGCACGCATCCTTGAGCTGCACCGGTTCCGTCTGTCAGTGATGCTGAGATGTTACTTTGGATCCACACAGATTGTAGTCACCTGGTGAGGAAGTCAAGAATCCAGTTGCACAGGAAAGTATAGTGTCCCAGGTTTTGGAGTTTCTTCATTAGAACGAAGGCTATGATTGTGTTGAATGCTAAGCTTTGTTAAAGTGTATTCATTCATAATTCCACTGCAGAATTTCTTCATAACCAGCAATTTAACAATTTATTTCCTTATCCTTTAGTTTGAAGTAGAAACTGAATTATATATGTGAATGCAACACTATAAGAAAAATAAGACCTGCATTGTTTCAGTAAAGCAGTTCTCCTTGTCCTTGTAAAATCATATGGCGATAATGTTAAAATTTAATATTTAGTCATCTGGAAAATCACAAATATTGTCAGCAGTAGTAATAAAGATGTTAAAGTTCATCATTTATGACAATTTTATTGTAAAATTATTCAGATTGTGCTATCATGAAGGCAAAATCTGAAAAGTTTGCCGATGTAATTAGTAGCACTTTTAATTTATTTTACTAGAAACTAGTTTATTCAATGCATTTTATGTATTTTAATAACAATATTCTTTCCAAAGCTTTCTTCCACTTTTATGTCATGGAAAATATACTACTCCGTGTCAAGTATGTTCAGCTACACAAGTGACATTTCTGAATTTGTCATGATGCTGGAGATACCCGAGGAAACTGAACATAGTGGAAGATAAATGAATTTTGGCAGGAATAGAAGAAGTCATTACATACAGTTACATTAAAATGAACAAGACTGCTACAGCCTCACTGAAAAGAAAAAAAAAATCAAATCTTGACTACAGTTTAGGATACTAGTAGGAGTTTTCTTCTTTTACAGTTTCAAATCTCCCAGATATTTTATTATGTGTTAGGCTGCAGAATAGAAATTAAACAAAGGAACAGGAGACAGACCATATACTTTTTCTGCTGAGTTCCGCACCATAGCATATCTCAAGAAAAACTACACGTCATGTTAAATACTATTGATTTTAAGGTTGGCATTTAAGTAAACGGAAGAAACTTTCAATGACAGTGAAGGAAAATCAGAGCGAAAAACAATCTTTCTGTACTGTTGTCAGGACTTCCAGGCTACTGCAATGTTGGGAAATGAAACAGCAATTTTTCTCAGACTTGGCAAGCACCATTACATACCTTGGAATTTTGAACAAAGCCCTCATTGGATGTAAATCTGTTAGTGGTGGGTTACCATCCCCCAGCTCAATGGCTGTGATACCCAAGGACCAGACATCACATCGTACGTCATAACTGGAATCCAGCTGCTGTTCACAAGCTATGACCTGATAATTAGGAAATCAAACACGTATTCTGTGTTACCAGTAAATACTGACGGTACTGGTCAAGTGTTACCATTAAGTAAGAAAGAGTTATTTATAAAATCACAATTCACATTCTGAAAATCTTAGCTTTACAACATATATAATAGGCATTAACAAGTTAGCTGTTGATTAGTTAGCTGTTCAATGGCTTAGAAATTCTTCTACAGCAACACACACAAAATGCTATAGGAACTCAGCAGGTCAGACAGCATCTACATAGAGGAATAAACAGTTGAACTTTCAGCCAAGACCCTTCATCAGTACTCTGTATAGAATTCTTCTATACTTTTGTAAACATTAAAACATTATTATAGGTAATCTTGGTGCTGTTTGTGACAGCTGTATTGTAAAAATATTAAGTTTGAGCTGCATTAAGAAGGTTTGTCAGGTTTCCTGGTGTAAACTGCTGTGAAACTGACATTGTCCATTTCTGTCTGGTGTTCTCCTATGATGTGTTGTGAGTCTTCACAATTGTTCAATGTGGTGCAGCCTCTGCAGAGAGCACCATATCAGCAACGCTATTCTAGCTACAGGGTAGTGTTGCCAAAGAATAAATAGGAAAAGAACATACTGTAATTGTTGGGGATAAAAGGAACCAGGACAGACTAAAGACATGGCTTTAGGAAACATGTTCTTTGTGTAGAGGGGCCACTTAACCTCTCTGGAGGGCACATCCAGAGGTTCTCTAAAAGAGTTTGCCAAGGATATCTCTGTAAGGAAATAAGTGCACCCTCTGAATGCCAAAACTTTGAGAGAACCTGGCATACTGGCAAGTATCAATGCAAGCATTGGCTGTTCCTGTGGACTGAGGGTAAAGTACCTGTGGCAGTGGTGAGAACTCAGAATGGGCATAATGGAGGGCTTGTCCATTGAGTCGATAGGGATAATAGGAAGGGTGCATTTACTCTGATGGGACTGTACTATGGACCACCCCCCCCCCTTCCCCAATAGCCACCAGGACACTGAGGAACAGATATGCTGATAGAGTAAGGGTAAGTGTAAAAGCAATAGCGTTGTTGTCAGAGGACTTCAAATTCCCTAATAAAAACTGGGACCCTCTTAGTGCAAGAGGCTTAGATGGGGCAGAATTTGTTAGATGCATCAGGGAGGGTTTCTTAAATCAACAAGTAGATAGTCCAACAAGAGGACGGATTCTATTGGACCTGATGTTAGGTAATGAGCCTGGCCAGATGACTGACCATTCAGTCAATGAGCAGTTAGGGAACAGTGGCCATAACTCTCTTAGTTTTAAGATAGCTAGAGGTAAGGATAAGTATGGACATTGCAGGAGAGGATTAAATTGCAGTAGAGTGAATTTTAAGGGCATTAGGTAGGAACTAGGGAATGTTCATTGGGAACAGCTTTTTTGGGGCAAGTCTATACCTGACATGTGGAGAGCATTTTAAGGCCAAATGCAAGGAGTATAGAACAGTTATGTTCTAGTAAGAAGGAAGTACAAGGACGGCAAGGTAAGAGAACCTTGGATGCCCAGAGAGGTGATGAACTTAGTCAAGAAGAAAAAGGAAAAGCTATGTTTCCTATGTAAACCTTAAGAAGCTAGAATCAAATAGAGGCTCTTGAGGATTATGAAGAAGCCAGAAAAGAACTCAAGAAGGGAATTAGGAATGCCAGGAGGGAGATGAAAAGTGCTTGACCAGTAAGATTAAAGGGAATCCCAGGTAATTCTATACATAATCCAGCAAGAGGATAACAAGGAAGAGGGTAGAAACATTTAAGAATAAAGGGGGAAATATTTGCTTGGATGTAGAGGATGTGGGTGATGTCCTTAATGCGTACTTGACATGTATACTTACCAAGGAGCAGTGTTGTTCCATTATACAAGATGAAAACCAGGAGTAATCCTGGAAACTATAGACTGGTGAGTTTCACGTAAGTGGTAGGGAAGTTTATGGAAGATAATTCTTAGTGATAGGATTTATGAGCATTTGGAAAACTGTGGCCTATTTAGGGAGAGCCAGTATGGCTTTGTGTGGGGTATGTCATGTCCCATTAATTTGACTGCGTTTTTTGACGGGGTGATGAGAGTGATTGATGAAGGTTGAGCAGTGAATGTTGTCTACACGGGTTATAGTAAGGTGAGTAACAAGGTCCCTCAGGGGAAGATGATACAGAAGATTAAGGTGCATGCGATCAATGGTGAATTGGCCATTTGGATTCAGAAGTGGCTTGCCCATTGAAGTCAAAAGGCTGTGGTCAAAGGGTCTTATTCTAGCTGGAGGTCTGTGATTAGTGGTGTTCCACAGGGATCTGTACTGAGACCTCTGCTCTTAGTGATGTATATAAATGACCTGGATAGAACTGTAGAAGAGTGGGTTAGTAAGTGTGCAGATGATACAAAGATTGGCAGTAAGGTAGATAGCATAGAACACTAGCAAGGAATACAATAGGATATAGATCAGTTACAGATATGGGTGGAGAAATGGCAAATGGAGTTAACCTGGACAAATGTGAAGTGTTGCACCTTGGAAGGTCAAATGTAAAGAGACAGTACACTGTTGGACAAGATCCTTAATAGTATTGATGAGCAGAGGGATCTTGAGGGCCAAGTTCATAGCTCCCCGAAAGTGGTTACACGGGTTAAGATTACAGATGGCATGGTTGCCTTTCCTGGTTAAAGCATTGAGTTCAAAAGTGAAGAAGTTATGCTGCAGCTTTATAAAACTATACTTAGGATGCATCTGGAGTAATGGTTACTCTGTTATAGGAAGGATATCCATAAGATAGGGGAGCTGAAGTAGGCCATTTTGCCCACAAGTCTGCTCCAGCATTTCATCATGGCTGATTCATTTCCCTCTCAGCCTGAATCTCCCACCTTCTGCCCATACCCTTTCATGCCCTAAATAATCAAGAATCTATCAACCTCTGCCATCATCACAGTGGCTGACGTCGGAGTGGACAGAATCAGTGTGGTGATCACGAGGCTTCAGCGAAGTGAGTCTTCAGTCAGAGAAAGCAAAGGAAAGAAAAGCTCAAGGTGAAGTATTTTTTTTCCTTCCCTTCTTCATATCTGCTCAGCTAGGGCAACAGAGATGAGAATCAGCTTAGTGGAATGCTCTCTTGTGGGTTGTGGGAAGGCAGGAAGACCTCCAGTGGCCCTGACCGCTACAACTGTGAGAAGTGCGTCCAGTTGCAATCACTGGTAGGTGTTGGAGCTGGAAATGGATGAACTCCAGATCATTTGGGATAGTGAGGACATATAGAGAGGTAGCTACACCCAAGGTGCAGGACACAGGAAGCTTGCTGACAGATAGGAAGGGGAATGGGGTTAAGGAGCCAGTGCAGAGTATCCCTGTGGCCGACCTTCTCAACAACAGGTATATCACTTTGGATACTCTTGGGGGGTTGGGGGGCACAGAGACTGCCACTGTGACTCAGAAGGGAAGGGGGCAGATGAGGCATGCAGTGGTGACAGGAGATTAGTTAGTTAGTTAGAGGAATGGACAGGAGGTTCTGTTGGCAAGAACGAGATTCCAAGCTGGATTGTTTCCTTCTGGGTATCAGGGTCCGATATATCTCAGATCGAGTCCTCAGCATTCCTAAATGGGAGGTGAACAGCCAGAAGTCATGGTCCTTGTAGCTACCAATGACATGGGTAGGATGAGTGATGAGGTTCTGCCTAGGGAGATCAGGGAGTTAGGTGCTAAGTTAAAGGGCAGGACCTCCATGGTTGTGATCTCAGGACTGCTACCTGTGAGGCCAAAACTAGGAAAGTTATAGAGTTTCATACATGGCTAAAAAGTTGGTGTAGGAGGGAGGGCATATAATTTTTGGATCACAGACAAGGTAGGACCTGTACAGAAGAGATGGTTTGCACCTGAACTGGAAGACGAGCAACATCTGAGCAGAAAGGTTTGTTAATGCTCCACAGTGAGGTTTAAACTAGAGCTGCAGAGGGATGGGAACCAGAGTGCCAGAACACTTAGTGGAGAAACTGTGGAGGCAAATGTTGGTAAGACCTCAGACAATGTTAGGAATCAAAAGGTTGAGCATGGTGAAACTAATGTCCCATGCTGTGTATATTTCAATGCAAGAAGTATCACAGGAAACTCAATATTAGTGCTGAAGATGAGGTAACTGGTTTACCATAGAGACAATGTATAGTGAGGAGAGGCTGTTGATAGAGAAAAATTGGATTGAACAGGACGAGTTGCAATGTAAAAGGTGAACAAAATCAAAAAGATAAATACAGGACTGAAGGTATTATATTTGGATGTGCACACAATATGAAATAAGATAGATAAACATAAACAGTTAAAGATTGGCAGGTACAATGTTGTAGGCATCACTGAATCATGGCTAAAAGAAGATAATAGCTGGGAGCTTTATGTCCAAGGATACACATTATACCAAAAGGACAGGAAGGAAGGCAGAGGGGGTGGCATTGCTCTGTCGGTAAAAATGAAATCAAATTAGAAAGAGGTGACGTAGGGTTGGAAGGTGTTGAATCATTGTGGATAGAGGTAAGAAACTGCATGGGTAAAAAGACCCTGATGGGAGATGTATTTAAAAAAACCCAAACAGTAATAAGGTTTTAACACACACAAAATGTTGGAGGAACTCAGCAGGCCAGGCACCGTCTGGGAAAAGAGTGCAGTCAAGGCCATGACCCTTTGGCAGGACATCCTAGATGCTGTCTAGATACTGCCTGGTCTGCTGAGTTCCTCCAGCACTTTGTATGTGTTGCTTGGATTTCCAGCGTCTGCAGATTTTCTCCTGTTAGTAATAAGGATGTGATCTACAAATTACAACCGGAGATAGAAAATGCATGCCGAAAGGGTGATGTTACAATAATCGTGGGGGATTTCAATATGCAGGTAGATTGGGAAAATCAAGTTGGTGCTGGATTCCAGGAGGGGGAATTTTCTAGAGTGCCTACGAGATGGCTTTTTAGAGCAGCTCATGGTTGAGCCCACTAAGGAATCAACTATTCTGGACTGGGTGTTGTGCAATGAACCAGAATTGATTGGAAAGTTTAAGGTAAAAGAACCCTTAGGTGCAAGTGATCATAATATGATCGGTTTATCCTGAAATTTGAGAAGGAGAAGCTAAAGCTAAATGTATCAGTATTACAGTAGAGTAAAGGGAATTACAGGGGCATGAGAGAGGAGTTCACCAGATTTGATTGGAAAAGAACATCGGCAGGATGACAGCAGAGCAGCAATGGCTGGAATTTCTGGAAGCAATTCAAAAGACATTATGTGCATTCAAATATAATACCTTCAGCCCTGTACTCACCCTTTTCAACTTTGTCCACCTTTTTACATTTCAACTCATCTTGTTGACTGCAATTTTGCCCTATCATCAGCCTCTCCATGCTAGGTGTCACACAACACATTTCCTCTGTTTGTAAACCAACTATCTCATATTCAGCACTATCATTCCAGTTCCCATCCGCTGCTAAATTAGTTTAAACCCATCTGAACACCGCTAGCCAAACTACCCACAAGCATATTGGATCCCTTGGATTCAGGTGTAATCCGTCCCTTAGACCATACCTTTTTCAGAAGAAATCCCAATGAACCATAAATCTGAAGCCCCACCCCTCCTCCAGTTCCTCAGCCACGCATTCTGCTACCAAATCATTCTATTCTTACCTCCACTGGCACGTAGCACAGGCAGCAATCTAGAGACTACTATTCTGGAGGTCCTGTTTCTCAGCTTTCTATCTAGCTCCCTCAAAACTCTCTTCAGTAGTCTACCTAGGTCATTGGTGCCAATATGACCAAGACTTCCGTCTGCTCATCCTCCCCCTTGAGAATGCCATGGATACAATCCGAGACATCCCTGATCCTGGCACCAAGGAGACAACATATCATCTGGATGTTTCTATCGTACCCACAGAACATTGTCTCTGTTCCTCTGACTATGGAATTTCCTATCACGACTGCAGTCCTCTTCACCTTTCTGCTCTTCTGAGCTACAGCACTAGAATCAGTGCCAGAGACCCGGTCACTGTGGCTCACTGGTAGGTTGCCCCCTTCAATAGTATCTAAAGTAGTATACTTATTATTGAGGGGAATGGCCACAGATGTACTCTGTACTGGCTGTGCATTTCTCATACTTCTCCTGACAGTCACCTAGTTACTTCTCTCCTGCAACTTAGGGGTGTCTACATCCCTGTAGCTCCTGTCTAGTTCCGAATAGAGGGGTGTCCTTTTAGAATGGAGATGACGACGAATTTCTTTAGGCAAAC
The DNA here is from genome assembly GCF_048418815.1 of Hemitrygon akajei. Classification (NCBI taxonomy): domain Eukaryota; kingdom Metazoa; phylum Chordata; class Chondrichthyes; order Myliobatiformes; family Dasyatidae; genus Hemitrygon; species Hemitrygon akajei. The sequence goes on along the minus strand of NC_133131.1, from coordinate 135,510,140 downwards.
AGTGGTGAATCTGTGGAATTCTTTGCCACAGGCCAAGCCTGTTTGGCATATTGGCCTTCATAAATCAACGTATTGGATACAGGAGACGGAATGTTATGTTGAAGTTGTATAAGATGTTGTTGAGGCCTGATTTGGAGCATTGTGTGCAGTTTTGGCCATCTATCTACAGGAAGGATGTAGAGAAGGTTGAAAGAGTACAAAGGAAATTTACAAGCATGTTGCCAGGTCTGGAGGAACAGAGTTATAAGGAAAGATTGAATAGGTTAGGACTATATTCCTTAGAATATAGAAGATTGAGAGGAGATTTGATAGACATTCAAAATTGTGAGGGGTATGGATAGGGTAAATGCAATCAGGCTTTTTCCACTGAAGTTGGGTGGGACTACAAACAGAGCTCATGGCTTAAGGTAAAAGAGTGGTAGTAACTGGTTGCCTCTCTGACTGGAGGCCTGTGACTAGTGGAGTACCCCAGGGATTGGTGCTGGGTCCTTTGTTGTTTGTCATCTACATCAATGATTTGGATGATAATGTGGTTAACTGGATCAACAAATTTGCAGATGACACCAAGATTGGGGGTGTAGTGGACAGTGAAGAAGGCTATCATGGCTTGCAGAGGGATCTGCATCAGCTGGAAAAATGGGCAGAAAAATGGCAGATGGAATTTAATGCAGACAAGTGCAAGGTTTGCCACTTTGGTAAGACCAGCCAGGGTAGATCTTACACAGTGAATGTTAGGGTACTGAGAAGTGTGGTGGGACAAAGGGATTTGGGAACACAGATACACAATTCATTGAAAGTGGCATCACCGGTAGACAGGGTCATAAAGAAAGCTTTTGACCCATTGGCTTTAATAAATCAATACATTGAGTATGGAAGGTGGGATGTTATGTTGAAGTTGTACAAGACATTGGTGAGCCTAACTTGGAGTATTGTGTGCAGTTTTGGTCACCTACCTACAGGAAAAATGTAAACAAAGTTGAAAGAGTGCAGAGAAAATTTATAAGAATGTTGCCAGGTCTGGAAGACCAGAGTCATAAGGAAAGATTGAATAGGTTAGTACTGTAGTCTTTAGAATGTAAAGGGTTGAGAGTGGATTTAATAGATGTATACAAAATTTAACGGGTATAGATAGAATAAATGCAAGCAGGCCTTTTCCACTGAGGTTGGGTAGGACTACAATCACAGGTCATGAGTTGAGGGTAAAAAGTGAGAAGTTTAAGGGGAACATGAGAAAAAACTTTTTTACCCAGAGAGTTATGAGAGTGTGGAATGAGCTGCCAGAACAAGTGGTGCATGTAAGCTCGATTTACTGGGTTATGGTTCCAGTACAGGTCAATGGGAGTAGGCAGTCTAAATGGTTTTGGCATGGCATGGACTAGATGGACCAGAGGGCCTGTTCATTGTACTTCTCTTTGACTCTATGACCCTAAGATTCTTAGGAACATGATTTACTCACATTGGAATAAAAACATGGTTTCATATAATGGTGGCAGCGTCTCATATCTTTGTCTGACTTATTTGAAGAAGTGATGGTAATGATTGACGAGGGTAGTGGATGTTGTCTACATGGACTTCAGTAAAGCACTTGACATATTTTCCTCTTGGTAGGCTAGTGCATAATATTAAGTTACATGAGATCCATGGTAAGTTAGAACCATAGAACACTACAGCACAGAAAACAGACCGTTTGGCCCTACTAGTCGGTGCCAAAACTTTATTCCGCTAGTCCCATTGACCTGCACCCAGTCCATAACCCTCCAGACCTCTTCCATCCATGTATCTATCCAATTTATTCTTAAAACTTAAGAGAGAGCCCACATTTATCACGTCAGATGGCAGCTTGTTCCACACTCCCACTACCCTCTAAGTGTAGAAGTTCCCCCTAATGTTCCCCCTAAACCTTTCCCCTTTCACCCTAAAGCCATGTCCTCTCGTATTTATCTCTCCTAATCTAAGTGGAAAGAGCCTACTCGCATTTACTCTATCTATACCTCTCATAATCTTGTAAACCTTTATCAAATCTCCCCTCATTCTTCTACACTCCAAGGAATAAAGTCCTAACCTGTTCAATCTTTCCCTGTAACTCAACTCCTGAAGACCTGGCAACATCTTAGTAAATCGTCTCTGCACTACTTCAATTTACTGATATCCTTCCTATAGTTAGGTGAGCAGAACTGCACACAATTGGTTACAAAAGACAGAGGGCAGTGATGGAGGAGTGCTCTTCTAGCTGGAGGTCTGTGCTCAATGATCAGAGCTGATCAACAAAGATCAGAGCTGAGACCTTTACTGTATCCAGTAAATGGAAGTGCTTGTTGGAAGCTTGATATATAGAAGGATCTTGGGTGCACATCCATAGATCCCTGAAGTGACAACACAAATGGATAGGATGACATGGCATATGCTTCCAGTAATCAGTGGGCCATTAAATATAAAAATTGGGAAGTTGTATTGCAGCTGAATAAGACCTTGGCTTCGCCACGTTTGGAGCATGTGCACACTTCTGATTGCCACATTTTTTGAAGGATATAGAAAACTTTGAAGAGAGTGCAGAAACAGTTCACCACAATGATGCCCTTGGATTGGAGAGAATAACCTATAAGGAAAGTCTGGGCAAACATAAACTGTTTTCTGAGGGGTGACCTGACAAAAATTTATAAAATTATGAGAGTCATAGACAGGAAATAGTCAGAAATGCCAGAATACTAAAGGGAATGCCATTAACATGAGAGGTATGTAAGATTTTTACACAAAGAGTGGTGGATGCCTGGAACTCACTACTGGGAAAGGTGGTAGAAAAATATACAACGGCAGCATTTAGGAGGCACTTAAAATGATGCATGAACAGGCAGGGAATAGTGGGATACAGACTTTGTACAAGCAGTTGGAAGCAATTTAAATTAACATCATGTTGACATAGAAAACATGTTTTAATATGTTCTGTGCTCTATGATCTTGATGTGCTATTTTAAACAAATTAGCAAAATTGATGATTGGAGGTGTGTCAGGAAGTCAAAGTGATGCACGCAGGAGGTGCGGGGAATTGGCAACACTTTTCATAAATACACTCTTTTAAAAGGAAAACCGATGCAATGACATTTGGAACGTTACAGATCATAATTACAAGGTAAATCCCATAGAAATGAGTAAGATTTAATCACCCTCCACTTTTTCATGAAAAATGTGATCTGTTGAGAGAAGTGTAACAAATGGCATTGCTGGATCCTAGCTTCTATTGTAATCACAAATAATCTAATCTTTTTATTCCACATTTGGTTGTTTGTTACACAATTCCTTAAAACTCCACCAATGTTACAAAAGCTGAACGTATTAAGACCAACACAGAGTTTGACTGTGTAAATCCAAATTCTAGCCCTGAGGGCTCAGTTGGATAGTACTTATAGTCACTAAACTAACTGATGCCTACGAGGGAATGTCTTTTTTTTACCATTTTGTATTGTTACTGCAGTTTTACCATCATATAGATACATAAAATTAACATAGTCAAGAAGCAAATCACAACAGTGGAGAAATAAGGAAAGAATATAATTGTGGGGGAGGTACCACTCGAAGTTTAGGTAACAATGCTGGTGGGGGGCTGTCCTCTGAATTTTCTTACTTACCTCTGGGGCCATCCAGAAAGGGGTTCCAACAGATGTGTTGCGACGAAGGCATGTGCTAGTTAATTGAGCTGAAACACCTAATGCAGGAATTAGACCAATAACATCATGAAATGAAGCTGACATGTTGCCCAACAGCATTACACACACTCCCCTGACTATCTGCACTTATAGCAAAAACATGGTGTGCCATGAATACTCAGAAGATCTGCTTCCCCCTTCTTGGATGCTGCCTGGCATACTGAGTATTCACACCACTTTTAGCTTTCTTTTGGATTTCCAGCATCTGCAGTGCTTTAGCTTTATGTTTCTCTGTAGTCACTGTTTTAAAGAACATTTAAGCAAATACTGAAAGGAAAACGGAAATACTAAAATAAAGAGGAGGTATTGGAACATCCATTCTGCTTTGCACTTAACCTGAAGAGCTGTTGATTGGCTTCAGGAAATGGAGGGGAGCACACAAATCTGTGTCTATTAATAGGGCTGAATTGAAGATGGTTGAGAGTATCAAGTTTCTAGGCATAAACATCACCAATAGCCTGTTCTGGTCCAACCACATGTTCACATTGACTCTCACAAATGTTTACAGGTGCTGCATTGAAAGAATCATATCCAGTTGTATCACAGCATAGTATATAATATCTGCTCTATTCAAGACAGCAAGAAATCTCAGAGAGTTGTGGACACAGCACAGTCTGTCACAAAAACTAGCCGCCCCTCCATGGATTCTGTCCACATTTCTTGCTGCCTCAGAAAAGTAGGCAGCATAATCAAAAACTCCCCCCACACCCCATTCTCACTTCTCCCACTTGCACTGGAAAGAAAATATAAAACCTTGTAAACTTGCACCCCCCCCCCCCCACCCCAGGCTACGGACAACTTCTATCCCACTGTTATAGGACTATTAAATGGACCTCCTTTGCACTTAAGGTGATATTTTGATTTCATAATGTTACTGGTCATGTCCCTTGCACCTTATTGTCTACCTAAACTTCAATTTTTTGGTAACTCTAACTTGCTTTTCTCTTGTACAACCTCAAATACTTGTGCTTGAAATGATCTAAATGGATGGCTTGCAAAACTAAAATGTTCACTGTATCTCAGTTCTTTTGACAATAATAAAACAATACCAAACCAATTATTCAGTAAACTTGCAAGTAAGAATTAGCAATTTTGAATTCACAGATCTACAGTATACTCCCCAGCAATATAGACATCCTATGCCATATTGTTTACAGCACAAGGGTACCTAATTATCATGAAATAGGGCTTATTTTTCTCAAGACAGCAAATGGTTTGTATCAAATGCATTGTTGTATTTTATGTATATTCACCACATTTATTCATATCAAACACATCAATGGAAGACAAAGTTTCCATTGCTGGGTAATGCTTTATTTACTGAAGGCCGAAATATAGAAATAGAACTGTGCTCAGTGTACATCCGTGTACTCAGAAATAAGATGTACAGCCAGGAGTCTGAAAATACCAATCATATTCTGACAAACAAAAATATCCACAGTGTCAGGGATGCAGCTAAAAGTTGAAATATAATGCTTACATCTTGATGTTTATCAGAATGAATCCAGCTTCCACAAGAAATTTAACATACTTAGGTGGAAATCTATAAAGCTGAAATCTGTGAATCTAAACGGTTTGTCCTACAGCATCAGGAATTAGATTTGAAATGCAATGCATTCGAGAGATTGAAGCATGTTTTGAAAAGATCTATGATAAAGCACATTTTATATCCACAGCGTCTGTGCAAATAGAAAACTGAGGCTTTTATATGGCTTGTGCTTGCTTTGCAGAGTGCAACCTGTCTCTTTTGATGAGAAAATGCAAAATATTATGTTACACATTATAACAGAAGAACACTGGAACAGTTGATGAATATGTCAAATGATAATGTCGCACACAAGTATGGTTGCTGCATGAATGAACTTGTAAAGAGTAAGTTCAGATTTCAAATTCAATATTTGAAATATGAATTAATTTAGGAATAAAATTCATGATGAATCTATTGGCATAATGTAAAATCCATAGTGGCTCACTGTGTCCTTTAAAGAAGGTAACCTGCCATTAATACTCAGTATAGCCTCCACATCAATGTGTTTGGTTCATGAAAGTAAGCCCTTCATTTAATTCTGGCCAAGTAGCGATAAGCAGATGTTGCAGCCATGCCAATGATGACTTCATCCCATACATGAATTAGAAAAATACTCTGAAAAAAGAAAAAAAATGCTTTTCTCATTCATCTGGGAATTTGTACTTGCTCATAAACGTCATAACAGGTTTATTGTATGTTTATTTAAGGATTTGTTTATCAGTAATTTTCCATTTGGGCATCATCAATTAGTTTTGACTAGAACAGAAGGACAACATTCCCCAATTGTTTTATGCCCAACAGCAATTACATTGCTGGATAAGATGTTGTGAGCTGAGGTTCAGTGGGATAGAGAGACCTTAATTGCAGGCTAAACCTCCTTTGTGATTGGAATTTATGAGATTAAATTCATATTGTCCATGGTCTTATTTAACTGCATATTCATGTATCTATCCAAATACTACTATTGTATCCATCTTCACTACTAACACGAAAGCCCATTCCAGATGCCTAGAACTCTCTGTGCAAAAACATATCTTCTTTAAACTTCCTCCTCCCAGTCTGCACCCACCAAACAAAGTATTTAACAAGTGGGAAAAGATTTCAAAATGCAAAATGAAATTAGACATATCCTATAGAAACTGACTATCACATCAACATTCCATTGAATTTCCTACACAGAAGCATGGACCAACCATTGCTCTGAGAAGGAATTTTTAAATTTTTTTTTAACACACAGCCTGAAAACTGCGAGGCTCTTTAAATAACAAACATGAGACAATGCGCAGATGCTGGAAATCCAAAGCAACACAGACACAATGCTGGGGGATATCAGCAGGGAAAGCAGCATCTATGGAAAAGAGTAATTAGTCGACGTGTCAAATTGAGACCCTTCATCAAGGCACAAGCAGCCATGAACCCACGTAGCTTAGAGGGAACATCTGTCAGTAAGTTTTAAACAAGACAAGGCTTTCATGCCACACCTATTCCCCCAAATCCACATTAAGAGACAGATTTCTACAAAAGTCATATGAAAGGATTCAAGTGAGGAAAACCTTTTGAGTCTACTGAATCTGGTGAAATACTGTTGGACATCATTGTTCTTTTCTCGTCTTTGATTTCTACAGCCCAGAAATGCAAACACTTGGCTCCAAGTTATAAAATGGAGTTCATTAGAATTATGAAACAACAAACAAGAGATCCATTCCACAGTCTATATTATTTTTCCACAGGGAATGCTTCCCTTTTCGATTTTTCCATCCTACCTGCAAATAGTTCTTCACTGGCCACCCGTTTCATGCTTCTGATTTCAATAGCAGCATAAAACGTTGATTGGTTTCAACAGTTTCCATTTTCTTCAGTAACATCTAAAGCTACATAACACAAAATGGCTTCCAGCTCCAGATTAGATGCGTGCCATGATGTGCTGAGCATGTGTACACCTTGGAACCAGCAGCAGTGAGCGTCTTCAATAAGCAATGACTTAGATTGCGCCACAATTTGTTTCTTATACCCGATGATCAGCTGACAGCTGTAAAGGTGCAGCTATAATGATTTTCCAAAACAGGGAGCAGGAAGGAGATGGTAGTTCCCCTGGGGTACCGGGTGGAGGATTCATTCCTGCAAGAGCTGTCTTCATTATGTAATGTGTGGAAGCAGATTAAAATTAAAGACAAACTTTGCAAAATCTATTTCCTATTATAATAGGCAAAATATCCAGAGGAAAAAAATCATTGTAATAAATGAAAATGCAAGGTTCAGCAACCTTTTCATTAAATTTCTCAGAGTTTATGGTTCATGTACTGGCTTTCTAGAAATATTCCTAAAAAGTGAATAAATGAAACCTTTTTTGAAAAAGCCGTTGATCATTGGTGTTACCAATAATGTTGGTGGCTCACCAGCAAGATTACCATTTTAACGATGTTCAGTCTGAACCAGCTGGTCTATTATTTCCTCCAAGACAGCAGAGCTCATCAGGTCCCAGGCAGTATCCTAGGCCAATCCAGTCTTAACTGTTCCATCAATCACCTTTCTTCAGACTGTTGACAATGAGAGGCTGACAATAGGACAAGATGGCAGTGAATGGGATGATTTACAATATAAAATGGGGACAAAATTGAAAAGGGTGATGAGTGTAGGACTGAAGGTATTATATTTAAATGCATGCATTATACAGAATAAGGTACAGAATAAGGTCTGTAACTTGTAGCACAGTTACAGACTGTTATGTATGAAGTTGTGGGCATCACTGAATCATGGACGTTAAGTTGGGAACTTAACATCCAAGGATACACATTGTATCTAAAGGACAGGCAGGTAGGCAGTGGGGCAACTCTGTTAGTAAAAAAAAAAGAAATCAAATCATTAGAAAGAGGTGACATAGGATTGGAAGGTGCAGAATCATTGTGGGTAGAGCTAAGAAACTGCAAGGGTAAAAAGACCCTGGTGTATTTTTCAGCAAATGAAGCAGCCAGTGGCTGTATGTAACAAGACCCAGTCAATATTCAGGTAGGGTGAATAAAAGGGAGACAACTATTAGGATCGTAGAAGTGCCAGAAAATGGACAACCCCAGAAAGAGGGTGGCTAAAAACATACCCGTGAGATCCAAAGGGATCAGCAAGGCCAAGTGCCTCACCATCAACCTGCCCATGGTCAACATTGACTGGGATCTCAACTACAGTATATGAGCTATATTAATAGAGTAGCTACAAGAACAGGTTAGAATAGAGTACTTGGCTATTTCTGAGTTGTTTCTTCCCTTCCACCATAAACAAGGTACAAAACAGGAGCTTGATGGCATTCTGTCCATTTGCCTGGAAGAAAGTCGCTCCAGCAAATCTCAAAATCTCATTAGTATTGAGTACAAAGCAACCCACCTTAAACATTCATTCCCTACAACAGCAGCGTTTAGCGGTTGCAGTGAGTGCTATCTCTACAATTACTTATCCAGACCACTTCCAGACCTAAGAAGGATAAAACAACACAAACTCCTGATGTTCCTTCATCATCATAGGATCTAAATCCTGGAACTTTTGTGTAATTGTCTTCACCAAAAGGACCGTTGCGATTCAAGAAGGTAGTTGCTTCTCAAGATAAATTAGCAATGGTCAATATACAGTATATTGTCTTTATGAGCAACCACTGTTCTCTCGAAGAGAACAGCACAGTAGCTGAAATGCTCTTGTGCACATAGCCTTTGTTGCTGCGCAGTTGGAACTTTACTTTATATAACGTTAATATAATTTTGAAATTAAGCTAATATAATTTTAAGACCTAATTGTGAAATACCCTGTAATTAATTACCAAATCAACTACCATTAACTATCCTTGATGATGTTTCAGAAGATTTGGCATCTCTTCATAAATTCCTTTGGAAAAGCTGTCTGAATACAATTGAAGAACTGTAGTATGCAAAAGCAAAAATTAACAAGTTACAGTCACAGTACTTTGGTGTTACCATTTATTGACGTGATGAAGTGAAAGATCTTTTTGCATCTATAAGTTCTGGCATCAATACCACACCCATCATTCGATTCATTCAACGTGTATGTGTAATCACTTGGATTACACATGTCCTGATGATGAGTTAAGAGAATGGTAAGCTTTTGACCCTGTTGCTGTTGTAAATGCAACCAATTTTGCATTTTGAAAAGAGAATGTTGTGCAACTGACAAAAGAAATACTCAGCTATCATTACAAATAGAGACCGAAGCATGACCTGGAAAATATCGCAGTAAAACGGTGATTTCAAATTTGTCATTTCTGAGAAAGTTAAGAGTGTTTCAATTAAGATGTTCACTGATATGTTGAACTATATGCTTAGAAAAGAATAATTTGAAGTTGATGTTGGAACATTTCAAGCTTCTAGTGCTGACTGGGATTCAGTCTTATGAATTCAATTAAATGTATATTCAGAAAAAACCAGATGAGAAGCCGAACATTTGGATGATCTAATGAGGATTAAGACATATCTGTCATCTGGATGTGAAATTAATCTGGACAATGTTCATGGGCAATGGAATTATAATAAAGACTGACAAGAAAAAGTTATGAAGCATGGAAGATTTTCTTTATTGTATTGTATTTCATTTTACCCATCAACTAATAAATAAAATGAAAAGTATATGATTTTTCAGTTTTCATTCAAAAATATTCACAGTATGTGTATTACCAAAGAATACATTTAAACTGCCGCACATATAAACTGTCGCTGGATTCTGGATTTTTTGACAGAGAGACCACAGTCAGTCCGTGTTGGCAGGAACATCTCTGACTCCATCACACTGAGCACTGGATCCCCACAAGACTGTGTGCTTAGCCCATTGCTGTTTACACTGCTAACACATGACTGTGCAGCCAAATTCAAGGAGAACCTGATCATTAAATTTGCTGATGGTACCACAGTGGTGGGGTTCATCAGCAAAAATGATGAAACAATGTACAGGGAGGAGGTTAAACACCTAGAGAGCTGGTGCAGTGACAACAACTTGATGCTTAATGTCACCAAAACCAAGGAGATGATTGTCAATTTCAGATGGTCTCAGCCTGAGCACACACCCCTCAGCATTAGCGGCTCCACAGTGGAGAGAGTGGAAAACATCAAGTTCCTTGGGGTGCAGATCTCGGACAATCTCACCTGGTCCAGGAACACCACTGGGATTGTGAAATGAGCCCAGCAGAGATTGCACTTTCTGAGGAAGCTTAAATAAGCATCACTCCCCAATAACATCCTAAATACATTCTACAGAGGTGTGGTTGAGAGTGTGCTGACCTTTTGCATCACAACCTGGTACTCCAGCTGCAGTGCTGCTGACAAAAAAACCTTGCAGAGGGTGGTTAGGGGAGCAGAGAAGGTTATTGGGGTCTCCCTACCTTCTGTCCAAGACCTCTTTCAGAGTCGATGCCTCCAGAAGACACAGTACATCATTAAAGACCCCTCACACCCTCTCCATGAACTGTTTGTTCTTCTGCCATCAGGTAAACGTTACAGGAGCATCAAAACTAAAACCACAAGGCTACTAAACAGCTTCCTCCCACAGGCAGTCAGACTGCTAAATAGCTGCTCTACCTGACTCTGCTTTGGACACTTTTAACTTGCACTGAACACTTATAACTTGTTTTTAACTGATATGTGGCTATTGTGTTTACTATTTATTGTTATGTTTATTATTTAGTGTTACATTTGTTATGTTATGATTGCACTGCTCCTGGGAAATGCTGTCTCATCCTGCCCTGCAGAGCTGATGTACGGTTAGAATGACAATAAAGTTTTAGAATCTTGAATTTTGTAAGGTCATGTTAAAGATTTTCTGTTCAGAGCAATGGTTGGTCTGCAGTGAAAAAAATTAGAGGGAACATTGTGTGCAACATCTTCATCCAGAAAGATGAATGAAGGAAAAAATAGTTAAAGGAATGAAAGAGTTTCTCATGTGACAAATTCTTACTGCTGAAATTTATTGTAGAGTAATCAACAAAACAGAGCAAAATATTGGGAGGCTCACTAAATCCTGATGAAGGGTTTTGGCCCAAAACATCAACTGTTTACTCTTTTCCATAGATGCTGCTTGGCCTGATGAGTTCCTCCTCTAAATTTATTCATAGCTTTGCTAAAAGAAAGGCTTCCATGAATCTATTTTAAGATGAAATTGAAGCCAAAATGAACTCCAGGAACCACATTTCCATTTTTTAATGCATCATTAATTTAAACTTGATTTGTAGGAACCCTTTTATGGATGTTGAAATCTTATTTAGTCTGGTAAAATAGATAATGTTTCTCTTTGATTGGAGATCATATTGTTGACACATGCAGACCCTTTTCTTAAGTATGAAGAAAAGTTTACCTTCGTATTGCTAACTATTAGGGATAATTATTGTAACTGATGACATTAACTAATTCTTAGATGGGAAGTGCAGGAATATTACATCAAATTAATTATTGGACAAGAAGAAAGCCAAGACCTTCTTGTTCATCTTCTATTATACTGTTAGTTGCATGGTACAATAATGATAGAGTTGCTGACTAATTACCCCTATCAATCTCTAACAATTAGCTTACAATAAACTTGGGCTTGAAATAAAGGAACAACATTTGTAGCATCAAATTTTGGAACTATTGGTCCAATCACTATTACCCTGACTTTTTTTCAGGTAAATGATTGCATTAGAAAACAAAATCCTGCTCTATAGAATAATACAGCAAATTTCTTCAGAGCTGGGAAAAGGAGACATGGCTATCTCAGTATTCGCCAAAATTTTCTTTAATTGTTAGATCTGATACATAAAGATTTCACATAACTTTATCTTACTTTAATGTAAGTATCAATTAACTTAGACCTCCATAATTCTCCTCACAAGACTTGGAAGCATCAAAAACTTCCAAATAAATTTCACTATAATTTAGTTGGAAAACATTTGTTCAAAGACTTATGTAATCCATGTACATTAAATCAACAAATCCACCATTCTTTGTAATCAAGAAAAGTACTTTAGATCAGTTATGGAACATAAATCCAAACACTAGATGAAAATAAATAACAAATACATTTTGTCTTATTGATGTTTTAGAATTCTATTAATGAATAAATCAACAGGAAAAGGGTGAAGATGTGTACAGGAATTACAGTGGGTATTCTGCAATTGCAATGGCGGGATTGTTTAATATAGCTGTTAGGGAGGGTTTAAACTGAGTTGGCAAGGGGAAGGAAACCAGGGTGTCAGGGTCGAGGAAGAGGAAAGTAGAAATAAGTCAAGGAAGTCCTGCTGTTTAGGAGGATTTAAACTAATGTGGCAGGGGGATGGGAACAAGTGCAAAGAGACAGCGGGGATAAAATGAGGGTAGAAGCAAAAAGTAGTAAGTTGAAAAGTAAAAGTGGCAGACAGGCAAATCCAGGGAAAAAATCAAAAAGGGCCACTTTTCAACATAATTGTATAAGGGATAAGTGTTGTAAAAACAAGCCTGAAGGCTTTGTGTGTCAGTGCAAGGAGCATTCGTAACAAGGTGGATGAATTGAATGTGCAGATAGTTATTAATGAATATGATATAGTTGGGATCACAGAGACATGGCTCCAGGTTGACCAAGGATGGGACCTCAACATCCAGGGATATTCAATATTCAGGAGGGATAGACAGGAAAGAAAAGGAGGTGGGGTAGCGTTGCTGGTTAGAGAGGAGATTAACACAATAGAAAGGAAGGACATTACCCTGGAGAATGTGGAATAGATATGGGTAGAGCTGCATAACACTAAGGGGCAGAAAACGCTGGTGGAGGTTGTGTACAGGCCACCTAACAGTAGTAGTGAGGTTGGGGATGGCATTAAACAGGAAATTGGAAATGCATGCAATAAAGGAACAGCAGTTATAATGGGTGACTTCAATCTACATATAGATTGGGTGAACCAAATTGGTAAGGGTGCTGAGGAAGATGATTTCTTGGAATGTATGCAGGATGGTTTTCTGAACCAACATGTCGAGGAACCAACTAGAGAGCAGGCCATTCTAGACTGGGTATTGAGCAATGAGGAAGGGTTAGTTAGCAATCTTGTCGTGCGAGGCCCCTTGGGTAAGAGTGACCATAATATGGTGGAATTCTTCATTAAGATGGAGAGTGACATAGTTAATTCAGAAACAAAGGTTCTGAACTTAAAGAAGGGTAACTTTGAAGGTATGAGATGTGAATTAGCTAAGATAGACTGGCAAATTATACTTAAAGGGTTGATGGTAGATATGCAATGGCAAGCATTTAAAGATCACATGGATGAACTACAAAAATTGTTCATCCCAGTTTGGCAAAAGAATAAACCAGGAAAGGTAGTGCACCCGTGGCTGACAAGGGAAACTAGGGATAGCATCAAGTCCAAAGAAGAAACATACAATTTAGCCAGAAAAAGTGGCACACCTGAGGACTGGGAGAAATTCAGAGTCCAGCAGAGGAGGACAAAGGGCTTAATTAGGAAAAGGAAAAAAGATTATGAGAGAAAGCTGGCAGGGAACATAAAAACTGACTATAAAAGCTTTTACAGATATGTGAAAAGAAAAAGATTGGTTAAGACAAATGTAGTTCCCTTACAGTCAGAAACAGGTGAATTGATCATGGGGAACAAGCACATCTGTCTTCACTAAGGAGGACATAAATAAACTTCCAGAAATAGTAGGGGACCAAGGGTCTAGTGAGATGGAGGAACTGAGGGAAATGCATGTTAGTAGGAAAGTGGTGTTAGGTAAATAGAAGGGATTAAAGGCAGATAAATCCGCAGGGCCAGATGGTCTGCATCCCAGAGTGCCTAAGGAGGTATCCCAAGAGATAGTGGATGCATTAGTGATAATTTTTCAAAACTCTTTAGATTCTGGATTTGTTCCTGAGGATTGGAGGGTGGCTAATGTAACCCCACTTTTTAAAAAAGGAGGGAGAGAGAAACCAGGGAATTATAGACCGGTTAGCCTGACATCGGTGGTGGGGAAAATGCTAGAGTCAGTTATCAAAGATGTGATAACAGCACATTTGGAAAGCGGTGAAATCATTGGACAAAGTCAGCATGGATTTGTGAAAGGAAAATCGTGTCTGACGAATCTTATAGAATCTTTTGAGGATGTAACTAGTAGAGTGGATAGGGGAGAATCAGTGGATGTGGTATATTTGGGTCTTCAAAAGGCTTTTGACAAGGTCCCACACAGGAGATCAGTGTGCAAACTTAAAGCACACGGTATTGGGGGTATGGTATTGATGTGGATAGAGAATTGGTTGGCAGACAGGAAGCAAAGAGTGGGAATAAACGGGACCTTTTCAGAATGGCAGGCAGTGACTAGTGGGGTACCGCAAGGCTCAGTGCTGGGACCTCAGTTGTTTATAATATATATTAATGATTTAGACAAGGGAATTAAATGCAGCATCTCCAATTTTGCCTATGACGTGAAGCTGGGCGGCAATGTTAGCTGTGAGGAGGATGCTAAGAGGATGCAGGGTGACTTGGATAGGTTAGGTGAGTGGGCAAATTCATGGCAGATGCAATTTAATGTGGATAAATGTAAGGTTATCCACTTTGGTAGCAAGAATAGGAAAACAGATTATTATCTGAATGGTGGCCGATTAGGAAAAGGGGAGGTGCAACGAGACCTGGGTGTCATTGTACACCAGTCATTGAAAGTGGGCATGCAGGTACAGCAGGTGGTGAAAAAGGCAAATGGTATGTTGGCATTCATAGCAAGAGGATTCAAGTATAGGAGCAGGGTGGTTCTACTGCAGTTGTACAAGGCCTTGGTGAGACCAGACCTGGAGTATTGTGAACAGTTTTGGTCCCCTAATCTGAGGAAAGACATTCTTGCCATAGAGGGAGTACAAAGAAGTTTCACCAGATTGATTCCTGGGATGGCAGGACTTTCGTATGAAGAAAGACTAGATCAACTGGGCTTGTACTCACTGGAATTTAGAAGATTGAGGGGGGATCTTATTGAAACGTATAACATTCTAAAGGGATTGGACAGGCTAGATGCAGGAAGATTGTTCCCAATGTTGGGGAAGTCCATAACAAGGGGTCACAGTTTAAGGATAAAGGGGAAGCCTTTTAGGACTGAGATGAGGAGAAACTTCTTCACACAGAGAGTGGTGAATCTGTGGAATTCTCTGCCACAGGAAACAGTTGAGGCCAGTTCATTAGCTGTATTTAAGAGGGAATTAGATATGGCCCTTGTGGCTAAAGGGATCGGGGGTATGGAGAGAAGGCAGGTACAGGTTTCTGAGTTGGATGATCAGCCATGATCATACTGAATGGCGGTGCAGGCTCGAAGGGCCAAATGGCCTACTCCTGCACCTATTTTCTATATTTCTATGAGACATGGAAAGGATGGTAGGGAACAAGATCTATGGTGTACAAAGGCTGTTGTAAATCTCGTCAAGAAGAAAAGAAGAGCTTACGAAAGGTTCAAAAAACCAGGTAATGATAGGAATCTAGAAGATTATTAGGCTAGCAGTGAGGAGCTTAAGAGTGAAATTAGGAGAGCCAGAAGGGGCCATAAGAAGGCCTTGGCAGACAGGATTAAGGAAAACCCCAAAGCATTTTACAAGTTTGTGAAGAGCAAGAGGATAAGATATGAGACAATAGGACCAATCAAGTGTGACAGTGGAAAAGTGTATATGGAACTGGAGGAAATAGCGAAGGTACTTAACGAATACTTTGCTTCAGTATTCACTACGGAAAAGGATCTTGGCGATTGTAGGGATGACTTGCAGCGGACTGAAAAGCTGGAGCGTGTAGATATTAAGGAAGAGGATGTGTTGGAGCTTTTGGAAAACATCAAATTGGGTAAGTCACTGGGACCGGACGGGATGTACCCCAGCCTACTGTGGGAGGCAAGGGAGGAGATTGCTCAGTCTCAAAGACAATGATCTTTGCATCATCAATGGGGACAGAAGAGGTTCCGGAGGATTGGAGGGTTGTGGATGTTGTTCCCTTATTCAAGAAAGGGAGTAGAGATAGCTCAGGAAATTATAAGCCAATGAGTCTTACTTCAGTGGTTGGAAAGTTGATGGAGAAGATCCTGAGAGGCAGGATTTATGAACATTTGGAGAGGCATATGATGGTTAGGAATAGTCAGCATGACTTTGTCAAGGGCAGGTCATGCCTTGAGAGCCTGATCGAATTTTTTGAGAATGTGCCTAAACACACTGATGAAGGTAGAGCCATAGATGTAGTGTACATGGATTTTAGCAAGGCATTTGATAAGTTACTCCATGCAAGGCAAATTGAGAAAGTAAGGAGGCATGGGATCCAAGGGGACATTGCTTCGTGGATCCAGAACTGGCTTGCCCACAGAAGGCAAAGAGTGGTTGTAATGGGTCATATTCTGCATGGAGGCCGGTGACCAGTGGTGTGCCTCAGGGATCTGTTCTGGGACCTCTACTCTTTATGATTTTTATAAATGACATGGATGAGGAAGTAGAGTGATGGGTTAGTAAATTTGCTGATGACACAAAGGGTCAGAAAACCTTAAACCTGTGTCCTCTTGTGGCAACCATTTCAGCCCTGGGAAAAAGCCTCTGACCATCCGCACAATCAATGCCTTTCAACATCTTATACACCTCTATCAGTTCACCTCTCATCCTCCATCATTCCAGGGAGAAAAGGCCGAGTTCACTCAACCTGTCCTCATAAGACATGTTCCCCAATCCGGGCAACATCATTGTAAATCTCCTCTGCACACTTTCAATGGCTTCCACATTCTTCCTGCAGTGAGGCAACGAAAACTGAGCACAGTACTCCAAGTGGGGTCTGACCAGGGTCCTATATAGCTGCAACATTACTACTCGGCTCCTAAATTCAGTTCCACAATTGATGAAGGCCAATACACCGTACGCCTTCTTAACCACAGAGTCAACCTGCGCAGCTGCTTTGAATGTCCTATGGACTCGGACCTCAGGCTCCCTCTGATCCTCCACACTGCCAAGAATCTTACCATTAATACTAAATTCTGCCGTCATATTTGACCTATGAAAATGAACCACTATACACTTATCTGGGTTGAACTCCATCTACCACTTCTCAGCCCAGTTTTGCATCCTATCAATGTCCTGCTGTAACCTCTGACAGCCCTCCACACTATCCATAACACCTCCAACCTTAGTGTCATCAGTAAACTTACTAACCCATCCCTCCACTTCCTCATCCAGGTCATTTATAAAAATCACAAAGAGTAAGGGTCCCAGAACAGATTCCTGAGGCACTCCACTGGTGACTGACCTCCATGCAGAATATGACCCGTCTACAACCACTCTTTGCCTTCTGTGGGCAAGCCAGTTCTGGATCCACAAAGCAATGTCCCCTTCGATCCCATGCCTCCTTACTTTCTCAATAAGCCTTGCATGGGGTACCTTATCAAATGCCTTCCTGAAATCCATATACTCTACATCTACTGCTCTACCTTCATCAATGTGTTTAGTCACATCCTCAAAAAATTCAGTCAGGCTCATAAGGCACGACCTTCCCTTGACAAAGCCATGCTGACTATTCCTAATCATATTATGCCTCTCCAAATGTGGATAAATCCTGCTTCTCAGGATGTTTTTGTACTGTGGGAGAAAGCCAGAACACTGGACTGAATCTGTTTGCATCCCTTTGTAGATGCTTTTTCTTCTGTTCCCACATTAGATTTCCATTTTCTACCTTAATACTTAATACTTAATGTTGATGTAATACATGTCTGCCTCAAAATCCCACAAAAAATATTGTATCTTTTAAAAGTGGTATTACTTTGGATAAGCAGGGCACACTGTGAGGATCATGTTTTTTTTTTGATTTCTCAAGTGCCTTCAATCCCATACAGCTCTCATTGCTGGGGGAGAAGATCCATTCAGTGCAGGTCAGCATTTCCATTGTATCCTGGGTAATGGACTACCTGACTGGCAGACAACAGTTTGTGCGGCTTCAGAGCTGTGTCTCAGACATGGCTCTCAGCAGAAACAGGGCCTCACGGGTGTCTGTACTGGCTCCCTTCCTGTTTACCCTGTATAACTTGGATACCACACTGAGTCATGTCATCTCCAGAAATTCTCTGATAACTCAGCAATAGTTGGGTGTTTAAATGGAGGGCAGAAGAATGAAGACAGGGCCCTGGTGGAGGTCTTTGTCAAATGGTGCAAGCTGAATCACCTGCCCCTCAACGTCAGTAAGACAAAGGAAATGGAGATGGTCTTTAGGAAGACTAAGTCTGCACCGCTCCCCGTTACTATTGATGTTCAGGACATGGATGTGGTGAGGACCTACAAGTACTTGAGGGGGCAACTGGATAACAGACTTAAGTAACACACCAACATAGAGGCTGTGTATAGGAAGGGCCAGAGTCACCTTTACTTCCTGAAGAGACTGAGGTCCTTTGGAGTATGCAGGCCTCTCCTTCACATGTTCTATCAGTCTGTTATCACCAGTACAATCTTCTATGTGGTGGTGACCTGGGGCAATGGCATCAACATGAGTGATGCCAACAAGTTCAATAAACTGATTAGAAAGGCTGGCTCTGTTATAAAGAACAAAGAACAATACAGCACAGTACAGGCCATTTGGCCCACAATGTTGTGCCCACCCTTAAATGCTGCCTCACATATAACCCTCCACCTTAAATTCCTCCATATACCTGTCTAGTAGTCTCTTAAATTTCACTATTGTATCAGCCTCCACCACTGACTCAGGCAGTGCATTCCACGCACCAACCATTCTCTGAGTAAAAAACCTTCCTCTAATATCCCCCTTGAACTTTCCACCCCTTACCTTAAAGCCATGTTCTCTTGTATTGAGCAGTGGTGCCCTGGGGAAGAGGTACTGGCTGTCCACTCTATCTATTCCTCTTAATATCTTGTACACCTCTATCATGTCTCCTCTCATCATCCTTCTCTCCAGAGAGTAAAGCCCTAGCTCCCTTAATCTCTGATCATAATGCATACTCTCTAAACCAGGCAGCATCCTGGAAAATCTCCTCTGTACCCTTTCAAATGCTTCCACATCCTTCCTATAGTGAGGCGACCAGAACTGGACACAGTACTCCAAGTGTGGCCTAACCAGAGTTTTATAGAGCTGCATCATTACCTCGCGACTCTTAAACTCTACCAATCGACTTATGAAAGTTAATGCTCCATAAGCTTTCTTAACTACCCTATCTACCTGTGAGCAACTTTCAGGGATCTGTAGACATCTTTCTGCTCCTCCACACTCCCAAGTATCCTGCCATTTAGTTTGTACTCTGTCTTGGAGTTTGTCCTTCCAAAGTGTACCACCTCACACTTCTCCGGGTTGAACTCCATCTGCCACTTCTCAGCCCACTTCTGCATCCTATCAATGTCTCTCTGCAATATTCGACAATCCTCAACACTATCCACAACACCACCAACCTTTGTTTCATCTGCAAACTTGCCAACCCAACCTTTTACCCCCACATCCAGGTTGTTAATAAAAAATCACGAAAAGTAGAAGTCCCAGAACCGATCCTTGTAGGACACCACTAGTCATAACCCTTCAATCCGAATGTACTCCCTCCACCATGACCCTCTGCTTTCTGCAGGCAAGCCAATTCTGAATCCACCTGGCAAACTCCCTGGATCCCTGGACTTTCTGAATAAGCCTACCGTGTGATACCTTGTCAAATGCCTTACTAAAATCCATGTAGATCACAACCACAGCACTACCTTCATCTATATGCCTGGTCACCTCCTCAAAGAACTCTATCAGGCTTGTTAGGCACAATCTGCCCTTCACAAAGCCATGCTGACTGTCCCTGATCAGACCATGATTCTCTAAATGCCCATAGATTCTATCTCTAAGAAACTTTTCCAACAGCTTTCCCACCACAGACATAAGGCTCACTGATCTATAATCACCCGGACTATCCCTACTACCTTTTTTGAACAAGGGGACAATATTCGCCTCCCTCCAATCCTCCGGTACCATTCCTGCGGACAACGAAGACATAAAGATCCTAGCCAGAGGTTAAGCAATCTCTATCCTTGCCTTGTGGAACAGCCTGGGGAATATTCCGTCATGTCCTGGGGATTTATCCGTCCTAATGTATTTTAACAACTCCAACACCTTTTCTCCCTTGATATCAACATGCTCCAGAACATCAACCTCACTCCTATTGTCTTCACTATCATCAAGTTCCCTCTCATTGGTAAATACTGAAGAGAAGTATTCATTGAGGACCTCACTCACTTCCACAGCCTCCAGGCACATCTTCCCACCCTTATCTCTAATTGGTCCTATCATCACTCCGGTCAACCTTTTGTTCTTCACATAATTGAAGAATGCCTTGGGGTTTTCCTTTACCCTACTCACCAAGGCCTTCTCATGCCCTCTTCTTGCTCTCCTCAGCCCCTTAAGCTCCTTTCTTGCTACCCTATATTCCTCAATAGACCCATCTGATCCTTGCTTCCTAAACCTCATGTATGCTGCCTTTTTCCATCTGACTAGATTTTCCACCTCACTTGTCACCCATGGTTCCTTCACCCTACCATTCTTTATCTTCTTCACCAGGGCAAATTTATCCCTAACATCCTGCAAGAGATCCCTAAACATTGACCACATGTCCATAGTACATTTCCCTGCAAAAACATCATCCCAATTCACACCCGCAAGTTCTAGCCTTATAGCCTCATAATTTGCCCTTCCCCAATTAAAAATTTTCCTGTCCCCTCTGATTCTATCCTTTTCCATGATAAAGCTAAAGGCCAGGGAGCGGTGGTCACTGTCCCCCAGATGCTCACCCACTGAGAGATCTGTGACCTGACCCGATTCGTTACCTAATACTAGATCTAGTATGACATTCCCCCTAGTCAGCCTGTCAACATACTGTGACAGGAATCCATCCTGGACACACTTAACAAACTCTGCCCCATCTAAACCATTGGAACTAATCAGGTGCCAATCAATATTAGGGAAGTTAAAGTCACCCATGATAACAACCCTGTTATATTTGCACCTTTCCAAAATCTGTCTCCCAATCTGCTCCTTGGTATCCCTGCTGCTACCAGGGGGCCTATAGAATACTCCCAATAGAGTAACTGCCCCTTCCTGTTCCTGACTTCTACCCATACTGACTCAAAAGAGGATCCTGCTATATTACCCACCTTTTCTGTAGCTGTAATAGTATCCCTGATCAGTATTGCCACTCTCCTCCCCCTATTCCTTTTAAAGTACTGAAATCCAGGAATATTGAGAATCCATTCCTGCCCTGGTGCCAGCCAAGTCTCCGTAATGGCCACTACATCATAATTCCAAGTATGTATCCAAGCTCTCAGTTCATCACCTTTGTTCCTGATGCTTCTTGCATTGAAGTACACACACTTTAGCCCTTCTACCTTACTACCTTTACACCCTTTATTCTGTTTCTCTTTCCTCAAAGCCTCTTCATATGCTAGATCTGGCTTTTCTCCATGCACTATACTTGCAGCTCTCACATGTCCTTTATCCTCCTCCACCTCACTATCTGCTCCAACACCCTGGTTCCCCTCCCCCTGCAAATCCAGTTTAAACCCCCCGGAGCAGCACGAGCAAACCTTATAGGAGTCAAACTGGGCACAGCGGAGACTGTGGTAGAACAAACCACTCTATGGAAAATGCTGGCAATCTGGACAGTGCTTATCACCCTCTGCATGCCACCTTGGCTGAACAGAGGAGCAATTTTAGTAATAGACTAAGGCAACTATGCTGCTTCAAAGAGTGCTATATGAGGTCATTTTTACTCGTGGCAATTAGGCTCTATAATGAGTTAACGTATAGCCAGAGAAGTGATGACCCCCCCCCCTCCTGTTAGACTGTTTGAGGTAACTTTTTTTTATCCTTTCTTACTTCTAATATTTGTATATCTGTGCTAATATTGTATATTTCTACTTCCAATATTTATATACTCTGGCACTGTAATTCCCTTCTCAATCAATAGAGTATCTATCAATCTTCTACCCCCTTTGTTATTGATAATTTCTTCGTTGGTTTTTTATAGTTCATGGCATTAATGGAAGTGTAATTTTTAACAGAACAGTTACTGTGTGTGGACTTTCTTGCAGATATGCATGCAGGATTGCTATTTAAACATATTCCCTGCAACCAGATGTCCTGCGGCGTGTATTGAGCAGTGCACGCTCCACAGCTCCGCAAAACATCTATTTAATCGACCGACCTCCCATTTTGTGTCAGAAAAGTATAAGAATGAATAAAAAAAACGACTCTAATATTTAGACTAAAATGCAGAAGGATCCAGGATTCTTGACACCTGATAAGGTTTAAGAAATATTTCTAGTCATTTTGAATACATGGCTTGAGTTCGGGTAATACGATTACGTTGTAATTCCATATTTGGCAAAATATAATTGTATAGCTCAGAAATGTAATGCTAATGCACAACTATTCATGTCTTCCGTGCGTCATCAGAGGCAAGTAGCTGAGATAAGCTCACATGACAGAGCGTGGAAAGTCAGAAGCGGCGGAATCTGAAGACAGTTGTTACTCAAATATGAAAATCACGTAAGATGTGATTGCTGCCATTTCACGGTTTTAACAACGAATAAAATTCACCTACTTTCCCCGTTAGTAACATTTTAAATACTTTGTGCAGGAGTGAGTCTGTGAGCACTGCTTAAATCCGCTCTGTGATTATATACCGCAAATTCTGAATATTAACTGACATTTCCGTGGGCTCTGACTGAATTCCTATTGTACAGCAAAATAATGTCACTGAACGTACAACGCGGAGCCGCTCCGAGCCTTGGGGCTTGTAATGCGTTTGATCAGTCAAGCACGAACAAGCTTCTATCAAGTTCGGAGATTTCTTTACGTTGATTATCTTTTGTTGATTAGCTTTTCATGACTTGTCACAACGCTGTTGCCCCTTGGTAATGAATGGAGTCTCGAAACGAACAGTTAGGGGCATCTTATCTCTGGGTGACAGTACATAGAATAAGAAACCGTACGTTGCCTTTTAAATGTAGATTTTAAGACTTTGGCAGGATTTTATGTTCTATATTTTTTTTCAGAGTAATCTTAGGCAGCGAGGATTAATTGTAACAATACAACCCTGCACACACCATCAAAGGGCAAGTCACTCCGTGTGGATTGACAGGTCTATTCTGAGCACACGACATATAAAAAGCAACAATCTGATTTTTAATCCCAGCCTTGACGCAGAATTATTAGACTTTTGTTTGGAGATTTATTGAACGTTCGAGGAAAAGGTTTGCAATGATTTATGAGCAGAACCGACATTTACATAATAAGTCCATTCGCTGTATCTCGGGGAGCTTTCCAGGCAATGGTGTGTATGGTGACGGATTACTAACTTCCATTTCTCAAACGTTTGCAGCAACGTGCTGCCTACCAACAATTGTCCTTGGATACCACAGGAGGAGCTCAGCCAAGAGTCAATGGGCAGAGCAAGGGATTCAATCGGTTGCAGAATCACTTCAGATTTGAAACGTTGGTGTCTTTATAGAATTTCCTTTATGCAGATGATACCGTATGTCCTTACTTACAGACAGAAAACAATGCCACACTGGCATAAAACTCCCAATGACCGATGCGAAGCCCACAATTTACTGTCGGTGATATTAATGGACCAAGAAATGAATAACCACCATTTTATTGGCAGACGTCACTGACAATGATTTCTAACCTGGATTCTTAAAAAGGCACCCGCACTGAACTGCAGCTTTACGCACCCACATCCAGTGTGTTTAAACACTGAAAATGAAAAGTAAACATTTAGACATCTTTTGTACCTCAAAGAATGGACCTTTAAAGACAAAGGTTAATATTTGTATAAAACGGTCTGCTTCACCTTCCTTTCCTTACTGCCGACAAAGCCCTGGTGCTCATTTGTTGCAGCGTTTTCCTCAGGGCATGTTCAATAACCCTTAACAACACATTACAGTTTTAATTAAATGGAATATTGTCCCAGAAATTGGCAGCCTCTGATAGAAATGTGTTTTTAGTGATGACTCAGTGCAAGGGGCTTTGTTATCTCTCTTGTACAGTGCAGGGAAATCACTAGGTGTTGGCGTCTTCGTGATTCAGAAGCTGGTGCTCTGAAAGGCTGTCATTTACTGCTTCCATCAACAGGGATGACGCGCTATTTATAATCTACTGCTCTAATTCACCCGTCTATAGCTTCTTAAGAAATTTGCTTAAAAGGCTGCCAAAAATGGCATTTTGGGGTCCGGGGTCGAGGTATAAAATGTCTGATATACACACATCCCGGGAGGAAATAGCTCAGATTATTTTCTGTCGCTGTTTCACTCTTCAATATTCAGGAAAATCGTCGTGACAATTTAAGTCAGAGTGGTAAATAAATTACTGGGTTTAATAAATCACTTAAAGAAGATTTTTCAAACTTATTTGGAAATCAAATGAATTTTGAACTCAAAGTGTTATTCAGCTATTAAACTTGGCTATAATTCATACCATCTTAAGGGTTTAGTCTCTCAGGTATCTGATCAACCATTATAGTTAGCCCCTTGCTGAATCTATTATCCCTCATCACTGCACCATAAACACTTTAAACCACATTTAATAATGCTGTTTATATTGTAAATGCATGCTGGTATTTCTGTATTTATGCACATTTTATTCCAAATCGATACTTTAACTTTGAATTTTACTTTTGTATAATTCTTTATAATTGTGGAATGTTGTTTTAATTTTGTTTCTTGTCATGCCCTAACCAGCACACCACAGCAAATCCATGTAAATGTACATGGGTGCCATGATAGTGTAACTATTACAGCTAAGGGTGGGTCGTACGTTTGTATGTAGATAAGGAGTTTGCACGGTCTCCCTGTGACCATGTGAGCTTCCAATGGGTGCTCTGCTTTCTTACTATAGTCCAAAGATGTACCATTTAGTAGGTTAATTTGGGCATTGTAAATTGTCCCATGACTAGGCTAGTGTTAAAAAGGTGGGTTGATGGGCAGCATAGTCCAATGGGCCAGAAGGGCCTGTTCCAAGCTGTATCTCTAGAAAAAGTAAACAAACAAACGATAAATTGGCAAATAAATAAATACAACTTGATCCTTGATATGTTATATCACTAAATGAAAAACAAATAGAAACATAGAAAACCTACAGCACAATACAAGCCCTTCAGCTGTGCTGAACATGTCTTTACTTTAGAAATTACCTAGGGTTACCCATAGCCCTCTATTTTTCTAAGCTCCCTGTACCTATCCAGGAGTCTCTTAAAAGGCCCTATTGTATCTGCCTCCACCACCATCGCTGGCAGCACATTCCACGCAATCAAATAAATAGGTTTTTATACCAGGAAAACATGTTTCTGTGGATGGCTGAAACTTCCAAGAAGTGTGAATGCCAGTATATATTGCAGAGATAGATGGGACTCTCTAGATTTAGCAAGAACAAAAACCTTTTGTATAAAAGTATAAATGGATGATACATATCACTTAATGGAAATAGAAAAAGAACTTTGGGGTGCTGTAAATCTGACAGAAAACAGAAAGCACCAGTCGGTCAGGCAGCATCCGTGGAATGAGAAACTGTTAACCCCTGAGGTCCTGTCCCAAGTGTCTGGAAACCAAAACATAAAGAGTTTTTCCTTCTACAGATGCTGCCTGACCTGTTGGGTGTTCCCAGCAATTTCTCACTTTGTTATGAATAATCAGTCGTCCATCTTACACACCTGGTATTTTTTAAACAATTGCAATTGATGAAAATAAAAAATAAAAGAGGTTACAAGCTGCTGTCATCCTTTTTAAATTTTTTGGTAGCAGCATTGAATACAAGGGGGAGTGCTTTGGGCCAACATAATCTTCCCTCTGCTTTCAGTCAATGAACTATTCTTGAAATGTAACGTTGTAGTATAAAGGAGAGGCAGGCAAACTGTCTGTGTATGGTCAAGTGTCTGAAGCAGCAATGGGAAAATGGGCTATGCATTGCTCCTCACTGTCCCATCATACAAGTGTAAAGTCACCAAAAGGAGAGCACTTTAGAGTTAAAGTAAGTCATACAGTAGAGCATCAGGCCCTTCTGCCTTATTTGCCTATGCTGACCAAGTCTGTTTGTGCTATTTCAATTTCCCATTGTTGACCCATAACCCTCTAAACCTTTCCATTCGTGTACTATCTAAATGTCTCTTAAAGACCATAAGATGTAGGAGCAGAACTAGATCATGAGGCCCATCGTGTCTGCTCTGCATTTCATCCTGGTTGATCCATTTTCCTCTCAGACCCAATCTCCTGTCTTCTGCCCATATCCCTTCATGCCCTGACCAAACAAAAGTCTATCAACTTTTGCCTTAAATTTACATACAGACTTGACCTCCACAGTTGCCTGTGGCAAAGAATTCCACAGATTCACCACTTTTTGGCTAAAGAAATTCCCCCTCACTTCCATTCTGAAAAGGACGCCCCTCTATATTGAAACCATGTCCTCTGGTCTTAGACTCGCCCACCATAGGAAACATCCTCTCCACATCCACTCTATTAAGGGGTTTTACCACTTAACAGGTTTCAATGAGGCCAGCCCTCATTCTTCTGAATTCCAGTGAATACAGGCCCAGAGACATCAAACGCTCTTCATTGGCAAGATGTTTGAATCTGGAATCATTTTTGTGAACATCCTTTGAACCCTCTGCAGTTTCAGCACATCCTTTCTATGATAAGGGGCACAAAACTGCTCACAATACTCTAAGTGGGGCCATGCCAGTGCTTTATAAAGTCTCAACATTACATCTTTGCTTTCATATTCTAGTCTTCTTGAAATGAATGCTAATATCATATTTGCCTTCCTCACCACAGACTCAGCCTGCAAATTAACCTCCAGGGAATCCTGCACGAGGACTCACATGTCCCTCTGTACCTCAGCTTATGGTATTTTCTCTCCACTTAGAAAACAGTCAACCCTTTTATTTTTTCAAACAAAGTGCATGACCATACACTTCCCAATATTGTATTCCATCTGCCAATTCTTTGCCCATTCTCCTAATCTAAATTCTACTGTGACCTCTCTACTTCCTCAAAACTACCTGCCCCTCCACCTATCTTTACATTGTCTGCAAAAATTTCAGCAAAGCCATCAATTCCTTCATCCAAAAGACTGACAAATAAGGTAAAAATTACCTAGGGTTAACCATAGCCCTCTATTTTTCTAAGCTCCATGTACCTATCTAGGTGTCCCTTAAAAGACCCCATTGTATCCGCCTCCGCCACTGTTGCTAGCTGCCCATTCTACGCACTCACCACTCTCTGCGTAAAAAACTTATCCGTGACATCTTCTCTGTACCTACTCCCCAGCACCTTAAACCTGTGTCCTCTTGTGGCAACCATTTCAGCCCTGGGAAAAAGCCTCTGACTAACTACATGATCAATGCCTCTCATCATCTTATACACCTCTATCTGGTCAACTCTCATCCTCCATTGCTCCAAGGAGAAAAGGCAAAGCTCACTCAATCTATTCTCATAAGGCATGCTCCCCAATCCAGGCAACATCCTTGTAAATCTCCTCTGCACCCTTTCTATCGTTTCCACATCCTTCCTGTAGTGAGCACTGTACTCCAAGTGGGGTCTGACCAGGGTCCTATAGAGCTGCAACATTACCTCCCAACTCTTAAACTCAATCCCATGATTGATGAAGGCCAATGCATCATATGCCTTCTTAACCACAGAGCCAATCTGCGCAGCTGCTTTGAGTGTCCTATGGACCAGGACCCCAAGATCCCTCTGAACCTGCAGACTTCCAAGAGTCTTACCATTAATGCTATATTCTGCCATCATATTTGACTTACCAAAATGAACCACTTCACACTTATCTGAGTTGAACTCCACCTGCCATTTCTCAGCCCAGTTTTGCATCCTATCAATGTCCCACTGTAACCTCTGACAGCCCTCCACAATATCCACAACACCCCCAACCTTTGTCATCAGTAAATTTACTAACCCATCCCTCCGCTTCCTCATCCAGGTCATTTATAAAAGTCACAAAAAGTAGGGATCCCAGAACAGATCCCTGAGGCACACCACTGGTCACCAACCTTCACGCAGAATATGGCCCATCTACAACCACTCTTTGCCTTCTGTGGGCAAGCCAGTTCTGGATCCAAAAAGTTATGTCCCCTTGGATCCCATGCCTCCTTACTTTCTCAATAAGCCTTGCATGGGGAACCTTATCAAATGCCTTGCTGAAATCCATATACACTACATCTACTGCTCTACCTTCATCAATGTGTTTAGTCACATCCTCAAAAAATCCAATCAGGCTCGTAAGGCATGACCTGCCTTTCGAAAATCCATGCTGTCTCTTCCTAATCATATTATGCCTCTCCAAATGTACACAAATCCTGCTTCTCAGGATCTGCTCCATCAACTTACCAGCCACTGAAGTAAGACTCACTGGTCTATAATTTCCTAGGCTATCTCTACTCCCTTTCTTGAATAAGGGAACAACATCCACAACCCTCCAATCCTCCGAAACCTCTCCCGTCCCCGTTGATGATGCAAAGATCACCACGTTGAACTGAAGTGAATTGCCTGGACCCATTATTGTCACATGTACCACCATACAGTGAAAGGCTTGTAGTGCATACTGTTCACGCAGATCAAATTATTACGCAGTGTATTGAGGTATACAAGGTAAAACTATACAGATGCAGAATAAAGTGCAGCAGCTTCTTTGGCATTCTTCACCTGGCTGGATCAGGACAGAGCACTGGTGATGTTCACTCCTAGGAACTTGAAGCCCTCAACCTCAGCACCACTGACATAGACAGGAGTAAGTGCACCATTCCCCTTCCTGAAATCAATGACCAGATCTTTTGCTTTACTGACATTGAGGAAAGGTTGCTACTTTTTTTGTTGCTAATTTGGCTGATTTTAATTGGGGCAGCCTGTAGATTAAAAAACAGGAAACAACACCACATTGAACTGACCTGAGCTGTACTGAATATGCCTGGACTCATTTGATTTTCTGTTTTATATTCTGTGGTTTTCATTTGTTATTTTTTCCTTTTTGCACGTGGGTGGGTGTGGTTGATGGTTTTCATTGAATGGGTTGAGTATTTTCTTTGTTTTGTGGCTGTCTGTGGGGAAGACTAATCTCAGGGTTGTATACTCCATACATTCTTAGATAATAAATGTACTTTGAATCTTGAATCTTTGAAAGTCATTATTGTGACACCATATTACAAAGATTGCCATCTCCTTCCTGTACTCCAGCTTATTACTTACTTGAGCTATGGCTCACTACGGTGGTGTTAACTGCAAGCGCTTACTTGATTTGAAGTCAATATTTTAGTAAATGTCTAATCATTAGTATTTCTGGGAAGCTGGTGGCTTCAGTCTGACAAGAACTGCACTGAACTGAACAGCACTTGGGTGGCAAGTACGCAGCCTTGGGCATACCCTTGCCAACTACGCAGAAAATATTCAGAAGGAGCCATTACCTTATATGTCTATTACAATATGCTACATTTTAGTTACAGCATCACTTTCTGAAGCTGTTCTCTGGTTCACAATTTCACTCCAGTTCTACATTAATATTGCCACTTGGTAGATATGGCAGCTGGCTTGACTCCAAAACAAAAGCTGATCGATTTTTCTGCACTATTGCCTTGTCCTAAGCCTCGGAACCTCAGAAATTTGCTTTGCTGCTCTGAACAGCTTATAGCTGTAACAATAACAGACAGTACTGGAGCGTGTGTTCAAATCATTGATCTTGATACATTCTCTGTCTGCTGCTAATATACCCAGTTCAATGCTGCATGAGAGATGAAAAAGTGTAAACATTATATCTGAAGAAAATTAATTCTGTCTATATGCAAACAGAAAATGACATCTATTATTTTTTCTTCAGACTGAATGCACATCATTAAGAAGTAAGTACTAGGATCAATGTAACATTTCATATGCTAGGATTGTTCATAATACGTATATTAGAACTGACCTGGAGAGAGTTAAAAGCTAAAAGAAAAAGACTGGCTTAGTACATCACCACAGTCTTTGATGATTTTCTTCCTGGGCAGAAGGTGTGACTATTGAGTCCTATAGGATGTAATTTTGTAACATTTATTAAGGAAACACAACTTTAATGGGAAATGAACTTTAAAATGTAGGTTATCGTGTGAAATATAGAAGAGCTAACTTTTATTGCTATGTTTTTCAGAACTGTTCTTGCTGGATTGTGTTGTCTCAGGCAGGATGTATTAGCAATCTCAGCTGTGACTCCACTGCCTGCTGACCTCAGCAGTAATGTATTCAGGCACCTAGGGTGAGAGCAAATGAACATGGAACGTGCCACACACATATCAGTCAAGCTAAACTCATAGTGGTCATACAAATCTTAGCAGAGGCTCGTCAGCAATTTCTCTTCCATTTGCTGCCTGCTCATTAGTCATTCAAAGAGAGCATTTGAGTGACAAGTGGAAGGCTGGGCGGTGTTTGGCTGAAGATGTGCCAATGGCAATAAAAGTGCAGTAGTGATAGAGAAGTTACAGAACCTGGACCTCTGTACTCCCTCTGCAATTGGATCCTTGACTTCCTAACCGGAAGACCACAATCTGTGTGGATTGGTGATAATATCTCCTTCTTGCTGACGATCAACACTGGTGCACCTCAGGGGTGTGTGCTTAGCCCACTGCTCTACTCTCTATATGCCCATGACTGTGTGGCTAGGTGTCGTTCAAATACCATCTATAAATTTGCTAATGGTACAACCATTGTTGGTAGAATCTCAGATGGAGATGAGATGGTGTACAGGAGCAAGATAAGCCAACTAGTGGAGTGGTGTCGCAGCAAGAACCTTGCAACCTTGCACTCAATGTCAGTAAGATGAAAGAGCTGATTGTGGACTTCAGGAAGGGTAAGATGAAGGAACATATACCAATCCTCATAGAGGGATCAGAAGTGGAGAAAGTGAGCAGATTCAAGTTCCTGGGTGTCAAAGTCTCTGAGGATCTAACCTGATCCCAACATACTGATGTCGTTATAAAGAAGGCAAGACAGTGACTATACTTCTTTAGGAGTTTGAAGAGATTTGGCATGTCAACAAATACACTCAATATAGATGTACCATGGAGAGCATTCTGACAGGCTGCATCACTGTCTGGCATGCAGGGGGCTACTGCACAGGACCAAAAGACACTGCAGAGGATTATAAATTTAGTTGGCTCCATCAGGTAGGAGGTACAGAAGCCTGAAGGCAAACATTCAGCAATTCAGGAACAGCTTCTTCCCCTCTGTCATCCGATTCCCAAAATGGATATTGAACCCTTGGACACTACCTCACTTGTTTAATATATATAGTGTTGCCTTTAAGGCATTTGTTTAGTTTATTATATTTTTGCTTTAGTAATTTGTTTGTTATCGTTTTCTAGTTAAAGTTAAGGTTGTTTAAAGTAAATTCGTTGTCTGTGATATATCGCGGCATGCGATGATGTCACACCCGGTTTCACTGCGTCTTGTGGGAAAATACCGGTTTGGAGAAACGGGAAGGAGGGGGCTTGTGTGTGCAGGATCAGCGCGAGAAAAGTTTTCTTTCTACGCACTAGAAACATCAGAGAAGCAACACCGGAAGTTCATGAGATAATCGATATGTTGAATTAAAAATGTTAATGCTGATTCTGTTAAAAGTAATGATAGTTGATAAAATTTATGTTTTTTGTTATTTAAAGAGTTGCGGATAGTTTGTGTTGAAGTGTATTTAAAGCCAGTCGATGGCGTAGGTAGATTCTGACTGTATGTTGCACTTTAATGTAATATAGTTGTTGTAGTTTTACTTTTGCAAGTATTTATGATGTAAATGTGATGTCAAGAAGGAAACAAATACTGTATATATATTGTATTGTTTTATCAACAGTTTTCACCATACGTTAATGTGTGAACAGTAAACGATTAATCTTACTGGGACCACCTCATTGACTGGTTTATGCTTGGTGTTTAGTTCAGAGTTCTTTTACACCTGTGCGAGAACACTATATATATTATATCTGTCTTTTGCATGATTTTTAATCTATTCAATAAACACATACAGTAATTTATTTAATTATTATTATTTTATATTTTCCTTCTATATTATGTATTGCATTGAACTGCTGCTGCTAAGTTGACAAATTTTGCGACACGTGCCGGTGATAATAAACCTGATTCTGAGTGAGGCAGGGTCCAGCTGCAGGTCTCAAGCTGAAATGTTGCTGATTCCTACCACCACCCCCCACCCCCCAAGTCAATTCCATGAGTTTCTCCAGCAGATTACGTGTTGCATTGGTAAGACCCTAGCTGGATTTCAGTAAACAGTTCTGACCACCATGAAGTGGTTGAATGATGATGTTCAGTTACAGTATGTGGAGAGATTGTGAAGCTGCCGTTGTTATCTTTAAAGAAGGAAAGCAGAGACTTCCTTCTCTGGAAACAAATTTGAGGCAGGTGGTGTTTCATTGGAAAACGTAGAACAAAATGACTTTCTTAGAAATATTGGTGGGGAATTAGCGTTCTTAGATTTAAAATAATCAGTATAAGAGCTTGGGAGATGCAAATTCACATAACGATTCATAGAACAGTTACAACCCTGAAGGAGGCGAAATAGTACTCTCTGCAGATCTCTATCCAAAGAGGCTGTGGATATTCAACCATAGATTACATTCTAAAGAGAGATCAATGTATTACTAGATATGATAGCTATTTGTATAAGCTAGGAAAATGGTATTTAAAGCAGAAGATTAGCCATGAAGTTGATGAGAAGCCAAGCTGCCTATTGCGGCATTTTTATTTTCTAATAACATGACCATCAGACATAGGAGCAGAATTAATCCATTTGGCCCATTGAGTCTGCTCCGCAATTTCATCATGGCTGATCCATTTCCCTCTCAACTCATTCTACTGCCTTTTCCCTGCAACCTTTCAAACCCTGACTAATCAAGAACTTATCAACCTCTGCCTTAAATACGCCCAATGACTTGGCCTCCACAGCCACCTGTGACAACAAATTCCACAGATTCACCACACTCTCACTAAATAAATTCCTCCTCATCCATTCTAAATGGACATCAGTTATGCAGTTGTCCAAGACTCCTTCAGCACAGGACACATCTGCTCCACACCCTCTTTCTAGGCCTTCAATAGAAACATAGAAAATAGGTGCAGGAGTAGGCCATTCAGCCTTTCGAGCCTGCACCGCCATTCAGTATGATCATGGCTGATCATCCAACTCAGAACCCTGTACCTGCTTTCTCTCCATACCCCCTGATCCCTTTAGCCACAAGGGCCATATCTAACTTCCTCTTAAATATAGCCAATGAACCAGCCTCAATTGTTTCCTGTGGCAGAGAACTCCACAGATTCACCACTTTCTGTGTGAAGAAGTTTCAATGAGATCTAAATTCCATTAAGTAAAACATAGAAGCATAGAAAACCTACAGCACAATACAGGACACTTCAGTCAACAAAGCTGTGCCAAACACGTCCTTAGCTTAGAAATTAACTAGGGCTCCCATAGCCTTCTACTTTTCTGAGCTCCATGTACCTGTCCAGGAGTCTCTTAAAAGACTCTGTTGTATTCGCCTCCACCACCGTCACCGACAGCCCATTCTACACTCTCACCATTCTCTGTGTAAAAGCATACCCCTGACATCTCCTATGTAGCTACTTCCAAGCACCTTAAAACTGTGCCCTCTCATGCTAGCCATTTCAGCCCTCGGGAAAAGCCTCCGATTATCCACATGATCAATGCCTCACATCATATTATACACCTCTATCAGGTCACCTCTCATTCTCTGTCATTACAAATAAAAAAGGCAGAATTCACTTAACCTATCCTCATAAGACATGCTCCCCAATCCAGGCAACGTACATCTCCTCTGCACCCTTTCTATAGTTTCCACATCCTCCCTGTAGTAAGGCTACCAGAACTGAGCACAGTACTCCAAGTGGGGCCTGACCAGGGTCCTATATAGCTGCAACATTACCTCTCGGCTCTTAAACTCAATCCCACAATTGATGAAGGCCAATGCACCGTATGCCTTCTTAATCACAGTGTCAACCTGCGTAGCAGCTTTGAGTGTCCTATGGACTCAGATCCCAAGATCCCTCTGATCCTCCACACTGCCAAGAGTCTTACCATTAATAGTATATTCTGTCATCATATTTGACCTCCCAAAATAAACCACCTCACACTTATCTGGGTTGAACTCCACCTGCCACTTCTCAGTCCAGTTTTGCATCCAATCAATGGCCTGCTGTAACTTCTGACAGCCCTCCGCACTATCCACAACACCCCCAACCTTTGTGTCATCAACAAACTTACTAACCCATCCCTCTACTTCCTCATCCGGGTCATTTATAAAAATTATGAAGAGTAGGGATCCCAGAAAAGATCCTTGAGGCACACCACTGGTCACCAGCCTCCATGCAGAATATGACCCATCTACAACCACACTTTGCCTTCTGTGGGCAAGCCAATTCTGAATCCGCAAAGCAATATCCCCTTGGATCCCATGTCTCCTTACTTTCTCAATAAGCCTTGCATGGGGTACCTTGACAAATACCTTGCTGAAATCCATATACACCGCATCTAATGCTTTACCTTCATCAATATGTTTAGTCATATCCTCAGAAAATTCAATCATGCCATCCTGCCTTTGATTAAGCCATGTTGACTATTCCTAATCATATTATGCCTCTCCAAATGATCATAAATTCTGCCTCTCAGGTTCTTCTCCATCAACTTACCAACCACTGAAGTAAGACTCACAGGTCTATAATTTCCTGGGTTATTTCTACTCCCTTTCTTGAATAATGGAACAACATCCGCAACCCTCCAATCCTCCGGAACCCCTCCCGTTTCTTTGATGATGAAAAGATCATCGCCATAGGCTCAGCATTCTCCTTCCTCACCTCCCACAGTAGCCTGGGGTACATCTCGTCGAGTCCCTGTGACTTATCCAACTTGATACTTTTCAAAAGCTCTAGTACATCCTTTTTCTTAATATCTGAGTATAATGAATAAAGTGGATGAGCTCAGAACGTGGATCAGCACTTGGAGCTATGATGTTGTGGCCATTACAGAGTCTTGGATAGTGCAGGGGCAGAAATGGGTACTTCAAGTGCCAGGATTTAGATGTTTCGGGAAGGATAGGGAGGGAGGCAAAAGAGGTGGGGACGTGGCACTGTTGTTCGGAGATAGTGTCACGGCTGCAGAAGAGGAAGAAGTCATGGAGGGGTTGTCTACACAGTCTCGGCAAGTGGAAGTTAGGAATAGGGAGGGGTCAATAACTCTACAAGGTTTTTTTTTATAGACCACCCAAAAGTAACAGGGACATCGAGGAGCAGATAGGGAGACAGATTCTGGAAAGGAGTAATAATAACAGAGTTGTTGTGGTGGGAGATTTTAATTACCCAAATATTGATTGGCTTCTCTCTAGAGTGAGGTGTTTAGATGGGGTGGAGTTTGTTAGGTGTGTTCAGGAAGGTTTCTTGACACAGTATGTAGATAAGCCTACAAGAGGAGAGGCTGGACTTGATCTGGTATTGCGAAATGAACCTGGTCAGGTGTCAGGTCTCTCTGTGGGAGAGCATCTTGGAGATAGTGATCACAACTAACTCCTTTACTATAGCATTGGAGAGGGATAGGAACAGACAAGTCAGTGAAACATTTAATTGGTGTAAAGGGAACTAGGAGGCTATCAGGCAGGAACTTGGAAGCATAAATTGGAAACAGATGTTCTCAGGGAAACGTA
The DNA here is from genome assembly GCF_048418815.1 of Hemitrygon akajei. Classification (NCBI taxonomy): domain Eukaryota; kingdom Metazoa; phylum Chordata; class Chondrichthyes; order Myliobatiformes; family Dasyatidae; genus Hemitrygon; species Hemitrygon akajei. Next base: position 135,474,213 of record NC_133131.1, on the reverse strand, counting down.
CCGAAGAAATGTGGCAAATGTTCGGGGGATATTTGTGTGGGGTTCTGAGTAGGTACGTTCCAGTGAGACATGGAAAGAATGGTAGGGTACAGGATCCATGGTGTACAAAGGCTGTTGTAAATCTCGTCAAGAAGAAGAGCTTACAAAAGGTTCACAAAACTAGAAAATTATATGAATCTAGAAGATTATAAGGCGGTAGGAAGAAGCTTAAGAATGAAATTAGGAGGACCAGAAGGGGCCATGAGAAGGCCTTGGTGGACAGGATTAAAGAAAACCCCAAAGCATTCTACAAGTTTGTGAAAAGCAAGAGGATAAGACATGAGAGAATAGGACCTATCAAGTGTGACAGTGGGAAAGTGTGTATGGAACCGGAGGAAATAGCGGACGTACTTAATGAATACTTTGCTTTAATTTATTCAATACAGAAAAGGATCTTTGCGATTGTTGAGATGACTTGCAGTGGACTGAAAAGCTTGAGAATGTAGATATTAAGGAAGAGGATGTGCTGAAGCTTTTGGAAAGCATCAAGTTGGACAAGTCAACGGGATGTAACACAGGCTACTGTGGGAAGTGAGGGAGGAGATTGCTGAGCCTCTGGCAATGATTTTTGCATCATTAATGAGGATGGGAGAGGTTCTGGAGGATTGGAGGGTTGCAGATGTTGTTCCCTTATTCAAGAAAGGGAGTAGGGATAGCTCTGGAAATTATAGACCTGTGAGTTGGTAAGTTGATGGAGAAAATTCTGAGAGGCAGGATTTATGAACATTTGGAGAGGCATAATATGATTAGGAATAGTCAGCATGGCTTTGTCAAAGGCAGGTTGTGCCTTATGAGCCGGATTTAATTTTTTCAGGATGTGACTAAGCACATTGATGAAGGTAGAGCCATAGATATAGTGTACATGGATTTTAGCAAGGCATTTGGCAATGTACTCCATGCAAGGCTTATTGAGAAAGTAAGGAGGCATGAAATCCAAGGGGACATTGCTTTTTGGATCCAGAACTGGCTTGCCCACAGAAGGCAAAGAGTGGTTGTAGACAGGTCATATTCTGCATGGAGGCCTGTGACCAGTGGAGTGCCTCAGGGATCTATTCTGGGACCCCTATTCTTTGTGATTTTTATAAATGGCCTGGATGAAGAAGTGGTGGGATGGGTTAGTAAATTTGCTGATGACACAAAGATTGGGTGTGTTGTGGATAGCGTGAAGGGCTGTCAAGAGGTTACAATGGGACATTGATAGGATGCAAAACTGGACTGAGACGTAGCAGATGGAGTTCAGCCCAGATAAGTATAAGGTGGTTCATTTTGGTAGGTCAAATATGATGGCAGAATATAGTATTTATGGTAAGACTCTTGGCAGTGTGGAGGATCAGAGGGATCTTGGGGTTTATGTCCATAGGACACTGAAAGCAGCAGTGCAGGTTGACTCTGTGGTTAAGAAGGCATTGAAGGCATTGGCCTTCATCAATCGTGGAATTGAGTATAATAGCCGTGCGGTAATGTTGCAGCTAAAGTGAACCCTGTTCAGACCCCATTTGGAGTACTGTGCTCAATTCTCTCACCTCACTATAGGAAGAACGTGGAAACCACAGAAAGGGTGCAGAGGGGATTTACAAGGATGTTGCCTGGATTGGGGAGCATGCCTTATGAGAATAGTTTGAGTGAACTTGGCCTTTTCTCTTTGGAGTGATGGAGGATGAGAGGTGACTTGATAGAGGTGTACAAGATAATGAGAGGCATTCATCGTGTGGATAGTCAGAGACTTTTCCCCAGGGCTGAAATGGCTAGCACGAGAGGGCATAGTTTTAAGGTGCTTGGAAGTAGGTACAGAGGAGATGTCAGGGGTAAGTTTTTTACCCAGAGAGTGGTGAGTGCATGGAATGGGCTGCTGGTGGCAGGGGAGGTGTAAACAATAGGGTCTTTTAAGAGACCCCTGGATTGCTACATGGAGCTTAGAAAAATAGAGGGCTATGGGTAAAGCCTAGGTAATTCTAAGGTAAGGATATGTTCAGTGCTGCTTTTTGGGCCAAACAGCCTGTATTATGCTAAGACAGTAGCACGATATTAATACGCAGCAGCCTCTCTGGACACTGGATTGGGGATTGCCAAGCGTTACGTGGATTTTCTGGTGTAGTCTGTTTTGTCATATGCTTTTGTGATATCATTCTGGAGGAACGTAGTCTCATTTTTTAACTGCATTGCATTTGTGGTTTCTAAATGACAATAAACTGCATCTGAATCTGAATCTGAATTTCTATCTACACGCTCAAGCTTTTCAGTCTGCTGTAAGTCATCCATACAATTGCCAAGATCCTTTTCTGTAGTGAATACTGAAGCAAAGTATTCATTAAGTACCTCTGCTATCTCCTCCAGTTCCATACACACTTTTCCACTGTCACACTTGACTGGTCCTGTTCTCTTATGTCTTATCCTTTTGCTCTTCACATACTTATAGAATGCATTGGCATTTTCTTTAATGATGTCCATCAGGCCTTCTCTTGGCCCCTTCTGGCTCTCCTAATTTCATTCTTAAGCTCCTTTCTGCTAACCTCATAATCTTCCAGATCTCTATCATTACTCAGTTTTTTGTAACTTTTGTAACCTCTTCTTTTCTTCTTGACTAGATTTACAACAGTCTTTGTACACCACGGTTCCTGTTCCCTGCCATCTTTTTCTTGTTTCATTGGAACAAACCTATGCAGAACATCACACAAATATCCGCTGATCACTTGCCACATTTCTGCCGTACATTTCCTTGAGAATATCTGTTCCCAATATATGCTTCCAAGTTCCTGTCTGATAGCCTCATATTTCCCCTTACTCTATTTAAACACTTCCTTAACCCTTACATACTGTTTGGGTCAAATTTAACCCGTTTTGACATTTGACAGCAGTAAAAAAACACCTAAAGTGTCATTTTTTAGCTGAAATTTGGCGACTTTTCCTAAAGTGACCCAAAATGCACAAAAATTAAAATATTTAAAGATTTTATACTTTTGTACAGATGCTACAAATTTTTGTACATTGAGGCTGTTCTGGGTCAAATTTGACCCATATCTATTGAAATGGATTTTACATCTCTAAAACAGTAATTAAGGATTAATCACCCATTTATTAATTTCAGATAGGCTATTTATACATTCTGAATAGATCTGTCATTCAAAATTTGGTATAGACACTTATTATGAGGGGATTCTTGGCCCTGGTCAAAATTGACCCAGACCATGCTGTGAGGATATAGAATATGAACAGGCTGCCTGGGTTAACTTGTCTGTTGCTATCCCTCTCCGATGCTATGGTAAGGGAGATAAGAATTGTGATTACTATCTCCAAAATGCTCTCCCACTGAGAGATCTGACACCTGACCAGGTTCATTTCCCAATACCAGATCAAGTACAGCCTCTCCTCTTGTAGGCTTATCTACATATTGTGTCAAGAAACCTTCCTGAACACAGCTAACAAACTCCACCCCATCTAAACCCCTCGCTCCAGGGACATGCCAATCAATATTTGAGAAATTAGAATCTCCTAGCACAACAACTCTGCTATCATTAAAATTTTCCAGAATTTGTCTCCCTATCAGCTCCTCGATGTCCCTGTTACTATTGGGTGGTCTATAAAAAACACCCAGTAGATTTATTGACCCCTTCCTGTTCCTAACTTCCACCCACAGAGATTCCGTAGACAATCCCACCGAGTCTTTCTCCTTTTCTGCAGCCATGACACTAACTCTGATCAACAGTGTCGCGCCCCCACCTCTTTTGCCTCCCTCCCTGTCCTTTCTGAAACATCTAAAGTCTGGCACTCAAAATAACTATTTCGGCCCCTGAGCCATCCAAGTCTCTGTAACGACCACAACATCATAGCTCCAAGTCCTGATTCACGTTCTAAGCTCACCGCTTTATTCATAATACTCCTTGCATTAAAATAGACACATCTCAAACTATTGGCCTGAGAGCGTCCTTCTCTATCACCTGCTTATCCTCCCTCTCACACTCTCTCCAAGCTTTCTCTATTTGTGAGGTTCCCACCCTCCAGCATTCCTAGTTTAAATTCTCCCCAATAGCCTTAGCAAACCTCCCCACCAGAATATTGGTCCCCCTGCGATTCAAGTGTAACCTGTCCTTTTTGTACAGGTCACTCCTGCCCCAAAATAGTTCCCAATGATCCAGAAATCTGAATCCCTGCCCCCTGCTCCAATCTCTCAGCCACGCATTAATGCTCCACCTCATTCTATTCCTATACTCACTGTCGCATGGCACAGGCAGTAATCCCGAGATTTCAAGAGGAATAGTGTATAAGAGTAAGGAGGTGTTGATGAGGCTCTATGGGGCACTGGTGAGACCCCACTTGGAATACTGTGTGCAGTTTTGGGCCTCCTGTCTGAGAAGGACTTGCTGATGTTGGAGAGAGTTCAGAGAAGATTCACAAGGATGATTCCTGGAATGCAGGGACTAATATATGAGGAGCGTTTATTGGCTCTTGGATTGTATTCATTAGAGTATAGAAGAATGAGAGGGGATCTCATAGAAACATTTCGAATGTTGAAAGGGTTGGACAGAGTAGCTGTGGAAAGGTTGTTTCCCTTGATGGGTGAGTCCAGGACAAGAAGTCACAGTCTTAGAATGGGTACCCATTTAAAACAGAGATGAGGAGAAATATTTTTAGCCAGAAGGTCGTGGATTTATGGAATTCGTTGCCACGTACAGCTGTGAAGGCCCAATCATTGAGGATTTTTAAGGAGGAGATTGACAGGTATCTAATTAGTCAGGGTATCAAGGGATATGGGAAAAAAGCCAGAAATTGGAACTAGATGGGAGAATAGTTTAGTGTCAGGGTCCGGTCCGGAAACGCGTTCCGGGTTTTGATCCGGTCCGGGGGCTCCGGACTCCGGGTCCTGCATTTGTCCCTCCTGTCACCCGTGATCTAGTTAGGACCCTCCTGGCTCAAGGAGGCACACCTGTAACTCATTGAGCTGCAGGTGTTTATAAGGGGCCTTGGGACTGGGACCAGGCGGGTGGTCGTTTTGTTCTGTTTCTCCACTGGCTCTGAACTCTTCTCTGCATTCTGTTATCCTGCCTGGGCTCAGATCTACTCTTCATCATGCTTCTCTGCCCGTACCAGTACTGCCAGGTTGGTCCGCTCCCCCACCTTTCTTCCCATGCGCTGGTCCTGCTTCTCTGCTCGTTTGTTTTGTTCGCACGGTTGTGCTGTCTGCCGGCCGTTTCCGAATTTCCCATTATCATGACTGTTGTGTTGGTCACCCTGGACCTATGCCCGTTCCTACTCCATGCCTCTGTCGGGCAGGTCCAGCCAACCTGCCGCTGCCCGGCAATGGTTCTGCCCCGTCCTCCTCTTCCGCTCGAACTCTGGGATAGTGCCCCGCACCCGCCTAGGGGTCCGCGTCATGCCCAGGCCTCTGGTGTTTCCGCCTGGGATAAATGCGGCCCGCCCAGGGAGGGCTCTCCGCCAGCTTATCTAGCCTACCTGCCTGAACCCTGAATCCCGGGGACCTGTCTACCTGAACCCGGGGACCTGTCTGCCTGCCTGCCTGAACCCAGAATCCCGGGGACCTGTCTGCCTGTCTGCCTGAACCCCGGGGACCTGTCTACCTGAACCCCGGGGACCTGTCTACCTGAACCCGGGGACCTGTCTACCTGCCTGCCTGAACCCTGAACCCCGGGGACCTGTCTGCCTGAACCCGGGGACCTGTCTACCTGCCTGCCTGAACCCTGAACCCCGGGGACCTGTCTGCCTGTCTGCCTGAACCAGGGGACCTGTCTCCCTGAACTCGAACTTCGGGAGCCCACTCCGCTCTGCCTGCCTGGACTCCGGGAGCCCGCTCCGCTCTGCCTGCCTGAACCCCGGGAGCCCGCTCCGCTCTGCCTGCCTGAACCCCGGAAGCCCACTCCGCTCTGCCTGCCTGAACCCCGGGAGCCCGCTCTGCTCTGCCTGCCTGGACTCCGGGAGCCCGCTCCGCTCTGCCTGCCTGAACTCTATCTACCTGAACCCCAGCTCTACCCTTTAGTGCCATGGCATCCCCATCCTGTCCTCCATCTAGTACTTCAGTGTCTGCGTCCTGCGTTTGGGTCCATCCGGCCCCTCCTGATATTTAGCTCATGGCGGAGTGGCGGAGCGGACTCGATGGGCTGAATGGCCTGTTTCTGCTCCTTTGTCTTGTGATCTTGTGCATCTCAATTTCCTTCTTAACTCCCTGTAGTCTGCTTTCAGGACCTCCTCCCTTTTCCTACCTATGTCGTTGGCACCAGTATGTGCCACGACATCTGGCTGTTCTCCTTCCCACTTCAGCAATAGCGTCGATGCGATTAGAAACCCGGGAAGCAAACTACCATCCGAGTCTCTTTCCTTCATCCACAGCATCACCTGTCTGACCCTCTAACTATAGAGTTCCCTATCACTGCTGCCATCCTCTTCCTTACCCTACACTTCTGAGCCATAGGGCCAGACTCTGTGCCAGAGGCATGGCCACTGTTGCTTACCACAGGTAGGCCATT